>NC_081294.1:144926218-145551218 GCF_030435805.1 Mustela lutreola
GTATGCAGTCGAACAGCCAAAAGAAATTTTAGACCACATTCATCAAGAGTTTCTCCACCTATAGAAAAACAAAACAAAACAAAAAGTATCTATTTATTTGTATTTATAAGAAAAGAAGCCGATTAGCAAAATCCAAGTAAATGTCAATAAGATCTGATCTTATTTAATTCAAAATATGACTAAAGTTTTAAAAAGTTTAATCTTTATTATGGAGTATGTTAAAGTATTTTCCGTGTTGATTCAGGTCCTAGACCATCCCAATAATCTGCTGCTAATATGTGAAAGAAGAGTTGTGTATGTTCCTTTCAAGCATAATTCAAGGGATGCATCTTACCATCCAATGCACAAGGCCAGACTTATTAATTTCAGATCTTACTGAGATGTGATGGAAATTCTACATTCAATTTTTTTATATATGTATGTTAACTCAGGAGATTAAAAAGAAAAAAAAATGCTCTCTGGATGAGGAAAAGACCAATTTTAATATACCTGTTTTTGCAATTCTAGGTAGAAGTATACATTAGTGCTAATTTAAAAAACCTTCAATATTTTATAAATCAAATTAATAGTGATTACAACATGAGAAAAAGTAAAGCAGAAAGCACCTTTAATTTTCAGGTATCTAAACTGATTAGTTAATAAGAATGCTAACTTTTACCAAACTCCAAAGGATTCAGTTGGATCTTTAATATTATTGAGCAATTAAGTAAAAATGGCTGGCATAATGAATCTTTGCATACTTTCTTAAAGTATTATCATTTCTGGGATAAACAGCATATGTTAAAGTTAAAACTATCGAGGAGGGAACAACAATGATTTAAAAAAAAAAACACCTTCCTGGGTGTAATTTTTATAAACATTCCTTAGGATTATTTTCTGTGTAAATAAGTAAACATATTCAGTTTCGCCTCCAATCCTGTGCCCAATTTAGTTTTACCTTGGCTTCTGTCTCTGCTCTCCCCGATATCAGTGCTGGTAGTAGCAATTGTATCTGCTAAGGCCATTAGAGACATCTGTTCCATCCGGCTGAGTCCTGGTAAACTGGAATGAAGTAAGTGGCCAGAAAGAACCTGAGCGTGCTCAGGACCAAAGTAAGTTGGACTGTACTGTGAAAGGTCAATGACCCTGGGCTTGGTATTTTCCTCATCTGTCTCTAACACCTGATGATCAGTCATTAAAGTTGGGATCTGAAAAAGTTCATCATAACTCTCTTTTGACAACTGGTTTGAGTTATTTAAGGTACTCTGCTTACTAGACTTCTCTAAAGATGAGTAGCAGCTATCATCGTCTGCCGCAAGTAAGGCATATAAGGGAAGTGGAGGGACAGAATCTATTTCTGTGTAATCCGTATTTTCACTTTTGTTGAAAGCCTGGGGGTCTCTGGTAGTGCTCCCACTAGCACTGATAGTGAGAGACCTAAGGCGGCGCTCATGATTGGATTCAGCTTCATTCAGTGCCACAATCTCCCCAGCAATGCACTTGACAAGGTGCGACAAGATGGCTTTTGCTCTCCTAACTTTGCCAAGGTCCATGAGTTCCAAAAGCTGCAAGGGATGGTACTGAGGTAAAGTTGGGGAAAGAACATGAGCTGCTTCGAAAAGACCTGAATCTTCCGTATCCAGAGATGGATCGAAGGCAGTTTTCTTTCCACAGATTTTCTGTGCAAGACTGGTCATGGATCGAGTCAGGGTTTTCTTTGGAGGATGTAATCCAGAACTCGATGAGTTGCTCTGTTTTATTAAACTTATTAGAGATGGCGTGCTCCCATTGTATGAATCCGCTGTAACAGGTTCCTGTTTAGAAGATGGCTGCCACTGGGAATATACATGCATTTCACAATCCATTCCTACCACAAGGATGCCATCCCGGACCCATGATAAAGAAACAGGAAAAGGTGGAGAGCCTTCCACAGAAGAAACCAAGTCCATACTTCTTAAGAGGACAAATTTAGAAAGAGGCACAGCTTTAGTGCTTTCCCAGAGAGGAAAGGCTAGGGTTTCTTTACCAGCCTGTTCCTGTACCTTGCCAGCCAGAGGTCCATACATAAAAAGTTTTGATCCAATTCCTACAGTGAGGATATGAGAACCATCTTCTCTAGACATCCAATCTAAGTGAACTAAATGCTTTGTGTTTGATGTGATACTCTCTTTACTGGATAAATACACCTCTTGTTTATTATAAGCCACTAAATTGCTATCAATACTAATACCAGAATCTAACACTGTATTCAATTCATCTAAATGAATCGTCTGTTCGAGGACCCAACATGAACCTCCTGTAGACTCACATTCAAAAATACTGACATGCATCAGGAAGTCCTGAGAAGACCTACTATTAGATGGAAGCTGCTTATACGCTACTGCTAACCGATTTGTATGTGCACAGCTAACTTCTACAGGCCTACCAGGGATGGTTATACTACTATTGCTATGAAGTCCATCTTCGATAAGTAATGGCCATTCTTCCCAAATGTATACCAGATCCACTTTTCCATTCTTTGATGTATCAGATTCTCCATCTGTTACTCTGCATCTCCAGAATCTTACTTTCTCATCTGAACATGAAGTTGCCAATAAATAAGGAGCACTGCACACAGGATATATGGAAGAAGAACTCAGATGTCCTAAAATAAAAATAATCAATTAACAAAATGTCAAATTTGGTTAAATATTTCCGCTTTCATGCACCAAAGGTTTTAGTCTTTGTATAAACTACTGTTAACAAGACAGCGTACATTTAGTGTAAGAGTCAATAAGATCAGTAAAAAGCTATTAAAGCTTTTAATGACATCAAAAAGGTATACAAAAAGGGAAATATTATCAAAACCTAGAGCTGAAAGAGAACTCTGAGGTAAATTCAACTTCTCCATTTTATAGGTAAGGACCCTTAACCAAATGTGTGTAGTACCTTATGCCAAACAGGTAGAATACAACAGAATCAGAAAACCTGAATTCTAGTCCTGATTCTCAGAAGTATTATTTTCTCCCAATTTTTAATCATCCAATTCTTATAAATTGCATTTTAAAGATATCAGTACATTTTAAAACTGTGTCAACGTGCGCCTGGGTGGCTCAGTGGGTTAAGCCGCTGCCTTCGGCTCAGGTCATGATCTCAGGGTCCTGGGATCGAGTCCCGCATCGGGCTCTCTGCTCAGCAGGGAGCCTGTTTCCTCCTCTCTCTCTCTGCCTGCCTCTCTGCCTACTTGTGATCTCTCTCTGTCAAATAAATAAATAAAATCTTTAATAAATAAATAAATAGAACTGTGTCAACATTTATTGGCTCCTCTTCAGTATTTTTACCATTTTGTGCATAGCACATGCTTACCTATGTACTAAATGGGCCCTCCATAACTGAGGGGTATTTGATACTACTGATACTGACAAGATTCCTAAGTGGGACAAAACATTTGGGTCCTTATTGTAATTATATACTCTTAATTTCCCAAACCATCCCAAGTCATCGGTAGTGACTATTTTAGGCTTTGCTAGCTATAGAGTTTCTGCTGCAACTACTCACCCTGCCAGTCTAGAGGAAAAATAGGTATACCCAAAAGTCAACCATAGGTGTGGCAAGGTTCAAGCAAATATATTTATAAAACAGGTACATGGCCCATAGCCTGCCAACCCCTGTTCTAAATAATAAAATATAAACTACTAATTATAAGATATAAATGTTATGTAGGACATTTATTGTACTTTGAAAGCATTTCAACAATTTTTTTTTTTAAACTCCTCAAGGAGTATAGCAGTGTTGCAGAAGGACACAATTAGCATTGTTCATTGGGATCTCTGAGCTGAAGAGACTAGCTTACCTTGCAAAGAGTCCTGATTAAAAAAAAAGTTTTAACTGGAGTTCAGCAGTGAACTCCAGTTTGGCTAAGGGAATAGCTCTTAAAATTGTGTCAATGCAAAAACATCATTCTTTTTCACATTTTAACTTTCCTTGCACTGGTGCATCTTTTAGTAAAATATACAGGGATGTAGAATTAAAAGTTATCACAACACTGTTAATACCCCAAGTCCTGCCAATTTCACCAATTAAAAAAGATTAAGTACCTGATAACATGGCACTGAAAAGCACTCGAAGTCATCAGTCCAAAAAATGACAGAGAAGTAGAAAAAAACAAAAATGCACACTCTGACTAGAAAAAACAAATAATTGAGTGACAAAAGACAGATTTTGTGTTGGTTTTCTTGATACCCTAGAACTGTGGTTTGTGATCTACTCTGTGCAATCAGAGTTATGTGGGACCCTTGTTAAAAACAGCCTGGTAGGTATACCCCAGAGTCTGTGATTCAGTAAATCCTAGGGGTAGCCCAAGAATTTTTATTTCTAACAAGGTACCACATGGGGATCTGATGCTGATGCTGCCAGTCTGGGGATCATATTTTGAGAACTACTGCCCTAGGATAAAGACGATAAATATATACCAGGACCCACGCACTTAGAATCCTTTAAAGACACAGTTCCAGGCAGTTACTACCAATATTATCAAAGTTGCCAAATAAGGCACAACCTTGTTAATATCTCTGCCCAGGAAACTCTGGGTTTTTCTTCATAAAGGCATCATGAAAATTTGTCTTGGAAATCAATACTTAAGATTACAACTGGCTGACAAATGTCAGAATAATCTGAAAACATAATGAGAATTTCACTTTTCAATGTAGGATACTTAAAATAGTGTTTCCATTTCTGCTTCCATGTAGATTTACAAACAGAAGTTGTGTCCTTTTTAAATACCTTTAAATATTCATGGATTATCAAGTTTGATTAGTCTCTTTTCACAAACTTTACTAACCTGCTGATGGCTTAACACTTATTATTTCAACTCCTTCTGGCAAATTCATCTCTTGGCTATAAACCATTTCTGAAGTCAGAGTCAACTTGCTAGTACTCTGGAGATTTGCTCTGCAAGCCTGATACTTCTGTGAAAAAGGAGATACGATCTTCTCTGGAGAAGAAGAATAATGTTCTTCCGGCTGCCAAACTGCTTCAGATATTTTTGTATCTACTTTTTCATCTATAAAACATAAGAAAAGAACCAAAAACCGGGAGGGGGGGAACCCTGTAAGTATTAAAACAGCTATATTTTATAATCCCAAAGCCTTATAAAAAATATTAATAGGTTTCTTTATGGAAAGAAAATCAGAGAATCCATTTGCTTTATTCATTAACTGAATAAAACTACAATTATTTTCACTCAATAAGAATAGGCTTAGGAGGCCTGGGTGGCTCAGTTCGTTAAGCAGCTGCTTTCAGCTCAGGTCGTGATCCTGAGGTCCTGGGACTGAGCCCTGCATGGGGCTCCCTGCTCAGAGGGAGTCTGCTTCTCACTCTCCCTCTGCCTGCCAGTCTGCCTACTTGTACTTTCTCCCTCTCAAATAAATAAATAGAATCTTTAAAAAGAAAGAAAGAAAGAAAGAAAGAAAGAAAGAAAGAAAGAAAGAAAAGGAAAAGAATATGTATTTTAAAAAATGTACTGAACTATCTACTCATACATAATTTATTCATTTAAGCCTACTTAAAGCTCCAGATATTTCAAAAAAAAAAAAAAAATGACTCACCCAATGAGACAGGAATGGACTGTAAATGTAAATTCCACATGTGTAGCAATGAACGATGGTCTTGGGTACACTCTATCACAATTAGGTAGAATTTCTCAGAAAATCCATTAGGTGAGCTGCCTGTTGGTATTAATATTTTTCACTATTAACATGGATAAATGAGATAACTTATTAACTATGCCAAGTTAAAGTAAATGAATTAAAAAAAAAACTCTTATCTAAATTCTATATACAAAGCAGCACTATAGAATGCAATCAACTTTCTGATCACGTGAATTTGTGTTAAATTAAGACTTTAACAATTAAAATATATGTTGTACTTTTCACTTCTGAATTGTCAGGCTTAAAAACAGACACATATCATAGTAATGACTATCATGTTATTCACATAGGTTAGACCACAAGGAAATTTCTGAACAGGTGGGAACTATGTGACAGATATTTTATTATTTTTTTTAGATACTGTAAATCAACATATCATGATTAAAATTGTATTGCCAAACACATTTCTAAGTAAATAACTTCCATAATGGAATGACCTTTATCTAAGTTTATCTAGGAACCAAAATAAAGTTTATCTAAGAACCAAAATAAAGATATTCATCATTCATCCATTAAGAATTTTTCTTAGTCAAAAGGGCATAATTTAAGCAGTACACAAGCTGCTGAAAATAAAACTGCATCTAAAATATAAAATCAGTGACTCATTGCCTGGAAAAAAATTAACATGGTTTAATGATGGACTTTAATCCAAGTTTTCTTAATTATAAACTAATATTCACTATGTACAAAATTATGTAAAGAAAAGTAAAAAACCATATAAATCATAGAATATATAAAAATCAGAAAAATAACCACAAATATCTTAAAGTTATATTGTGTTAAGAAACTAAATGAAAACATGGAGTCTTGGTATACTCTTTAAAAAAAAAAAAAAAAGAAACTAAATAAAAAGGTAACCTTGGTAATGGGTTCTGGGTGAGTTAGACACTTAAATTCCAAGGGTTAAGAGGAAGAATAAGGGATTAAGACTAATGAAAAAAGATCAAAGATCAACCTACTTCTGATAATTTTACTAACAAGAAAGACTGTCCTAATAACAAATTTATCTGTGAAGCATTTCTTCGGTTCTTGATACTAGAACAAAGTAAGATGAGCATGTTATATTTTGTGGATGTTTTCTGGAAAACTTTGATAATCAAGATAATAGTTTTTCAGTAAAAGTAAGGATTTCCAGAATATTTTAAGAAATACTAGGAAAAATATTCATTTTTAGGGAGAAAAAAATTAAAAAATGAAGAATCCTAGAAAAGAAAATGCTAGAATAGATTTAAGATCACAACAAAACTCCACCTAAAACATAAGAGAGTAACTTCTTTAAAAAATACCTCAAAGAGACGTGAGTTGTTTACAATATTAATGTTAATATTTCGATATAAAAAATGAAAAATAAAGAATATTTTGTTGATATAAATAGCCCTTTATCTTGTACCTGACATCTTTATTTTCCATTTGCAGTATCTTTCCATTATTATATTCAGAGCTTACCAAAGCACTGTGTTTTGCACAGTTCACGAATTCTCAGGGAAAATGACTAAGTGAAAACAGTGGTAAGAAATTAGACATTAGACATAACAGTGCAAACTCAAAGGAAAAGAAAAATAGAAAAACGTGGAATTAAGAAACAATGTACAAGATATCTAAGAAAAATAACCTGGAACAAATACCTAATGAAATTAGTATTATGTGGGGCTTAATAACAGACTTTTAAAAGCAACAGGCAAAAACTGTATGGTTCATTTATAAGGAAAGTAATTTCTCAGTTTGCTTTGGCTCTATAATTAAAACTAATGACCACGAGGTTTAAGCTTTATTTTGCTCTGTTTTCCTCTATACAAAATAACAGTTAATTTTTAGGGGAGGAGGTTAATTTTTTTAAATGCTTAACTATAAAAGTATTAATTAAAACACTTTGTCTTTAAATTACAACTTGAAGCTTTAAGCTACTGCTTTAAATTGTAGATTTCTAAAAGGTCAGGTATCCAGATTAACCAAACTGCTAGTGCAGGACTGTATCTATGCAAAGCGTACTCATATGCTATTAATAAAAAATCTCTATTTTGCTTTTTAAAAAATATAACTGACAAACTCCTTTAATTTTTTCATTTTTTTTTTCTACAAAACAACTGGATGACTGGGTGGCTTAGTCAGTTGGGTGTCTGCCTTCGGCTCAGGTCATGGACTCAGGGTCCTGGGATAGAGTTCTGTATTGGGCTCCCTCCTTCTCCCTCTCCCTCAACCACTCTCCCTGTTCATGCTCTCTCTCTCCTGCTCTCCCTCTCTCTCAAGTAAATAAATAAAAATCTTAAAAAAAAAAAAAAAAAGAATTAAAGACTACTGGGTATTTATATGGTAAATAACATCACAAACCTAATAGGAAAATTTCAAGTTCACATAGGTGATATGAAACATTATAACAACTTATCTTTATTTACTGTTTAATATACCCCACATAATATTTCTCATTACATTAAAAAAAAACTATTCTTTACCTGCATCAGATAATATTCTGTCTTTTCCCAGACCTTTCTTCTCAAGGTTATTCAAAATGAAATCTTCTTGAAAAACATGAAGCAGCTGGGTTTTTCTGCCTTGCTGAATGTAAATAAAGACCAACATAAGTTGACATATATGTTATTTCCCAAGGCTGAGTGGCCAGAAAAATAGTACTTACAAGTCTGGTAATGGGATCTAATGCGATAATGCATCCTGGCCTGGCTGTTGACTGTTGACTTACAATGTTAAACACTTCTCCAACATATTTCTGTTTTAAAAAAAACATTTTATTAAACAATTAAATTCAAAAATAATTAATAAATAAATTAAATTTCAGTCACAGTAGGTAAATAATAAGTAAGTTCAAGTTGGGCTAAATAAATTCACAAGTTGCTTTCATTATAAACACTCTAGGATTTTACCTTACTATTCATTACAGAGGAATGAGTAAGAGTTATGGGTCAGTCAATGCAAAGAAGAACAAAAGTAATGCATGATAAGGGGGAAGAACATTTTACATCTATAAATGTAAAAGACTGACTTCATTGTCACAGAAATGTTCTAAGCATCAAAGTTTTCTAGGCATTAATTTTGAGGTTAGAAAGATGGAACTAAAGAAACATGTTGCTATAATGTATGCGGGTTTCTCAAGCTACGCATATCCTGACTGCTCTAGTCAAGGTCACACTGTTAAATTGGATTTTTTTTTCTTTTTTATTAATTTTTTATTTTTTTATAAACATATATTTTTTATCCCCAGGGGTACAGGTCTGTGAATCACCAGGTTTACACACTTCACAGCACTCAACAAAGCACATACCCTCCCCAATGTCCATAATCCCACCCCCTTCTCCCAAACCCCCTCCCCCCAGCAACCCTCAGTTTGTTTTGTGAGATTAAGAGTCACTTATGGTTTGTCTCCCTCCCAATCCCATCTTGTTTCATTTATTCTTCTCCTACCCACTTAAGCCCCCATGTTGCATCACCACTTCCTCATATCAGGGAGATCATATGATAGTTGTCTTTCTCTGCTTGACTTATTTCGCTAAGCATGATACGCTCTAGTTCCATCCATGTTGTCGCAAATGGCAAGATTTCATTTCTTTTGATGGCTGCATAGTATTCCATTGTGTATATATACCACATCTTCTTGATCCATTCATCTGTTGATGGACATCTAGGTTCTTTCCATAGTTTGGCTATTGTGGACATTGCTGCTATAAACATTCGGGTGCACGTGCCCCTTTGGATCGCTACGTTTGTATCTTCATCACACTTATCTATGAGTAGCATTTGATTCTAGTGATCACTCCTTTCTTGAAATAACTGTCCTCACTTGGCTTCCACTATATGCCACATTCACCATACTTTCAACAATGGGATGCCCCAGAGTTTAATCCTATCACTTCTACTGTCCTTCCTTGATCTCAATCAGCTTCACACCTTTAAATTCATATACTGACAACTAGTTATTTTACACCTTCAGCTCAGACCTCCTTCTAAAACTACATCTAGTATACTACATCTCTCGGATGTCAGTTATCTCAAAATTAACATGTTCAAGACCAGACTCTCAAATCTACCTGCTCCTCAGAATCAGCATCTTAGACACTCTTCTCAACTCAACTCAGAAGTCATTCTATTCTTCCTTGTGCTCATCAACATGAGCCATCATTCTCTTTTTCTCATACAAGCTCCATATTCAGTCTAATCCTGCCTATTCAATGTTCAAATCACATTGAGATTTAACCAATTTGATCATCTTTACCACTACCACTTGCTACCATTCTATGCCCCTTTGATTCTCTCCCAGACTACTGTAAAGACTCCTGCATTGGCCTTTCTGATGCCACTTCTGCTCCCCATGTCTGATTTATACAGCAGCAAGAGAGATCCTTTTCTTTTTTTTTTTTTTTTTAATTTTTTAGAAGATTTTATTTATTTATTTGACAGAGAGCACAAGTAGGCAGAGAGAGAGAGAGAGAGAGGAAGAAGCAGGCTCCCCGCTGAGCAGAGAGCCAGATGCAGGACTCCATCCCAGGATCCTGAGATCCTGAGCTGAAGGCAGAGGCTTAACCACTGAGCCACCCAGGCACCCCAGAGAGATCCTTTCAAAATCCAAGTGAGATCATATCAATCGGTCATTGTCAATGGTTTCTATGTAATTCACAGTAAAAGCCAAAGTCACCACAAAGGCCCAGAAGGGCTTGTAAGATCTGGCTAGACTAATTTTTTAACTTTATCCCTGACTACTCCCCACCTCACCTACTCTGCCCTAGCCACAATGTCCTCCTTGTTACTCCTTTACATAGCAAACATGCCTTGACCTCAGGATTTTTACCCTGGCTGTTTCTCTTCCTAAAATATTCTTCCTCTAAATACCCACATCCATATCTCCTACAGGTCCTTACTCAAATGGTACCCTTTGTACCTTACTTGGTATTCCCTTGTGCAACATGGTTTCTCTCTATAACATTTATTAATATATTTTTGCCTTTTTTCCTATACCCCTTTCGCTAGAATGTAATCTCAGATTTTTGTCTGTTTTCTTCACATCTAAATTCCCAGCACTTAAATAATACCTGAAAAAACAGAAGGCTCTCA
The DNA here is from genome assembly GCF_030435805.1 of Mustela lutreola. Classification (NCBI taxonomy): domain Eukaryota; kingdom Metazoa; phylum Chordata; class Mammalia; order Carnivora; family Mustelidae; genus Mustela; species Mustela lutreola. The sequence continues at coordinate 144,936,943 of NC_081294.1, forward strand.
ATAAATATATGTGTTTCTAGTAAAACACTGTCATATGTGTTTTGAAAAATCTTGCATTCTGAAAAACCACACATTAAAAATAACTGAGGAAAAAGATAGGACGGGAGCAAGACCACTAACAGCTGTGCAGCTGGATAACAAGCACATTAACAAAAACACTAACTGGTAGCTGAGAAGATGGCTTGAATCCCCTAATCAAGAAGCTCAGTATGGCTCAAGGTTACCTCAAGGGATATTTAAATGTAGATACTAGCTTGGTGGAGGCAAGACAGTGCAGACAGTGGTTGCTATTAGCTGTGCAGAGGAAGAAGTACCACCTGTCACAAGATAAAGGCTCTGCAATGATGGAAGGACTCCTAATTGTACTGCAAACAAGCTGAGAGCTTTCTCTTTCTGGGTTAAGATTAAAATTCTACTGCTGTTACTCCCGCTCCCACTGCCTTGAAAAAAACTGCAGACAAACCAACATAACTTTCACATTTATTCTGCCAGTGGTCCTCATTTATCTCTGAGCAAAGAAGCATTAGAGAGACACATATTGTGTGACACTAGACTCTTATTTTTGGAATGAATGAAAGAAATGGTTTCTTTATAAAGAAGCTGAGAATCGCTATAATGGTACATTGCAAATATGAAAAAAATAAAGTAACCAGAAAATATACATCTATTTATCACAAACTATATGTCACAATTCTAGAACATGCCTAAAAAGTATAAATTAAGTATCTAGAAACCTCATACTATACACTTACTTTTAAAAGCCATTTACTTACAGAAATTTCAGGATTGGAAAGCTCATACAGAAGTTTCTTGGCATCAATAACAGCTTCATATAATCTCAGATATTGTCCATCACTTGCTACAAAGCACGCACTAGGAGAATTGCAGTATGCACCTAGAAAGTATTCACAAACATTTAAAATTTAACCCTGAAATGATGTCAGAAAATCTAAATTTCTTAAAATAAAACCAGAAAGCTTACCTAGACAGTAACTGGGTATAAGAGTGGGGAGCCATGCCACATTGGAAAATGCAGAAACATGTAGAGAATTAATCCGGGCAAGCTCAGAAACACCTCCAGAAAAAGACAATGGCCCGACCGGATCAACCCTCCAAAGAATAAGCTCACTATAAACTGCATTGGGATCCTGAAATGTCACGTCAACGCTGCTTTTATTCTGTTGTGCCAAAGAACATTCTTCAGTATTTACAGGATCACAAGGTTGCTTTTGGTTATCAACATCAGGCGTCCTTAGTGCGTTGTGGTGTGACGTTGTCAGCAATAATGGTAATACTGAGTGGCAAGCTAAATCATTAAGATGAAAGCGATGACCACAATATCTAGATTTGTGAGAAATACTGAGAACTGTAGAAAAGGCAGATTCTTCAGCAAAACTGACCAGCCACTGATTCAGAGAGCCATCAGCATGCTTCGATATCATCATAACATTAGGAGTGAAAATACTTAATTTTAAACTATTAGTTGATTTACTGTGGCCAGAAGAGATAAGCATTGATGTAGACCGCGTGAGGCTAGAAGGTTTTTGTTTCCCTTGCTGAATAGCCAAGTCAACATTCTTGGTGCAGGCATACATCACTATGCTTTTACAGAGAGAGTTCGCATCACCTGTGGGAAAAGCTACAGGAATTCTGGAAACAAAGGACACCTAGAATTAAAAAAGTAAATATCAGAACATATGATATAGCATGAAGAAGTATCACAAAACAGTACCCACATTTAATAAGCAGCAGCTCTCCTGAGATCATAATAGTACCTGGACTTGACGAAACATACCAGGCTGGTATTCGTCCAGCCAATCCACATGCCAAACTAGCAAAGAGCCATCCATGGGATGAATACTGAATAGCATGTCTGCATTTTTACTCCATTCAGACAGAAGTACTTCAATCTGATGATCGATGGCAGCTGATGGTAAGGGTACAAAACCTGAATTTGGTACCATTTTATCACTGCTCAATTCCTTCTTTTCATGATTTATTTTCAGATCATCCACACCATCATCCATTTCTATAAGCAAAAGAATTCATGAACCAAGTAAATACAAGCTGTTAAGAAAGATCCTTGTAAATGCATTCAAGATGAAAAACATAGTAACTTTTAAATAAACAAGAAATTGGCTCCCCTTTAAAAATAACTCTGCTTCAGGGATATAAGGCCACTGGAGTTAACTCAGCAGTCAGAAGGCCTATAGGATTAAGTCAGTGGATTAACGATAGAGGACTAATACTGGACTAGAGAATAATAGTTAAACTTGCTGTACCATAATTTACTCAGATGACCTTAGATTTCCTCAATGAAGAAGGCAGAATGGGGTCTATAATTCTGGGGTGAATTATTCAATATATTATTCAAGTGTAATTTGTACTCTCTTCATAATTGGATTTTTTAAAACCTGAGTTGGCTACATTAGAGATGCTCTGGGTATATGCACTTATAACTGATATGACACTCAAACTATTTTAAAGGAATACATTTACAGTGTCCAATTTCCAGGTTTCTGTCAATACATAATTAATTTTTAATAAGCTCCTAGGTAATGTCAATGTTACTAGGCCACAGATAGTCCTTTAAGTAGCAAGGCCTATCTCTGCTCAGCAGGGAGCCTGCTTCCCCTCTCTCTCTCTGTCTGCCTCTCCGTCTACTTGTGATTTCTATCAAATAAATAAAATCTTTAAAAAAAAAAAAAAAGTAGCAAGGCCTAGGGGCTAACAGAAGCATAAGCATGGAGAACCCCAAGCCTATATCATCCTATAAAAGAAAGCCACCAGGAACAGGAATACCAACATTGGACTATTTGCTGAGCTACTCCAAAGTTGTATTAACTCACTGCAATTTTGAATGTCTGAAGCTAGTAGCTTATATTACCCCATTATAAAAATCTTAGCTATTGTCAACAAAACGACAATTTTTTTTATCTTTCTTAAAGCTTTACCTTCATCAGATTTTACATCTGCCTGATTAGAGTCTTCTACACTGGCTTCAGAAGACGGTTGCTCAAAACTTTTTCTAAGTTGCTGTAAGAAGACTTCCATGGACAAAGTAAAATGCAACTCCTTATTGTTCAGCCAATGTACCACAAAAGGCCCACTCTTCTCATTTTCACTTAGACTTAGAGATGTGATAGAAGGAAGAAGTGGAATGTCTGTAAAGAACAACAACAAAACACATACACACAATTTATATGTTTATCATTCCAGCATACAAAACATTCACATCTTCTATTTCTACTATGTTACACTTATCTTTAAACCTCTGTACTAGATTTTAAATAAGACTCCCAAAATAATGTTTGCCATGATTATTATTATTATTAATGATAAAAGCTTTAAAAATGGTAGATTTAACATAACTATTATAAAGGAAAACAATTACATATTTCAGGTCACAGATAATATTTATATATACATACAGGTATTTTCTTTAGTTCAAAAAATATTCTCATTAAGAGATAAATCTATAGGGATGCCTGGGTGGCTCAGTCGGTTAAGCCTCTGCCTTTGGCTCAGGTCATGATCCCAGGGTTCTAGCATTGAGTCCTGTATTGGGCTCCTTGCTCAGTGGGTTGCCAGCTCCTCCCTCTGCCCACTGCTTCCCCAGCTTGTGTTCTCTCTCTCTGACAAATAAATAAATAAAATCTTCCAAAAAAAAAAAAAAAAAAAGAAGAAGAAATCTATAATCTGTAGACATGTTAAGAGGAAAGTTTCCTTAAAAATTTCTCTAAGAAAAATGCCATCGATATGTCAAAGGAATAAGTGGCTTATTTATCTCAATTTAAAAAAAAAAAAGATTTTATTTACTTATTTGACAGAGAGATCATAAGTAGGCAGGCAGAAAGAGAGAAAGAAGCAGGCTCCTTGTTGAGCAGAGAGCCCAATGCAGGGTTCAATCCCAGGACTCTGAGATCACGACCTGAGGCAAAGGCAAAGGCTTAACAAACTGGGCCACTCGGGTCCCCCTCATTTATCTCAATTTTAACAACTTTTTAACTTAAGTTTTTAAATGATCTACCTAACTTTAAGCTAGATAATGCCAATTTATTAGCATCAAGATTCACATTGGAAAGCAGAAACTGAGATCCCCATCTTACATTCAAGGAAGGCATTCAAGACAAAACCAGGTTAAAAAAAAAAAATTCTTTCTTGGTATTATTTTTCACTTAATTGCTGAATTAAGTATACTGAAGTACAAATTCAGAGTAAATTGTGACAAATGATAATCCCTGATTAATAGAGAGGTGAAGAAAAGTTTATCTATCATATTAAATCAAATAGAAACTAGATCATGCTGGAATCTGCAGAACAGTAAAGGCTAAAATCGATTCAGAGAAGGAAACTATTTTCCACAAATTTACTGATGTTTTTAAAGGAGAAGAAAAATAATTTGACTTAATTACCTGTTCAAACAGTGTATCAATTGTTAGATACCAGTGAAAAACAGTATTATAGGAGATGAATTATAAAGGAAAGGATAAAAGAACCTTTCTCCTACCCCTTCTGTTGAAGGCAAGTTCTAAGAGTTGATAGATATATCCAATCCAACCCAAGAGCTCTGTTTATAAATGCACATTCATTACTACATTATTTGATTTGTATTTATCTATCCCTTTTTTAATGACATGCTTCACAAGAGCAAGGATCACACTGGTTTCCAACACTATACCTTCAGTTCCTACCACTATCTCTAGTTGCTATTTGGCACAGACCAAACACTCAGGAAAAGTCTTGAGGGACTGTATTGCCAATCCTATTATGCCTAGGTGGATATACATCAGTGCCAGGGAAACAAAGAGTGTCCTCAAGAGCCCTATTCAGTATGATTTTCTGATTTTCAAGTTACAATCAACACAAAAAAATCAGCAATGCCTCTATGAGACCAAACGCCTAGGTGTTAAATACACAAGGAGAGGCCAGGTTAATGCAGGCTTTCAACAGCAGCACTCTCTGTAAAAGGGACCTTATATTTCTCCTATCTCCTGACCTCAAAGAACTTTATTGAAGCCATTTTTTTATGACAGATCTTCAGGGAAAGGGTATAATAATTACAATTAGAAGAAGATGTTCTTACAAGCTCCCCTCCTCTATTTCTATTGATGGGCAAATAAGTGAAGCTCTATCTGAAAGTTTGGCCTTGAACAAGAAACAAAGCATCCAGAAAGGTCATTCCAAAGGTCTAACTTAGGGAAAGGAGATCTCCATAGTGTCTAATCTAGCTGCTTATTGTATTATTCTGCTTTGATTCATTCTACATATATGGATTTACCCTAAAGTCTTAATACCTAAAGAAAGGTTTTAGAGTTTTCCTTATTGGAAAGTTGTCAAGGAGATGCTACATTGGAACTCAGGGCTTATTTTTCTGTAACCCCTCAGCCTTTTCCATTAAAGGTAAGAATCCAAGCTTTCTCTATTCTCAAAATGTTGTCCTTTATTCAGAAAAGACTTTCACAACAACTCCAGTAGACTCAGAGCTGCCTTTGGGTATTATAAGCACTGCCAATGTATGTTTTTTGACAAAGGTAAGGGTATTTCCCAAGCCTATATAAAGTTTTACTAAAAATAATTCAATATCGTCCTTTTATTTTCTTGGCTCATGGATTCTTTTAGAGTTGGGACTCTTGTTAACCAAATAAAAGCTAAGAAAATCGGCAAATACTCTATTCTTAGTGCAAGTATCTCTCCCCTTAACTTACCAGAACATTTCTCTCTTTGATTCAGGTAACTAACGAACCACATTTATTGCTATATTTCCTTAAGGAATGTAGTAGTACTGCAAATCCAGGGGGACAAACCATAAGAGACTCTTAACCACAGGAAAACAAACTGAGGGTTGCTGGAAGGGAGAAGAGTTGGGGGATGGGATAACTGGGTGATGGATATTAAGGAGGACACTTGATGTAATGAGAACTGAGTATTATATGAGACTGATTAATTGCTGAACTCTACCTCTGAAACTAATAATACACTCTAGTTAATCAACTGAATTTAAATAATAAAAAAATTAAAAAATAAAGAGATGGAATATTTAAATAAAAGAAAATAGATTAAGCTACTCCATGCATAAGAATATCTCCAAAATATGCAAAAATTAAATAGTGGTTATCTACAGAGGAGAAGGACTAGGGTGGGGCAGAGGTAAAAGAGGCTTTCACTTTCCACTTTCTGTATAGATGGTATTTATTATGTGCAAATACTGTTTTTAATCTCTTCCCAGTAACATGCTAAGGTTCCTCTTCAAATGCTCCAACTTCGACCAGTTGCTTTTTAAACTCACAGAAAACATTTACTGAAAGATGAGCACTTTAAATCTTCAAATTCATAGATAGATCCAGATATTCTAGATTTTTAAAAATCTAATAGTACATACTTGACTACTGAGGTAAGTTTCTTAACTCTTTCAGTTATAACTTCTACATATTTCTGTCCTACTTCTGGAAGATCACCTAAGACTAAGCATTAGACATGTTTTATTGTTTTGTTTTATTTTTTTAAGATTTTATTTATTTATTTGCCAGAGAGAGAGAGAGCCCAATCCGGGGGAGAGGCAGACAGAGGAAGAAGCAGGCTCCTCACTGAGCAGGGAGCCCGACTGGGACTCCATCCTAGAACCCTGGGATCATGACCTGAGCCAAAGGCAGATGCTTAACTGAGTGAGTCACCCAGGCATCCCTACATGATGATTTTATTTTAACAACTATACAGTAGTTACAAAATACTATTCTACGGTGTTAACCTGTTAAGTTTTAGCTCAAATCGCAACTTCTGAATAAACTAATGAAGGATCTCAATGACTTATTAAGATCTTAATCACAAACCAAATCATAGCTTTAAAAAGCAAACAAGTAAGCAAAACCCCATTTTTACGTAATTAGTGAGCTGGCTATAATGAAAAGTTAGATAAGCAACTTTTCTTACTTATTCAAAACTAGAAGTAAAATGTCTTTGTTATAAAATTAATTACTCAAGTTCAAGAACAGTTGTTGAACAGCGTTCTATTACCCGTGGCTGGGTTGATGCTGGCAGCAATATGAAAGTGGCAAAGTGCGTTGGCATGCAGCGGAGCATTTCTGTGGACATGATGAGGGTCCTGCTGGTGTGGCAGGTATCCAGTATGCGCTACGACGGGAAGTGATCTCCTCCGACCTCTGCGAAAATGTCTCAGATTTACCTATACCAGTAAAAACAAAGTAAAACCAGTGGCCACAATGTCATAAGCATATACATATGTATGGGTTACAAAATGATTATTAGACATTATTCTCTACTTCATTTCTCCATTTTAACTAATTTTTAATTCCAGTATAATTAACAGCATTACATTAGTTTGAGGTATACAGTATAGTGATTCCACAATTCTACACATTACACAGTACTCATCATGGTAAGTGTACTCTTACTGACTTATTTCAAATATCCTTTATTTTAGAAGAGATTATGTGTACAAACATCTTTCAGTACTTTTGTGCAGCAAATTTGAAATCTGAAAAATAAGCTTAGAACTCAACTGCCTAACTTTTTTAAACCATCACAAATATTTTGCAATTTTTATTTGGTTTATTTTTCTGGTAAGTAATTTTCTAAAACAGAAGTTCACAGCAGTGTATCTGTGGATAATGATGTCTCTATGAATACTATTCCCTTTGTGTCCAATTTATTCCCTATGACCATAAAGCACTGAACAATATGCCCTCATACATTACGATGATATTTCAAGTGGCATGGCTGACTTGCTAAGCTTTTTCAAAGATCACTTCATTTGACTCGTAAGGCAGAGTGCTGATATTTATTTATTCTCATTTTTCATCTGATAAAACAGTTTCTACAGAATGCAAGGTCACCTAAGCATAGAATGAGAGTCTTCATTCCTAGGTAAGACCTCTTTCAGCTGTTATTACACATAACCATTCTATCAGTTGTTAAGTCTCTAGGCAATATATATTTACTTATATTCTGAGCCCTGAGAATACTCTCCAAATTTGACAAATAGTTTTTCCATAATTATACAAAGCATTCAAAGACAAATCACCTTCTGATTTCCATATCAAGAAAATAAGAATCTCTATTACTGGTGTATGTTCAACTAATTTATATATGAAAAATGTACTTTTACTTTCTATACTAATCAGTAAAATAAATACTTCAAGGGCACCTGGGTGGCTAAGTCAGATGAGTGTCACACTTGATTTCAGCTCAGGTCATTATCTCAGGGTCATGAGATCACGCCCCTGGTCGGGCTCCACAGTGGGCGTGGAGCCTGCTTAGGATTCTTGCTCTTGCTCTCCCTCTGCACCCTGCCCCATCATACTTTCTTGTTCTCTAAAAACAAAACAAAAACCCACCAAAAAAAAAACAACTTAAAGTTCTGGGAGGTTCTAAAGATGAGAAATATAGGGGTGCCTGGGTGGCTCAGTAGATTAGGCATCTGCCTTCAGCTCATGTCATGATCCCAGGTACCTGGAATCGAGTCCCACGTCAGGCTCTTTGTTTGGTAGAGAGCCTGCTTCTCCCTCTGCCTTTCCCCTTGCTTGTGCTCTCTTTTTCTCTCTCTCTCTCAAATAAATAAAAATCTTATATAAAAAAAAGGTAACATATACAGAACAGAATCTGATAAACCATTCCAATCATTCCTATAATTATGTCAGGACAAAACACCCCAATCTCTAAACAAAGTAAAAATATAAACTATTTTTACAGCCAAATCTTTGCATTCTCAGATTTTCATTTGTTATTTTAGCTAAGTGTAATCTTCCTTTTGTTATCATCAGTTAACCTAAGATAAACTTCATAATTATAAGTAGTTTAATGCTCTTAAATACTTAGGCATATTTCTTAAACCAAATAAAATAGAAAGTTTTCTGAGAACTGTTTTCCTAACGTACATATTTTTTCATAACTAACCATATACTTTGAATATTAATTAGGATGGATGTTACAAAAAAGGCAAATTACAAAAGGTTTTAACACTTGTAGGAAATAACACCTAACAAAAGCACTTACATCTAAAGTATTTTGAGCTCGTTCCTTACTGGAAACATTTCTTTTGAAGTTATTTGTTAAATTAATTGGTTCGGCCCAATGGTTGCAGTCACCTCCATAGAGCAAACAATCATTTGGTAAAAATGTCTCTACCCAAAGACGACATACATTATCTTTGCAGCAAGTCAACAATACATTACATACAGAAGCCCTGAGGAATAAGAAAATTTTAGAGGCAAAAATATAAATCTCAGACAGTATAACATTCTGTAGTGTTTCTGTAATTCATTAAATGCACACAACAAAGGTACTGATGAAAAAAATGTCAATACACATTTATGCAATGTATTTAGTAAAAACCATTAAAATTGAGTGGGTATTTTATTTCATCACAGCAAATGCCTGCTAACCTATTTCTTTTCTGCCTAGAATTTGGTAGTTCTTGTTTTAGGAACCTAAGATTCTCCATACAGCCAAAGAACAAAGACTGAAACAATGCCATAATCTTTCAGTCAATAAACAAGAAAAAAACCTACAACTTCTTTTAGAATGTTCTGATTTATTCAGTGGATGGTTACCATTCAGATTCCTTCATAATGCTTCATTTTTGCTTTCTATAAAGCTACACATGCACTAGTCAGTGACAAACTACACTATTTAGTATACTTATTCTCTCCTTGCTTAACATTTGCAAAAAGCAGTGACTACATGAATAGAAAAATCATGATGAAATAATTACCAGCCACCTCCTTCCCTATTATTGACTTCTAATGAAGTTTAATGAAATCTTTCCACTTTCACTGTCTTTCCAGTCACAAAATAAGAGCAAGATCAATTACATACATATTAATAAACATGATAAGCATCAAGAGCTCAAACGTTGAACCCCCATCAACAAAGAGTACCTTTTATTGGGTAACTCATTAAAAAAAAAAAAAAAGAAAGAAAGAAAGAAAAAGAAGTCACAATATCCTGTAGCAGACACATATTCAAACATATCAGATTTTTAAAAGATCAGTAAAAGGCTTTTATCAAGTAACTCAGTAAGTTAAAAATAAAAAGGAAATCAAAATATTCTGTAGTAGTCGCTTTGTTAAACAGAGCTGCTTGATTTAAAAAAAGGTCTCTAACAAAGGGAAGAAAGGAAAAACCAGCATGTTTTGCATGGGTTGCTCTCCCCTTCAGCTTCCCTCCTCTGCTCTCTCACCTCTCCCATCCCCCCCCCCCCCCCCCACTCTCCAGACTTTTTTCCCTTTCCATTCACTTTCTGAGCCTCTCTCCCTCTGTGCTCTACCCGCAGTGCTTTGCTTCTCAGGCTTAAAGGCCATTCTCCATTTCGACCTCTCCCCACATGCTAGGGCCCTACTCCTTCCCTTTCTCAATCCTGTTTCTCCCTCTCTTTCCCTCCCTCATGTCTAAACCCACACAGTATACAATGCCAAGAGCAAACCATAATCGAAACTATGGACTTTCAGGTGATAATGTGTTGATGCAGGTTCATCAATTATAACAAATATATCACTCTGGGGGAGGCTATCTATGCATGTGTGAGCGCAAGGGATATGTGGGAAGTCTCTCTACCTTGTCCTCAACTATTGCTATGAACCTTAAACTATTCTTTTAAAATCAGTCTTAATACACATTTTTAAAAATTTGAATATACTCTGCTGGCTCAAAAGAACAAAACTAAAGTCAACAAATGACCCAGGTATCCTACCAAAGATCAGTGTTTAAGGAAAAACTGTACTGCTCCATGATGTGGCCAAATTGAAAATGGTCATGAAACAAAAAGCAATTTCTACCTACAGTTAAGAAACAGGTCTCTGTGCTTACTAAGTACAGGCAAAAATCCAATGGGATATCAGGTCTTGCAAGGGTCACAGGAAAGAAAGGAAGTACTGACAGGTGTGCTAGAGTATGCAAGTATAGGTTAAAATAATACCTAGTTCAGGGCAGAGTAATCTATTACCACACTCTCTTCTCCACAAAAATGCTGAATACAGTTAGAGCAATGTTTGAGACCTTACAGTATATCCTCTCAATAAAGCAGTTAAAAACAAAAAGGAAACCAGAAGACATACACAGAGAAGGTACCAGATGAGGGAGTGAAATATGAAAAATTCCACGCAAATGACAATATGGGGAATGACTAAGAGACAAAAGAATAGGACACTTAACACAAAGAAGGAAAGACATACAACTCTGTCACTTAAAGGCATCTAAGATGGAGGTAAAGCATCCTTTCACATGGCTTTCCTCTGAAGTGTCAATCATAGCTGACCCACGGCTAGACATCTGTAGGCCAAGGACTACCTAATATTACTAAAATCTTCCTAGGCAAAAGTCCTACAGCTATAAATTCTTAAAGTAAGAAGAGCAGTCAATGTCAAAATGACATTCTCTTAATACACAGATAAAAGGACTAAATTGCTGACCTAGGCATGTATTTGCTTGTTTTACGCCAGGAAAATCCATTTACAGCTCGAGGATGGGCCAGATACACAAAGGAAAAGTCCATTTCTCCTTGGGATTCTTTTTCTGAACTTTTATCCGGAGAGGTAACAGCTGTCCGCCAGTTTTCTACATTATACCATACCTTTAAAAGACAGTCATCCTGATAAGGAAAAAAAAAAAAGAGAAGTAAAACATCCAAATAAGAATTAAAGATTCAGTCAAAGAGCAAGGGAAAGAATTTTCTCCACAATCACAGAAATTTAGGGATAGGAGGAATGGTGGGGCATGGGGAAGATGAGAAGAAAATCTCTAATTCTGATAGTTTTCTATCAGCATTCCATCATTGTGCATTGAGAATTAAAATGTGTGAATGTGTACTTTGCAAGAAGTGGATCAAGGAAAATGCTAGTTACCATGCAGTATGCTAAATGGAGTCACTTGAGGAAGACTGCTAAATGAAGGGATCATCTTCCCACTTAGCCAAATATCAAACAACAAAGCATTACCACCAGCAGGGTTATGAAGACTGCTAATCTTTGAAAACGAGACTTTTTATGAAGTATCATATGAATGTTCAAAGAAAGTGCTGAAGATGATAACAAGGAGTTAATAGCTACTATTATAGAAAATATTCTAAGTATAATTAAAGCAGCATCTCTTAATTTGGGGAGTAAGGGAAAACAAGGTAATTAGAATGTACCACATTTTGCTTTTAAGCTACAAATGCATTCCCACACTTAAAGTCAATCAGAATGAACAGCTTTACTTGTCTCCTAACAACCCCCCCCCCCTGAGAATTTAGGGTATGTCACATCCCCTGTCTACAGAAAGCTATGATCCATGAGAACAATTAACTTCACACAGTCAGTTGTGAGTGAACTATTTGGTGAACGAATAATTACAAATAAATAATTTCAAGGAAATATACTGTTCTGACATCGGCAGGTAAAAACTTGAAAATGGTTACAAATGTCCCTCTAGAAAGTCTATAAATTCTTCTATTTGCTCAAAAAAGATTAACCAGTTGACCAAAATCAAAAACTTGGTATATGGGGCGCCTGGGTGGCTCAGTGGGTTGGGCCTCTGCCTTTGGCTCAGGTCATGATTCTGGGGTCCTGGGATCGAGTCCCACATCGGGCTCTCTGCTCAGCACGCGGCCTGCTTCTCTCTCTCTCTGTCTGCCTCTCTGCCTACTTGTGGTCTCTCTCTGTCATATGAATAAATGAAATCTTTATTAAAAAAAAGTTGGTAAATGGCAGCTTTATATCCAGATATACCATTCTCTTTTCCAATTATACCATACTGCCTTTTAACACATAATATTTAGCCCGGTTTTTGCGATTTAACATTTTAATAGAAAATATTTTCAATGTCAATACATTAAAAGAATGAAACCAGTTCCTGTTTTTGATGTTTCAAAATAAACCAATAGCAATAGCATTTTCATAAATTACCTTCCCAGCAGTGGCAAAAAATTCTCCATCTGGTGAAAATTTCATTAGATGAATTTGGGAAGCAGTTCTGTAAATCAAACAGGTAAGAAATAATTTTTAAGGAAAATTAGAATTCAATATTACTTCTATTCAGCAACTTGCAATTTTGTGATAATGCAAGTTTCAAACTCAATTTTAAGTATATCTCACAATTATAAAATAAGTATAAATGTTTAAATTAAATATAAAAATTATTTTTATGTGAAATTATCTATGTATAAGAATCATTCAAGAATTACTGATATTATTAGTCTTTAAAGCTTAGGACAAAGAATCATAGCTTTCATTGCCTGAGAATATGATAAAGAGAAAGGTTTCATTTTCTAGTTTGCAAATTAAATTTCGAAAATCATGAGATATCTATATTCTAATATACATTTTCATGGACAATAAATCAAAATTTTGAAATCAATTCTCCCTTAAGGTAGCATTTACGTAAAGATTATATGTGGGATACTGGGGGACTTGTAAGCAGGCTGGAGTCAGCCTGCCAGCTTGACCCATATACTCTTGGCACACACTTGCCTTTTTCTTTTTCAAGAAGCTTTGGCTCTTGTCCCTTCAGTGCCTTCCCTTCTGGCCAACCCTATATGCTGATCTCAAGAGCACCCTCACTATCACTGCTTTCCTTTTCTTCACCCCATTTCATGCTTAGATAAATCTGTCTTAAATTTACTGGTAAAGGAGGCCAAAGAGGAATTCTGTCATAGTTCATTCCAAATTAAGATAACTTCTTCTAGGAAACAAACTGAGGATTGCTAGAGGAGAGGTGGGATGGGGTAACAGGGTGATGGGCATTAAGAAGGGCACTTGATGAAATGAGCACTGGGTGTTAGAGGCAACTGATGAATCACTAAACTCTACCTCTGAAACTGATTAAAAAAAAACAAACCCTCTTCTTCTTGATTTTAAATGTAATAAATATTTAATCAAAAACACTGATACATATGTATGAAAAGAAGAGAATGAAATCATCAGTTTCACCTATACCACAACACCTATATCCAGGGAAAACTACTGCTAACGTTTTAACACACAGACTTCCAGACCTGTCTCTCCACCCTCCCTCTCTATCTACTTTCTGTCGTTGGATATAGGGGAGAAGGGGATAGGAAGTGAGGTCATATTTACAGTTTGCTTTGTAATATTTATTTTAAAGTATGTAACAACCATATGTGTATATCAGTGTGTATAGGTCTGTATTATTTTACTGGCTATGCTATTTCCATTACAGACACATGCAATACCTCAAAATAATTTATTTAACTACTCCTGCTATTTACTCATTTTTGCTGGTACAAAAAAAGTGGTGCAGTGAACATCCTTGTATATGCATTTTTATGCACCTGCTTAATTCTAAAGATATTCTTAAAACAAATAGTTAAAAATGCCTGATATCCATGGAAATCCTCTCCATGATTGTGACCTTTGTCTCCACGTCTTCTCAAAATAGCAGCAGATCCTTTTGAAGAGGAAATCAGTCCTCAGCACAAAATCCTAAAGAGCTTCCCAACTTAGAATAAAAGGCAAAAGCCTCACAATAACCTCCAAGCAGTCTTTACTCCAACCACAAGCTATGCACACCCTGACCACAGAGTCTGCACTTGAGATTCCCTCTGACTACAACATGCTTCTTCTAGACATCCTTGCACATGGCTTCCTCCCTCACTTCCTTCAGGTCTACACTCAGAAGTCACCTCTACTCTTCTTCCTCTTATCCTATTCACCTTTCTCTGGCTGTTAGATGTTCATCTAACATGTGTAAAAAGTGTTTTAAAGGCATCACAAAAGGAATGTGATCAAACTATGTTTAAATGTGATCCGGTTGGCGTAATCATCAGCTGCTCCTAAACTGAAACCCAAGCGTCATGGCTTTTCTGCTTCATTAAATAACCATTTCAGACAAATAGTATGTGCAGTCCAAGTTACTACTGTGGGCTCTGATCTTGATTTAACTTAAGATTCTTCCCCTCTCCCAAATGCACGAGAAACACATTTCAAATTTTCAGTTCAACACACAGAAGCCCTTCGGTGAAGGCAATATAACACTTTGCTACTTCCTCTCCACAAGCTTACATGAAAGGCTCCAGAGCAAAGACAAATCTTGCTGAAGAATTTTCTTGGCAAAATCCTATTCCTTTTCTGTATGTTAACCCTTTTTAAATCCCTTTTAAAATGCATATGACCTAACTGAGAGGTGCAAAACACATGGAACCAACTGCTCTGAAACCTCCTTTCTAAACTTTATACCAGGTCTACATTACTCTCACTTTAATATCTAATGTATTTCTTATTACTGTTTCATATAATATTGACTCAGAAAGAATGCCATTTAACATTCTGTCATATAGATTTCCTGGTTTATAGTCTTTCCCCACCTGGTCAATGCTATATTCCAAACACTTTTACCACTGCCTTGAAACACGATAAACACTCAGCAAATATTTGCAGCATTAATGAATGAAATTTGGAGTTAGTATCTCAAGGGCATAAAAAAATTAAGCCTGTCAATTCATACTTCCAAGTTGCTCTTCAGAAAAATATCAACTGCACTCCCTTATTAATAGAATATGAGTACCTGTTCTGTAAACACTCACTAATAATGGATATTATTTTTCCTGTTTTTCTGGATATTTTGCATTTCTTGATTTTGAGTGAGGTCCATCAGTTCTAATTTAATTTGCTATTATTGATATGTACTATCATTTACAATTTTCTTCATTGTTCATTTTTGTTTGCTATTTTTTTCTAGTTAATTTTTAAGACCTCCTTTTAAAAAAAGGCATTAACTCCAAATTGCAAATATTTCCCCTTAACATTTTAGTTTCCTTGCTTTACAGGAATTTTTCACTGATATGGTCACAACTATTGATGTTTTCCTCCCCCTTCCTTTCAGTTTCTAGTTCTGGCTTCATACCTAGAATGTCTTTCCTAATCTAAGGCAGCATTTTTCATGTAACAGTGATAGAACAGAAACATCAAATGTTAAATTTCCTAGTAGCCACACTTGGCAAAAGTAAAAAGAAACAGGTGAAATTATTTTATTTAAGGGGAGCTGGGTGGTTCAATTGGTTCAGTGTCTGCCTTTGGCTCGGTTCATGATTCTGGAATCCCAGGGATTCAGATCCACAGCACTGTGCTCAGCCAGGAGCCTGCTTCTCCCGCTCCTTCTGCCCCTCCCACCACTCATGTGTGCACACATGCTCTCTCTCTCTCTTTCTCATGCACTTTCAAATAAAAAAAATCTTAAAGAATAATAAATTATTTTATTTAAGCTAGTATATCAAATATTATCAACATGTAATCAATAAAAAAAACTAACAATAACTTATATTGTTTTCCTTTGTGTTAAGTTCTTGAAATCCAGTATGTACGTATACTTACAGTACATCTCAATTCAGACTGGCCACATTTCAAAAGTGTACGTCACTAGTTGCTACCATAATAGACATTGCAATTCTAAATTACGAATATTCACCTGTATTTTCTTCTAGTATTTGTTTCATTGTATAGAAATTCAGTGGTTCCTTCTTTTGACACTTCTTATGGTGTCAGATATGAAACAGACTCTATTTTCATTTTCTTCTCCAAAGAGCTACCAAGGTTGCCCCATGATATAAAATGACAACTTATATATCTCCCTGTCTCCTTTTATATAATTTAGCAAGTTGCTATTTAATGATAATCACACAGGCTTAACCAATTTCTTATGTTTCTTTCCAAGTATTTTATTCAATAATTTAAAAAACTGGATCTGCAGAACATGGGAAATTGTGCATCCCCTGTATATAAGAAAAGACCTATCACAGAATAAGAAATCTTCTTTGTTAGTGTAGTTTTACACAAACTAAAAGGCATTTATAATAAAACCCACATGAACAGGTTTATCACTTTAATCCCCTAATTAATTGCTTACTTGCAATGCCAAATGCATCTCCAGTTCCCCAAATTAAGATCTGTTTTATCTGGATTTTCATCTTCAGATGGTTTCTCCAAGTTAGCATTGGACCACAGTTGCAAACAGCTAGAACCAGTTAAAAGACGATTGCCTAAAAATATATATATATATATATATTATTTACTACTTATTATTTAGGTATTTAATTAGTGAGTTAAGTCACATGGTCAAGAGTTTCACATAATAATATAAAAACAACACAACTTCTAAGAAAAGTTAAATAACAAAAAGACGTGGGGGAGAGGGAAGGAGGCTGTATTTTAATTTTGTTGAAGCGGCTTGGGAAAAAAGGGACTACGTCATATAATCTCTAATTTAACAAATATTTAATGAGCATCTTCTTTGCACCAGGCACTGCACTAGACACGGGGAAGGATACAATGACAAAAGAAGCACTGTCCTTTTTCACGATGACTTCACATTCTGGTAAAGACGTACTGTAAAGAGAGACATGAAGTCGTGCAATTTCAAATAAAGTCCCAAGAAGGATTCATAACCTGGTTTATGGTTAAGAAATAAGGTGCACAGTAGACTTGGAAAAATAAATAAGGCTGAAAAAGTTTCTGGGGTCAGACTGCATTTTCAAAGTTTATAAGGAATTTGGACCGTGTTATAGAGAGTTGGGAGCTTTAAGTGTGTAGGGGTTACATAAGTGGATGTATATTTTAGAACAAGTTGTCTGAAATGGGGTGGGGGATGTCAACAGATGGACTTGAAGAGGACTGTAAATTTCCCTCCTCTGAGATAATATGCAAAAGTTATCTGTATAGCATGTACATTTTTCTAGAGAGGTAATCCATAATTTTCACCATGCTTTCAAAGGCTCCACTATACAAAGAAAGGTAAAGATTCATTTTAAAAAATAAGACTAGAGATAGATGAGATTGGGGAAAACAAAAATACAGGGAAACCTGATTAAGTGACTATAATACACAAAGGAAATAATGAGGACCTGAATCAAATATGAAAATATGAAGCAAGGATTTGAAAGCCATTTCAAAAGCAGAATTTTCAAGGCTTGACACCAACTAATAAAAAGGAGATATCAGAGGTTTCCAGGACAGATTCTAACTTATGATTTGGGTAATTAAGAAGGCTGTGTTGTCATCCAAAGAAAAAAGAGAAAGAAAGAGACACAACTGTGGTCAAAAAGTTCAAAATAAGTAAGGCATTCACTTTGGCAATTAAGGACTGTGGATTTCTGTCTCTCTCGAAAGATCACTTTTTTTTCAAAAGAAAGTGGGTCTGTGACAAAACACAGACTGTAGATCAGAAACCCCTGTGTCTAAATCCCAAATAAGTCAATTAGTCATGTGAATTTGGTCTAGTGGGAAAAACTCAGCCTCAATTTTCTTCTCACCTTTAAAATCGGAAGTGTGTATAGAGTTGTCGTAATGATCAGCTATTACTGCATAACCCATCTAGCACAGGCTAGGCACTTAGCAGAAGCTCAATAAATAGTAGCAACCAGACAGAAAGTCTCATGAATGGATAAAAATAGCCTAGACAGCATAATTAGAGACATTTCATTCACATTTGGTTATTATTCCACTGTTTAGTATAACAAGAGACACAAGTTTGATTTTTTTTAAATTGAGATATAACATATAACATTCTATTTCCTTCAGGTATACAACATAATGATCTGATATTGCATATACTGCAAAATGGTCAGCACCATAAAATCTAGTTGATATCCATCATCACACATTGGTTACAACTTTTTTCTTGTGACACAAAAACTTATAAAACCTACTCTTAGCAACTTTCAAATATACAACTTAGTATTATTAACTATGGTCACCATGCCATACATTACCTCCCCAGGACTGATTTATTTGATAACTGGAATTTTGTACCTCTTGACCCCGCCCCTGCATCACGTATTTCATCCTGCCCCTCATTCCTGCCACTAATCTCACCTCTATATTTATGAATTTGGTATTTACAAATTTTCTTTAACATAAACTAAAGCTGAAATTAAGCTATACCATGAAAGGTTAAGAAATTAATACAGAATACAAAGTAATTAATCTGTTATGAAATGATACAAAAATAGTTAAGGTATGGTACAGAGTATTGACCTGCACACAAAGGGTGGAGGTATGAATAGTAAACTAGGGAAACAAAGCATAAAAAGTCTTAAAAAGAAAAATCTTATGATTTAAGTCAGATGCAATAGTGGATCAGAAGAAAACACAAAGGCACTACAGTGAATTTTAGTGGCATCATCTGAAAAACTTTCTTTATATCCCAATACCTGGCATATAGTTAAGTATCGATCAAAACCAAAAATACTAACACTTCACTTAAAATATTTAAAATTGGGGCGCCTGGGTGGCTCAGTGGGTTAAAGCCTCTGCTTTCAGCTCAGGTCATGATCTCAGAGTCCTGGGATCGAGCCCCGCATTGGGCTCTCTGCTCAAGCAGGGAGCCTGCTTTCTCCTCTCTCTCTCTCTGCCTGCCTCTCTGCCTACTTGTGATCTCTGTCTGTCAAATAAATAAATAAAAATCTTTAAAAAATATTTTTTTAATCTATTTATAAATAAAGTTCACTTGCAAAGATAATATACTAGTTGCTTCCAAATTTTTACTGCAACAATAACCTATTTCTTAACCAAACCATTATATTTCAAACTTTTTGATCATAAAAAGAAAAATAATAAACTTTTATGTAAATTTTAACTTAATCACAATAAAGAGATAATATTCATAAGCTGTTGTCAAGTCACTACTAGATAGTTAGGAAAATAAGTAATTATCTTTTGATACAACTCTGTAATGATGACAGAAGAATTTAACATTAATACTATCCTCTAAAGCATTATTACTGATAAACTGTACAAAATTTCAAAGCAATTGTTGCTATGTTATTACTAAAGAAATTTCACTTAACTCTAACGTGAAATGTTTTTATTGCGTTGTAAATATGACAGTTCAAGTACCTATTTTACTTGCTAACACTGTTTTTATAGGGCTCTTATAATTTACCAAGTACTTTCAAATACACTGCCATATCTGATCATTAAAAACCTAGCTTCTGAAATAGATACTACCTTAATTTATAACTGCATTAACCATTCTTTTTTTTTTTTTTAAAGATTTTTTTATTTTTTATTTTATTTGACAGAGAGAGATCACAGGTAGGCAGAGAGGCTGGCAGAGAGAGAGAGAGGGAAGCAGGCTCCCTGCTGAGCAGAGAGCCCGATGTGGGACTCGATCCCAGGACCCTGAGATCATGACCTGAGCCGAAGGCAGCGGCCTAACCCACTGAGCCACCCAGGCGCCCCTGCATTAACCATTCTTAATCTGTTAAGTAATTTCTTCATGATCATAAAACTTATAGTCAAGTATGTGAACATTTATTGAAAGCCTAATGTAATGTCCCCGCAAAGATAAATACTAAATAAAATAGAACCTCAGCTCTTGTCTAATCAAAAATTTAAACCATGTAGACAAATAACCACAATAGAATGTTGTGCTATAATAGAATAAGCTTATAATGTATCATCCAAATAGGAACTTTTCTGAGAGCAGAAGGTGACACTATTAATAATCATTGGAGAAACAGGTATTAACTGGGATATAAGTCTCACTAGTTATAGTAAAATTATACATAAACTGTTGTACTAAACTAAATGCCAACTTTGAACCTAAGTCTGACCTCTTTCCACTGTATGTATAAAATATACATATAGGTTACCAGCTAGAAGATATCAATCCTACATCCTTACATAAGAAAAAACATTTTAAAACACTGATTTTTTTTTAAAAAGTATCTCAAAAATAATCTTTTATCTTCTAAAATAATTTCCAAGGGTTCTGAACTTTGTTTTCTAAATAAACATTTTTCTCAGTCATTTCATGTAGTATAATAAGATGCAACTATCTTATCTAAACTAATGGTTTCTATGTTTCAAAGATAACTTCTTATATTCTAGAAATTTCTATATTTTGGGAACAGCTATATGATATGCAAACATGTCAAATTCCACATGTCCAAACAAAACCAATGTTCCACTATCTAGAACACCTACATATCTCTCTTCCACTTAGGATCACAGATATTCTCAAAATACTTTAAAATCCAACTGTCAAGTAATGTCAATTCTATCACCTATATGCATTTCATATCTATGTACTTCATTAGTCATGCAACACTAATTAAGCACCTATTACATTAAAGGTCCTGAAATAAATTCTTAGTTCTCATTCAGACTACTGTGAAAGCACACTGTGTAAAGGTAATTATAAGTAATTATAAATATTTATCCTCCTGTTCCTTTCAACTTACTGCTACCAGAAAAGTTGTACTAAACCATAAATCCTAGCTTGGCAAAAGCCACTTTCAAAACCTATAATATTTTGCTGGATAGTCAAAAAGAATGAAATTCAAATACCTTAGCATAGCTTTAAAGGCCTTTTATAATATGCTGCAGTCTTACTTCCTTATCACCAAACTCATTCCAGCCTTAATGAAGTTCTAAGCATTAAAAGAATGTATCTTGTGCTTTCTTTCTCTGTGCCTTTGCTCACTGCAGGAGACTGGTAAAATGGCTTTGGGATTTTAATGCAGAAATACATAGGTGATATATACACACATTATCTCTTCTTAAAATTCACTTCTTTTTCTCTCTTCCCATCTATCCCCACTCTTAATGTTAAAATCTACCTAATCATAGGACAAAAAGCTCCTCTTCAATGAAATTCTGATTTTCCAGAGAGTATGGTCTCTTTCCCAAAACAACAGGTATTATTATACTGAATATCTGTCTTCATTTCAGTACAAGCTCTACAAGAACATAATGTCTTACTTATTTTTTATTCCCAACAATCTCACACAAAGCAGAACTGAAATAAAGGAAAGTAATAAAAGAAACAGCCTAGGCAAGTGATGTTTCATTTCAGTTGATCCATTTCTTACCTGCAGGATCCCAAGTTATGTTGTGTGCTATTGATTCCAGAAAAAACTGGCCACTCTTCTGCCATTGACTATATAATTCCTAAAGTTAAAATTTAAAAACTCATTTAACCAATTAGTATTGGCAGCTTTTCTCTATCAAATATATACATTCATGCTTGTTATTCTCAATAATACAACATGCAATTTTTTTGGGGGTACAAATGACCATGCGGTCATTTTTAATGGGGAACAAAATGTTCAATACAGTTGAGAATTATAAGAGGTATGTGATAGAAGAGATTAGTGAGAGAATGAATACCTATTATTCCTGGAGGGCCAAAAGTCTGTCTTCAGCATAAACAACCAGTAAGTATATGCCAATTTGGACAACATTCTCATTAACCTCAGATTTTTGTAATATGATTACCTCATATTATTATAGTTACATATGTTTAATTTTAAGTGGGCCTGTGCTATCTGAGGCTTCCTTCTCTTTTAAGGTTTTATCCTCACCTGAGATCAAAAACTACACGAGAAAATGCAGATTACGAGATATAACACATCCATTATATTATATAAGATTTTTTCATTCATTATGCAACATTTTTTTCCAATTTTTTTACCAGTAAGTCAGTAAGAAATATATGTTGCAATAGGACCCCAAAAATAAACGCAATCTAAGTTTACCCTTATTACATGTGATGCACTGTAACATTTTCCATTTTACTTTCTTTTCTTTTAAATTCAGGCTGTGGTCTAAGTTGCTTTCACTAACCTCTGCAGGACTGAGACCCATAAACAACCTTTGAATGCAGTGGTTCTCATACTCTAGTACAATAACCTGAGATGTTTACTAAAAACTCCAATTTCTGAGATACATCTCCAAAGGTTCAGGCTCAAAAAAATAAGAATGAGGAATCTGTACTTTAAATGATCACCCCCATTGATTCCGATAGAGATGGTTTGCAGAATATGCTTTTATGAAATACTGCCTTGCAGGAATGGCTCTTAATCAGCGCATACATCAGAACCCTCTCTAGAACTAGACAGAAATGTCCACGCACAACCCCACCCCTACAGATATAGAAATAATCAGGGCAGGATCTGGACACATGCTCCAACTAGTGATCCTGAAGTGTTCCGCTCATGAAGAATCACCACCTTAAAAGAATTTTCTAGGATGGAAATAATTATTTTTTTTTAGAATGGAAATAATATCTTTTTTATGAGAATCTAGAGATTCTCTGAGACTCTATTCAGGAATTACAGATTCTGTGTACCTTCTAATAAGTCCTTTTCCATTTGATCCAGTTTTCCCCTTATTCATCAAGCTTTTTTTTTTACCCCTTTCTCCAAAGTCAGTGCTGCCTAAGAATAAACCAGACTTTTCTCACTGACTTTTTAGCATTACATTGTTATTTAGTACATGAGAAAATGAGCAAAAACTAAAATTCTTGATTCTACCCTTCATAATAAAGGCATTTTAACGTAACATACTGACTTTTTTTAAACATACTGACTTTAAAAAAAAAAAAGCCAGTTACCTTATTCCATAAATATTTATGGAGTACTATTTGAAATACATCATTCTGGGCAGAACAATCACTTATTTTTACTACTATCAATTACTAATTCACAGGTTATCAGGGCCTCTAATACTGGATTCATTAAGTAATATACAACACAAATATAAATCAGGGGAGGACTATTACTCTCTTTCCATGAAATTTTAAAATGAATATCAGTTAACCTAGAGAAAATGTTTTTTCATTTACACAAGGTAGGGGAAAGAATGCTCATATTAGGAATCATTACAGTTGGTTTTACTTAGTTCTGTGGCCCAGCAACTATTTCAATGATCAACAACTAATTTTCTTTGGGTACCTGCTGTCATATTTATAAAAAAGAAACAATAGCTATCATACTAAGACAGAGAGAATTTGTAAGACACTAATGAGCTAAGTGAAAAGGCAATGAAAATAATAAAAGGTATATATAAAGGTATATATATTATTAAAACATAATTATTTTTAGTTAGCATACTTCTGCACAGTTTTTGAGATCATGTCATTGTTCCAAGAGGCCCATGAAGAATGAATAGCTATTAACCAATTTTAAAATTGAGCAAAGAGCCTGGGAAGACTGATGGCTTAGGATCAAATGACTAGAAAGCAGCAGATAAAGAAAGAAAGCAGTTCTATGGTTCCTAAGATAATGTTCTTAAGACCATACTATGCTGATCCTCTTCCATATAATTTAAATCGCCAGTTTAATCTTCAGTAGAAATGGGTAAAATAACCTGGACTATTATATTTAGAATATTAAAGCACCCAAGAAATCTAATACTTATACACTGTTGTTTTCGCCAGTTTTCAGAACTATTTCTGAATATAGTTTCTTCATAAAGAAAAACACTTACTGACCTGTTAACAGTTATATTACATGATACAATAAGGGGGGGGGGAGTCCTGAAGGTAGCTTAAGACTCTGCAATTAAAACATGTAACTTTAAGAACAAAATATTTAAGAAAAAGCAGAAGTATATTAAAGAAGATAATAAAAACCAAAAACAAAGTGCCACACTTCACTACATAATGGTGTTTGCCATTAGCAATAAACTACCAAACTTAAAATTGTCGACTCTTCAAATACTTATTATAAAGGAAAATGTCAGAAGAAAAAAAACACATATAATTCGTCAACACAATCTGATTTACTTCTATTTCAATCTAAGATTTAGAACATATTTTAAATATGGAAGTGGCATTCAACATCTATTTTTTAATTATGGTATAATTTATATAATTTATCTGATGATCACTTTGATTTTAAACTCTTAAAAAGTGTCTTTTAATACTCAAGACATTTCAATTTCTAAAAGAAAAATGATAAATTACTGACCAAATTTTTCTTTTGCTTCGGTAGATTAACTGGTTCAAAAACAGAGATAACATTTCCATAGGATGCTGCAATCTTTTAAAAAGAAAAAAGAAAGAAAACTTATGGATATGTTAACTTACTTATGAATCAAAAGACGAAAGAAATAATACAAATTAAAATAAGCCCCCCAATTTCATTTACGAATACTTGAGAATATCAGTTTTAAGAGACCACCATACCTGAGTCAGAATTCCAGTACTGTCACCTACTGTGTAATCAGCAAGTTAATCTCTCTGTACCTCATTGTCTCTATCTACATTTAGAATATGCATAATACTATCTTCCTAATGGAATTAGGATTAGAGGATTAAAACAGCACCTGTAAAGCATCTATATATAATTACCTGTAAGATACATGGTAAATATTAATTCCTTTATCATAGAAAAAAATGTATTGATAGATTCCTTGTCAAGTGGAAATGAGATAGGATTTAATCCATTTCTAGGTTATCTGTCTTCAAAGTTCACAATTCTGTGTGTATTTAGCTTTATAAAAATAAAACTTAGATCTATTCCTTTGTAAACACTATAAGAAATGTATCTTTTTAATACTCCATTTTGTCTGAGTATTTTTAAAATTTACTCTTTCAATCAATGGCTCTGTTTTATAAGGTGGCTACTATTATAGCTTGGGTAAGCCACAATGAAGAACAATGAAATATCAGAAATAAGGACTGATAGATACAAAAACGAATGAGGGATAAAAATAAGAGAATATAATCTCAAAAAGAAGGGGATAAGCAATGAGGATGTAATATATAACAGAAAAAAAAACTTTCAATGGCTATTTTTAAGTGTTCTAAGAAGTTAAAAGGATATAGAAATCATCTTCACTGAGTCAGTCTGGGAGGCCTTATTGTGTTTGGGCTTTTAAGAGTGGGTAGGACTTCAAAGAGTGGTGAATATTCAATTATAGAAAAGGGGCATAACACAAGTATGAACACAAGTGCAAAGATTAGAAGAGGTGAAGTATGCCTGGAAGTGACAACCAGCCGAGATGGAACAGAATGTCCCTTCTAACAGAGTGAGATACATACGTCCAAAAACGCAGATCTAAGCCAGGTTGTACAGGGCCTCATGCCCAAGTGAACATACTGAACTTTCCCAAGGTAATGGGAGGCAAAGAATGTTTTTAAGATAAATGCAGATGAATTTTCTCATGAAAATTAATCTTACAGTAGAAAAAAAACCCCAGTAATGCTAAAATACTGGATGTCTACAGTATCAAGCAGCAGTTCCCATCTAAAGTATCATAACCTGCAAATTTTCTTCCTGTTATGGTGAGAAGCCGTTTATTTGTACGAATATCTGTGACCCAAAGGAAATCTGCCCTTTATGAAAATGACTATAAGGGGCACCTGGGTGGCTCAGTCCGTTAAGTACCTGCTTTTAGATCAGGTCATAATCCTAGGGTCCTGGTATGGAGCCCCACAGTGGGTGGCCCACTCCCTGCTCAGCGGGGAGCCTCCTCCCTTTCCCTCTGCCACTGCCCCTGCTTGTACTCTCTCTCTCTCAAAGAAATAAATAGGATCTTTAAAAGGAAAAAAAAAAAAAAATGACTACAAAACCAAATGACCCATCTATTTTAATCTAGACTGTCATGTAATCTAGGTTATCATCAAAACATAACTCATATTGCAAGTTATTAAATGGGATTTCCAACATAGCCAGGCCTGTGTGAGTGTAGATATTACAAGCAAGTTTCAATACAGTAATGAAGATTACAGAATTATAGAGCTGGAGACCAAACAAACATGAAGAGAAAAGAGGGAAGTCTCAAGGATTTTCAACATTCCGTAATAAAGATCATTTTTGTAATATAGTGAGAATGAAAGGTGTAAACAACAGAAAGATGAGAGACACTTTAATCTGTAAGGGGAAGGGACACAGAAGTAACACAGTAGTCCAAAAGACTGTAAGAGCTTAAACTTATTTTACCATAAATACCTCTACACTAGATACTAAGAGGTAACTTTTCAGACTGGCAGGTGCATTAGACATGATTAGATTAAAAAAAAAAATAAAAAGATTGGGTCCTTTTGATTCTTCACACAAAATATTCTAGTGGAATCATATAGTCCAATAATATATTTAATCATCTAGCAAAAAATTAAGTAAATCTGCAAAGTCCACCCCAATTTAGCTGTAAATATACCTAGACCTGGCCTGTGCCTACATGGTGCTATATTTAGCTATATACTATGCTGCCTACTAGCTATGACTTTACCTATTCTGCTACTGTATAGAACTATACTTCACCTGATACAGAATCATAACCTGTTACTTTTGTTGTTGTTGCTTTCCTACTTTCAAGGTTACTTGTTACTTTCATATGCAAATAGAAGTCCAAACAAAATTTTTCATTTTTCTTATAGACTTGGAATAAATTAATTTAAAAACTATGCATTTTAGAACAGTTGACCTCCATTTCAGTACAAAGTTTATCCAGAAATTATAAGGAAATACTCCTACAGCGAAAGAACAACTCTAACAAATGATTTCTCTCTAGTAGTTTATTTGTAAATAGATTGAAGGTTTACTGTCAATTCCTTTCCTTTAATCCAATCAGTTTTTAAATAAGTAAGCTTTAGACCTGTTCTACGGGTAATACTTCTTTATCAACTCACAGGAAAACATTATGCTGTATCTTCAGATTATGTAAGAACAGAATTCCTGTCAATCTGAAACATATCTGAGTCAGGAGTTTTGTTTTCTATGGTGCATCTCAGAGAGCCAAAAAAAATTTGTAGCTACATTGTCCTTGAAACAAAGCAAACTTCAAATTTGACAGGAAATACATACTTGGGAGATTATCCTGACAAAAAACATATTCAAAAGAAATCTCACATTACAAGATTACAAACCTTGCCTTGTTGCAATGAGCAGTCTACACATCCTACTTGAATATTTCCATGTTTAGCTCCTGGGATTATTTGTAATCTTTCAAAATCACTTCCCAGTATAACAATGTCACATCCAGATGCATAAGCCTAAAAAAGGGGGGGGGGGGATAAAAAGGATAAACTTGTCAAGAAAGTATTTATCATGTAGAATACTGGCATTAAATACTGTTTTAACTAAATATTATGTTTTAACAAAGCAATTTTAAATATCCCTTTAAAAAAAAACTTTATTATTTGAGAATATTTCCTTTACCTCTGATGATATTCAGTCCCATCAGCAAAATCAGTCAGTCCTGTCTGCAAAACATTCATTTCTTCCACCTCCACTGAATGCTACCACTATCTCCCTCCTCCACTACTATTAATAGTCTGCTTCCATTCTTGCTTGCTTCCCTCTAATTCCTTTCCACACAGTCATGCCTTTTTTTTTTTTTTTTTTTAAAGTAAACTCCACATTTAATGTGGGGCTCAAACTCATGACTCCAAGATAAGAGTTGTATGCTCTACTGACTGAGACAGCCAGGCACTCTGAAAAGAGTCAACTTTAAAAATGTTTATTAAAGGGGCACTTAGGTCCTCAGACAGTTTTAAGTCTGCCTTTGGCTCAGGTCATGATTTCAGGGTTCTGGAATCAAGCCACACACCAGGCTCCCTACTTGGTGGCAAGTCTGCTTCGTCCTCCTCCTTATGTGATCTCTCTTGCTCTCGGTCTCTCTAATATAAATAAATAAATGAATAAATCTTTAAAAAATGTTTATTAAAGCAAGAATTTGCCCTGCTTAAACCCCTTGATAGCTTACCCACTGCACTTGGAATAAAATCAACTCCTTGCCATGGTTCAATGCCCTTATTGTCCTAACTCTCCAAACTCATCCCAAGCTACTCTTTCTGTCCCCTCCATTGGCCCTGTCCCTACACTGCCTTTCCTTGTCCTAGAGCATATCAATCTTTTTCCACCTTACGGGGTCTTTTATTTATCTACCTTTCTCTGCCTGGTCTTTATCCACCTAGCTTTTTTCAACATTCATGTCTTAGTTCCCAACCACACAGACAGACAGACAGACACACACACACACACATACAGTCCCTTCCTCTCTCTCTTACATTACTTTCCATCACATTACTATTTATTCTTCTTCATAGCAGGTAACATGATTTGTAAGTATCTTGGCTATTATTCACTTTCATTAATGCAAGTTAAGTTACAAAACAGAACAATAGCATTCAAGTGTATCTTGCTTTCTGCTCTCACCTCCAATTCTAAATGAAGGGGCTTCTTTATAAATATCTACGGAATAAATGAAGTATTTAACTTCAAAAAACAGCCACCATGACCAAACAAATAAAAAGGTATAGTTCAAGGCTTGTTAGCAAGCATTTTATAGCTCTTTTTGAACTTTACAATTAGCAGAACTCTTCCAACCAGAATTTTTTTTTGTATATTTTTGTCTAACTTCTTAGATCACAGGAGTTTCTTCATGGCTTTCTTCTTGGAGTTTACTCATATAAGCCACCATGAAGTATGACACTGAGAACAAAACATCTATCACAAACTTTTCCCCAACCAAATATAGGTTCTTAAAGTATTAGTAATTATTTACTTTCTCTCACTTTCGCACTTGCACATATACCTTACTTAATGTAGAAAATAATAATATATACTTTATGACCTTAATTTTTACTAAGGCCAAAATGTTTCTGTATGTGCCAGCAAAAAATATTTGGAAAGGCGTTTGAGAGAACATACAAATAAATCTGCTCACATTACAGACAAGAAAATGAGGCCTAAATAAGGCTGATATAACTTCTTAGTGGCAGAGTGGGCTTTAGAATCTTGATCTCTTTTGATTCTTGACCTAAGTGCTGTATGTATGACACCATGAGGCCTTCCCTAGTTAAGTATCCTTGCCTAGAATTTTCCTAAAAGGAACTAGGGACAATCAAGTCTGGTTCTACTGGCATCATATAGCGGAAAAAATTGGCTTACTAAACAAACAAACAAAAATCTCATGAAGGCCTGCTCACCTATATAAATATCCACGGTAGGATCACAAGGCTTGTCATAAGACTATTAGCAAGAATAAATTCCAAAAACTTATATTAAGAAAAATTTTCATTTGCAATACTCTAAATATCTTAGTATTTTAGAAACTGATTTTTCCCCTCAATATTAAATTTTGATAAAATACCAATAGTCACTATATCCCAAAATATTGTGTCAAATTACAAATGTTCACAATTTAGATTTCCTATTCATTAAACAAAAAATTTTAGGTCCATCAACTGGAATGAATGAATGAATATAAATATATATATACATACATGTATATATATATATATATATACATATACATATATATATATTTAAACATGTCTTCATAACTTTGCCTTCCTTTTCCCATACCTAAAATTGTCTACCTACTTTCAGATATTGTATAGCAACTATTTTTAATCAACTACAACTCTCGATTTTCTGAATTAAGTTTGTATTCATCCTGAAGTTCCTCAGAAAATTACTGTTTAATACAAGTACTAAACATCTGCAGAGTTGCAAAATGCATAGTTAGCCCAGAAACACTTAGCGGTACAGAGAGGAAGATACCAATTTACTGCATAATTAACCCTTCATCATTCACAGATTAACCCAGTTCTGAACTACTCTTGTTCTGTTGCTGCAGTTGTAATACACTAATACAGCCTGTCATTTGACTTTCTCTTAGTGACAGTACTAAAATATACAAAGCTTTCTCTCTCTAGTTTTGGTAAACTTCAAATCAATTGAAATGACAGATCTTATCTGGAATATCTCTTTCAGTCCTCACTTTCTTCTCTTAGAGTTATAACTAATGGATGACAATAAGCTACTACATGGGGGGGAAAAAAGGGAAATAACCAATTGCAGTCTACACTTCATGAGCTAACTATTATGCCAAGGGTTAGAATAAAGATCTTTGGGTATTTTTGACTCATGAACTTAAATTTTTACACTTTATTTGGTTGTATAATTAAACATAGGATGGACTAAAGACTCAAACCATATTTGCATTTATGTTCCATTTCTTAATCATTTTCAAGAATCTGTAAATGTATTTCCTATAAAGCCTGCTGTATATAGGAGATTAGCTGAAAAAAAAAAAAAACTATACTAAATATCCACAATGGAGTATGAGAAAGAAGCCATCTATGACTCACATGGAGTGATTTCCATGAGATATTATTATGTGAAAAAAAAGCAAAGTACAGGGGCGCCTGGGTGGCTCAGGGGATTAAAGACTCTGCCTTCGGCTCCCTCATGATCCCAGGGTCCTGGGATTGAGTCCCGCATGGAGCCCTGCATCTGGCTCTCTGCTCTGTGGGGAGCCTGCTTCCTCCACTCTCTCTGCCTGCCTCTCTGCCTACTTGTGATCTCTGTCTGTCAAATAAATAAATAAAATATTAAAAAAAAAAAGCAAAGTACAGAAGGACATATATGTCATTTTTTGGGTAAGAGTCAAGGAATATGAATCCGTTTACTACAATTAAAAACACAGGATCGATAAAACTAGGGAATAATAAAGTTTTTTATCTACAAAGGTGGGGAGGATGGAGTAGAAGAGATACAGGAAAAAATGACTTTTGAAAACATATTAACATAATGCATATTCAAAGATAAATCAGTCAGAGTGGGGGAGGGTGTGGTGAAACAAAGGAACTAAGTATATTTCAAATGACTACCTACCCACACCAAAAGAAAGAAGGGCTAAAGGAACCAAGCAACTTTCCGAACACTGATTTTGACCCCATATTTTCAGTCTTGGGCAGTGAAAAGGAAAAAACTAGTCCACCTCCCATGTTTCTCCTTTACTTGCACACTACTACCATATTCACCATACTTTTGTGTACAGATGTGGGAACTTTTCACCACACCAAACAATTCTGTGACACCCACTAGGTATCTGACAATTGAACTCAATTCTGACACTATCTACCTGAGAATAGTGTCAGATCCCACAGGTGAAGGGCTCAGTCTTAACTGAAACTGTCCTACACTTCAGATGCTCATCTCAAGTAGTGGGACCCTAGATTACCCATTACTTCTGCCCAACCTGGCTACAAAGTCAAAGGTACTCATGACCTCCCCTCCCTTGGATTTGATTTTTCACTAAAACAGCTTACAAAACTCATGTAAACACTTACTTACATTTACCAGTTTATTAAAAGGCCTGATAAGAATAGAGAAAAACGACCAGTTGAAGAGACACACAGGATGAGACCTGAGGAGGGTCGCATGCACGGAGCTTCTGTCCTCATACAGCTGGTGTGCATCACCCACCTGGTACACGGATATGTTCACCAATCTGGGAGCTCCCAACAGCAACATATTGTTGGGATTTCATGGAAGCTTCCTCACACAGCCATAATTAATTATTAACTCCATTTCCAGTGCCTCTCTAGTCTATGGAGAATGGGAGGTAGGGCTCAAAATTCCAAGCTTCTGACCTTGGCTTGATCTGCCTGGTGACGACACCAGGAGCCATCCAGAAGCCTACCCAGATTTTCCTCATTAGAACAAAAGATGCTCCTAGTACCCTTATAAACTATAAGGATTTGTGGTAGGACCCAGTGTCAAGACACAAATATTAGGGGGCACCTGCCTGGCTTGGTCAGCAGAGCATGTATCTGATTTTGAGGTTCTAAGTTCAAACCCCACACTGGGTACAGAGGTTACAAAAAAAAAAAAAAAAAAAAAGAAAGAAAAAAAAGAAAGAAAAGAAAAAAAAAAGAGCCATTATTATAACAAGTGATGCTCCTAATGTTCTTATCACTTAGAAATTTTGAAGTGTCAGGAATTCTGTGCCAGAAACTGGGGACAGAGACCAATACATGTATTGTCTATTATCTCACAGGCAGGGTGGGGAGAAGTACAAACAAATCCTGAATGTTTTTGTAGGTTGTTTTTTAATTATAGTGGTATGGACAATGCAATTCTGAAACTATTTTGGATATATTACAGAAATGAGCAAATAAGCTGAGGATCTCACTGTGTAAGGAAAAGGAACAAAAATATAAAAGAGGAAAGATACAAGAGTCAAGCAAGGTTGTTATGGAAGTGGAAATACTGGTATAAAATCATGTTTTCCAAAATACACATATTTCCATGTACACATGTAAATACATGTTTGTATATGTGTATGTATGTGCATACTAGCTTGCTATATGCATATACACGTGTATATGCGCTAGTTCTATACTATTAAAAGGCCAAGAAGCAGATATCCCAAAAGCGATGAGATCACTTAGTACCCTGATCTTGGCCTCTAATCGCATTCTCTACTAAAAGAAACCAGGGCTCCCTGAAGAAATGGCTCAGTGCAGCACTATAGCAGGGTAGTACAATAGGGGCATAGAACACTCTGTTATATCAGAAAGAAGATGCAAAAAGGGCAAGAATCATCATCAGTGTATAGTCAATGTAGGGGAAAATGATGATGAGGCTGATGATATTTGCAGGGTCTTCAAAGGCTTTCTCACATACTCCTTATTAGTTGCAAAGAGAAAAGAAAATCTGTTATACAATGGAGAAATTAGGCAATACCTTTAGTGGTCATTAAAATTAACATTCCAAGTGACAGATATCAGGAACCTCCAACTGGGATACCTAGAGGACACAACATCATCTAGGCAGAATTTTGGCCAAGAAGTCATAAGCTCAATCTAATCAGGAGGAAACATTAGACAAATGTGAAATGAGAAAAGGTTTGTTTTTTAAAAGTGGGAGGGAAGTACTAAAGTCTTCAAATGCCACTGTTGAAGCGATAAAGAACAAGAGAAATGATGCTAAATAGACGCGATAACTAAATGTGATATCATAGTCTGAATCTTGTACTGGAAGGGGTAAAAATGTTATAGAGAACACTGTCATATCAAGTAACAGAACCCAAACATGGATAATACATTAGCTAAAAGTTTATCAATGTAAATTTATGAAATAGATAAGTATAGATACTTGATTATGTAACTGAATATTCCTCTTATTAGGAAATGAGACTGGAGTATTTAAGGGTGAAGAATTATAACATACATAACATCCTCAAAGTATTCAGAAAAAAAAATTATATAGGCACACACAGGTCTGGGGAGCACAAATGATAAAGAAAATGGGAGTACATTATTGGCAATAGCCAAATCTAAGTAATGAGAGCATGGGTGTTCCTTGTATGATTTTTATTTTTTTTATTTTATTTTAAGATTTTATTTATATATGTGAGAGAGAGAAAGAGAGAGAACATGAGAGGTGAGAAGGTCAGAGGGAGAAGCAGACTCCCTGTTGAGCAGAGAGCCCGATGCAGGACTCAATCCTGGCACTCCAGGATCATAACCTGAGCCGAAGGCAGTCGCTTAACTAACTGAGCCACCCAGGTGCCCTTGTACTATTTTTATTTTATAACTTTTTCTAGGCATGAAATTATCCTAAATAGTTATTTTCTATGTAGTAATGAAAACATATAAAACCTAAGTAATTGTTTTCAAAAAGTTAAAACAAAAACTGCTACCACTTTTTTTTTTTGCTTTCTTTTATCTTTACTCACGTATAGTCTTCTGGGCCTATTTTCTTCTCTTTGGCACCAAGTGCTTTTCACCGTGACCCATTTAATCCCTACAACAAATTCTGTGTAGTACTTTATACAATAATCACCCCATTTTACTGCTAAGAAATCTTAAGCTTAAACAGACTAAGTAATTGGCTCAAGTCTCAGAGCCAGCTGGAGGCAAAACTAAGACTGAAACCAAGTTATAACTAGTGGGAAAGGACATACTCTTACTTATTCTTTATGCTATCACTCAATGCCCTATAAACAAACACTGGCATGAATTTAATAATTTTTCTCTAATCTCTTCCCATAATTAAGAATATCTTAAAAAAAAAAAAAAGAATATCTTATCCGGACCATAAAGCAACCAGAACTCCCATAACCGTGACAAGAATGTAAATTAGTATGGTACAACTACTTTGGAAAGCTAAACACATGCCTACACAATAACCAGCAATTCGACTTCTAAGTTTATACCCAACAGAAATGTGTCCATATATACACTAAAACACATGAACAAGAACATTCATAACTATTCATCAACACCCCAAAGTAGAACCAATCCAAACATCAACCAACAATGGAATACACAAATGAACTGCAGTATAATCATACAATGGAATACTATAAACCAATGGTTCTCAAATTCTCTAGTGTCGGGAATTCTTTGCACTCTTAAGAAAATATTAAGGTTAACCATCCTCCCATCCCCTTCCTTAAGGGCGTTAGTTTTTGTGTGTTATCACTCTCAATACTCTCTCTCTCAGAAATTAAAACGGAGAAAATATAATACACCAACTAATTCAGTAATGAAAACCTCCCAACAAATAAAAGCCTAGGATCAGATGGTTTCACCAGCGAGGTCTACCAGACATTTTAAGAGAATTAAGGCCAATCCTTTCCAAAAAACTTAAGAGGGAATACTTTCAAACTCATTCTGCAAGGCCAGCATTATGTTGTTACAAACCTAGACAAGGGCACTATAGGAAAAGAAAATTACATTGCAATAACCCTGATTGACATAAATGTAAAAATCCTTAACAATTTCAATTCCAAAAGGACAATTTCAAAAGGACATTAAAAAGATTATGCATCATAATCAAGTGAGATTCATCCCTGAGATTTAAGGACAGTTTAATAAAGGCCATATATGCCAAGCCCACAATATGAACACCATATTCAATGGTGAAAAGCTGAAAGGTTTTCTCTAAGATCAGGAGAAAGGCAAGGATGTCTACTCTCATTACTTCTATTCAAAACAGTACTGAAAAGTCCTGGCCAGAGCACTCAGGCATGAAAATAAATAGATAGATAGATAG
Source organism: Mustela lutreola (assembly GCF_030435805.1). NCBI lineage: Eukaryota > Metazoa > Chordata > Mammalia > Carnivora > Mustelidae > Mustela > Mustela lutreola. The sequence continues at coordinate 144,972,476 of NC_081294.1, forward strand.
ATAGATAGATAGATAGATAAAAATGGCATCCAAATAGGAAAGAAACACAAAAAACTTTCTGTTTACATTTAACAGGATATACTGAAAACCCTAAAGACTCTACCAAAAAATAAGAAATTAGAACAAATGAATTCCATGAAGTCATAGGATACAAAATCAATACACAAAAATCCGTTGCATTTCTACATGGTAACAGTGAATCTTTCAAAAAAGAAATTAAGAAAACAACTTACATCAAAAAGTAAAATACTTAACATAAATTTTAAAAAGGTGAAAGATCTTGTGCACCGAAAACTGTAAGACACTGATTAAAGAAATTGAAGATGACACAGATAAATGGGAAAATATCTTGTGTTCCTAGATTGGAAGACTACTGTTAAAATGTTCATACTACCCAAAGCAATATACAGATCCAATGCAATCCCTATCAAAATTCTAATAGTATTTTTCACAGGCCAAAAAACATTCTAAAATTCATATGTAACCACAAGAGACACCAAAAAGCCAAAGCAATCTTGAGTAAGAACTAAGCCTGACACTCATATGTGGAACATAAGGAATAGTCTGGAGGACCAAGGGGAAGGGAGGGAAAACTGAATGGGATATCAGAGAGGGAGAAAAACCATGAAAGACTCTGGACTCCAGGAAACAAAGAGGGTTAGAGAAGGGAGGGTCGGATGGAGGGATGGCGTGACTGGGTGATGGGTATTAAGAAGAGCATGTGTGGTGATGAGCAGTGGGTGTTATACACAACTGATGAATCATCGAACACTACATCAAAAACTAATGATATATTTTATGTCGGCTAATTGTACAAAAAAGAAATAAATAAAATTTTTAAAAAAGAACTAAGCTTGAGCCACTGAGCTCAAGCACCATACTTTCTGATTTCAATCTATATCACAAAGCTATAGTAATCAAAACACTATGATACTAGCATAAAGACAGGCACCATGAACAAAAAAGGAAGAGAAGCATGAGCTCAGACACAAACCCACGCACATATGGTCAACTAAATCTTCAGCAAAGGCACCAAGAATACATAATGGAGAAAGGACAGTCTCTTCAATAAACGGTGTTGAGAAACTGCACATCCAATTGCAAAAGAATAAACTGGACACTTATCTCATATTATACACATAAATCAACTCAAAATGGATCACAGACTTACATGTAAGACTGAACCATAAAACTCCTAGAAGAAAACACAGAGAAAAAGCTCCTTGATATTGGTCTTAGTCATGACTTTTCTGATATGACATGAAAAGCACAAACAGCAAAACCAGTAATAAACATGTAGGACCACATCAAACTAAAAAGCTTCTGCAAAGCAAAAGAGAATAAAGTGCAGAGTCAACCTACAGAATGGGAGAAAATTTTGCAAACCATCTCTGATAAGGAATTAATATACAAAGTATATAAGGAACTCATTCAACTCAATAGCAAAAGAACAATCTGAATTTTAAAAAGGTAAAGAAGTTGAATAGATATTTTTCAAGAAAAGATATACAAGGGGCTAGTAGGTACATGAAAATAAGTTCTTCATCACTAATCCTTAGGGAAATCAAATCAAAACCACAGAGAGACATCACCAAATGGCTATTGTCAAAAAGATAAGAGATAACGTGTTGGTGAAGACACAGACCAAAGGAAATTCTTACGTACTCTTGCTGGGAGTGTAAACTGTTACAGATGCTATGGAAAACAGTAAGAAGGTTCCTAAAAAATTAAAAATAGAACTACCATATTATTCAGCAGTCCAACTTCTGGGTATATACCCAAAGACAATAAAATGACTATCTCAATTAAATACCTGCACTCCCATATTCACTGCAGTGTTTATGCACAACAGCCACAACATGGAAACAACCTAAGTGTCTAACTACAGATGGGTGGATAAAGAAAATAGGGTATATATACACAATGGAACAGTATTCAGCCATAAAAAGAAGAAAACCCTGACATTGGTGACACCCATGACAGCATAATGCTAAGTGAAATAAGTCTAAGAGAGAAAGACGAATATATGTATTTCAATTATGCACAGAATCTAAAAACATTATACTGATAGAGAAAAGAATGATGGTTGCCAGGGGTTCTGGGGTGGTGAAATGTGAGACTTTGGTCGAAGGGTACAAACTTTCAGTTGTAAGATAAATAAATTCCAGGGATCTAATGTGCAGCATGGTAACCGTAGTTAACGATATTGTACTATACTTGAAAGTTGCTCTAAGAGTAAAGCTTTAACGTTCTCACCATAACAAAATAGTAAAGATGCAAAGTAAAGGGTATGTCAACTAGCCTGTGATAAACATTTTGTAACATACATGTAGCAAATCATCACAGTGTAGACCTTAAATTTAAACAATGATATAAGGCAATTATATCTCAATAAAGCAGTGGTGGCAGGGGAGACATAAATCTATACAGATAATCTAATCTGGGTATCACTCAAGAATCACTTAAAATAGACACATCTTCTTATGCACAGTTCTAGAAGACTATTAAAATTAATTCAGTCTTCTCTGTAGCTTATACAACATGATGAGGTAAAAAGCATGGAAATATACCAAGCCCTCTCCCCGCAAAAAAAAAAAACAGGGAAAACAGCTTTAAAGTGAGCTAAGGATGTACCACTTTATTCTTTAAACAATCCATCAACCTGGTTTAAATAAAACCCTAAGAAGTAATACAATACATGGTATTTCTAAGACCAAATTTAAAACTAGTTTGACAGATTTTTCTAAAATAAATTCTCAAAATTTCCCTCCAAGGTGTCCTGACTATATTGTATGACATTATCAAAACCATAAGAATAGCACTGATTTATCAAATAAACTGCCATGCTATTTGGTCTCCAAAATTAATGTGCATATACTGATAATTGATACATTAGATGCTTCTGTCAAGAGATCTGTAATGAGAACAATCTATTACTAATCAATGAAAATTAAATTAACAAGTGAAAATTCTTTTGTTGGGTACCTATAATATTAGGTTTACTAATTTTGAGACTAAAGAAGATGCCCAGGAAGAACTGAATTCAACGTGCTATCAAGCATATAATCACAATTTCTTACTTAAAATTGTGACAGAAAACCTTCTCAAATTTCTAAATTTCAAAAATTATCCAAGTCTGTAACAGCTGGTATTCAAACTTGGAAGTATTGTGATTTCTGTAAAACACTTAGATTTCTTGTTTTCACTGTTCTGTTTTTACCAACCATACCAGGTAAATATTCTAAGGAATTTCTTCCTGGTATATGTCATGGTTAAATGACTTGAATTGTAAAATACTGTAATTAACATTTTTCTCATTTTTAAACATATAATGTTGAAGTTTAATTTTGCTTCAATAATCTTAAAGGTACTTTAATACTATTTAAAACTCAGTATTTTAAAATAGGCCAGTTTTTTTAAAATTTATTTTTTAACTTATTTTCAGCATAACAGTATTCATTATTTTTGCACCACACCCAGTGCTCCATGCAATCCGTGCCCTCTCTAATACCCACCACCTGGTACCCTGACCTCCCACCCCCCCCGCCCCTTCAAAACCCTCAGATTGTTTTTTAGAGTCCATAGTCTCTCATGGTTCACCTCCCCTTCCAATTTTCCCCCAACTTCCTTCTCCTCTCTATCTCCCCATGTCCTCCATGCTATTTGTTCTACTAAGTGAAACCATATGATAACTGACTCTCTCTGCTTGACTTATTTCACTCAGCATAATCTCTTCCAGTCCTGTCCATGTTGCTACAAAAGTCGGGTATTCATCCTTTCTGATGGAGGCATAATACTCCATAGTGTATATGGACCACATCTTCCTTATCCATTCATCCGTTGAAGGGCATCTTGGTTCTTTCCACAGTTTGGTGACCGTGGCCATTGCTGCTATAAACATTGGGGTACAGATGGCCCTTCTTTTCACTACATCTGTATCTCTGGGGTAAATACCCAGTAGTGCAATTGCAGGGTCATAGGGAAGTTCTATAAAATAGGCCAGTTTTTAAGAAGTCTGATGTACTTGTGATGGCATATGAGAACCACAAAAATCTCTTTCCAGATGTAAATAGTATCTTCCCTTCCTATATTCTCTCCCCTTACAAAGACCTGTAAGTCCCCTCCAAAAAGAAACCCCACACAACAACAACAAAAAAACCCCTTTCTATCCTCCCACTTATAAAGTTTTCCCTAGAGTGAACAAAACAAAAAGCTAAACTAAAAGATGCTTACCATGACAGACATAGGAAGAAGAATGCTAATTTAGCCTCTATTTCTCTACCAACCAGATAGCTGCATCAGTCTTTTGACCTCTAATTGGGGTCCCCTGACAGTGAATATGGGGTTGTCTAACACAAAAGGAAGCCTGGAGCTCTAACATGTTTGTTTTCTCTCCTATAGCAAAGATGTTTAAATTACAAACTAGAGACAGGAAGTCCTAAATATTAACACAGTCTGTCTCTTATAAATTACCTCCTTTTCAATTTCATTTGAAAGTTTCAACACTAACCATAAACAATGAAATGAGAAGAAAAAAATCTATTGTATATTAAAGCACATGTCATCAGTATGCACAGCAATACTAGAAAATCTAGATTCAAACTAACGGTGCCTCTTTTTAACTATTTGCCTTTCATAAACAAAACATTTTTCATTCTAAACAAAAATTGTCAACAGATCAGGACCAGTTTGCTCACATACTTTCACTCTAATAGCAGGAAATTAACAAGGAAAAAAGACTGAAGGAAGCATTCAGGTAAAGAAAGAAAAAATAAAGAATTTTTGTTTAGTGTGCAGGAAAACCATTGCTAAGAAGTGACTGAACAAAGTCTAAAGGAACTTTAATAGAATCATTTTATTTGGACTCAAATCTAAATTATTAAAGCTATTCTAAAACACAGACGTTTAATTATATTGCAACAAGGCTTCTTTAAGTACTATTCATCAATTCAACCAATATTTATGTGCCAAGCATTAGTATGAGTAAAACTTTAATTTTATAGGGGTGCCTGGGTGGCTCAGTGGGTTAAGCCTCTGCCTTCGACTCAGGTCATGATCTCAGGGTCCTGGGATCAAGCCCCACATCGGGCTCTCTGCTCGGCAGGGAGCCTGCTTCCTCCTCTCTCTATGCCTGCCTCTCTGCCTACCTGTGATCTCTCTCTCTCTGTCAAATAAATAAATAAAATATTAAAAAAAAACTTTGATTTTATAATAATTGACATTTTTGAGGGTTTTACATATACTAACAATGAACAGAACTTAACACTTTTTCATGTAATAACCCTATGAATAGGTACTACTCTGGCCCCGTTTTACAGATGAGGAAAAAAAAGAATTTAAAAGAACTTGCAGACAGATGTACAGCTAAACATAAGGATGAGACTGGAAATCAAACCCAAATAATAACTCTACTAATAGGAGCCACCAATACCTTAATCACTGTTCTAGATGGTCATAATGAAACCATAGGAGACACAAGGCAATACTGGTTAATAATATAATGAAAGTACAAATAAAGTGGTTTGACAGCATAAGACACATGGTCACTGTCTACTATAAGTTCTTAGACTAAGAAGGAAGTCAAAATACTCCATGTCAGTTTTAGCAGTAAGATGTTAGCTAATACTTAGACAAACAAATTATATCAGTAAGTACATATTTTAAAACCTAGAATCCATGAGAGCTGGCATTCAATTTCATTTCAATTTAAAACCTGTCAGACTTCCTTTGAGAAACAGGATCTCATTTCTTGCAATCTTTCAAAACAAGAACAGGTAAGTTATCAGCAAACATGAGAAGGGAGGAATTACAAACACAGGATGTCTTCACAAAAGGCATGAAGTGCAAGAGAAATAAAATCATTCTTCAAAGGGGCCTCCAAATGGAAGATCTCATGTCTCTCCCTCAAGTCAAACTGAAATTTTGAGATTTTTTTAAGTCTGTACATACCATTAATGTCTGCTATCTTCTATCAAAGAAGTCAAAATCAGAAGCATTTAAAAACAATTCAAGGAGTCGGGTGCCTGGGTGGCTCAGTGGGTTAAGCCTCTGCCTTCAGTTCAGGTCATGATCTCAGGGTCCTGAGACCGAGCCTTGAATCGGGCTCTTTGCTCAGGGGGGAGTCTGCTTCCTCCTCTCTGCCTACCTCTCTGCTTACTTGTGATCTCTGTTTGTCAAGTGAATAAATAAAATATTAAAAAAAAAAAATTGAAGGAGTCAAAAATAAACAGATCTGCTTTTTAACATGAAAAACAAGCAATTTCAAAAGAGATAAATTAAAGATGTATATATATGGTATAGAGGAAACTGAAGGCAAGAAACTTAGTTTGTAATAGAACAAGCAACATAATGTTAAAGGGTCAAGGATGGATTGGGTACAAAGGAAGTAGATGATTGTTAATCACTAAACTACAACCCAAATTACAGAGAACTAGGGTATCTTTATACTAAACAAATGAAAAATTTATTTTTATCTAATTTACTAAAATCCTTCCGGAGACGTGGGAGAAATCTGCAGTAGGCTTGGTAGGAGATGATTAAACTCTGGTCTATGGAGGGCACCTGAAGAGGGCAATCAGTTAAGGGTCCAACTCTTGGTTTTGGTTCCAGGATGGCTCTCAAGGTGGAGAGATTGAGCCCCTATTCCCTAACCCCTATCCTACTGAGGTCCTGCTCAGGCTTAGGGCCCACTAAGTTTGCTTAAGACTCTCACTCCTTCTCCTTCTGCCCCTGCCCCCACTACATGCGGGTCGCAGGTGCTCTCTCCCTTGCTTGCTCGTTTTCTCTAAGATAGGTAAATAAAACTTTAAAAAAAAATCTGGTCTATGGAAATAGATTTTAAAAATAAGGTCACAAAAGAAGATACATGATGGTGTATAATAACCACATAGAAGCTCTGGTTTATTAGCACACCTCTTCTTTAAAATAACACCAAGTTTTTATAAACACTTAGAGGGGTCATCTAGGTGTATACCTAGGCCAGTATATTGTATGTACTTTAAAGTTCACACTATGGCATAGATACCAAAAGCTTTCTAAGGAAAAGTTGCTAGAATTTGCATTGGAGAAAACACTCATACAACTTTAGGAGATGCTACCATCCTATAATCTCCCACTAGAGAACCCCCTTAGGATGCTGCTTATTTCTTCCATCTTAATACCAAGAGCAGAGAGCAATGTCCAGCTATAGGGAGTCTAGAGTAGCTCACTAAGACCCTCAGAGTTCACTCTTCCCCTGAGCATTCAGGCTAGATTAACATTTAGCATCAGAATCTCAAAATTGCTACTGTCAAATGCAAGCTAAGGTATGTATGAATCTCTCCACAGAGGAGGTACATACTCTCTCTGAGAATGAGTACTTAGTTGTCACAGATCTAAAAGCACAATTTAGATATGAAATTTCTATACCAAGTTAAATTATCACTATTATTTAATCTAAGATTTATTTTGACTGACAAAGACCACAAAATAATTCATAAGTAAAACAGAAGAAACCCTAGGGGATCTGTTAGGCTGTTTACTTAGTTTCACTTGCTTATGTAAAATTAAGTTTTACTTTTATCCTTAACGAAGAGATAACACAAGTTATGGCAAATATCCTCAGTATTATAAATACGTTTAGACAATGGGTATCATATGCAGTACTTACTTACAGTGTAAAATTATTATAAAAACTATAAAGCAGAAAACGCCACCGCACTGTTAAGTAGCTAGAAGTTTGAGGACTTCCTCCTTCTAGTATCTGAGAAAACCAATGAAAAACTAGTCACGTTCAGTAAATCTTAACCTGGACCTACCACTACACACCAGGAAAGTTTTATGGAAAAACTGTAATGCAACTTTTAGTAATTAATGTGAGCAATCTAAAATAAACAAAAGTTTCCCAGGATTTCTAAACTGTTACATATGGAATCCAAAGGATGACAGGAGAGAATTACTTATGAAAAATCTCTTCTTCTTTCCAAAGTTATTCCTTGGTGAATATGAAGAAAACTACATGAAAACAATGTTTTCACTGGATTACTCAGCGCTAGATGTTGGTAGCAAACAATTAATTGTTATAAGACACCTACTTTTTTTTTTTAATTACAAAGATACTTGATCTTAAATTGGTCTAAAATTAAACCAATCTCAACTATTTCTACATTTGACAATTTAAGCCTATGGAGCAGGATACCGAAACGCCCTCATATACATTACAACAACGATTTCTGGATAAACGATTTTGATAAACCACCCCAGTCCAAGGACGTCAGACTAGAAACTTTAAAAATCCTACAAAACATTCTAACTTCCGACCCAGTACCTCGATGACGGACATGTTTCTCCCTCCTTCGCTCTCAGAAGCCAGGTCCGCCTGGTCCTAGGGGCGGGGACCTTCGTGGGAGACTAGGGGACCCCAGTGCGGGCGACCAGGCATTCCCGGCCTCGGTCCCGTGAGTCTGGGCCGATCCCGGCTGACTCAGGGGCGCGGACCCGCCACGGGCGACGCGGGAGCCTCCCTCACTCACCGTGAAGCGCTGGTCGCCGACGCTGCCCACGGAGAAGCAGTGGTCGCCAGGGTTCACAGCCCCGGTCAGCACCTGGTGCAGGTTCATGTCTGCGCCCTAGTCCCGCAACGGACGCCGCGTCCGGCTCATGCCCAGGGTCAGCTGCCGCTTCCCTCCTCCTTCCCTCAGGGGCGGCGGCCGCTCTTGGGCGGCGACGGCGGCAGCGACAGGCGCCAGGAGCCGGAGCCGCTCAGCTGGGGCCCGCAGTTCATCCCGAGCCCTGGCGGGCAAGGCCCGGAGGGGGCGGGCCGCCGGGAGGGCACAGCGCGGCGCTCGTCCGCGCACCTGTCACAGCCCGCGCGGGCCCAGGTGAAGCTCTGGGGCGACTAGGGCCGAGACTCCAGGCCGACTGCCCGGAGGAGGGCCGCGCAATCCACACAGTTCTTCTCGGCTCGGGGTGGCTGGCCCAGACCGAGCCCCAGGGGCGCAGACAGCACGCGCTCGCCTTCCCCGCCTGACCTGTCCCTTCCCGGCTCCGGTGCCCGCCACCCCCACTGGCCTTTGCCGCTTACTACGCGTCGCTAGGTCCCTTCAGCCGAAATATCGCGAGACTTCCCGCGGCGAAGAGGGGTACTGCGGTAATGGACTCATTTTTTTTAAACCACAGTTTACTGATCCGCAAGTGGATAAGAAAACGCCTAGTCTAGTCAGATGCTGGCCAATCATGAGCTCCAGTCCACCTAGGGCCCCGCCCACCACTGAGAACAGGCCAATCGCTTGGAGGCGGATGACTGAGTCTGTCGGTTTGAGTGCGGAACAGAAGGACACCGGCAGAAACATAGTGAGCCTAGAATGAGCTAAGAGTAGTCGTATTGTGCTTTAGGATGGGGCTTAATCCGTCGGTTCAGAAAGCGTGAGAAAGGCGTTATAAATGGAGGTGCAGTGTCCTCCGTCCTGGTAGAGACTACAAGTCCCAGCAAGCACCGCGCCCCCTCCTCCCGCCCCCGGCGTCCCTTGGGGACTCCCAAGTGGATGTGACTCCTTCTGGAGTCTCTGTCCCGGCATAAGAGTTTCTCCAGCCTTCCGCGCCTTTCCAACTCGCTAAGCAGGGTGATTTTGAGAGACTTAAATACTCGACAAGTGTTAAAATCAAGTGTTTTCACCTAAATTTTCCTGAACTTGGGTTTTGAAGAACCGCTGACTATAATTACTGCACCAACCCTAGTTGAGCGTTTGTTTCTGGAAAAATCCCTAAGGATTCCAAAAGATTAGTGTCACAGTTACAACTGCTGGATACTCTCAGTGTATTTTGACCCAAGTCTTGTGTTATTGTTGATAAAATATCTGTTTATATTTTTCCTTCCATATATTTAAGCCTCTGAAGTACGGACTGTCCTCTTCGACTGTGTATCCCCAGTGCCTAGCGCAGTGTCTGTCCCAGCATAGGTGTTGGGTAAATGTGAAACGGAGGAATATGAACAGGAACTCTCCACCTAAAAAGAGTAGTTTGTTAAAAATTGCTAAATTGATTTTTATATACTTTTGTCGTGGTTTAAAAAATTTTTAAAAACCTTCACTCAGATGCTTGGATGGGAGTATTAATTTTATCCCTTTTATGCTTTGCGAAGAAGTATTTTTGCAATGTGCATTTTATTTTGCAGTAAAAAGTCACTTCAGGGGCACCTGGGTGGCTCAGTGGGTTGAGCCTCTGCCTTCGGCTTGGGTCAAGATCTCAGGGTCCTGGGATCGAGCCCCACATCAGGCTCTCTCCTTCGCGGGGAGTCTCGGCCTACTTGTGATCTCTCTGTCATATAAATAAATAAAATCTTTAAAAAAAAGTTACTTAAAAAACAAGCTTAAGAGTCATCTCCCTCTTTTAATTTGAACGATGTCAATAGAATCCTATTATTTATCCAGTCTCTTTATAAAAATAAGGGACTTAAAACTTAATTTGTCTTTAAAAAACTTTTATTGAGGCCTAATGTACATACAACTTAATTTCTGTTTTAATTATAATTCAAATCTTATTCAGAGTGGCTTTAAGTTAATTTTACATTTTAGATTCTAACTGAAGTTTTTTGTGTGTGTTCCTACATAAATTGTATCTGGCCAAACGTTTTTACTCATTCTATCCTGCCCAGTTTTTAGTTTTCAAGGGCATGCAGTATAGCAGAATTAAAGAAACTGAGTGACCTAGTAGTTAGGAAATCTGAGATCTCCTCCTGATCTTACATTAGCTGTGTGACCTTGGAAAGGTTTTGCTAACTTTAAGACTGATTTTCCTCATCTGTAAAATCAGCAAGTTTAACCTATCAACAACATTTTGCTTGGCATTTTCATTCCTGCAACTCAGTACATCTGTTAGTTTTTATTAAATTCCTTCAGCCTTGAGTTAGACTACCTGAGTTTGAATCCTAGCCTTACCACTCAGACAGGTTATTTAATCTCTCTGTGCTTTACTTTCCTTATCTATAAACAAGAGATAATAGCAGACTTTCTTCATATAATCACTAGAAGGATTAAATAAGAACAGTGTTTGGCACATAGAGTTCAATAGATGTTAGTTGTTACTATTATTATCACTATTACTAAATAAACTTAACCTTTTAATGTATGGTTACTCTTTCTAATGTTTTCCAGTTGGTGTCATACCCTAGTCCAAATCAAACTTTCCAGGGATGCTTGAGACTGTGACAGATGTTCTGAGGACATTCTAGTCTATCTAAAACTGTAGTACTACAGTTCCTAATGAAAAGCAAGGGTATTCTTTTGCTTCTCATTCTTCAGAAATACTCCTACTACTTTATTAAATTGCCCATTAAACAACTTGTCTTTGATATATAGCAGATAAACTGTTTCACTGAAATAACTAAATGCTAGTAATTTATCTTTTTTCTTCCTTTGCAACTCCTGCCTACTGTCAGGTTTTATACAGGCCCGAGCTAAGAATGTTTTTTACATTTTTAAATGGTTGAAAATATCAAGAGAAGAACACTTCGTGATAAGTGAAAATCACATAAAGTTCACATGCCCATAAATAAAATTATATTGGAATACAGCCATGCATAATCATTTAGGTATTATCTATGGCTGCTTTCATACTACAGATGCAGAGTTGAATACAATTAACCATTGAACAAGGCAGGAGAAGTTCTAGTCTCAAAGGGGAAGAGAGACTTTAATTAGACTTAATAAGTGGTGACAGTGTAAAGAACAGCAAACAGACTAACCTCGGAGACCCTGGGGCGAAAAAAGGAGCATGTAGGAAGCCCACTCAGACTGAGAATTATTCATGCCTGTTCTTCACTCTCTGATCTCCTGAAATCCTTGTCATTATCCCCCTCCCTGCCACCCTCATCCTAAACTCATTAATATAAATTCCTATCCTCTGAGTCCCTGTGCCATGGGAGCCACCAATAGGGGCTTCAGTTCCCTCTGCCAACATTCAGTAGATGAAGGAGACTGGAAGTAAACAGAGTTCCTCATCCTGTAACAAAGGCTGAATCAGGGGGACTCTGTTGCTGGAATTTCACACAAGCATTTGGAACTTCCTGATTCATAAAAACAAGATGAGGGTGTCTGTGCATCTAAGACACTGACTGCCCCAGGAACTCGTCTGGACTGGCAACAGCAACCTTGCTATAGCAAAATCTATCATGGAGATTACAGGTTAAATAGAAATTCAAGCAACAAAGTAGGACCCCAGTCATCCTTTATGTATTGTTACTATAGAAACATTAATTCTAATGCCTCTAAATTTGGGGGATTGCCATTAAATAAATACTCTTGGCTCACTCTCACTTGCTCAGCTGAAGGGTTCCCACCCATAAGCACTTAAAGGGCAGTTATTTATAAAAGCTACTATTCATTAAACACTGAGTCTACACAATCATAGGTATTTTATTTATTTCATTTAAATCTCAACAAACACTATATTACAAATGAAGAAACCTAAACTAAAAAAATATTCTCCAACACCATATTAGATTTGGATCATATCATCACCCAAGAATTTGAACTCAGATTTTGTGACTGCAAAGACCCTATAAGTGTTCTCCAAAGACCCCTGAATCCCAAAGTGAATACAATCAGAGTCTACCACTTACCCCCTTGCTGACAGTGTGAGAAGAGACAGAGAAGGTGAGATGACTTCTTTATGTTGGATCTTCAGGGATTTTTCTAAGGAAAAGAGCCATCTTCCCCAAATACTTTTCTCTTCCCCTTCCTAAAGATGGAAGAAAAGCTGACTTCCTTACTTTGACCCACTCCCAAACTAGAGAGACCATAGTTTGTTGAAAGATAAACATTTCCAGCCAAGAGACTCCTGATATTTTCCTATCATTAAGGGAAATGTTGTGGGGTGGGACCAGGCATGCTGGGGTTTGGATTCATTTTCCCGCCTCCTTTGCTTTGCTCACATTTCTTTTCCATCGGCAAATGCCAGAAAACACACACAAAAGAAGAAACAAAAACAGCAAGATCAACCTCCAACTGGGCCACACCCAAGCCCTCCCCCTAAGTCGGCCACACCAGAAAGCTGCAGGGAAGAGGCACAGTACTCCCTTCTCAGATGAGGGGTGGGGATGAGGGGGCAAAGTGAATAAATTAGAATAAGTTAACAAGAGCAGTCAAGGAATGCAACTTTGTGCTGGGACAACACACAAGAGTTGATGTGGGGGGCAGGGGGGTATCTCCAAAGGCTACTACAATAGGGGTAAGACCAGTGGGGGAAGTCAGATTTACCTCCACATTCTTCCCAAACAGAGCAGAAGAATTAAGAGTGGAGGGGAAAGAGATGCACAAAAGGAAAAGGTAGAAATCTACAAATTAGGTAGTTATTCACTTGGTCAAAGGCAAATACTTCTCAGAAACTAAGTAAGTCACACATATACATCAATTGTGGCTTTAATGTGACTATAACACTCCATATGCCAATTTGAATTTTCATTAGAGGGAAGTAGAAGTCAAGAGAAGTAATTTGCTCTCTCTCTCTCCCTTTCTCTGCCATTGTGGTATGTGCACTTGACTCTTTGCTGTGTCTTCTCACAAGACTTTCAGGATCAAACAATTCCTGGCCAAGAAGCAAAAGTGGAATTGTCTCATTTTCCAATGGATTTTGATGAAAATTGCTAGTAGAATAAGGTACAAGACCAAGAGGAGACTTTGGAGAAGAACATTTTCAGGTCTCTAAGGAATCACACATGAGATGACACTCATTTAGGCTGTTTCAAGGTCACTCACATCTTACTATATCACCGAAAATATCACTACCATCTGGACAGCTTGACATGTTTTATTGGGAATATGCCTCTTCTCTTTATGTTTCGGCACTAATAGGTTGGTTTACTAATAAATATGTGAGACCTTTTCTTTAGAAAAAAAGGCAGAGGTTTAAAAAAAGAGAAGTAAGACAACAGCAGGCAGTTTTTTAAAATCCAGGAACCTGAGGTCAGTGGACTCTGGAAAAGTAATAAAGAAAAGGAACTATCACAATCAAGATCCCAGCAAGTTATTTTGTGGATATTGGCAAATTGATTCTAAAGTTTTATAGCAAGGAAGAAGACGCACAACCAGCAAACACAATATTGAAGGAGAAGAAGAGAGCTGGAGGACTGACACTAGACAATTTTAAGACTTACTATAAAACTCCAGTAATTTAGACAATGTGGTTTTGGCAAAAGAATAGACAAACAAATCAGTGGAACAGAAGAGACAGCCCAGAAATAGACCCACATAAATAAAGTCAACTGATCTTTGACAAAGGGGCAATCCAATGGAGCAAAGATAGTCTTTGCAACAAATGGTGCTACAAAAACTGGACAACCATGGCCAAAAAAATCAATCCAGACAGAGACCTAAAACCTTCATAAAAACTAACTCAAAAATGGGTTGCAGACCTAAGCATAAAACACAAAACTATAAAATTCCTAGAAGATCACATAGGGGGAAACCCAGATGTCCTTGGGTTCAATGTTGATTTCTTAGATACAACACCAAGGGCATGATCCATGAAAGAAACAGATAAGGTGGACTTTGTTAAAGTCAAAACTTTTGCTCTGTTAAAGACATAGCAACAGAATGAGAAGACAGATCATAGACTGGGGGGAAATATGTGCAAAAAACACATCTGAAAAAGTACTGTTATCCAAAATATACAAAGAACTATTAAAACTCAACAGTAAGAAAACGAATTACCTGAAATATTACTATACATGTATTAGAATGGCTAAAATCTGAAATACTGACAACACCAAATGCTGGTGAGGAAATGGAGAAACAGACACTCTCATTCATTATTGGTGGGACTACAAATTTTTGCAGTGGAAAATAGTTTTATGGTTTCTTACAAACTAAACATACTCTTAGCATATGATCCACCAGTCATGCTCCTTAGTATTTACCAAAAGCAGTTGAAAACTCATGTCCACACAAAATCCTGCACATAGATGTTTATAACAATGTTACTGATAATAGCCAAATCACGGAAAAAATAATTACAAAACACCAAAATGTTCTGGAAGCAAAGAAAACAGAAGGTGTACGCATTCCCCAAATAGAATATAAACAAAGCTTGTCAGGAACTGTGCTTGAACTCAATCATGTATGTGTCATGGAATCATTGATGAGTAAATGGGTAAATAAACTGTGGTATATCCAGACAATGGAACATTATTCTAAAATAAAGGTATGAAACCATGATAAGTCATGGAGGATTTTTTTTTTTTAAGATTTTACTTATTTACTTGTTGGAGAGCACACAAGCAAGGGGAACAGCAGGCAGAGGGAGAAACAGGCTCCCACCTAAGCAAGGAGCCCAGTGTGGGACTTGATCCCAGGATTCTTGGGATCATGATCTGATCTGAAGGCAGAGACTTAACCAACTGAGCCACCCAGGCATCCTAGTCATAGAAGACTCTTAAATGTATATTACTAAGTGAAAGAAACCAATCTGGAAAGGCTACACATTGTATCCTCGCAACTATATGACATTTTGAAGAAAGCAAAATTATGGAGAAAATAAAAAGATCAGTGATTGCCAGGGGTGGGGGGTTGGAGCTTGGGGAAGAGTAGGTGGAGCGCAGAGGCTTTTCTAAAGTGGGGGTGGGGGAATATTCTAGGTGATATTATGAGGATGGATATATGTCCAAACCTATAGAACATATAACACCAAGAGTGAACCCTAAGGTAAACTGAACATTGGGTGATTGTGATGTGTCAATATAGGTTCACCGGTTGCAAAAAAAAAGAAAAAAAATAAGTGTATCATTCTAGTGGAGGTTGTCAATAATGGGGAAGCTATGCATGGGTGAGGGTAGGGTTATTTGGGACATCTTTGTGACTTCCTCTTAATTTTGCTATAAATATAAAACATATCTTAAAAAGTAGTCTAAAAAAAAAAAGAAGAATGAGGAGTATGATTTGGAAATCATCAGAACCCACCGTGTCCCCCTAGCTAAAAAGGTGAGAAGAGATAGGAAGGTAAATTAATGAACAGAAACATTGGGAATGTTTCTCTAGTGCGGGAAGGAGTAACTACAAAGCACCAAAATATTCTGGAAACAAAGGAAACAGAAAGTGTATACAGAGAAACAAAGCTTTGTCAGGAACTATGGGCACTCAATCATGTATGTGGTATGGATTAACTGATAAGGAAGAACATGAAATTTTCCAGCAAAAGAAACTGCTGGCCTCTTTTCTGCCTCATACAACATAGCAAGGTGCCCTTGAAGCAATCTGAGTCTAGGTAAGAAGCATTTAAAGTGGCCCTTTAATTATGTAATATAAAGTGAGACTATTCCTGCCTAAGGGTGAGAGAATGACACTGGGTCATGCACCATCTACCAATATATATAAACTAAAATAACTATATTACATATTACATATACTTAACGTATATTATTTATATATGTGTGTATATATATATATATATTTAAAAACAGCAAAATTTTGTCAGCAACAACCACCTTAGGGAAGCAACATAACCACATGAGATAAACCGGAAAAAGTGATGGCCACTTACAAAAGCCCAAGATTCCACTCGGGCTTTGTGTGGTTCTATTTTCATCTCCAAGAAGCAATCCTTGAAAGTTACAGACAAATCATAATAATCGTCACAAATAATCCCCAATTTAGAAAGAGTGGACTGAGAGCATATCCTTGTTTTTCTCCCCTTCTGTCTAGGGAAGTAGAAATAGGTTCTAGAGAGAGATGGATGAAATGAGAAGTCAGCACCACCTGGACTGCCTCTCTCTAGTCGATGGTTGGGCTCCAGGGCCCTACACCGGAGGGAGGAATGGCAGTGGCAGTTCTCATGACAATGGTATTACAAGCCTGGCAAGCATCAGAGAGCATGTTCAAAGTAGACTACAGAAATCTACAAAATCCCACCAGAGTGCATGCCCTTACTTGCTGGGCAGTCCTACCTTACCTTAGGTTCATTGGCCACAGTAACTGACTCAGGAATGGACCCCAGCTGGGTAGTCAGAAACCCTCACTGGGATTTTTCTGCTGCAGCTAGCAGGGAACACTTGGATTCTTTTTTTTTTTTTTTAAGATTTTATTTATTTGAGAGAGAGAGAGAGAAAGAGCATGAGTGGAGGGGGGAAGGGTCAGAGGGAGAGGGACAAGCAGACTCCTCACTGAGCGGAGAGCCCTACCTGGGCTCGATCCCAGGACCCTGAGATCATGACCAGAGCTGAAGGCAGACACTTAACTGACTGAGCCACCCAGGTGCCCAGAACACTTGAATTTGTCAAAGAAAGGACCATCATCCCTGAACAGAGATGATGATCAAGCGTTTAGAGAAGAATGGACAGAGAACAGTAGAGCTAAGTTCTATTTCTGACTGGAATGATGAGGATGTAATGACAACCTCACTTGAACTCTTGGTTTAGTTCAGCATCATGCCTGCCTTGCCCAGTTATGTGACCCCCAAATCTTCCCCACCTGCTTTTTTTTTTTTTCTTAAATGGGTTTGGGTTTTAATTCTGTTTCTTCACTTTGAATCCCAAGATTAATACGCAATAACTTACAGTCCACCAAGCAAGAGAGTTCCAATTATCCTGAATCTCCAGAAAATGTTAGCATGTGAATCAGCAGAGAGAACATCAAAGAGGGAAAAAGCCAAGAATACCATTCCTGAAAAGTGTTCTCTATATAATTTGGCACAATTGCTGCAGGTAGGATTTTTTCTTTTTAAATAAAAGTATGGATACCAGGAAGAAAATTAGTTCCACAGAAAAAAATCTGGCAGAGCTCTGAACAAAAAGAAGAAAGCAGAGGTGAATTGACTTCATCTGTTGATTTTTCCTTTATAGCAAAGAAACAGAATCTTTTTGAGAAGGAAATTCAGTAAGCAGCATTCTAAAAACCCTCATTTCTGTGCCTGAAATTGCTAGAGATTCAGATGGTCAGAGTACTTTTCTTTCCCTGTGTTCTGAAAGCACACTGCCACGTTCTCAGTATAGAGGCTTTTGATTATAGTTCTTGGATCAAAAGCATCCTGAGAGAGCACACACACTCAAGGTTGTAAACAGCACGTTAATTAAAGCACATCTATCTGAGTCAATAATGGATTTTCAACAGATAAGGCCTTTTGATTCCTGAATTTTAAGAACTTGAGGTAGATAAAAGAAATGCTTTTTCTACATATGAAAATGTCACTTTTGCTGTGTATAGTTCTGAAAAACAATCTCATCAAGTTTGTGTTTTCAAAAATGAAATTAAAAAATAGTATAGGATGGTATTTCTACATGTTTCTTTCTCCTGTATGTAATGAACTTGGGTGTCTAAAATGCTACATTTGTTTGCTTAGACCATTTTCATCCTGGAGAAAAGAGGGTAGGAGATTTTGAAATTTTTTCATAGAAGAGTAGGAAAGGAAACGGGCTGCTGATTAACAGAATTGGATGATTAAGGAAATGACATTGTACTAATGTAGTGAAAAATTGGGAGAAAATGGCAGGACAAGCCTTTTTAGGTGGTTAAGGCCAAGACTGATTTTAGTGTTTGAATTTGAAGTAATCATAAGACATCCAAGGTATGAGACAGAGAGCTGGGATTGTAGTTCAGGAATGATTACACAGCTGGTAATGCAGAACTGGGAGATATTGAGTAAATGTCAAGAGTTGACCCTCAGGAAGGGAACGGAAGTTGTTTCCAGGGAAGAGAAGGAGAAGAAAGTGAGCAGTGGAGAACCAAGAACTAAAGCTTAGTGACTACCCTGTATGGTCACGGGGTCAACTCCCCTAATGCAGTCAGGTAGGTGGGAGCGTCATGTAGGAACAATAGGAGGAACTTTAAGAAGTATGGTGTTTGAAAAAAAAAGAAAAAGTG
Organism: Mustela lutreola; assembly: GCF_030435805.1. Taxonomy (NCBI): domain Eukaryota; kingdom Metazoa; phylum Chordata; class Mammalia; order Carnivora; family Mustelidae; genus Mustela; species Mustela lutreola. The sequence continues at coordinate 144,991,300 of NC_081294.1, forward strand.
TGCTGCTCAGAGTGTAAAAAGAAATCAGTCCAAGAAGAGCATTGGATTTAGAATTTTAGGAGGTCATGGGTGACCTTCAGGAGCTCACAGGGAGGTTGTAAGAAGTATGGGCTGGCAACAATATCTATAAATTGTCTTTGCCTTTGTGTCCATTCATTGTCATCTTCTCAAGCTGGGTCCTGAGAGTGGAAAACCATGAAGAAAATTACAAGACTCTGGACTGCTTCGGTGGCTCGGTCAATTAAGTGTGTGCCTTCAGCTCAGGTCCTGATCTCAGGGTCCTGGGATCGGACCCCTCAGTGGGCTCCCTGCTCAGTGGGGAGTTGGCATCTCCCTCTCCCTTGGCCCCCTGCCTTTGTCCCTCCCCACCACTCATGCTCCTTCTCTCAATCTCTCTGTGTCTCAAATAAATAAATTAAATTTAAAAAAAAAAAAAAGAAAAGAAAAGGAAAAAGAAAATTACAAGGCCGTGAAGAATTAGCCCACCATGAGCGACTCAATTGCCTAGCCAACCCTTGAATCTGAATAAGGACACACTATCTTTTTCTTTATTTCTTCCTTCCTTCCTTCCTTTCTTACTTTCCTTCCTTCCTTCTTTCTTTTTCTTTCTTTTCCTCCTCACTTCCAAGAGTCTTTTAAAAATCAGGTTGTTTGTTAACAATTAAAACGTGGTTGGGGGTGCCTGGATGGCTTAGTCGTTAGCGTCTGCCTTCAGCTCAGGTCACGATCCCAGGGCCCTGGAATCGAGACCCGCATCAGGCTGCCTGCTCAGTGGGGCACCTGCTTCCCCTTCTCACACTCCCCCTACTTGTATTCCCTTTCTCTCTCTGTCAAATAAATAAAAATCTTAAAAAAAAAAAAAAAAGAATTAAAAAGTGGTTGAATTTCCCTGGTACATAGAAGGTTCTGACAAGGAGAGTCTCTGACTGGAGAATACCTGGACTGAAGTAGATAAAAGGGCAGTAGTTTCCTAGGCTTCAGTCAGACAGAGAACAAGTCCTTTCTAGCCCTGGCTCTGGACCACCGCCCTGAAGAGTCTAATTAGTTTGCTTCTCTGACCTTGATTACTACCTTGAGAAGAAGCTTTAAAGCCTTTTAGTTTCCTAAGCTTGCCAAGCCCCAAAGTCTCAATGTAGTCAGCAATCATGCCCTGCCCAGACCTCTTGCTGTCTGATCACACAGCTTAGCTAACCCCATTTGTGTCACAGCCTCTCCTTATGCCTCCTTTGGGGAAGCCCATCTAAGAAAAAACCCCTTACACAAAGAGAAAGATTTAAAAGATTTTTGATGGAGTTAAAGACCAATCATATAAGGAATCAAGGGTTGAGGGGTTGGACTTGGAAATGGTAAATCTAGAGATAAAGACCTTTACCTAGAAAGAGTAGAGGTGAAATAACAAAGGTTCGATTTGATAGACTTCAAGTCTTTCTACAAAGTAGGATGCAAATCGTTCTTGAAAAAGGAGTGTGAATTATATAGCATGTGAATTATATCTCAATATATTTTGAAAAGGGGTTATTGTACACAAAGATATGGAAAGACCTTCCATGCTCATCTGCAGAAAGAACAAACATTCTTAAAATGTCCATACTTCACAAAGCAGTCTACATATTCAGTGCAATCTCTATCAAAATGAAAACAGCATTTTTAAAAATATTTTATTTATTTATTTGACAGACAGAGATCACAAGTAGGCAGAGAGGCAGGCGGGGTGGGGGGGAAGCAGGCTCCCTGCAGAGCAGAGAGCCCGATGCGAGGCTCGATCCCAGGACTCCAGGATCATGACCTGAGCCAAAGGCAGAGGCTTTAAGCCACTGAGCCACCCAGGTGCCCCTCAAAATGACAACAGCATTTTTAAGGGAACTAGAGCAATCCTACAATGTGTATGAAACCACAAAAGACCCTGAATATCAAAGCAATCTTGAAAAAGAAAAGTAAACCTGGAAGCGTCACAATTCTGGACTTGATGTTATATTGCAAAGCTGTAGTAATGAAAACAGTATTGTAGGGACACAAAAACAGACACATAGATCAATGGCACAGATTAGAAAATTCAGAAATTAAATCACAATTACATGGTTTCCTGCTTTGTTGAAGGAAAGACTATTTGCTTGGAAAAAGACGATCTCTCTTTAACAAAGGATGTTGGGAAAACTGGGCAGCAACATGCAAAAGAATAAACGTGGACCACTTTCTCATACCAAACAGAAAAATAAATGCAAAGTGGATCAAAGACCTAAATGTAAGACCTGAAACCACAAAAATCCTAGAGGACAGCACAGGCAGTAATTTCTCTAACATCAGCCATAGCAAGTTTTTTTCTAGATAGGTCCCCTGAGGCAAGGGAAACAAAAGCAAATATAAACTGTTGGGATTATAGCAAAATAAAAAGCTTCTGCACAGTGAAGGAAACAATAACTAAAAGGCATCCTATGGAATGGGAGAAGATATTTGCAAATGAAAATCTAATACAGGTTTAGTATCCACAGTATTCAAAGAACTTGTAAAACTCAATACCCCTAAAACAAATAATCCTGTTAAAAAGTAGGCAGAAGACATGAACAGACATTTCTCCAAAGAAGACCTCTAGATGGCCAACAGATACATGAAACGACACTCCACATCACTCGGCATCAGGGAAATGCAAAACAAAACAACAAAGAGATATCACCTCACACATGTCAGAATGTCTAAAATAAAAAACACCAGAAACAGCAAATTTTGGCAAGGATGTAGGGATAAAGGAACCTTCTTGCACTGTTGGTGGGAATGTAAACTGGTAAGCCACTTGGAAAACACTATGGAGTTTCCTCAAATAGTTAAAAATAGAGGTACCTTGAGATCCAGCAATTGCACTTCTGGGTATTTACTCGAAGAATACAAAAACAGTAATTGAAAAGGATACAAGCACCTCTATGTTTATAGCAGCATTATTTACAATATTGAAGTTGTGGAAGCAACCAAGTGTCCATCAGTTGATGAATGAATAAAGTAGAGGTGAGATTGTGTGTATATATATATATATATATATATATATATATATATATATATATTTATTTATTTCTGCCTTGAAACATTATGGAGGTTCCTCAAGAAGTTAAAAATAGAACTACCTTAGGACTCAACTATTGCACTACTAGGTATTTACCCCAAAGATACAAATGTAGTGATCCAAAGGGGCACCTGCACCCCAATGTTTATAGCAAGCAATGTCCGCAATAGCCAAACTGTAGAGGGAACCCAGAGGTCCATCAACAGATGAATAGATAAAGAAGATGTGGTGTACGCACACGCGCGCACACACACACACATACACACACACACACACACGGGAATATTACTCAGCCATCAAAAAGTACCATTTATATCAATGGGGATGGAACTGGGGAGTATTATGTTAAGCAAAATAAGTCAATAAGAGAAAGACAATTATATGGTTTCACTCATATGTGGAATGTAGGAAATGGCACAGAGGATTATCGAGAAAGGGAGGGAAAACCGAATGGGAAGAAATCAGAGAGGAAGACAAACCACGAGAGACTCTCAACTATAGGAAACAAACTAAGAGTTGCTGGAGGGGAGGTAGGTGGAAGGATGGGGTAATTTGGTGACAGGCATTAAGGAAGGCAATGGAATCTTGGAACACTGAAAAAATAAAGCTAAAAAAAAAAAAAAAGGAGGGCATATGATGCGTAGCAGTTCTTTTTTTTTTTTTTTTAAGATTTTATTTATTTGACACAGTAAGAGAACACAAGCAGGGGTAACAGTAGGGGGAAAGGGAGAAGCAGGCTCCCCACTGAGCAGGAAGCCCCATGTGGGGCTTTATCCCAGGACCCTGGGATCATGACCTGAGCTGAAGGTAGACACCCAACCATCTGAGCCACCCAGGCACCCCTGAGTGGTGCATCCAGCATGTTATGGATCCCCCTTAATGATGTTTGTATATGGAGTGATTGGAACTGTCTGCATGTTCCTCTTTTCATTTCACATTGAAATATTACACTGCTCCAGTGGTTTACACAGAACCTGTTCAACTTTCTAGTAGTCATTCCAGGGAAGGGAAAAAGAGACCATAACCATATGTTTCCTCATTGATGAACAAACATGATGGATATACTAAATATTCCAATGCCTAAGTAATATTAAATAGGATGTTTTAGGCAGTATATAATAGACTATGCAACTATATAACAGTATATAACAGACTATGCAACCATCAGTGTCTTAAATAATAAAGACATGTAAATTGTATCATACAACAAAGGCAGTTCCAGGATAGAGCAGTGACAAAATGTCAGCTTTCTCCTGTTGGACTCATGCTGGTTTTAGCAGTTCCAAATTTCTTCTCACTAGAAAACATATAGGACAGCAGGAGGGATGGGGAAGGAAAAAAGGCATTTTCCTCACTTTCTACTTTTTCCAGTGAAGAAACTCTTTCTAGGAAGCTACCATGCAAACTTCCTATTATATCTTTTAAAAAAATACTTTATTTATTTGAGAAAGAGAGAGAGATACCCAAGCAGACTTCACATTGAACATGGAACCTAACATGAGACTTGATTTCCCCACCCAGGGCTCCAGCTCCCAATCCAGAGATCATGACCTGAGCTGAAACCAAGAGCTGGACACTTAACTGACTGAGCCACTCAGGTGCCCCCCTATTATATCTTAATGACAAAAAAGGGGGTCACAATGCAAACCCCTGGATTTAAGGGAGGTTGAGTAGGTGAATAACTGGTTTTTTAGCTTTAGAGATAGAAGTGCAAGAAAGGAGAGGGCTGGAAATAGCTTTTGGTTAGACAACAAAGCTGTCTGCTACATTACCCACTGGGGAAAGAATAATAAACTGAAAAAATATTTGCTTGAGGAACTTCCAATATAAGTAGATGTCATTTAAACTTAGGTAAATCTCAAAAGCTGAAGACTAAAATTTGAGGGAAAATAGCACACTTGGATAGCAAAAAAAAAAATTTCAAAAACCAAACATAAGCCTCTGAAAATGTTATGAAAGGAAATCTGATTAATATAGCTTTGTGTTTGGGATTCCACTACTTTTGGTAGGACTATATTTCCCTTGCAGAATAGCTAACTTTTCCTAGAATTCTCCTTTATTACCTCCAGAGTAGATTCCTAAAGGGCCAAGAGTCTTTATGTTTCCACTCTGACAAGTTAACCAGCAGTGTCTCTAACAACCACTTGTAATAATTGTATTTATTTTTCTTTCCATCTTAATTTTGAATTGGGTCACATTTAGCATCTCTATACTTCTCAAAGAGGTTTTAGGTACAATGCTACATATCCTAAATGAAAGTGAAAATGAAAAATGTTTGGAGAAATGTAACCTAATTCTCTGAGAATTAGGATCCCTACATAGATCAAAAACTTAGAAAAACAAAACAACTGTTTTCCATTCAAATCATGACCAAGTCATATGTTGTAAAGCTGTACTCCTAATTAGTAACTTCTACACTCAAAAAATATCTTTTGTATGTTTTTTTAAATTATACAAATGGAGAAAAGGGACCACATTGGTTTTTTTAATGTTATTAATAAATGAAGGTATTGCTTATACATTCTAGTTTTAGCAACTTTGACTATGTTGACCCTTCAATTTTTGTTTTTCTTTAAAAACATTTTTTATTAACATATAATGTATTATTTGTTTAAGGGGTGCAGGTCTGTGATTCATCAGTCTTACATAATTCACTCTATGGTGTGAGTGCTCACCATAGCACATACCATCCCCAATGTCCATCACCCAGCCACCCCATCTCTCCCAGCCCCCTCCACTCCAGCAACCCTCAGTAAGTGTTTTGTTTTGTTTTTAATTTTATTTATTTGTCAGAGAGAAAGAGAGAGAGAGTACAAGCAGGGGGAGCATCAGGCAGAGGGAGAAGCAGGTTCCCCAAGGACTCTGATGTGGGATGCAATCCCAGGACGCTGGGACAATGACCTGAGCTGAAGGCAGATGCTTAACCAGGTGAGGGACCCAGGCGCCCCTGATTTTATTATTTTAGGACAATTTTAGGTACATAGCAAGATTGAAAGACAGAGGGGTAACTCCTGTAGGGGCCAAAGGAGGTCACAGCAAAATATGCCACTTTGGCATATTGATTATTTTGAATTAAAAATTACTTTAGAAACACCCAGTACAAGAAGAGCACTCTGACCCTCTTCGTTTTAATAAAGTAGGAAATAAACCTCCCCATGTAAAGGTAACCTCCCTGTACCAGAGATGGGGAATTTAGTGCCAGAATGTTTATATAATAAGAAGCCTTATTACGTTTTACTAATTTACTATCCCAACCCAAATTCTGTTTAGAATTCCTTAATAACTGAAGCTCCCTCACATCAGTTTTCTTTGTCCTGTGAATTCTTCATGAGATTTATTATCTCTTTGTCTAGAAAGTAAAAAACTGCCTCCCTTAGTTGTTTCTCTAGCTCTCAATTTCATTATTAGGCCTCTGTGTGCATGCAATTACATTATTTTAACCCCCTCTTGTTAGTCTGTCTTACATGAATTTCATTCTTAGAAAAGCTGGAAGAACTTGAAACAGCAGAGAAAAATTTTTTCCTACCCAGTAGCCCACACAAACATACCTTCCCTGATAATCAATATCTTGTACTAGAAAGGTACATTTCCTACTACTGATGTACCTACACTGACACATCACCCCAAGACCATAATCTACATTAGGGTTCACTCCTGGTGTTGTAACATTTTATGGGTTTGGACAAATGTGTAATGACATTTATCAAGGATTACTATATAGTACAGAGTAGTCTCATTGTCCTAAAGATCTTCTGTGCTCCACCTTCCTACATTTTATATGTTAAATATGGCATCCCTAAATCAAAGGCTTTCAGTCATCATGAGGACTACCTCCTCTCAGGAAGAGCCTTGCCAACCTGTTGAACATTCTTGAGTTCAAAATATTGTAATCATTTATTCATTCAGCAAATATTAATTTACAATACTTTCAGGTGTTTGCTAGGTATCCTATCCTTCGCTAGATGTTGTAAAACACAAAAATGAATGAGACATAATCCTAACTCTGCAGTGGTTGTGGAATCCTGGCTCTCCTAAATCACCTAAATAACTTGTTGTTGGGACAAAGCTGACTTTATTGCTTAATGCAGTCAGGGAGGGCACTACTGTAACAGAGTTCAAGTAGTCTCAGAGAGGGAAGGGCAAAGTTGGGGTATTTATTGACAGTTTTAAGTTTGATTCAAAGCAGTTATTTTAATTCTAGTCCATGGCGAGAGGGCATGTTGATTAGTATTGGGTATGGATCACTGTATAGATTACATGGATGTTATGGTTTAGAATTGGTGGACACAGGAGGTGAGGATTTTCTGGCAAGTTTTGGAATACAAACTGTTTTCTGGTACCTTCTATTGAAGAATTTATGGTTTATCCCAGGAAATTCTATTATTTTATATTTTCCTTTAGATCTAATTAATTAATGGTTTTTTGCCCTTTCCTGGGAAAATCAACAATTATCCTGGACAATTATGCCTGGAATTTGACCGAGGCATAATGCTACTTTGCATAGTTCTACCACCAAGACATCAAAGAGAGTAAATTTCTCTGTGATTCTACCTATATCTAAAACATGGATGATCTTTTGTTATGCTCCGAAAATGAAGATGATCAGTCATAAGACTGATTCTGTCTCTCGGCTTACTGTTTTGGCAGAAGAGTCATAAGTTTCCCAAAGAGAATTTATAATTTTATTAGAGTCAAGTTCTTTAGCTGGGATATGATTTATCTTGAAGAGATAAATCCTTTACTGCTGATAGTTTATAGGCTGTTCAAAAGTTCATCAGGCCAGCACATAAGACACAATTAAGAAGATTCCTGAGTGGCACTGTCTTTTTCAGGCAGTGGATTCCGAATTCTTTTGAAATAACAATGTTTTTAAAGATTTTATTGATCTGAGAGACAAAGAGATCATAAGTGGGAGGCACGGGCAGAGGGAAAGGGGGAAGCCGAGTCCCTACTGAGCAGAGAGCCCAATGTGGAGATTGATCCCAGGACCCTGAGATCATGACCTAAACTGGAGACAGATGCTTAACCAACTGAGCCACCCAGGCTTTTCTGAAATAACAATGTCTTTAAACTGTGTGTTAAAAGAAGCTGTATGATTTAACTAAGTCCTTGGTAATGAAACCTCTGCTTTGGGAACCCAGACATGGAAAGAACTTTTGCAAGTTAAAATGAGCCCTTCAGCAGCCTTCCACTGTGGTTTGTGTAATCACAGTGGCCATAGCAGTTTAACTAGTAGACAGAGGCAACCTGTTTTGGGGGCCTCCTTACATCCGATGTTTCTTCATGCCATACAATTTTTGATTTTCACCGAAAACACCACATTTCTTAGTAAATAAGCTTAACTCCTAGAAAATCCTATTACCTTCTCTGTTACACATTTCTGATCACTGTTACAGTACTTTAAGTCCTTCTACTTTCCTTTCATTACCTGCAAAAGAGGAAACTCATGACTGTCTAACCTCTGTTTGTGAAATCCACATCACGAATAGATTTATTAGAAGTCTAATGAGAAAATGCAGACTTTACCTTGTTTTTTTGATGAGTTGCATTTTAAAACTAAAACAAAAATATTAGGTAAAATACACTGCATAAAACAAATTCACTTTGACTCTAGAATATAACCCTTTACCAGAAGGAAAAAATTTTCTCAGATGGTAGAGTTCATTGTGCTCATTAGAGCTTACCGGTTAGACAAGAGTGTGAACATTTACAAGGATATTAGATATACTTTTGTGGTAGTTCTTGAAGTGCTCCGGAGACAAAGAAAGTTCCTCACCTCAGGAGGAACCTAATTAAGGATAGCCAGAAAATTAGAAAATTTGGAACATCGTGTTTCCTAAGAAGATAGCTATCATAAAACTAGGAACTCATCATACAAATGTGAAAGGAAATACTCTGGCACTCAACTAAGATCCTAGCCTTTGTGATACTTCAAAAAAGCTCAGTCTTTGGAGCGGTGTTGAAAAATCTGTTAAAGAAGATCAGTGTTCAACAGAACTTACAATCCAGCCGGGTAAGAGGAACATATGAGTTAGAAAATACAGTAAGAGATATACGAACTATGAAGAAATAACATGTAAGCTAACTTTTAGGGAGAAGGAGGGTGGAGGAAATGATCAGTTCTCAAGGAAGGAGAGTCTTAATGGATCTTGAACAGTTGCTTAGAAGAAGGTACTGTTTTAGAGGTAACTTAGAGGTACTTGGAGGTAAGTCCTTGGGAGATGAAGATGTGAAGGTGACATGGAGTGCTTTCTAGACAAAGTTAGCAGCTCAAGCAAGGGTTATGAAATGGATTGATGAGTCCAGGGACTGAAAAACATCTCGGATGGCTAGAGCAGTTGAGTGACAAGTAAGAGATGATACATATATTGTGGAAAATTTGTATACCTTGATCTCTACCTCAGATAAAGCTCTTTAGAGGAAAGGAAGTAACTTGATAAAAGCATAATTCCTTATTAATAAAGAATTTCACCTGAAAAGCTTCTGTTTTCACAATTATAAATATATCTTGATCCTGATAGTCATACTTATTTTTTAATTGCCCTGAGTCAGCTTTAAAAATTATGTCATATGTGCAATTCTACAGATACCCTTTCTCCCATCATAATCTAGTTGCTACAAATATTGGAAACTTCATTCTGGGTAAGTATAAATTTGTGCAAATGGATCTACTTTAAGCTATTCAATTGGAAAAGATGCCATTCAATTGGACAAGTCATGTTCTGATATTCAGGTGCACAAAGTAATTTACAAGCCCGGCCAAGGAATATTCTATTTGTATTTGTATCTGTGTCTGTGTATGTATCTGAGTCTGTGTGTCTGTTTATGTGTACCCACAAGTATCATTTCTATTTATGTGGTATCCTTTATAACCTAAAACGAACATTCCAGGCTATCGTCTAATGGTTTTCTATTTACTATTGCAAGGTAACATTGTTATTAGTAAACACTCTGCATGGAGAGAACCCGCTCAACCACAGTTCAATGTCCTTGTTCAGTGGGTTTCTATTTAGAACATAAGCAAGAACCTAATGACAGACAGAGGAGCTTGTCATGTCCTTGCTTTCTTTGCCTTTCTTTTGGGTTCAGGTTTATAGCATTAATCTCATAATCATATTTCCTTGTTCATGGCACATTTCCATCATTCATACAATCCTCTCCCCACCCCCTCAGTTTTTATGATTTAAAGGAAGGGAAATATTTTTACCTTTGGGCTTCCATTTTTCAGGGTCTAAATGGAAATGAAGTCCTCAGAGTCAAAGAGACCAGGGTATGGATCTTGGGTAAACGATTGAACTTCTCTGAGACTCCATGTTTTCATCTATAAAATGGGAATAACAGCAAATAATTCATCATGGTGTTGTTATGAGAATGGACTATGCACCTAGATTGCTAATTCATACAGTGTCTGGAACATGGTAAGTGCTTAATACATTTTTGCTACTGTTCAGTAACAATGGCATTAGAACTTTAAATATGGACAAACTATAATGCAGGCTAAGAATATTACCAATATGCTTTGTCACTTTAAGTAAGTCACTTGGCGAAACTGTTACTTCCATTTTTGCAACTAAGGAATAGAAATGACATTGCAATTGCTTGTAAATAAGATTATGAAATTTTAAAGCATGAAATAAATGTTAATTTATGTTACTTCATTAAAATCTGTAGTTACAGGGTACCTGGTGGGTGAGTTGGTTAAGCGTTTGCCTTTGGCTCAGGTCATGATCCCGGGAGTCCCAGGATTGAGTCCTGCATCAGGCTCCCTGCCCAGCAGGGAGTCTGCTTCTGCCTCTGCCCTTCCCCTTACTCTTATGCTCTCTCTCTCAAATAATAAAAATAAAATCTTTTAAAAAAAAATCTGTAGTTACGTGTATAATCCTGAAAATAAGTAAAATTCGTATTTTTATTAACAGTGGACCTTCCACTAAGATGTTATTAAGACGTATAAGACATTTCAAAGATAAATGTAGAGCATTCAACCCAAGGTTAAGTACTCCGTAAGATAGGAGGAGCAGATATTCTGTAACTGATGGGCACTGATAGAAGAAATTTATCTTCTCTGAAGAATTCCATGTTTATTCCTATACAGTAAATAGTGAACCCTCAGTGAACTCTATCAGCTGCTCCATTAGGAAGTGGATAGCACTAATGATCAGGTCTTCAGTGGGAGCTGATCCTGTGGGTCTTCAGACCACTTGAGTAACTATAGCCATTCCTCTCCCCTTTCATGCCTAATTCTGACTTAAAATTTAGCTCCTCCAAAGGGTTAGCAACAAAGAAGGAGATGTTCTGCTGTAAAAGTAATGGAACTTGTGGGTCCTCTAAGATTGTCTATTTTGACCCTTATTTCTCAAGGCATAAGACTCATCATCGGTATAGGGGCGTTAGGCTCTTTTTGCTGAAGGGCTGTAGAGAGCAGTGACTTCGATCCTTAAAGCCAGACTGCCTGGGATTGAATCCAGACTTTGGTGCACATGAGCACTGTAAACTTAACCTGTTAGGGCTTAAATAGCACCTACTTCATGAATTAGACCAGTACCTAAACCATACTAGTAGCTTAGTTAATATTAAGTTAATATTAGCTATTAGTTCTATAGCTTTTTTTTTTTTTTTAAATGCCTAACAGGAATATGATTTATCTGAAAGGTAAAACAGGAGGATGAAGTTGGCTTAACTTGAAATAACTTATATGGGCAGACACCATCAAGATACCAACGTGAGTCATTCCACAGTCACATAAATGACACGGGTTTCTTCCTTATCGCTAAAATTCCGAAAGGTAGTACGGTACAGAGAATAAGTGCATGGGCTTTAAACTCAGTCATGACACTTATGTGTTTCTTCCTTTGTAAAATGGTTATGCATGGAGTCGTTCTGAGGCTTAGAAGAGATAATGCCAGTAAAGTGATTAGCACCATTTCCGACAAACAGTAAACACTTAATATTATGTTATCAATAATAAATATCAGTGGTGGTTGTTATTTTAAGTAAAATAGCAAGGTATATAAGCCCCTTTGAATATTCCTAAGTTGTAACTCTCATTGTCACAAATTGAAATGTGGTCAGAAGTGGGGCTTCTTGTTGTAAATTTAGATGTATGGAAAAAATGCTAGAAGGATTCTATGCCTGGGCCATAAGAGTCACTTATAGCACAAGTGCCTCTGTGAATACACTCGCTATTTTCTTCTGTGAACCTCACATCTCAGTCTCTAAGATTCTGTGCTTTGTTTTGCCTTCCTATTTCAGGTCAGGTTAGCTGTGGGAGGTTGTTTATGCCATTGCTAGGTCTTGCTTTAATCTGATTAGTCTTGATCTGAATTCGTTAGAAGCGGCTAAAAGAAGCCATAGCTAGTTGGTATTAGTTGAAAAAGCATGAAGAGTTTGGGGAAACAGTTTTTAAGGGTAATAGGAAAAGAACAGGACGTTATTAGATTGGATTTAAATGTCTTGTGTGTATATTAGCGTTTGGATTACCTTCTCTATGGGCTAACTCTGGCAAGAATTGAGTTAGCATTTTTCCTCATTCAGTGTACTTGGTTTAAAGCTCATTATTGTCTTATGGATTCAAATTAATTTTAGTTTTAGCCCAAGTAAATGTAATAAAGATGGTAAACCTTTAGTTCCAGTCTTCTCAAATGCATTACAAAGCAAAATGGTAGTTTTGCTTGATCAGTTGCTCTCAAATATTCAAAGCACATCTATGAATCATTTAAACTGATAAATACTTTAAATTGCAGTAATAAATGTACAAATTATTTTAGCAGAAAAAAATTGCCCTTAATTCACAAGGGGCAGCAGAGTTGTGTTTACCTGTTCATCGACTTAAACCCTCTCCTTTCCCAGCGTTTATTCTAAACTGTATCTTCATTTGTAGTGGATCAGGGGTGTCGCTCTGGCAACACTGAAAACTCAAGGCACCAGAACGTGGTCGGGTCAGAAAATCTCACAATCTGTCCTTCTATGTCTGTATGGCGTGTATTTGCTGTCTGTGATTTGTTTGGTTATTCGTGTACCTATCCAGGAGATAGGTCTGAACACTGCCTGGGATCATGTCTCCTTGGAAAGAAAGAAGGAGGCAAGGGAGGAAAGAAGGGGAAGGGAGGGAGGAAGGAAACAAAGAAGAGAAGAGTGTGTTTGTATGGCGCCAGAGTCAGAGACATGGGCCTAGGAGAATACTGTCATCATCATGATCTCCTACCTTCTATAGACCACCGCATTGGCTGCTCTTTCTTGTCGCTATCCCATTTCTTTATGAAGTCAGCCTTATAGATCTTTTCTTTGTTGTCACAAATGGATTCAGTAATTTGAATCCCCCTCAGGAGTGAAACAGTCACTGGAAACATTTTTTAAATGTAGGTCTTAAAATAGGCTCCTCTGAATAATTCACAGGTCTGTCATAGATGGCCATGTTCATTCTCCCACTTCAAAGTTTGATTTTTCTATTTCTGTCAGCTCCAGGATCAGTAACACCTCTGAGACGTAAAAAGAGAAAGAAATTCAACACTGCTTTTCCTCTATACTCTAACTTGCCCTTTTATCTGCAGGAGTTAAAAGTATTAATTTTGGAACCACACCTATTTTTTTTTTGCCCCAAAGACTATCTTAAATAATTTATGATGATGACTGCCAATGAAACACAGTTGTGAAATGGCTTTCAGGAGTACTGTTCTTTGACCCCAAAAGACACTTGATTGAGTGCATTCTTTCTGATTGAAAGATAGCAGAGCTCATTAACCTAAGGGATAGAATGACATTTGCTGTGTCTTTGACTGTTTCAAGAATAAGAACTTCTGGGGCACCTGGGTGGCTCAGTGGGTTAAAGCCTCTGCCTTCAGCTCCGGTCATGGTCTCAGAGTCCTGGGATTGAGCCCCGCATCGAGCCCCGCATCGGGCTCTCTGCTGGTCAGGGAGCCTGCTTCCTCCTCTCTCTCTACCTGCCTCTCTGCCTACTTGTGATCTCTGTCAATCAAATAAATAAATAAAATCTTAAAAAAAAAAAAAGAATAGGAACTTCCCACTAGATTACGTTGTTGTCAGTCTTTTTACTGTTTTAAGGGAAACACATCAATCTAACGTTTAAAAAATTCTTTTTCCTTCTTTGAATAGATAATACAGTCAATATGGTGTAAAACCCAAAACGTACAAAAGGCTATGTAGTGATATGTCTCTCTCCTGCCCTTGGTCTCCCAGCCACGCAGCTCCTAGAGGTAACCAATGCATTTTGGATACTCTTCAGGACATAGCCTCACACTGATTTTTGACACATCTCTCCCAATCTATCCAGACGTTTGGCTCAGACTTTACTGTCAAATTCAGTTATTTTCTAAAGAAGCTGTTTCTCCCTGCTGGCCATTTGCTAAAAATTGATTCACAAAATGGAAAAACTTAATATAATTAAACTCCCATTTAAACAAACTTGATAGAATGTCAAAATTGCTGGGATTAATTTAAATAATGTTTAAAAGAAAACCAATTACTGTAGAGTCCAGATGGCAACTTAAAATCTATATATATATATTCAGTGTCTTTTTCTTAGGTTTGTCTGTCAGGGCAGAGGATGACTTCCATATTAGGGAATTCTTTGTTTTTTGTTGTTGTTAATTTTGCCCTGTGTCAAGTTAGGCTTCCAGTCCAATTGCAGAAGGCCCCTTCTTTTACCTCTACCTCTTTTTTGCATGTTTTTGGGGATTACCTTGTGGTAGCCTACGTCCTCTATCCTGAGCTTTACAATTAGGTTTTACACCTTCTTAGAGCTGTCCCTTGGGTTTAGGCTCTTTTGTCTGTTTGCCTCCTTTCCCTGTCCTTCTTTGTTCTTAGGTCATCAAGATCCCAGCAGGTAAACACAGTCACAGGATAAAAAATTAACTCTTTAACAGTCGGGTTGGATAGACCTGTATTTGGGAACAGCCGATCTACACTGGGGTTTCCATTCGATGCAATTTGTTGAACTCTATCACCCCCCTCACTATTAATGGGTCGTTTGTTTGAAAATGGGAATTGGTTCATTAAATGACAGCGTTAAGTCAAACAGATTTTTAGTGAAATTGGACTGTCCTTGATGATGCAGTTCCTAGATTCCACTAGAGTGAATTATTTATGAGGCGATCCTGAAGGAAGTCACATGATCCCACCCACAAGCAGTACTGTACTTGTGGAGAACGTTATGAAGATATCAGGCAAGGTATTCTCCTGAGGGTACATGCCGTCAGCCCACAATAAGACAACTCTCTAAGGAGGGCTTTTAGGTATTTCTAGCAGTTAATCCTACTTTGCTAGGATTCAACGTGGACTTACCTCATGGACACATTTAGGGCAAGGTCCCAGGGTTTTATTAGTTCTGTTACCATAAATTTAAACTAAGAGAACATGTACTAATGAAGGGGAATAGTGTTTTTATTTTTTTTCATTATCAAGTACTGTAGCTAGGCAACCAGGAATTTGATTAGAATCTGCTGTTTGCTTGACACAACATTCTCATTGCCCTCAAGGTCTCCGCCAACAAGGTTAGAAACTCCTGTGACAATGTCAAGCAGTTCAGAACTATTGGATCATCTATGTTAATATTTTTTTCCCCAGTGTGCTTTGGATCAAGTGTTTTTCTATTTATTACTCATTTTATTTTATTTATTCAAAAGATTTTATTTATTTGACAGAGAGAGAGAGCACAAGTAGGTGGAGTGGCAGGCAGAGGCAGAGGGAGAAGCAGACTCCCTGCTGAGCACAGAGCCTGACACTGGGCTCAATCCCAGGACACTGGGATCAAGACCTGAGCCAAAGGCAGATGCTTAACCAACTGCACCACCCAGGCGCCCCTATTTATTACTCATTTAAAAAACCATACTGCTTTATGGAGCACCTGGCTGGTCCAGGTAGTGGAGTATGCAACTCTTGATCTTGGGGTTGTGAGTTCGAGCCCATGTTGGGTATAGAGATTACTTGGAAAATGTATGTTTAGGGATGCCTGGATGGGTCAGTCAGTGTAGCATCCAGCTCTTAATCTCAGGGTCCTGAGTTCAAGGATTCCCACTTTGGGCATGGATCCTACGAAAGAAAGAAAGAAAGAAAGAAAGAAAGAAAGAAAGAAAGAGAGAAAGAAAGAAAAAAAGAAAGAAAGAAAGAAAGAAGGAGAGAGGACAGGAACGGAGGGAGGGAAAGGAGGGAGAGAAGAAAGGAAGGAAGGAAAGAAATCTTAAAACAAAACCAAACCATACTGCTTTAAATGGGTTACCTGAGATACTGTCTTTTACTAGCACAGGCTTGTACCTCATAGGTTGAAAACAAGCTTATCGGGGCCCTATATATTTCGGGTGTAAGTAAAAACTGATTTTAATTAAGTTTGGAATTGTATGCAAAATATTGATGTTCTGTTTCTGGTTATGTATTCTCATGAGAAAGCTCATCAACTGAATGAAGGGGCAGTGAAAACTGTGGAAGGATATTCTTGGTTTATGGCATTCAAAAATTTCATGATTATGTCTTCTGCCACAGTGTTGTCACATTACTTATATGTGGTTATCTTAGAAGCTAGGATACTGAGATAGTATTGACAAAATTAATAGAGCACTAGTGACTTGTCTAATATACCTCCTGTGTAGGCACAATGACAGAGAGAAAGGTTTTTAGATTAATAGCCTTTAAGCTCTTAGTAGGTTAAGCTACTGTTCGCCCTTAAGACCAGCATAACTGCAACAGATATTTGTCTACATATACTTTTTTAAGGTGAGAACAATACCTTTTAGTTTAGCAGTATCTTTAGGTAAATGAATATCTTCAAATTTGGTTTTAAACAACCTCCTATTGGAAACTGGTAGGCACACAGCCGCTATTTTATTTCCTTACTATGATTTCAGATGGTTTATGTTTAAGTAATTCTCCTGAAAATGACTTTAGGACTAGCAGGTAATGACTCAATGGAACAATTCCTCCTCTGACTCATGGAGAATCTAGTATTAGTCATTTGACTCATCTGCTTCTCTCATTTAGGAAAAGTCACTATAAATGCACCATAAGGTGCTTGTGAAATGCTCTAATACACATATAAAAGGTGCTAGAAAATTATAAGGTTAGAGAGCCTTTCTTTAAAATACAGTTTTATAAAACTTCAAACAGGTATTGATTTTCATTATAGACCAACTCTAGAATTACCTATTTATGTGTGTGTTGGGGGGAAACAACCCACCTCCTCTCCAAATGAAATATCTCATTAAAGTTTTATAGCTTCAGTATGCTTCTGATCATTAGGTTAAATAAAATAAATGGAAAGAAACAAACATTCAGTGCTGGATTTAATTTAAAAACGTTTCCTAATTAAGTTTAAAAATCCTCACAATATCCAGTGCCTACCATAAATTAAATTAATTAAATCAGATGCTTATTCCACTTTGGTTAAGTAGAATTAAACCTGTCTCCAACATAATTTTTTTTTTAAGATTAACAAATGTCAGTGTCCCAGAAGTATTTCCATTAAATAGAAATGCAGTGTGTAAGTGATATGCTTTTATTAGAATAACTGACAACCCTTTCTTTAAATAATAGACTTGATTTTTTTTAGAACAGCTTTAGATTTGTAGAAAAATAAAGAAGATAGTTCAAGGAATCCCCCTAAAACCCATACCTAGTTTCCCTTATTATCAGTATCTTACATTATTATGGTACATGATAATATCAACTAAATATCTGTATAAATACAGATAAAGTCAAATAAAGATGAGAAAGTATATATTTTTATTCTGAACATATTTGGGTTATAGGCCTTTCCTTTTATACTCATATGCTGAGCCATAGTTGCAGTTCTGGTGGCATTTTCCTCTGAGCTCTGATTTACCCACTTCAGCAGTAAGAAATGAAATGTTGTTCCATCCCTTTTTTTTTGTTTGTTTTTCTCCCCATTTCTTTTAGTGTCACAGCAGCAACTCCTCAGCTTGGTCCACGGTGTTTGGGCTCATGAGAGCTAGTGCTGCTAGGCAGACCGGAGTCCCTAAAACCTGTAACTCTACCCTTCACATCCCTGAAGGCATGGGCAGATCCAGATTTTCTGGGGCAGGACAATTATACATTTTTGGAGGCCTCATAAAAAGGACAGACAAAATTAGGTTCATTTCTTAGAAGGGGCCCATGCAAATGAAAAGCACTGAAGTTTAACATTAATTAGCTTCATGGTTAAATTGGTCACCGCCAAAGGACTGTATCTCCATGTATAAATATATATATATTTCCTAATGCATACCCTCCATATGTGTGTGTATGTGTGTGCACACGTGTGTGCCTGCATGTGTATGTGTGTGTGAATAAAACCCAAAACAACACAGTCATAGGCACCTATTCTTTCTTTCTTTTTTCTTTTTAAAGATTTTATTAATTTTTTTTTACAGAGATCACAAGTAAGCAGAGAAGCAGGCAGACAGAGAGAGGAGGAAACAGGCTTCCTGTTGAGCAGAGAGCCCAACTCGGGGCTCGATCCCAGGACCCTGAAATTATTGCCTGAGCTGAAGGCAGAGGTTTTAACCACTGAGTCACCCAGGCGACACCCCACACCTATTATTTCTATCTGGGATTTTGGTCTCCTACCTCCAATCTGAAATCTAGTGAGTTAGACTGCACCCCCTCAGTGATCAAACTCGACATTCAGATTTTGTAACTCTTCTATAAAATGAGGTCTAGAGCAATGAAAAGTGCCAGAATGCAAATGAGCAAGACAGAACCTAAACCTGAGCAGGCCAGAATTATTTATTAACCTAGACACCCCCCTGGGTGGGGAATCGGCCTGTTTCACCTAAACCCTTGAGAAGAAAGGATACCCAAAGAGAGGTGACTCCTGTAAGTCTCGTTTACTTTGAAAGCACCTTCCCAGTATAATCTAAATCATCCTTCTGCTGGGCCCTGGAGTCTAGCAGGAGCCCTTCCCATGGGGCAGAGTCCTGCAGCAGAGCAAAGAAGGAAGTCAGCTGGGTGGTAAGAGGACAGGGGGGCTGACGGAAGCAGGCTTACTCTCCTGCCTTCCCCATCTCCAGGCCTTTAGGGTAATTCCTCTGTTTATCCATCAACCCCCATGTGGGATTTAGAAACTTGATACTCATTTAACCCACGTATTCAGATTGTTTGCTCTGATTGATCAAAATGTTTAATTCATCTGCTATTTATGTAGCATGATTTTCCAAAAACCAAAAATTTCACCTTAATTAAGAAAGGGGGTAAAGATGTTGGCTGTAGAGATACGCATGGACTTAGAAATGGATTACAGTTCTGTTTC
Organism: Mustela lutreola; assembly: GCF_030435805.1. Classification (NCBI taxonomy): domain Eukaryota; kingdom Metazoa; phylum Chordata; class Mammalia; order Carnivora; family Mustelidae; genus Mustela; species Mustela lutreola. Next base: position 145,010,604 of record NC_081294.1, read on the forward strand.
TCTCTACGCAGTCAGTTTCTACTTCCCTCTGGGTTTCTGCTTAGCGTCTGGGGGGTGGCCAACTTCTTCTTGCAGTTTCTACCTTTTAACTTCCGCTTGCACAGAACTTATACTTGTTGACAGTGCTATTCTAGGGGCTGGATATACCGCAAGGAGTAAGATGGCCCTGACCCGTCATGGAACTTACAGTATGTCAGGGAATAAACAGAAAGACTGAGAGAGAGAAGGCATGTGAACTATAGGGGGTAGGTGGGGGGAGGGAGGGAGAGATGTTATACTCTGAAACCAAGCACATGAGATGCAATGAAAACCTACATTAGGTGGGCGTAATATAAACTGTAGACCAGGGTGCTGAGTGGCTCAGTCAGTTAAGAGTCTGCCTTCAGCTCAGATCATGATCGCAGGGTCTTGGCATGGAGCTCCACATAGTCCCTGCTCAGTGGAGAGTCTGCTTCTCCCTCTGCCCCTCCTCCTCCCCGCCGTTCACGCATGCTTTCTCTTTCTCTCTCTCTCTCGCTCTTGCTCTCTGTCTCAAATAAATAAATAAAATCTTTAAGAAGAAAAACCCAAAACTGAATAAAGATCCACAGAATAAACTGTGGATCATGATCCATGAATGTTTTTAACAAAAAAAAAAAAGAAAATGTCAGAATAAATCATGTACGGTAAGGATAAGTATTGCTTTGTGAATCTTCGGGTTTCAGTTTGCATTATCAATTGGTAAACAGATAATATCCCAGGTCCTTGTGGAGTGTGCTTTCCAGGAGGAAGATAATAAACAACATAAATTTGTAAAATATAGATGATATTAGAAGGTGATAAACTGAAAAATAAAAGGCAAGGAAGAGTATATAAAATATCAGCAGTAGGCACTGAAATATTAGAGGCAGCAGCCGAGGAAGACTTCTGTGGGGAGGTGATGTTTGGGTAAAGACCTGTAATAATTGAGGGAGTGAGCCATACAGCTGTTTGGAAAAGGAACATTCCAGATGGAAGGCATAGCCAGTGCAAAGTCCTTGAGTGGGCCTGATTTATTGTTGGAATTAATAGATGAACAAGGCCAATGTGACGGAAGGGGGAGGGGGAGTGAATGGCAACAAGGAAGGACAGTCAGTGAGGCCTCTGGATCATGCAAGACCTTACAGTTCAAAGCAAGGCTTTTGGTTTTGACTTTTTTTTTTTTTTCTTAAAGATTTTGTTTATTTATTTGACAGACAGAGTTCCCAAGTAGGCAGAGAGGCAGGCAGAGAGAGAGGGGGAAGCAGGTTCTCCACGGAGTAGAGAGCCTGATGTGGGGCTCGATCTCAGGACCCTGGGATCATGACCTGAGCTGAAGGCAGAGGCTTAACCCACTGAGCCACCCAGGCGCCCCTGGTTTTGACTTTTGAACAAGAATGGGAAGCCCCTGGATGGTGTTGAGCAACAGAGGAACATCTGACTTATGCTTGAATAGAATCATTCTAGCCATCGCTTTGAGAAGAGCTTTCAGGAAGGCACAGGCAGAAGTAGGAGCAACAGAATGTAAGCTCTCTCCAGCACAAGAGTGTTTCCCTGTTTGGTTGGCTTTGTATCCCTAGTGCTTTATAACAATGACTGGCACATAAAAATAGTGATTTATTCAAGAATGAATATTTGAAGGGGCCCCTGGGGGCTCAGGAGGTTAAGTGTTGGCCTTCAGTTCAGGTCATGATCCCAGGGTCCTAGGATCAAGCTTCCAGTTGGGCTCCCTGCTCAGTGGGGAGTCTGCTTCTCCCTCTGCTGCTCCCCCTCGCGCATGCTCGCTCTCTCTCAAAACAAATAAATAGAATCTTTAAAAAAAAAAAAAAAGAATGAATATTTGCCTATAGGTGCACCAAATCATAGCATGAAATATATTTCTTCTCACTGTGGGTCAAGGTCAGAAGGGTTTAAAGTTCCTCTCTTAGAGGAAACTGACCTGGTCTTGGGTCTCATGAAAGACTCTCTGGGAATTGACATTTAGGCTGAGGTCTGAAGAACAAGGAGGAGGAGGTTTGGGATGAAGAGAAAACAAGATTTTTCCAGGAGGTGTAAATTTGGAAATTATCAGCCCCTGCATAATATTTGAAGCTCTCCTCTGTGTTTCTGGGTGGACGTAAGGAGCAATGTTAAAGCCATTGCAAGCCACTCCCACTTTCTCTTTCTTATTTTTTGTACCCATTCTTATGATCTTTACCCTATTGAAAAATAGCAGAGAGTGGTCATTTTTCTGAAAATTGTCAATCTTAAGGGCAGCCTCCTGTGCCATGTCATAATAATTGGAAAAGTTAGTAAACAAAATTCCTGTTTTGTTCCTTTTATTTAAAGTGTCCATCATGGTGATTTGATAAACATAGGCCCTGTACATGGATGCTGCTCATCTAGTGAACAGATCTACCTTTCTAGTTCTTTTTTGTGAGAGCCTCTAAGTTCTACTCCTCCAGCAAATTTCAATTATACAGTACAATGTTATCAACTATAGTCACCGTGGTTCACATTAGAGCCTCAGAGCTTTTCATCTTACTGCTGCAAGTTTGAACCCTTTTACTAACCTCCCTTATTTCTCCCACCGAACAGCACCTAGAAACCGCTTGTCTGCTCTATTACTGGGCGTCTGAGAATTTGTTTGTATGCTTATTGTGTCCACATATAAGTGATATCATGCAGTATTTGTCTTTCTCCATCTGCATTATTTCACTTCGCATAAGGCCCTGAATGTCTCTCTTTTTGAAAAAAAAAAAAAAGCTTTAGCTATTAATTTTAGAGAAAGAAAGAGAGAGAGAGAGCGTCATGGCGTGGGGGTGGGGTAGGGGCAGAGGGAGAGAGTCTCATGCCAACTCCGGCTGAGTGCAGGGCCCCATATGGGGCTCGATCTCATGACCCTGAGATCATGACCTGAGCTGAAACTGAAAGTCAAGCACTCAACCCATGGCGCCACCCAGGTGCCCCTAATGCACTCAGTTTCTATCCATGTTGTTGCCAATGCAGGATTTCCTTCTTTAACTGGCTGAATAATATTCCGTTCTGTATATATACAGAAAACATCTTCTTTATCCATTTACCCACTGAGGGAAACTTAGATTGTTTCCATGCCTTGACTGCTGTGAATAATGCTACAATGAACACAGGAGCATGGCTATCTCTTCCATATCCTGTTTTCATTTCCTTTGGATATATCTATTCCCAGAAGTGGAATTGCTGTGTCATGTGGTAGTTCTTCTTCTTCTTCTTCTTTTTTTTTTTTTCTTTTTGAGGAACCTCTGTATTGTTTTCCACAGTGGCTGCACCAATATACCTTCCCACCAACAGTGTACGAAGGTTCTCTTTTGTCCATATTATCAAACTGCTTGTTATCTCTTGTCTTTTTGAGGATAACCATTCTAACAGGTGTGAGGTGATATCTCATTGTGCTTTGGATCTGAAATTCTCTGATGTACACATTGGCCATTTGTATGTCTTTTTGGAAAAATGTCTATTGTTCTTCTGCCCATTTTTGGACTGGGTTGTTTATTTTTTGCTACTGATGTGTATGAGTTCTTTATATACTTCAGATAGCAACCCTTTATCAGGTACACAATGTGCAAATATTTTCACCCATTCTGTAGGATGTCTTTTCATTTAGATGATAGCTTCTTTTGCTGTGCAGAGGCTTTTCAGTTTGATGTCATCCCAGTTGTTGGTTTTAATTTTTGTGGCCTTCACTTTTGGTGTCAAATCCAAAAAATCATTGCCAATACTATGTCAAGGAGCTTACCCTCTGTGTTTTCTTCTGAGAGTTTTTATGGTTTCAGGTCTTACTTTCAAGTCTTTAGCTGCTTTTGAGTTGATTTTTGTGTATAGTGTAAGATAGACGTCCAGCTTCATTCTTTGCGTCTGGCTACCCAGTTGTCCCGACATTATTTATTAAAGAAACTACTGTTTTCCCATTGCATATTGTTGGTTTCTTTGTCCTAAAATAATTCACCATATACGCACGGGTTTATTTCCAGTGCTGTATTCTGTTCTGTTGATCTATGTAACAGTTTTTAAGTCAATACCATCCTGTTTTGATTACTATAACTTTGAAAGATAGTGTTAAATCACGAAGTGTAGTGCCTCCAGGTTCATGGCTATCCCTGTTTTCTGAAGCTGTACCTTTTTATCTTTGATCCATGCTTTAATTTTGAATAGGTAGAATGTGATTATTCCTGTGTATAGACATAGGTATAATTGTATTGTCTGCCTAAGAGACTAGCAATGCTTTTCTCCTGATTCTTCATGCAGAGTATTCAACAACACTGGTTTGATTTGAACTGATGCCAAGTCAGATTCTGTTTTTGTGGTAAGACACACACACACACATAATCTAGGCAAATTTAACTCCAAAATTATTCATTTAGAACAGGATTTTCTAACTAAACACACCTTTGGTATGTGTTATTTTCCAAGGAAAGTTCAACAATCTTCTAGTATTTTTTTAAACTGTATAATAGGATGAAAGTTCTTGGCCATGTTGTTTGGAACAGTATCACAATTTAAACTACAATAAAGTCCAGTTTTAACTTTACTAATTAAAATTTTGTAGTATTTCACTTGTCTAAAAAAAATCAAACTAGAAAATATATTTAACCTGTTTTAAAGAAACTTAATAATTGTTTCAAATAACTTTTCTTGTTATAAGGTAAACGTTATCATTGTGGAAGATATAGAAACCACCTAAATGTATAAAGAAGAAAATAAAAATCACCTGTAGTCATATCATTCAGGGATAATTCCGCTATTTACGTTGTACAATATTTTCTTCCAGTTTCGATAGATACATTTAGTGTATATTTTATTTTTTTAGTATACTAGGATATACTGATATTGGGTTGCATTTATTGACCATTTCTTATGAACTGGCACTGCATTAACTATTTTACATATATTATCTCATTTAATCATCATGAGGACCTTATTTAAAACTCAGTAATATCATTCCCATTTTATAGACAAGAAAACTGAGGCTCTGACTGGTTGAATCACTTATTCAAGATCATACATTTAGAAAGTATCTTAGCAAACTCTAGAATTCTGGCCGATCTGACTACAAAGCCTAAATTAAAGCCTATATTCTCTACCATTATCTTGACCTGCTTTTGTCATTTGTCATTAGATTATGTGAATTTTGCCATGTCACTAAATGTTCTTCATAACATGATCTTAAGGGCTGTAAAGTTTCCTATTTTGTCAGGCGTACCATAATTACTTTGACCCTGTCTCTTTGGAGCTTTAAGTTGGTAACAGATTTGAAAGCAAGGACCATGTGTGAGTCATAACTGTAGCCCCCAGCATCTAGCAGCATGTTCAGGCTTGAGATGTCAGCTGAATGCCTAGGTGGAGAGGGGAAAAGGAACACTGTCTGAGATAAATGACATAAAAGATGGAAGCAGGCAGAAACGACAGTGACATGTTTGTGGAGAAATGAAGAAAGAATCCTACTCAAAAGGAGTAGAAGGAACGCATATTAGAGGAGTTGGTTTTCATTAGGCTAGTTGAGTTGTAAAGAACAGAAACTCATTCAACCTGACTTTCTTGAGATGGTAATTATCAATAGGGAACATGGTGATACCACAAGAATTCAAGTCTGTAACTATAACAGACTCCCTCTTAATACGCCTCTACCACTTTTTTTGAATCTGTTCCAGGGTGTCTATTGGCTTCTCCTCCAATTACCAATTGGCTCACATACTCTTTATCTTTTTATGCCCATACATTTTTTTACCCCATGGATTAAGTCAACATGTCAGCCTATTTAAGGCTCATTAATACTCATCTGTCCTCTTACTTTGTGATCCTTCTGATTTTGCTTCCAGAGAAAACTGTCCAATGCAGGCTTGAAAGGTGTAAACATTAACATACTCAGCATTGTGGTTCTGGGAACAATGCTGGAAGGAGATGGTAGGTGTAAAGAGCATTCATTCTTTACTCCAGCCACAAAAGACAATGTACAACTCTCTGTCCCTTTGAATATGCTGTTTCCTCTGTTTGAAATACATAGATTTTTTAGTCACTCGTCCTCCCTAGTACCCTCTATACACCTCTAGCATAATATCTATAATTCCTTATTGTAATTATTTACCTTGTCATGACTATGTAACAAGCTTTTCAACAGCAAGGAGAATATATGAATAAATGCATTAGTTAAAACTTATTTCCATTTTTTAAATTTTTAAATTTTTAAAAAAGATTTTATTTATTTGTTTGACAGACAGAGATCACAAGTAGGCAGAGAGACAGGCAGAGAGAGAGGGGGAGGCAGGCACTGAGTGGAGAGCCCGATGCGGGGCTCCATCCCAGGACCCTGGGACCATGACCTGAGCCAAAGTCAGAGGCTTTAACCCACTGACCTCCCCACAGGTGCCCCTATTTCCATTTATTTTACATTCATATCCATTTAGTCACTCATACCACAATTTATTGAGTGTCTATGCCAATATACAAGGGAAACACAATATAGAATGTAAAAATGTAAAAGTCCTTCTACTTTACCCATAGATAGATCCCAAACTATTACAACTATGACACATGCTCTCACAGTGTCTCATATTAACATACTTTTAGACAGAAGAATGCTTTCAGCCTCCAAGAGAAGGAATAAAGTGGGGGAAAGCAAAAATAATATGACCAGCAGTGGTAGAGGTAGATATGACCAGCCTGGCCACCCAACTTGATTATAATAGTACCACTGGTGCAACACACAGGCAGACCCACAAGGGAGATTCCAAGTCATGATTAACATTTCTGCAACCTGCCTCCCATGGGACATACTCCTTTAAGGACAAGAGAATGGTTTTTCAACATTCTACACAACTGGCACAATAATGAACACCTGGCATCTTACCCCATTCCTTGCTGCTCTTCCCACAGCAATGAAGCAGTCAGCCTTAAGGTTTTTTTAAAAAAGTGTTGTAGAATAGTCTTGAGATAGGACTATTTCCTAAATAGCTTTACAGGGCAAAAACAAAGAACAGCGTCCAATGTTCTCTCAATCATTTTATTACCTTCTTAATTTAGGTTTTATTTTCCAAATGTTTTCACCTGTAGGAAAGAAGGCATGTAAAAATATTACAGGATGTTCAGTACATTATGTGGTATACAGGAGATCAAAACAAAGCAAAACAAAACACCAACTGCATGACCCAGGCTGTACCTCCTAGGAATGTACGATGTATTAATTTTGATGATATCATTAAAAGCTCAGGATTTTTCCATTTTTCACACATCAGTGACATGTTGGTTCTTGCTCTGAGGCTTGTCTACTTATGACCACAAGATGATATGTTATCAGGGTGAAGAGAGCAGAAGTCATTTTCTTCCATGGGTCTATTATTATCAGCTAAAAGAAACTTCTTTTTTCTTATCATTTTAAAAATTTTATTTATTTGTTCATGAGAGGCAAAGAGAGGGGGGCAGACGCACAGAGAGACGGAGGCTCCCCGCGGGGCAGGGAGCCTGATGCAGGAAGCGATCCCAGGACCCCAGGATCATGACTTGAGCAGAAGGCGGACGTTTAACTGACTGGGCCATCCAGGCACCATAGGAGCAACTTCTGCTGGACACCTCCTTGTAGACTTCCCGTCATGTCTCCTTGGCCAGAATTGTTTTCCATGCCTGTGCCTAAGCCAGTCATTGGCAAGGGGGATAGGATGACAATAGTTGGCACTAATTAAGATCACTGGGTTTGGGTGGCGCCTGGGTGGCTCAGTGGGTTAAGCCGCTGCCTTCGGCTCAGGTCATGATCTCAGGGTCCTGGGATCGAGTCCCGCATCGGGCTCTCTGCTCAGCAGGCAGCCTGCTTCCCTCTCTCTCTCTCTCTCTGCCTGCCTCTCCATCTACTTGTGATCTCTCTCTGTCAAATAAATAAATAAATAAATAATCTTTAAAAAAAAAAAAATCACTGGGTTTGGGATGGGGTCTAGCCTCCATTGAATTGGAAAACTACCCTAGATCTGAGCAAGCAGGGATTTTCCTGGCAAGGAACAAAACTAAAGTATGGTCTGTGGAGAAGGATGGCCTAGGGAATCAATAGAGTGGCCACACATGTCTTCCACAGAGCAAAATCAGACAAACTCAAAAGCACAGTGGTCTGAGCCATCTGATGTAAGGGCAGATAGCCCCACACGTATTATTTCTTCTGAAGGATTTATTATGTGGCTCCCTAGAGTGACAAATCCCAGGACCCTGAGATCATGACCTGAGCTGAAGGCTTTAACCCACTGAGCCACCCAGGCGCCCCACATGAGTGGAGAGAAAAGGAGGGGGGGGAAACGGAAGAAAAGATAATAAAGGCGATTTAAATACATTAAGCCAAACAAAATGTACAACTTCTTAGTGCAATATTGTCTTGTTTGAGAATATTCAGTTCTACTCTAAAAGAAAACAAATGACCTCAGTGAAAGCCTTTAGATGTATTAAGTATGGGTGACAAGTTAATATGGAGCACACATGTGTGTTAAGTAGAAAGAACCAAGATGTACTTAATATTCATGAGGAACTAAAGACCTAATGTTCATGATAGATTAAATACACAAAAGACACTCGATATTCATGGCATACTCAGTATACATGATATAGGAAAGCACTCAGTATTTGTGAGGACTTTATTCAACCACCCATTTTGGACGCTCATTCTGGCCCTGTGTATCCTATACCCAATAACGCAAATAAAACCCAAGATTGTTCAACAGGTTGAACTGAAATGCCAAAGCTGTGACAGAGCGTACTGACCCCTGAATCTCTCCAGTAGGACAATTATGTATCATTGGTGTCGGGCACCTTCTGTCTGGGCTCTTGGCTCAAACGTCAACTCTAGTGCTCAAAACCACACCATCCACCCACATGGGGAGGGCTTCCTCTGCTGTGTAGCTTGCACCCTATCCTAAGTGTGTGCACCTATCCCTCTCTTTCCCCTATTTCTCACTGTGTACTTTAAAGTTGTTTAATAAACCACGTGATATGAGGCATCTGGGTGGCTCAGTGGGTTAAAGCCTCTGCCTTCAGCTTGGGTCATCATCTCAGGGTCTTGGGATCAAGCCCTGCATCGGGCTCTCTGCTCAGCAAGGAGCCTGCTTCCTCCTCTCTCTGGCTCTCTGCCTACCTGTGATCTCTCTCTGTCAAGTAAATTTAAATAAATAAATAAACCACGTGATGTGAACTTTTTTCTGTTAGCTTTGAGCCTTTCTGTTCCGTGGTATCCTTCAGTAAGTCACTCATTCCCTGAAGCCAGGGTCTCAAGTCTCAATGTATTTGGAGTCAGAGACCTTGAACAAGGTTTAAAATGACCCTACTTGCTCATCCTTACATCCTTACATCAATTGTGCTGGAAGATTCCAAAGACATCATTATATCTTTGCCCTTTACCAGGAGGACACATGCCATTCACATCACAAGGCATGTATGGAGTGGGGTGTAGGTGGGGTGCGTGTAGGTCCTAGCAAGATTAGAAGCTGGAAAAGCAGTGAAGGAAAAAAATATGGTTTTTGTTTTTGTTTTTGTTTTTCCTCATGGAGGTCCCTTCAGTTTTCCTGTCTCAGGATGACCTCTGTTTTTTAAACAAAGGATCAAATCTTTTACCTGATGCTACCCCTCCTCCTATTATAACCCTTTTGCTGATCACATATTGAATTTGTGTGATTAGTCCCTCATGTTTATTTTATAAAAATGAAGAAATGCTTATGTTATGGCAGATATTATCCTGATTTTTTGAAATGGTTAATAGAAAAGTGACTTCTCAGGCAACTTCCTCATTAAATAAAAATGTAAAATATATCCTGCTTAGAGCAGAGAAGAGCTCTAGACGGAAACTGTCCAAAAAAGAAGAAAAACCTCTTTTCCTCTGGGTTTCCCCTTTGGGGATTTCTCATATTTCTTCTTCACGCAACTACCTATCTTATCTCTCTCAGATATAGGTTCTTTCCTTTCTTCTTCTCCTTTTTTTTTCTTAAGATTTTATTTATTTACTTGACAGAGAGAGAGAGCCCGAGAGCACAAGTCAGGGAAGAGGCAGAGGGAGAGTGAGAGTGAGAAGCAGACTCCCCATTGATCACAGAGCCTGATATGGGGCTTACTCCCTGGACCCTGGGATCATGACCTGAGCCAAAGGCAGATGCTTAAATGACAGAGCCCCCCAGGTGCCCAGGTTCTTTCCTTTAAATTATCCAGTCAACCCAGATGTAGATAAAACCTCCATCTCCCACTAGATATGCTACCACTGTGTTTGTGTGTACACCCACCCACCCACACACACACACACCCACACACATGCTTTTTAAAAATGATGAGTTCGTATTAATACTGACTGTTCCAGTTAGATACCAGAGTCTTTCTTATCTTCCCTCTTTCCATATTTATGTCTATCTCCCTTCTCCCTCAGGAGAGCCTTGGTTCTCAGTGGGACAACGCAAAACCAAATTCTACCTGTCTGCATGTTAACCTGGTAGAACCTAGCCTCAGATGCTCACAGCTATAACCTGCTTAATCAAAACTAATTTTATTGCCTTCTGTTTTTCCTTTCCCTGTCTCATCTCCCCATACCTCTATAGGCACTTCTGAAATTCACTTCCCAAGTTGACTAACTACCTGCTCTCAAATTCCTCATCTCAGGATATGCTTCTAGGAAAACTCAAGCTCACACCCCACCCCCCACCCCCCGACTTCCCTACCTCCTCACCAATCCCGAGTACCAAGAATGGTCTTGTAAAACTACCAGGATACATGTTCAAAGTACAACATTAAGCTAACAGTATCGTAAGCTGTATTTAGAAACTAAAATGCAGTAGAGATTCAGTAAGAAAAAAATAATTTCTCGTATTTCTCTTTTATCACTCAGGCCTTTCATTTTTTTTCCCCACAAAATAGAACATAGAACTTTACTATTAATATGAAGTATATCAATGAATTAAATTATAGGTTGTTTATAGCCAAAGGGAAAAAAGGGAAGGAAGCAAGATGGAAGAGGAAGGAAATAAAAGATAGAAAAACCTAATCTATCTCCTGTGTGAATGTTCCATTTTTAAATGACCTTTGTGAATCATGTACATAAGCAATGTGTCATTTGACCCACAATCCGTGCCTTCAAGGATCAAACGTAGGAAAAAATGAACACTGAAGCCCATTTTTATCTCAGGCAAAAAGGGGGTAGTATCACTTCATCAAATGAGCTATATTTGTGAAAAAAATTTTATTATAGAAGAAAACTATTTTTTGCCTGTCGTCTCCGGTTCAGTTTTAGGATAGAGAGAAATAAAAATAGCATTTCCACATCAGTACTAGTTTCATAAGAATGGTTCTTCACATGATACAACAAAACATCCCTTAACCTTTCAGAGAATACCCCAAAATGCTGGTCTTTGCTCTAAATCCACTATAGAAATAAAAGGAAAGCAGAACGGTCAGAGAAAACTATAAATGTAGTATAAGGAAACCTGTATTTAAAAATGAATTATAGTTAAAAATTAACTGGAAATTTTAAAAAATCATGGGGAGAATTGTTTCATGAAAGCATTCCTCACAGGACTCTACTTGTAGCCCATTTTATTTTACAAACAAAAATGATATTATAAATTAGTAGGAAAGAGCCAAACCTCTTAAAGTAGAAATGCCTTTTGAGCTTAACAGAAAAGGTTTCCAATGATTTCCTTTGTCAGTCTCTGAGGCCTTTTTCTCCTGGTTGGAGATATCTTCCTCCTCAAGTCCTTAGCTGAGTCTAGGGGGTTGTGAGTGGATCTGTCACTTGGAACCAGCAAATGTTCCAGCATTTGTCCCCTTGACAATCACCTGCCATTTGAACCCCCTAACAACACAAATAAGTCCTGTGACACAGCCTTGAGTTTTCCATAGTGCCTGGATTCAGCTGTTGTCTTCACATAACCAGGGCTAGCTTTCTTACTACTTCCTGGGTTCTGAAGTCAAAAGACCTGGATTCAAGTTCTGCCTCTGCCACTATTTTTGGTGAGTGAGTAAAGAGAAGTTGGATTGTCCAAACAAGCATTCTAAAATTCTTTCTGGGTCATTTGGATGAACTAGCTGGAGCAGGCAATGCTCTCCACCCACCGGTGGTAGAAGGGGCTACGTCCGAAACATCTCCTTGTGGTACTGGTGGCTTCCTTTCTTCCCAGTGGGAAGTGCCCCAAACCAACTTGTGTTCACAGACAAGAGGCACCTAAGCTTGACCATTTAGTGCTCAAGCCCAGACTTTCTGTCCCTTGCTTGTAAGTGCAATCTCAGACTCCCTGTGAAAAGGAGAGCTGCTGGGGAGTGGGATCCCTCTCTTGAAAGCACAGCCCTGTTATGCCTCCAGCTGCACCTTGGCCCTACCTAGCTCCCCTCTCTGCAAGATGCCCAGAGGATTGGTGACCCTGTTTCTCATGGCATGCACCAAGTGACAGTGCTAATGTCTGCAAAAGCCCTTGACTTTTGGTATGGTATTTGACTTCTTTGCCCTTTGGTTTCCTTTTCGGAGAAAAAAGGAAAAAACAACCCATACCTCCCAGGACTGTTCTAAAAGTTGGGGAGGGTATGTGCTTTGGTGAGTGCTGTGAAGTGTGTAAACCTGGTGATTCACAGACCTGTACCCCTGGGGATAAAAATATATGTTTATAAAAAATAAAAAATTAAAAATTAAAAGTAAAAGTTATTTTAAACATTTGTTCAAGCCACAAAGGAGACACTATTGAGTTAACTCTCATGGATGCATTTGCTGCACAGGTTAAAATCAATCACCTTGGAGAGACTTTGGTATCAATGAAAAGGACAAGGACTTTTGTGTCACACATTTGGCTCTATATTCTGACTTTGTTGCTTTATGCCCCTGTGACCTTGAGTAAATCCTCAAGTCCCTGAACTTCAGAGACAATGTGAGTATTAAAGGAGATGATGTCTGTAAAAGGATTGAGTCCATATTTGGTACCTAGTACATGCTCAATAAATTGTTAATTTGCCTTCCTGCTTCCCTGCCTCCCCTCCTCCTCATTTCCATTCATGCTTGCATGCTAGCCTCTTCTGTTATCTGACTTCTATGTGTCCCACTTATCCTGAATCCTTCTCCCTCCAAATCTCCCCCAAACTCATATGAAATGCTTCTTCAAATCCCACAAATTCCTTCTATGTTGTACGGAATGTGAATCCTCGGTTGTTGTGAGTGTAGGACTGCATGTACTTTCTGGAGATAACTACTCCATGTGGAAAGGTCAGGTGATGAAAATCCATCCATCTTTGTGGTTATTGCTTTTAACTCCTAAATGAACAGTTGTCATTCATCTTTGTGCACATCTGGACTGTTCTTTGCTTCCCTCTTCTGGTGAGATTCTTTTCAAATTTCTTCAGGATGCAGCTGGAATTTGGAGGGATGTAGGAAACAAGTCAGGAATTCTGGAGTGTTTCCAAGGATTGACCCTTGATGCCCCTCCTTCTTTGGCCCTGCAATGGTGGTGTCTTTTCACACAGTTGGCTTGCGGACATCAATGGAGCCAGAAAGACAGGAGAAACTGAAAATTGAAATTAGATATTGTGCTGAGTCATGGGGTAAACAGAACCAGCTGAGATATTGATGAGAGCTCTGTTGGAACAGTGGAGGGACTCTCTCTCTGGGCTCTAACTCAAATGGCTCCAAGTCCTAGACAGGTGAGCAAATTAATAAAAGGGTAGGTATAATACAATAGGGAGTGCTGGAGACTATGGCAAACTGGAGAACATCTTTTTGGGCTAAAGATGTTTAAAAATTGCAAATATCTAGCAGGCCATACCAATTATGTTAGAGGGCCAAATTTGCCTTAAGGGTCATCAGCTGGCAACCTCCCCAAGACTTACAGTACTTGGTCTCTAGGGAACAAGGCAACAGGTAATAGTGGGGAGCCAAGAAAGTGGTCACCATCAGGAAGGCTCAACCAGATGCGAAAGGGGTGGCCTGAGAGTGAGTGTTGTGATGAAGGAAGGAAGCCAGCCATTAATGGAGGCCCAGTTCCAGGGGTGAAAGTGGCAAGAGCCAGGCTCAGTGAACGGCCTAAGCACTCTGTGGTAGCAGAGGGAATAGGACCAGGGTCTGAGGGTGGTGATCACTCCTGGGAGTTGGAGCTAGGAGGCAACAGTAGAAGTCATTCCTTGGCATACTGAACCTGTGATCCTTAAATCCCCCCCCCTTTTTTTTGCTTCTTAAAAACTGATTTTTAATTGCTTCTTGTAGACAATTCAGAAAATACCCAAAAGCAGAATGAAAAGGAATTCTGAACCGTGCTACCAAAGGGAAGATAGCACTGTTTCCAAAGCTTGGGGTCAGACAGGGAATCAGAGCTTCTGTCCGAGTGAAGAGGACTTGGGGAGATAGGGGCAAAGAACCAGCCTAAGAGCTGTAATTGGGCTGGTTAGGTTTAGTGAATTACCTAGAGCAGGATGAATTTCAGTTTTGGTTTGAAACTACTGTGGTTTAGAACCAAACTATCAAACCTACCTCTTATCTAGTTACATCTTCTGTATTCATAATATAACTTCATCTTTTTTAGGATCTGTGAACTCTCAGCATGTTAAGTATTTGCATCCTACTAAAATGTATGTCCTAAGTTCCTTCTTGGAGATATGGACTATTGTGAATTACATACACCACTCATCTTTCACATCATGGATTATATTGTCTTAGAATAATTCTGGTTTGACTAAACATATGTACGGAAGAGTATAAATCTTCTTGTTGTTCACCTTCTGGCCTGTTTTATGTAAGAGTTGTGTTTTTAGTATAGAAGTGCGCCAGGATAAGTAACAAGCTAACTGAGACTCTGTCTATAGGCCTCAGGCCAAAATTAATTGTTGTCAGCTGATATGGTACCATATTGAATTCTAATTCTGGAGCTTATAGTCAGAAGCTATAGTTTGAATGTAAGAATGAACACTTTTTTTTTTTTTTTAAACCAAAAGAGAGAAAGAGAGATTTTAGAAGAGAAACATGATACTTAGAGGAGAAAATTTTAACTTGAGATTCTCTGGGCTAGTCTGAAACTGCACTCACACCTCTTTTAAAATAAACAAAATAAATCATTCATCATATGCTCCTATAACAGCATTTTCACTGAATAGGGGCTTTGTGTGTAACATGTCTCCAAAATGTAAAATGTGAGATTTCCCATGTGTGACTGCCGGAGTGAGTCCACTCAAGCATGCTAACATCTGATATTCTAACATTATTTGTATGTTTAGCTTTTCTTGAAACTTCCTTTTTTTCTTTTCTTTTTTTTGTGGCAATGGCCACATCTGCTTCAGCAATTTTGTGATTTTTAAACTTCCTCTGCAAAAGGGTTTTAAAAACATGCATGCCGCTTATAAAATATAAACATTATCTCTTTGGCCACTTGAGAAAAAAATATAACTAAAATCGCTAAGAAACTGAATTAGAGTCCTTCTCAGGAGAATTTATGCCAGGCATATTTTGGTGATAGGTTTTGGCTCAAGGTATTTTGGTTGGAGAGACTTTGGTTTACAATGGTGAACTTCTCTCCCTGACTGATTGGGTGAATGAATGAATGTTCAGTGGATTAGTTAAGAAACAGCAACTCAGGAGCTAGAAATGCTAGTTTTAGCTCTTTGTGACCTAATTTCATGATATCAAAGCATTCATTTCACTCTATTTATCAGATTTTGGTTTATTATGAAATTGGTAACATTATTAATAAATATCCACTCAGCAGTTTGGAAAAAATGAGAGTCTTCATAGTACTACAGATAGAGAATCAGCCCCAGAGTGAGAAGATCTGCTTTCACTGCCTTGTCTTGTCCCTTAAAACAGCTACGTTAATGTAGACAAGCCACTACATTTTCCAAGGCTGTCATTTTTTTCCCCCTTACCTGTCGGATAAGGGAAAAAAATACCTATCTTCGTTATATATATATCTTCTTTACCTTGTAAGGATGTAGGGAAGAACAGAATGAAATACTATTGTTAAAAGGGTTTCATAAATTGTAAAGTGATATATTAAATGTGATAATTTAAAATAATTAAAATATAAACTAATTCAATATTTGTAATGAAAATATAAATTAAAGTTACAATTTCAGAAATAACACTGGAGCTTTGGTATAGTACCATCTGCTTTAGCATGGAATTCAATGTAGTGCTGCTCTGTTTCAAAATATTCAAAGGAGCGTGTCAATTGGCAAGGCTACCTAATGTTCATCTTTGCAGGAATTTTGAGGTTGGTCGTATAATGAAATTCAAAGGATATTTATTTTGGAATTCTACTTCTTTTAAATTATATATGTGCTATTCCAATGATTCACATTTGTTTTGAGAAATATCAGATTTTTCCCTGTTCATCTGCCCCTTCCTTTCACCACCAGTCCTACCCCCATGAGCAATAAACTGAAAACATACACAGAAGCATCAACTTCTTTTGGAAGTCTACTATACAAACAAAGGCTTTGAGAAGATTTCATGGAGCTAGCTATAGTAAAAGTTATAAAAAGTACAGTGATGGCTCATTTTATTTCCTTCTGCTTCTGAAATCAGATAAACCCCTGGTATTTCTAGGGTACAGTCGAAACTCTTGTTTTTTTGAAATCAAAAGCACATTTAATTAGGGGCACCTGGGTGGCTCAGTCACTTAAACATCTGACTCTTGAGCTCAGATCTTGATCTCAGGGTCGTGAGTTCAAGCCCTCCATTAGGCTCTGTGCTGGGCATGGACCCTACTTTAAAAAAAAAAAAAAAAAAAAAAAAGCACATTTAATAGTATCAGCATCAATTTCAAATCTGTATTTCCATCCTTCCTCTCTGCCTAATATTCCAGATTTTTATATCCCACTGCACATTTGGTATCTCCACATAATTTCAATGTTGAAATGTTGGTGCTTAAAACATGTCATGGACAAAACAGAATTTTTGGTACCCTATTTTCGCATCCCTTTCCCCTAAACTGGTTTATCACCCCAGTCTTCCTTATCTCAGTTGATGACACCATCATCACTCAGTTTCTCCAACCAAAAAATCTGTGTTTCCCATAATCCTTTTTTCCCTTAGTCTGTGTAACTAAACCACCAGCCAATATTTTGATATTACTTTTAAAACATATCCTCAATCTGTGCATTTCTTTTCATCTCTCTGTTATCAGTCTGGTGCAAGCCATGTTTCTGTCTCTCTCTCCCACTCCCTCCCTTTCCACATACACAAACACATTTTTTTAAAACATTGAAGAATAAGTTGCTGAAATGGTGCCTCGTGCTGAAATACTTCAGTGTATAATTCCCCAATACAAGGATATTCTGTTAGACAACCCCATACAATTTCTACAAGAAAATTAACATTGATTTAATACTTTTATCTAATCTACAGATCTTATTCAGATTTCTCCAATTTTCTAAGTAAAAGATATTCACATTCAGCTGTCTAAATCTGCAGAAGAAGGGTAAGTCCTGTGTTCTGCCTGCCATGGAATGCTTTTTCCATAGATGAACAGTTACAGTCTCTGATTTCTCCTAATTATTTAGCTGGTGACTTTAAGAAAATACATGAAGAAGGAAGTGGGGACTTGGTTATATCTAGCACTGCCTTGTTGTCAGATCTTTCATTAGTAACTTAAAAGATCTGGTCCTATTTCCTTAGCTATAAAATAAGTAGGTTATAGAAGATTATCTTTGAGGAGGTCTGTGGTTCCAGATTTCCACAATCCTATGGTGATGGTTTCTGCTTCCATATTTTCACCTCAGGCTGAATTCTAGCACCATTTTAAGGATCCTGGTTCACAACACCAAAGACAGGAGGGTGAGAGGCACAGTGCTTGAATTTAAGGTCCTCGTGGGTTACTACAGGAGGTCACATACAGGGTTGTTGTTTGGGGGAAGCTGATGAGCAAAACCTATCCTCTCCCTCTGCTCGAGAATTTTGACTCTAGATACTGATTTCAGAACATCAACTTGGAAACCAAGTTTCTTTCTTTCTTTATCTCTCTCTCTCTCTTAAAGATCTTCCTTTCTTCCATTCTTCCTTTCTTTTAGAGAGAAAGAGAAAGAAAGTGAGAGAGAGAAAGACAAGTCAGTTAGATTTGGGTAGAAATCTCATGAGAATTGCCTGAGTTCTCAAGAGATTTGCACTGAGAACTCTGGAAGTTTGAAATATATTCTATGGAGAGTTGAGTAGAAATCTTGTGAGAAATGCCCGAGTTCTAATGAGACTTGGACTGAGCTCTCTGGAGATCTGGAATGAGATCTCTTGCAATTTGAAACAAGTTCTCCTCTCATGATATTTGGGTAAAATTCTCGAGATTTGGACTGAGATCTCATATGTCCTGTGGCGGGAACTGACACTGCCACTCCTTCCAGTGTCTCGCACAGCAGTTCATCACTGCCTCCAGTGGAGGGAACCGACGCTGCCTCTTCTTCCAGCATCTAGCACTGCAGCTCTTCACTGTGTCCAGTGGCAGCAAGCTCCAGTGTCCCGTCTCAGCACCACTCACTGTGCAGCTCACCACTGCCTCCTGTGGCGGTAAACAGTGCTTCCAACTTCTTTTACCATCTCACACAGCAGCACTTCACTCCCTGCAGTGGCGATAATCTGCACAGTGACAGAATCCATTGTCTTGCTCTTCAGCTCAACACTGCCTCTTGTGGCAGTAAGCAACGCTATAAAGCATTCTGGCATCCCTCCCGCTGCAGCTGACCACTGCCTCCTGTGGCAAGAATTGATACAGCTTCTTCTTCCAGCGTCTCACTCCCTAGCTCACCACTGCTTCCAGTGCTAGGTAGCTAGACTGCCACTCTTGCAGCATTTCAAATGGTAGCTCTTCACTGCCTCCAGTGGCAGGATATGTCCCTTCAGGATATGCACTTCTTCGATTATCTCACGTAGCAGCTCATCATTGCCTCCAGTGGTGATAGGCAGAGCCATGGCATCCATGGTCTTACACTGCATATCAGCACTGCCTTTAGTAGCCATATCCCGCACACTGCAGCTGACCACTGCCTCCAGTGGCAGGAACAGACACAGCCTCTCCTACCAGTGTCTCACCCTTCAGTTCACCATTGCCTCCAGTGGTAGAAAACTGCACTGCCACTCCTTGCAGCGTCTTAAACTGCAGCTCACCACTGCTTCCAGTGATGGGATACTTCTGTATCACTGTCACTTCTTCCAGCGTCTCACATGGCAGTTCATCACTGCCTCCAGTGGCGACAAGCTGCAGAGCCATGTCGTTCATGGTCTCGCACTGCATCTCCACACTGCCCCTCGTGGTCGTCAGCAGCACTGCAAAGCCTTCAGGTATCCCTCACACTGCCTCCAGTGGCGGGAACCAACATTGTCATTTCTTCCAGTGTCTTGCACTGCAGTTCACCTCTGCCTCAAGTGGTAGGAACCTGCATGGCCACTCTTGCAGGGTCTTGCACTACAACTCTACACTTGCACTACAACTCTACAACTTGCACTACAACTCTACAACACTACAACTCAATGTTGCCTCCATTGGCGACAAGGTGCACAGCCATGCCACCCATGGTCTCGCACTCTCACCACTGCCTCTAGTGGCAATACCCACAAGACCCGAAGTTTTGTATATCAGCATCTGATTCATTCATGCAGCTTGTCATGGATGTCAGTGTTCCAAGAAAGCAGCAGATACATTGAGCACAATGTCACATCCATGTCAGGATGGGAGGTAAGATTTCTCTTTAACCCCAAACCTCCTGGACTTTCTCTTGTCTCTAGTGGAGCCACAAAGTCACACTGAGGCAGCTGTCAGCAGTCTAGAGTGGGTGCAAGAGTTCCTTAGTTTCCCTGAAGATAGAACATGGCAAGGGATCCCATTTTCTCTGTTCATTTCTGGTTTAGGAAGGTATGTGGAACATTTCTTTCCTAGGCAGTCACTTTGGTTAGAAAGGAAAGATGAGATTTACTCTGAGTATTGTTAACATATAGTTTGTTCCTTCATCCTAACAGTGTTTATTCCATTGGGCCTAAGCTGTGGTGGAGTGGCCAGCATCTAGAGTTAGGTGGCTTTTTGCTATCAGATAGAGACTTGGATGATGTCTTGCCATTTGTCAAAGGTGATGTCTCAGAATTGATGATTCTCTTCATCCAGAGAGTTACAATGAGGGCAGAGGGAAAATTCAAAATGATTCCAAGGAGCCTTTGATGATTTAAAAGTGAAACTTGACTTTTTAGTTTCACTAAATGGATCATCTAGATAGTTGGACATGCTGTATTTTCTCTGTAGTTTCATTGGTGGTGAAGTCAGAAGGAGAGTCTTTGGGAATTCTCCTGGATAGAGACATGCTGGTGGCTTCAAGGGGCTTGGTATCAGGAACCCTGAGGTGAATTTCTGTAGCTGCTTGCCTGACGCTGGGTGAGTCAGGTTATCCCGCAGGTTTTCCGTTTCCTCCTTAAGAAATTGCTGGCAGGTAATGTTGTACTTAAAGCAGAACCCTCCTGCACTGTCGGTGGGCATGTGGGCTGCTGCAGCCACTCTGGAACAGAGTATAATGTTTCCTCCAAAAGCTGAGAATTGAACAACCCTAGGATTAAGCAATTGCACTCCTAGGTATTTACCCGAAGGACACAAAAATGCACAGTCAGTGGGGGAACAAGCACGGTGATGTTTATAGGAACATTATCAACCATCCGTTAGCTGATGAATGGAGAAACAAGATGTGGGAGATATATACACAATGAAATAGGATCCAGCTTCACAAGAATGAAACCTTACCATCTGCAAGGATGTGGCTGGATCTAGAGTGGATTAAGCTAAGCAAAATATGTAAGAAAAGACAAATAGAACCCACTGACTTCACTCCTATGGAATTTCAGAGAGAACACAGATGAACACAGTGAGGAGAGAAAGATAGGCAAATGAGGAAACAGACTCAACCTTAGAGAACAAACTGAGGGTTGCCAGAGGGCATGTGTGTGTGGGGGGGAGGGTTAAATAGGTGATGGCTACTGGGGGGCCACTTGTTGTGAGCTCCAGCTGTCTTATGCAGGTGAGGAATCACTAAATCCTACCTCTGAAGCAAAAGAATTGCCACTGCATGGAAACTGTGGAATTTAAGGAAATGAAGAAAAGTGTAGTGCTTCATGAAGAGTGAGGTAAAAATGGAGTGATTTTCGCTCTCCTATTCTGTAGGTGATAGTTTTCAAACACACTGTGGTGTAGGATATGCTAGTTTTTTATTACATAAGTAGTTCTTGGAAAGCTGTAATAAAAGATTCAGATCTCAGAGCATGTTCATGTTCCACTGATATTTTACTTACAGTTTGCCCAGGTACACAGGTAAGTGGAGAGAAATAGGGCAGAAGAGGAAAGGAGGTGTTAAGCATTCAGGAGGTAGCCTTCCCCTTTTCTCATGAAAGCCTTGAGCCAGTGGAATTTTGAAAGGCTGGGGGAGGGAGATCCTGGAGCTTTGTAGCAGACAGGGGAGTTCCAGGGCTGAGGAGAGCCCACAGAGAGCGGAGTGCATTCTGCAGGAGGGTGTGGGCAGGGCTGGCTCCAGGGGTGGCTGTGTGTCACCCGTGTGACAGTTGTGACAGGTCAGGGCTGTGAACAGTTTCCTGGCTAAGGACAGGTGAGGCCTGGGTGGAGAGCTGGCAGAGCCCCTTCTTCTGTGCCACCAGTCTCAGCCCACACACATGAGCCATCTGTCCCTGTCCCTCCAGTTCAGGAGACAGGGTGCTGAAAGGGGGGGGTGGCGGCAGTTGTGCTTGCTATTCACATAAGGGCCAGGTGGGTCTTCGTTAGGAAGGTGATGCTTGAGTCAAGTTCTAAAGAACGTGAGTGATCTCACATCAAGAGCCTTCTAAATGGAAGGGAAAGCATATGAAAAGGCCCTGGGGCAGGAGCATACCAGGCTTCACGTTGCCAGGCTGAAAGTTTGCGCTTTGTTCTCTGTGTGTGGGTGAAGTTTCAAAAGTTAGGTGGTGGAAACGACAGGTCATCAGAACATCTGTTTCTCGGGCGCCTGGGTGGCTCAGTGGGTTAAGCCGCTGCCTTCGGCTCAGGTCATGATCTCAGGGTCCTGGGATCGAGTCCCGCATCGGGCTCTCTGCTCAGCAGGGAGCCTGCTTCTCTCTCTCTCTCTCTGCCTGCCTCTCCATCTACTTGTGATTTCTCTCTATCAAATAAATAAATAAAATCTTTAAAAAAAAAAAAAAAAAAAAAGAACATCTGTTTCTCTTTTATATCCTGCTCTTCTTCCAGTCACTGAAGTGAATCAGACCAGCTAGTGGAAGGGGCGATCTGTGTGTTTTTCTTTCCTGTTTTAATTAAACAATGGGAAAAGTCTTCTGAAATTGTCAAAGAATCCTTTGTGAGGGTTCATGTTTTTCTCTTCCGTGAACCACTTTCTGATATTTGAAATTATTTTTGAGGGGCACCTCAGTGGCTCAGTCATTCAGCATCTGCCAGCTGCTGAATCCCAGGATCCTGGGATGGAGCCCCGCATTGGACTCCCTGCTCAATGGGAAGCCTGCTTCTCCCTCTCCCACTCTCCCTTCTTCTCTCTCCTGCTGTGTGTGTGTGTGTGTGTGTGTGTGTGTCTCTCTCTGTCAAATAAATAAATAAATAAACAAATAAAATCTTAAAAAAAAAAGAAATTATTTTTTAAAGTAAGGCACAGCTTCAGAGCTATAACAGGGGGGCAGTGCTCTTTTTGAGGGGGATAAATGGAGGAGGAGCGTATGTTGTTTAGGAGCCTGGAGAGTGTCTCATTGTGCTCCCAATGGAACACAAGCCCCTGTTAGCCTTCTTTGGCAGTGGGGGGATAGGGGGTGATGCTCACTTGGGGGTCCATCCTGGGCTCTGAAACCTGACCCAGTGAGTCCCTTGTTACTAGAACTGGGGAATTTATGAAGAAAACAGAATGAACCCTGGAGGGTGCATGCAATCTTTGCACTTGGACAACTCCATGGAGCAGAGTAGCTCATCACCCATGATGGCGTGTCAGAATCCCAAAGGGTGTGGGCTTTGCTTCCTGGGAAGAGATTGTGTCTTCATCCTTATCTGAACCAGAGCCATGTTGTCTGGCTATGGAGACCCAGACCTTTACATGACCACATCATTATTATTCTTGTTATTTTAAGAAAGCAATCTAGACATTTACTTCAGGATACAAATATCTAAAGGAAAAACACAAGGTAAAATATATGTATGAGGACTGAACTTGTGGTGCCTCTCATTACCATGGGCAATGTCGGGCTGCCTGTATGAGAAAGAACACGGAATTCTATTTGGATAGAAGTGTGCTGTGCACACGTAGTGCTTTATTCTGTCATTTTCCTTACTTCTCTGAAAGGAAAATAGAGCGGTGACAGGAGCTTGGTTTCTGATTTGAAGGATTGGAAGACAAGAGATTTGAAAGAGCAGTGTTCATGCTGATGTGCTGCTCCGTGCCCAGTGGGTAAGGGTTTGAAGCTTGGACTGGGAAGCGTTGGTGTTCAGAGAGGATGTGGTCCAAGTTTCCCACACACAGAGTTGCTCGGCTGGTCTGCCTAAACGGACCCGTTCCTGCCTTTTGAAGAGCAGCTTGAAAGTGGCTCAAAACCCTAGGGCACTGGAGGAATGATCTGGAAGGGACACCTGGGTGGATCGGCGTAAACAAACCGAGGGAACTCCAGAGCTAACGATGAACACATTTCTGAGCCTGGAGTTGACTTCTCTGTGAGCAGCACTGAGCTGGGGCGGAAAGCAGTCTCTGGGTCTTACGAGTCACTGTGTCAGCAGGTGTAAGCCTGGCAGGGGAGTCTTCAGATAGCTGGGACACTGTGAGGTCGTGGCGGTGACCTTCACTCTTGAGGCACAGGTCAGCTTGCTCCAGGACAGGGCTCTGCTCCCCAGCCAGCCCTCCTGCTGCAGATGTGATAGGAAATTTGCTTCCTGTTTTGTTCTCCAGTCCTCATCTCAGCAGGGGGCTGAGATGGTGGGAAGCAGCCCACAGACAGCATTATGGCTTCTTGCCCAGTGTGCCCTTTGCTTCTTCAGACAAGGCACCCCATGTGTCTTCTGCCTGGTGCCTGTGAATTCAGCCAGCAGAAGCACTTCTTCCAGAGCCACACTCCTGAGAAATCCTCCACTTTGCTGTGCTGTATGGGAGAGGCCAGTTTTCATTTGGAACTGAAATCTTAGCTCCTGCCATTAGGTTCCAAGGCCACATGGCACACCAGTCTTCTTGAAGCTCTAGTTGCACATGGGGCCTGAAGGGAAAGACTGAGACCAAACCTGGGTGGCCTGCTGCTGTGTGCTGCTGCTTCTGTGGCTTCAGGTTCCTTCCTGAAAACTGTGCAGCAAAGACTGGTTTGTGGTGACATTCCAGGTAAGAGGGACAGGTGCACCATTCTGTCCCAGCACAGGAGGATACTGGACATCTATCACAGGTGGCTGGTGCAGGGAGGAGAGATGTCTGTTTCCCAGGACCTTGGCCAGAGGGAGATTTGGACTCTGGGATGCTTCTCTGCCCAGCTTTCTCAGATGAGCACATCAGGCAAGGGGAGGACATGTGTATGTGCTCACCTGGAATCGAGGAAGGTGTCTGGTTTCAGGTTTTGTGTGCAAGTGGATTCCTCTTATGGCTCATTTTCCTGATGGTCTTCAGGGTGATGTAGGGGGACCCATTTTCCTGGGCATGCTGGCTGTGCAAGAGCTCTGGTCACCCATTTACCCAGGGCTCTGGACTAGGAAATCAGGAGTCATTAGTGAAACCTTCTGAGTAGGGCTCCATTTTCCCCTTGCTGAGATGGACTGTTGACTATGATAACTGCTCTGGAAATAGAAAGCAGGAGACAGGGTGCTGAAGGGGAGGAGGAGTGGCAGTAATGCTTGCTATTCACATAGGGGCCAGGTGGGTCTTCACTAGGAAGCTGATGCTTGAGTCAAGTTCTAAAGAACATGAGTGATCTCACATCAAGAGCCTTCTAAATGGAAGGGAAAGCATATGCAAAGGCCCTGGGGCAGGAGCATACCAGGTATGTCCAGGAGCAGCAAGAAAACCCTGTGGCCACAGGAGACAATGTAGGACATGACCTTAGAGAGGTAACAGTATTGTGACAGAAAGCCATTGCAGGGCCATGACCCCATGAGATCCTGTTTCACTGGGCCATTCTGGCTACAGTGTTGAGAGCAGATGACATAGGGGAGAGGATGGGCAAGGGAGGTCAATGATGAAGCTTTTCCAGGAACTCAGGCAAGAGATGGGGTCCAGTTGGGACTAGACAGGCAGCCTTGGAAGGAGGAGTTAGTCCTAATCTGGGTATCTATAGAAGATGGAGCTTATAGGATTTGCCAATATTGGGAATGGGAGAAAGGAGGAACTGAGGTAACAACGAGCTCTTGTGGGTTGTCCCAAGCGAGGTGAAGGAGGAGGTTTCTGGGGGTAGGAGGTAGTCTGCGTTCCACCTGCTGAGGAAGGTGACTTTTATAGTGGACCTGATGAAGTTTGTGTCAAGGAGAATGCTGAACTTCTACCCTTTCAGCAACTTTCAAGTACAAGTCTCCCCCACTTTTCTCAAAGTTCATGTAAGACACTTGGCTTTCTGGAAAAGATTTATGTTATTACCCATCTCCAGTAGCAGGAAGAAACCTGAAGAGGATTTCCCTCTTATGAAAAAAAGTAAAAAAGTGGGCATCGTGTTTACCATCTGTTTTGTGGGGGAACCACTACAGAGGTGGCGTGCACCCCAACCACTCCTTCCTGGGCACTGCTCTCCATGTCCAGCCACCAGCGCTTTGAGTTGTGTCTGTGAGCATCTTTTGTGCTTTATCTCCATTTATTTTGGGCATCTGTTAGGATGTTGTGTCCTGAGGCCTAAGAAGAGCCAAAGAGAAGGAAATTTTGGTGTCTGAGCATGCTCACTCATTTTTCTGTAGAAATGAATAGTTATTCCCTTTTCCACTTACACCCTTTCTGCTGTGAAAGGTTTCCTAGCAACACTGTACTTTCAGGTAGTGGGGGGGGGCTGTACCCCATCCTGCAGGGTTAGCTTTTGTCTCCGTGCTGCACAGAACATTCCATGACTTGCAGGTTTTATCACTCAACCATGGTACCTTGGACCACCTTCACCCCTTTACCCCCTTCCCTGAATCTGGCAACCACCAATCTGTTCTCAGTAAGTATGTGTTCAGTACTTTTTGGATTCCATGTGGAATGTCACGAGAGCCTCTGGTGTTTGTCTTTCTGTGTCTGAGTTACTTAGCATAGTGCTCCCAAGGTCAATGTTTCCATTTCTGGTTATTGTGAATAATGCTGCTGTGAACATAAGAGTGCATCTCTCTTTTGGAGGAAGTGTTTTTGTGTTCTCCAAAGAAATACTCAGTAGATCAATTACCGGGTCAGGTGGTAGTTCTATTAATTTTTTCCCAGAACCTCCTCAGTTGCTGCACCAATTTCCATTCCCACCAACAGTGGACAGGGTCCCCTTGTGTACACACCCTTGACCACACCTGGTGTCTGTCTCTGGGACCATTGCCATTTCCACAGTTATGAGGGGATAGCTGATTGTGGTTTTGACTTATGTTTCCCTGACAACAATTAGTGATGCTGAACAACTTTCTCTGTGTCTGTTGGTCACCTATGCCATCTTTGGAAAGTGTCTATTCACATACTCTCCTCAGTTTTTATTTAAATTTGTTTGGCTTTGAAGGAGTGTTTTGTGTATTTTGAACTTGCAGATATTTTTCCTCATTGGGTAGATTGCCTTTTAAGGGTTTGATGGTTTCTTTGATCATGCAGAAATTTCAGTTTGATGTCATTCCACTTGTTTATTTTTGCTTTTTTTGCCTTTACTTTGGGTGTCCAGGAGCAGCAAGAAAGCCCTGTGGCCACAGGAGGCAGCTTAGGACAAGACCTCTAGGGAGTTATAGTAGGGTGACAGTAGGGTGAAAAAGACTCTTCCCCAAAACCAGTATCGAGAAACTTAACTACCTATGTTTTCTTCTTGGAGGTTTATGGATTCAGTTCTTATGTTCAAGTCATTCATCCTTTCATAGTTTGTATGTGCGGTGTAAGAAAGTGATCCAGTCACATTCTTCTGCATGTAATGTCCAGTTTTCCCAGTATTGTTCACTGAAGAGACAGTCCTTTCCCCATTGTATGTTACAGAAAGGAGAACTGGGAGTTCCCAGAAGCAGGCTGGAGTAGTCAGGGGGTAAGGGGTGTCTTGCAGAGGAAGGGATCAGGAGACTTGTCACGGATTCCAACAGTACACCATCAGGGTGTGTGTTCTGCCTGACCCACGACCCCCAGGGGCATTAGGGGCATTATAGCTCCAGAGGATCTACAGAAATGCAAACTGGCTTGAGCAGAGCCTCCATGGTGTGTCTTCTTGGTTCTTGGGTGTGGTTTTTCTCTGCTTCTGGAGGCTGTTGATTCTCCTTTTGTTTTCCACTGAGATGAACTATTTTGTGTGGATTCAGTGCTGTTAGCTGACACAAATTCTTCCTGAATAGAAGTGGAATAAAAGTCACCCTTGTTTCCTACATAGACCTGAATATATTCAATAGTCATAGTCTTTTCCCAGGCCCCTGGGCATTCAACTGCTCGCCAACTCTGAGATTTTTGAAAACATCTATTTTTAACAGGTTGAAAGAATTAGTTTGGTTTTTAAAAATTCAACAAAGTTACACTTTTCATCACCTCCACCATTATCTGTAAATATTGAATGAACAAGGCTTGACAGGATGAAGGAAGAATGGGCTTTGCAGTGGGGTTTGGTGCAATTTTACTCACTGTTGCCGCCGTGTGGCCACTCTCCAGATAGCACATGGACATATGTGTTCCAACTTAACAGATTCAAGGGATAGTAAGACAGAAGGAAGTTGGTCCCCGAATTCCTTAGCTCCTAAAAACCATCCTCTAATTTATGAGCAGTATTCTAAATCGAGTATATCTTAACTAGATATTAGGGTTAGGGTTAAGTTGCATACATTAACTGTGGAAGCTTTTTGTATGTCGATCTTACCTTCCTAAAGTGTTTCCAAAAAATAAAACGGGAGAGGATATAGTCACCGAAGCACTGAGCACATGACCTGTCTCTGGAAATAGGTCACTACACATAATGATTGTTTCATCTTAGCTGAGGACCAGGAGCTGGTCCTATAGGTACTTGGCAGGTAGCATCTGTGGCCAGCTGGCCATCTACCCCCAACAGCCACATCCAGCTCAGCCCATCATGTGCTCTGCTCAAGAGCAGCAAACAGATGGACCAAGTGCAGGTGGGACTCCCTCCTGTCAGGCATGGCTTGCTTTGGACAGGTAGAGAAGTGGATCAGCTCACGTGCGCATGATGTGTTCCTTTGGTTCCTTGCTATTGGCCTCCCCTTCCTGTCACCCTGGTCCTGAACCTTTAGCTCCTGTGAGAACTTGGGTTTGCAGATTTCTGTTGACATTCGAAGTGTAGATCTATGTTGCTTTTGTTCCCTGTCCTTGAGTCAGAGATGAAGGTGGGAAAACTCATCCAACTCTGAAAGCAGCAAAAAGGAAGATCAAGTGTGCTCCATCCCCAGCACCTCAGGCTTGAGAGCAATGGCCAGCTATGTACTTCATGTTGTACACAATCAACTTTAGGGACTCACAGACACATGTGACATGAAATCGCACTGAAAGAAATCTTGTTACCAAACTTTTGCCTTGCAGAAGACACTTTAGGGACACCGCCCCTCGCCCGCACTGTCATTTCCAGTCTAGCCAATGCCCAGTCATACTGACACATGTAGCCACACAAGGACACAGCTGTGGCATCCTCCTGGATCACTCCTGGTAGTCCTGCCCCCCCCCCCCCCAGTCTGGCCATCCCTGCACACCTCCAGTCATCCTGAGTGTCCCCTGTCATGGCCCTTGTTACACAAGGCTGTCATTTTTTGTCTCTCGGTCTGTCCTTTCTGCTTGGAGTAGATCTCTCTCACAGATGCCTGGCTGGATGACAGGCAGATGAATGGCTTTGGGATCTTTTGTCCTGGAACAGCAGGCATCCTTCAAAACCCTGACGGGCAGGGGGAATCTCTATCTCTCTGTGTGCCCCCAGCCTTGGTGGAACATAGTGCTCAAGACAAGGGACTTGGGAGTCCTCCCAGAAGAAGTTTGTTTTATGAAGGTGGCTTCCTTCTGAGAACATAATGGAATCACATTGACGGCCATTCCTGTGGGACAGAAAGCATGCTACTGTATTATATCCCCCTTGCACACTGTGGCTAACAAAGAGGAAACACATGCTCACCCTCACAAGTTCACATTTACACCTCCGTTTCTTAGCGTCACTACCATGTAAACAACAGTGAATTCCTGTTGGGCTGCAGACCTGTAGATGTGCCATTCAAGGTGTCCATAGAGGAGGATGGAGATGGCGTTCTCACTAAAAGGTTGGAAGTCCTTGCCCTGGGAGTGAAGAAATTAGATTTTACCCAGAAGGCGCTATGTTCTACTCAAAGAAGTGACATGATCCTAGGGTCTTTGAGGCCAGGGACTGGCACAGACTTTCCTGTAAAGCCTTCTGTAAAGATTTTCTGTTAGGTGTGACGGTCCATGTGCTGTCTCCAACAATAACTCCACTCTTGCATTGTGGCTTGAAAGCAGCCACAGATCATTCATAACTAATGTTCTGGCCACACTTGATTGATAAAATACGGGGGAGGTCCCGTGGGTGCTAGTTTCCCATACTCCAGATCTGCAACATGACGGATGATGGGGGAGAGGGCTTTTCTTTTCCAGTGACAGGGTAGGAATACACTGGGATCTATCCAACCTGACCGCAGCCCCTCCACTTGAAAGAGAAAAAAAAAATGATATATTGGTGAACAATGAAGGCCTCAGGAATTCCTCCCCATTTCTCTGTAGGCCTTGAGCTTCCCATAACATGTTTGTCTGTGGTTGAATTCCATGTATGTATTGTTTGGCTGAGTAAGTCCCCATTGCCTGGCAGGTATATCTTGTGAGTTATATACCACACAGATGGTCATCTTATTCAGGCCAAGACCATGAGCACATTTAGGGTTCTCCTGAGTTAGTGGAGGATCTAGCATATGTGGGCTTTAGGACAAGTCTGATTGGGCCCTCAGCAATGTTACAGAGCACCTGGCTTCCTAGGCCCTCTGTGGCACTGGCATGGGCCTTGCAGTCATGATGGAAAAGCCCCTGGCCCGGGTGGTCCACCCCATGCTTGGCTCTGCCAGCTGAGACCTGAGGTTTCTCCCAACTCATTGGCTGGGACCAGGTCACATGCCCATGAATGAGCCAATCCCTGGAGCCAGGGAGTGGAGACATGGAGATTGGCACCAGTTGTTAGGATGTCTGTTGTAATGACTTTTCTAATGGCTGCGGTGGCAAGATCTCCTGGGATGCATCTTTTAATAAAATGAATATTAATTTCTGATAGTAAGTGCGTCCAAGGTGCTGGTTTAGCACCTAGCACCTCAGTCCCAGCACCTCGGTATTACTATACTACTCTGCAGAGACGATGACTGAGAATGAGCAAAGTGGATGGAAACTGGTCTGGAGTGCACAAGGGAAGGGGGTGTGTGTGTGTGTGTGTTTTAGGGGAATGGGGATAATAGCTCTGGCCAAGCTGTATCTCCAATTTACCTAGGTTCAAGAAGGTGCTGGGAATTCATGCTGTTTCACTGTCCATCATTTTGCAGATGGAGAATATGCCTTTTGCATGGAGTATGGCAAGACTTTTTCCAAGTATTCTCTAGTTGGTACGGAAGTCGGGGAGACCACACCCTCCGTCTGCTAGGAGAGGCTTGAGAGGCTGAGTGCTCTCAAGAAGGTGTCTGTCTTTCACAGGGCTCACTGTGAGCCTGCACACAGGACTGACGAGGACAGTTCAAGGTTTTGTTCTGAGGATGGAGTATTGGAAGAATGCGATGCCTGTGTAATCCCGGGAAGGGGACAGACCTGGAGTCCACTGTAGAGTTACTTTGTAGGAGAGGTGGTGATCTGCAGCATTCGCTTCATGAGATGGCTGTTCTTTATGGAGATCTGGGTGTGGTTTCTGTGACTGTGTCCTAATAGCTGGGATTTCCAAAGAGTGGGATTTTTGGGCTTCACTGTAACAGTTGGTCCACTGGGACTGGGCAAGTCCTGTTCTGCTGCTGAGAAGGGTGTCTCTAGCAATTGGAGTGTGTGTTACAAGCCTAGAGGTCAAAGGTGAGGTGGTTACAGTGGTCAGCAGGCTGTTGTTATTGATGATTTTTATAGATGAATTGCGTAAGGTGAGGTGTTAGATCTTATGGTTAGAGATCCTCATTACATGCCCATAAAGGGTGTTTTTTCTGAGTTTCATATTTGATACCTTTTTATTGCTTCTGATAGCCCTCCCTGTACGTGGTATTCCAATGAGCCACGCATTACAACATTGCCTGCATTGTCCCCGTGTGTTGATGAGAATTTGAGAAAGGAAAATGTTGTCAATGCTTCCAAAAAATTATACACTGGAACATACAAATAATAAAATTTTATTTTATTTTTAAAGTTTTTTTTTTTAAAATCTATGTGAGAAAGAGAGAATGAGAGAGAGCATGAGAGGGGAGAAGGGGAAGAGAAGGGGAGAAGGTCATCCTCCCCTTGGAAGTGGGAGCCCGATGTGGGACTCAATCCCAGGACTTTGGGATCATAAGCTGAGCCGAAGGCAGTTGCCTAACCAACTGAGCCACCCAGGCGCTCTAAAATTTTATTTTTGACACAAAGTAGGAAGTGTCCTGCTGTGATTCTTAGTTTAAACCAGGGGAGGGGGCCCTCTTTCAGTACTGGTAAGGAGGACCATAGGCCTTCCTAGGGAAATTTATTAGATTCTGTTGGAAACTTGGTCTTTGTTATTGTGGAAGAATCATGAGTCGACCTATTATTTTTCTCCTGTTTCATTTTCCATGAACATTTTCATGATATTTGGTTTCAGACCTCTACCACTGTGAAACCATCCCAACTTTGGCACCAGCTCACCCTTCTCTGCCAAGGGTATGTTTGGTCCAAGAAAAAAGCCACATCTGGGTGGCTGGGAGACTCTAGGACCAGAATGCCGTCAGTAGGGATGTTACTGGGATCCTGAACTCCAAACCAGCTCCTGACACCCAGATGAAATACATTTCAGATTTAGAAACTTCAGATAGAAATTTTGTGCCCATCGTGACAACTGAAGAAAATGTGTCATCCCAAACCTAACCTTAACCCCTAACTTTAATGCTGAAAACTAACCTGGCCATAAACCCAAATGGGAAACCTGAATCCAAAAACTGAAATTGAACCCGAAGCCTGGACTCTGAGCCTGAGCCATGGATTCAAGCCCTGAACCACGAACCCAAACCCTAAACCAGAACTCTGAGCCATGAACCCTGAACCCAATTCCCAGAATGAACCCAAACCCCAAATTTGATCTTGAACTTTATCCCATAAGCCCTGAGTCTCAGACCCTAAACCATAAACCTAAAGCCTTAAACTCTAACTGTTCCCTTGCCCCTCACTCTAATTCCTCACCCTGACCCTAAACCCATACCCTGATCTAGAACTCTAATTGAAACCTGAGCCTGAACCCAAATTTATAAACCCTTCATCACACTTTGTTTATGCATTCACCATTGATGGATGTTTGCAGTTTCTACCTTTTGATTCTTATGAACACTGTGCATGTTGCGGGCTAGGGTTAGGGTCTTGGATTGTGGTCAGAGCCAGGCTTGAGATCAAGCCGAGGTCAGTGTGTGGGTCTGTGTCAGGGTCAGGGTCATTTTTGGTGCCACTGTTTGGGTGAGGGGCTGTTGTCATTCCAAATTGTTTCCAATTCATTGTTCCTTAGCTATTTTTGGAGAAGTTGGGGGATATTGGACTCCATGCAGCTCAGGACCAGCTGTGGAGACTTCTGGAGGATGTGGGGCTGCTCCCACCCTGACAGGACAAGCTAGGAGGATGTGAGTCCACATTCACACTGACAGGACCCGCTGTGGAGGATGTGGGACCGTGTCTACACTGACAGCAGTCTCACCCCCTCAGGACTGGCCACTGGAGAAGGTGGGAAGAAGCCGCCTGAGCGGGGACTGGTGAGGGGGTGCTTGGTCTCAGGACCCCACAGAGGAAGGGCACGCTGCGTGGACACTGGGGCTTCTGTGGTTTTGTGTGTGGTGATGTGACCTCCTGCAGTGCTGTTTGCGGGGCTGTGGGGTCTCCACTTTCTGGGCTCGGATACATGCCCCGGATCCTGTGTCTGTGTTTATGCACTCATGGATTTGGTTTCTGGGACTCCTCAGACAGTCTGCAGTCAGGGAGTGGCTGCCCACCTCAGTGCTTCTGCTCCCCCCGCCTCAGCCCTGCAGGGTCCTTCGTGTGTCCACACCTGCTTCAGGGTTGGTCCGGAGTCTGGAAGTTCAGGAACGACAGCACAGACTCTGTAGATGGCTTTGGGGGAAAGGAGGTATCTTCCCAGTATCGGTTCTTCCCTGAACATATAGTGTCTTCCTGTCTCCGTATGTCTCCCTCCCTGCCTGTCATCAGTGTCTCACGGCTGTCAGAGGACAGGTCTGTCACCCCCTTGGTTCAGGGGAATCCTAGGTAGCTTGTTCTTTTGGATGCGGTAGTAAATGAGATTGTTCTCCATAGTCTCTTTCTGATGGTGCCTTTGGAGCACGTAGAAATACAATTGATTTGTTTGTAGTGAATTTGTTCCTTGCAAGTTTCTTGAATTTATTAGTTCTGTTCACCTTAAACTCAAATGGCCAGTTATTTGACCAGCAACATGGGTTTATTTGGGAAGAGCAGAGAATGGCAATCTGGGACGAGCAAGCTACAGTCCCATTACAGGCAAGTGCAAGAAACAAAGGAGAGGAACAGTATTTCCTCCTGAAGAAGGAGGAAGAAGTTGGGAGGGGTGCTTGGAAGGAAAGTCCCCTGGAGAAAGGCAGGGGTTCAGGGTGATGGAGGATTCTCACCAGCTGAGCAGTGGGGATGGTGATTTCTTGTAGGAGATGAACCCTCCAGCTACCCATGTGGGGCCTGGAATGGATGAGTCTCTCCCATGGGGGATTGTAATGTGGGGTCTGTAATGGGCTCTGAGCGCCAGGCGCCCCCTTCTAGCCTCCCCTTCTGGCATCCCCAGTCCACTTTACTGAGGCTTCCCTTCCTGCTTTTGCACAGTTCTAACCAGGTTGTGATGGAGCCTTGTGGAAAACTGGAATTCCATATCCCATTGCTTCTACTGCACCCGAGATACAGGAGTCCCCAGTTTAAACCTCCCACTAGTCTCTTGCTAACATGTGTCCTCCTACAAGGGTGAATGGCCTCTCCACGGTGGGTGACCTGAATGTGGGAGGGCTTGGCCTCCATCCTGAAGTCTGATGTCCTCTTTGTTTCTGTGATGTGGGGCTAATGTGGATATTTGGAAGAGTCATTTACTCCAAGTTGATTTCAAATCTGCATTAACTTGTCACAGCAGCACAAATATGCTGATAACCAAATATGGAGGTAACCACACTCAGACTCCCCAGCTGTCATTTCTTTACCATGTTTGCCACTTCACACAGGCTACTTTGGTGCATTTTACCTCAAAGAGGAACACTGTCCCATGGAACCACCAGGTAACCCCAAGGGAGGAAATCATGTTGGTTCCCACATTTGAACCCAGACCACAGGCCCACTTCAGCTGTCACCACCTGCCCAATGGTCTGAAATGTCTTCTCCATTCGGATCCAGTTTTCTTCTTCTGTAACTTCTTCCTGGACTTTCCCTTATTTTGGTAACCTTGATGGACTTAAGGAGCACAGATGGTTCCCATTTAAGTGGTATTTCTATATATGACTTATGTCACTGGGGCTGTTTCCAGTGTCTGCCCACGTTGTGACATACATCAGTCCTTCATTCACTTTTTCACAGTGATTAAACATAAGAACCCCTTAAAGCATTTCAGGTACACAATTCTCTGGCCTTAGCTGAATTCCCATGGTCGTACATCATTCTCCAGAATTTTCTCATTCTCCCCAAGGGAGACTGTATGCATGAAACATCAACTCCCCATTGTCCTTTCCCCTTGGCCACTGCAGCCACATACAATATTGTGTGTCTGGATACTTCATATAAGTGGAATCATACAGTATCTTAGGCTGGGGTTAGGTTTGGAGTTTGGGCAGGCATAGGAAGTAGCCTTAGTGCCTGTGGGGGGAAGAATCAGTTTCAGGGGACCTGGGTGACTCAGTCATTAAGCATTTGCCTTCGGCTCAGGCTGTGATTCTGGGGTCCTGGGATTGAACAACACCATGTTGGGCTCCCTGCTCAGTGGGGAGCATGATTATCCCTCTTCAACACCCCCTGCTTGTGTTCCCTCTCTAGCTGTCTCTCTGTCAAATAAAGAAATAAAACCTTAAAAAAAATCAGTCCCCAGGGGCTCACCACCCTTGCTGACAATGGGGAAGCTGCTGTCCCCACAGGTAGTCCCCTCAGAGAGATAAGACTTCCAGCTTCTTGGGGCCAGGGAGATGTAGACCTGGACCTAGAAGCTTATATTCTTGGATTCATGGCAGGGGCCTAAGCAAGCCCCATCTTCTTCCAGCAGTCCTCTTTCCCCTCCCTGCCCATGGGCTGGACCTTATTCCTGATCTGGGGGAGTTTGAGGGTGACCCCTCCTAGGAATATCTGTGGTCGATTGAATTTTAAATTTTAAAAATTTAGGGAAGAGGCTCAGTAGCCTTCAAGGGAGGACCCTCTGGGGATGGAGACAGCTCTATTGGGGCCAGCCACAGCCCTCTCCAAGCAAAGGAAGTCAGCCCTGCTGATTCTAGCCTGTTTATAGGCCATAGAAAGGAGGGCTGTGCCCAAAGGTGCTCCCTTCAGGTGGGGACAGGACCTGAAGGGGGTCAGCCAGGGAGGGCACTTGCAGGGTTTGCCTGGGAGCTTGGCACAGGGGGAGTGTTCCTGGCCCCAGCATGCTGGCTGTGGGGTTGGTTTCCTACCTCTGAAGCCTCAGGCTCCCCTTTGTATGATGGAGTACTATTGACCCATATCCCTGGGAGCAGAAGGTAGGGAGGCCCCACAAGCAGATTTGCTCAGAATGGGCTGGGAGAGTGGCTGTTGTTTAAAGCAGCCCAGGGCCTGCCCCCTTGAAGAAGGTGCCCATGTCCATGGTCCCCAGCTCTGGGTTCCTGCTGCCAGCCTCTGACAGTGACCCTCCTCCCAACTTGTCCCTCGTCCCTGTATATAGGTGGTCTTCCTGGAGCTGTTCCTGCAGAGGGCACAGAACCCATCATGGTGGGACACAGGGTCACCTACTAGGTCTTCACTGAGCAGTGGGCTGCCGGGACCTTGTGACCCTTGGAAGGGCTAGAGGGTGGTGGTCCTAGAGGTACCCAGCGCCCCACACTGGCAGGATGTGTCTATGCAGCACATGGTGATGGTCAGCTGCTTCTGTGAGCAGCGCTTCCTCCGTGAGGTGGACGACCTGGTGTTTGCAGATGTAGACATGAAATTCTGTGATCGTGTGGGCATGGAGATCCTGTCCCCCTTCTTTGGCACCCTGCAACCCAGTTTCTATGGGTGGCCTATGAACACTTCAGCTACTAGTGCTGGCCACAGTTCTAGGCCTAGATCCCCAGGGACCAGGGCAACGTTTACTACATGGGAGCCTTTTTGGGGGGGGTTGGTGGTAGAGTTTCACTGACTGACCTTGGCCTGTCACCAGGTGATGGGGGTCAACCTGGCCAATGGGGTTGAGGTTGTGTGGCATGATGAGAACCAGTTGAACAGGTACCTGCTGGACCACAAGCCCACCAAGGTGCTATCCCTGGAGGACCTGTAGGACCTGTGGGACCTGTGGCTGCTGGGCTGCCCCCACCGCTTCATGAAGAAGCTGAGATTTGTGGCGGTGCCCAAGAATCACCAGGACATCTGGGACTCATGAGGGGCTATCCGTCTCCATCAGGCAGTACTGTTCTGAGCCAGAGCTCTCAGAGCAGGTTCCTACTTCGGTCCCCTCCAGGGAGATCATGGAGCCTAGCACCGGCCACACAGGCATGTCAGGCCCCCAGCTGCACCTGCACACAGGAGGCCTGCCTGGAGACACAAGGTCCTCTCTGTGATCACTACATTCTGATAACTTGTAGGTCATTTGCAACTATGAATGGCTCCAGCTTTATGTATATTTATGTATATTTTTCTGTGTCAATGCTGAGCAACTGTCTTTAAAAAAGAATAGTTGAGGGAAAAGGTTTTCTTCCTGGTTCTAGACAGATAACACCTGGTGGGGCTGGGAGTGAGGGTCCTGCAGCACCTGGGGAGCCAGCTTGGCCTCTGGTTGGGTCTTCCCTCTGGGTCCCTGCACCTTGCCATGGCCATGGGGCTTCGGGTGCAGAGGTGCACCGAACCACTCTCAGATCTCCAGTCCTCTGATGGCCAGAGACCTTGGCAATGACCACTAGCTCATCCTCCAGGAGCATGGAGCCCTCTGGGTTATGTACAGTTTCTGCCTTGGTTTTATTTATTTATTTTTAAATTTAATTTAATTTTTAAAATTTAAGTTTATTAGCCAACATATAGTACATCAGTAGATTTTAATGTGTTCAGTGATTCATTAGTTTCCTATAACACCCAGTGCTCATCACAACATGTGCCTTCCTTAATACCTGTCACCCAGATACTTCTTCCCCCCACCCCCTCCCTTCTGTAACCCTCAGTTTGGTTCCTAGAGTCGAGAGTCTCTCATGGTTTGTCTCCCTCTCTGATTTCTTCCCATTTAGTTTTCCCTACCTTCCCCTGTGGTCCTCCACTCTATTCCTTATCTTCCATGTATGAGTGAAACCATATGATCATTGTCTTTCTCTGCTTGACTTATTTCACTCAGCATAATCCCCTCCAGTTCCATCCCTGTCAATGAAAATTATGGGTATTCATTCTTTCTGATGGCTGAGAAATATTCCATTGTCTATATGGACCACATCTTCTTTATCCATTCATTTGTTAAAGGACATCTAGGCTCTTTTCACAGTTTGGCTATTGTGGACATTGCTGCTATGATTATTGGGGTGCAGGTGGCCCTTCTTTTCACTACATCTATATCATTAGAGTAAATACCCAGGAGTGCAACCGCTGAGTCATAGGTTTGCTCTATTTTCAATTTATTGAGGAACCTCCAGAATGTTTTCTGGTGTGACTGCACCAGTTTGCATTCCCACCAATAGTAAGTAAGAAGGTTCCCTTTTCTCCACAACCTTGCCAACACTTGTTGTTTCCTGTCCTGTTAATTTTAGCCATTCTAACTGGTGTAAGGTGGTCTCTCATTATAGTTTTGATTTGTAATTCCCTAATGTCGAGGGATGTTAAACACTTTTTTTGTGTCCACTGGCCATTTGGATGTCTTCTTTGGAGAAATATCTATTCATGTCTTTGGCCTATTTCTTGATTGGATTATTTGTTTTGTGGGTGTTGAGTTTGGTAAGTTCTTTCTAGATTTTGGATACTAGCCCTTTATCCGATATATCATTTGTGAATATCTTCTCCCATTCTGTCAGTTGTCTTTTGGCTTTGTTGACAGTTTCCTTTGCTGTGCAAAAGCTTTCTATCTTGACAAAATCCCAACAGTTCATTTTTGCTTTTGTTTCCCCTCGCCTTTGGAGATGTGTGTAGCAAGAAGTTGCTTTTGCTTAGGTCAAAGAGGTCTCTGCCTCTGTTCTCAAGGATTTGGATGAATTCCTGTCTCACATTGAGGTCTTTCATCCATTTGGAGCCTATTTTGGTGTATGGTATAAGGAAATGGTCCAGTTTCATTCTTCTGCATGTGGCTAAGCCATATTTCCAGTACCAATTATTGAAGACACTTTTTCCCTCGTTGGATCTTCTTTCCTGCTTTGAGGGAGATTAGTTGACCTAGAGTTGAGAGGTCATTTCTGGGCTCTCTATTCTGTTCCATTGATGTTTGGGTCTGTTTTTGTGCTAGTACCATACCATCTTGATGATTACAGCTTTGTAATAGAGCTTAAAGTTTGCATTTGGGTTGCCACCAGCTTTGTCTTTCTTCTTCAACATCCTTTTGGCTATTTGGGTTGTTGTTGTTGTTGTTGTTTTTTCTTCTTCTTCTGCTTCGATATTTATGCCAGTTCTGTGAAAAATGTGGATGGTATTTTGATAGAGATGGCATTAAATCTTTGGTTTGTTCTAGGTAGCATAGACATTTTCACAATATTTGTTCTTCCAATCCATGAGCATGGAACATTTTTCCATTTCTTTGTGTCTTCCTCCATTTGTTTCATGACTGCTGTATAGTTTTCTGAGTACAGATCCTTTGCTTCTTTGGTTAGATGGATTCCTAAGTATCTTATGGTTTTGGGTGCAATTATACATGGGGTGGACCCCTTCTCTTTCTTCTGTCACATTGTTGCTGTACACAAATACGAGTGATTTCTGTGCATTGATTTTATATCCTGCCACTT
Source organism: Mustela lutreola (assembly GCF_030435805.1). Classification (NCBI taxonomy): domain Eukaryota; kingdom Metazoa; phylum Chordata; class Mammalia; order Carnivora; family Mustelidae; genus Mustela; species Mustela lutreola. The sequence goes on from NC_081294.1 coordinate 145,049,960, forward strand.
TAGGGATAATTCCTGGGTGAGTTATAGCAATTTGGGGTGGAGTCTTTGGGGTTTTCCATAGAAAGTATCCTATTGTGTGCAAAGGTTGAGAGTTTGACTTCTTGTTTGCTGATTCAGATGCCCTTTATCTTTTTTTGTTGTCTGATTGCTGAGGCTAGGAATTCTAGTACTATGTTGAACAATAGTGATGAGAATGGGCATCCCTGTCGTGTTCCTGACCTGAAAGGAAAAGCTCTCAGTTTTCCCCATTGGGAAATGTGGGTTTCCCATAGATAGTCTTTATGATGTGGAGGTATGTACCTTCCTTCTATCCCTTCACGGCGAAGAGTTTTGATCAAGAATAGATGCATTAATTTGTTGAATGCTTTTTCTGCATCTATTGAGACGATCCTCTGGTTCTTTTTCTTTCTTCTATTAAGGTAGTGGATTCCATTGATTGATTTGTGGTTGTGGAACCACCCTTGCAGCCCAGGAATAAATTTGATTTGGTTGTGGTGAATCATCCTTTTAATTACTGTTGGATCCTATTGGTTAGTATGTTGGTGAGAATTTTTGCATCCATATTCATCAGGGATAGTGATCCATAATTCTCCTTTTGGGTGGGGTCTTTGTCTGGTTTGGGGATCAAGGTAATGCTGGCCTCATCAAAAGGATTTTGAAGTTTTCCTTCCAGTTATATTTTTTGGAAATGTTTCAGAAGAAGAGGTATTAAATCTTCTTTAAATATTTGGTAGAATTCCCCTGGGAAGCCATCTGGTGTGGATTTTTGATGACTGCTTCAATATCCTTGCTGATTATGGGTCTCTTCAGGTTTCCTTTTCTTTCTGGTTCAGTTTTGGTCATTTCTAAGTTTCTGGGAAGGCATCCATTTCTTCAAAACTGCCTGTTTTGTTGACATAGAGTTGTCATTCTATGTTCTTATAATTGTTTGTATTTCTTTGGTGTTGGGTGTCATCTCTCCTTCTTGATTAATGATTTTATTGATTCAGTTCCTTTTTCTTTTCTTTTAGAGAAGTCCGGCCAGGGTGTAGCAATCTTATTAATTCTTTCAAAGAACCAGCTCCTACTCTCGTTGTTCTGTTTTACTATTCTTTTGGTTTCTACTTCATTGATTTCTGCTTTAATCTTTATTATTTCTCTTCTTCTTTTGGGTTTAGGCTTTATGCTGCTCTTTCTCCGGATCCTTTAGCTGTAGGGTTAGGTTTTATTTGTGAGACCTTTCTGGGTTCTTGAGAAAGGTCTTCCTTCTTTGGACTGAAGGACTATACTATACTTCCTTCTTTGGACTGAAGTATATATACCTGTATACTATATACTATAGGACTTTGGACTATACTTTCCTCTTTGGACTGCCTTTTTGCATCACAAAGATATTGAACAGATGTGTTTTCATTCTCATGTGTTTCCATGAATTTTTAAAATTCATCTTGGATTGACTGGTTGACCCATTCATTCTTTAGTAGGATGCTCTCTAGCCTCCATGTATTTGAGTTCTTTCCAACTTTTCTCCTGTGATTGAGTTCCATTTTCAAAGCATTGTGGTCTGAAAATATGCAGGGAATAATCCCAATCCTTTGGGATGAGAATAAACATGGCAGCCTCCCAGTCTCTGGCCCTGGAGCTGAGAACTTGGGCCCCCACTCTTCATTGTGCCCTCACAGAAAAGCGGTCAATCCTTCATGTCTCCTGGGTCTCTGTCCATACTCCATACTCCATACTCTGTCCATACTTCTTACATTGCAGACCGTAACCAAGCATTTCTATCTCTGGCACATGACCCCGTTTGGTGTCCAAACCCAGCAGACTCCTGCAGCATGCTCAGGCAACACTCCTGGGGAAGACAGGGGGTCTCCCCAGTTGTGCTGATTTTTGGGTGCCTTCTCAAAGAGGAGTGGCCAGACTGTGCCATGGATCATGGTTGCTGGCAGCCTCCAGCTTAGAGCCCACTCCTGGGCTCACTCACTCTATGCAGCCAGCTTCCCTGCTCTGCTACCTGGGAGCTCTCTGCCCTCCAGCGTCCCTGGTCTTCCTGGGACCCTGAGGATCCTGAGACCACACTGTTCCATCAAAGGTTCCATTCCCTGCTTAGCTGGCCAAGCGACATCCCTCACCAGAGACTTCTAAAGTTCCAATTTTGTGCTCTGCTGCCCCTAGCACTTGGTGGTAGCTGGCTGACCGAGGCTCCCTCCTCCCATGGTTTATCTTCCTGCCTGGGTACACTTTTCTGTACCCCCTACCTTGCAGAAAGTGGTCGCTTTTCTGTTTGTAGAGTTGCAGCTATTCTTTTCTTTGATCTCTGCTTGAATTTTCAGGTGTTCAGAATGGTTTGATAGCTATCTAGCTAAATTCCTTGGACCAGATGAAATTAAGGTCTCCTACTCCTCTGTCATCTTGGACTCTCTCTCTCTTCTTCTTCTTTCTCCAGATTGCTTTGGGTATTTGGGGTCTTTTGTGATTCCATATAAATTTTATGGCTGTCTTCTATTTCTTTAAATATACCACACATGACCTTGCACTGCATCTCAACACTCCCTCTAGTGGTGGTTAGCAGCAGTGCCATGCCTTCCAGCATCTCACACTGCAGTTCACCACTGCTTTCAATGTTGGCATACTTTACTCACACTCCTTTCAGCATCCCGTACTGTAGTTTGTCACTGTCTCCAGTGGTGACAAGCTGCAAAACTATGCCATCCATGGTCTCATGCTGTATGTCAACACTGCCTCTGGTGGTAGTAAGTAGCACTGCAAATCCTTCAGGCTTCCTTCACACTGCCACTGACCACTGCCTCCAATGGTGGGAACAGACACTGACTCTCCTTCCAGTGTCTCACCCTGCAGCTCACCACTGCCTCCAGTGGTATGTAACTGCACTGCCACTCCTTGCAGCTTCTTACATTGCAGATCAATACTGTGTCCAGTGGCAGGATACTTCACCGTCACTCCTTCTAACATCTCGCCTGGTGGCTCAGCATTCCCCCAGTAAGGACAAGCTGCATATCCACACTGTCCATGGTCTTGTACTGCATCTCAGCACTGCTTCTAGTGGCCATAAGCAGAACTGCAAGGCCCTTGGGCATCGCTTGCACTGCAACTGAACACTGTCTCCAGTGACAGGAACCTGCACTGCACTGTCTTCCAGGGTCTTGCAGTGCAGCTCACCAATGCATGCAATGATGTGAAAGTGCATTGCAACTTCTTACAGCCTCTCTCACTGGAGCTCACCACTGCTTCCAGTGGCAGCAAGCTGCAGTGTCACATCTTCTAGCACCTCTCACGTGTGCAGCTCACCACAGCCTCCTGGTGGGAACGGACACTGTCACTTCTTCCAGCATCTCTCACTGCAGCTCACCACTGCCACCAGTGGTGGTAATTTGCACTCCAGCTTGAGTTATCATGAGATTTGGGCTGAGATCTCATGAGATTCAGAGTGGGTCACATGATTTCCCTGAGTTCTTGAAATGAGTTCTGATAAGATTTGGGTAGCAATCTTGTGAGAAATGCCTGGCTTCTCAGGAGATTGAAAGAGATTTGGACTAAAGCTCTCAAAATTTGGAGTAAGTTCTCATGAGATTTGGACTGAGACCTCACAAGACTATGGACCAGGCTCACGTGATTTCCTTGAGGGCTCAACGATGTTGTAAACAAGTTATCAGAGGAGATTTCTGCCCAATTCCCATGAGATTTCTACCCATATAGATATTGATATCGATACCCAAATTGATATCAATAATAAAATAAATAAAGAGAGAAAGGAGAGGGAGATAGAGTCCCAAGCAGATTCTGCCATAAGTGTGGAGCCTGACGCTGGGCTCCATTTCATGACCTTGAGATCATGACCTGAGCTGAAATGAAGACTTGATTACTTAACCAACTGAGTACCCAGGCACCCCAAAACCAAAAATTACTTGATAATTACTTTTGCAACTCTTCCCCTCAAGGATATTTAAGGATGAAGAACAAAAGAGACCTGCTAGGAAGCTTTTAAGAAAATATTCCTATTTCTCTCTATACTACATTTCAAAACATAGGAATATTTAAAAGGTGAGTGGGAGTGGGGGGGTGTATGACTTCTAGTTATTAGCACAAATGAGGAATTGGCAACAAATGACATGTTAGACCCTCTAGGACTCAATGCTATTAGGAAGGAGGTATTTCTCAAGTAATTTCAAGGTTCAGATTTTTATCCCTTAGATAGTTTAATATAGGGAACGACATCCTTAAGCCTAGACCATGGATGGATGGGGATTTATCCTTCATCATCTTCTTGTGGGATCTCCCACCCATCTTCTTTGCACTTTGCTTTTTTCTCATGATCTCCCTACTTTCCACCCTCTTTTGCAAGTGTTTTATTTAGCATTAGAGATAATAATAATTTTCTTGGATACTATCTGAATCTTCTTATATTAAACATCTTTTGTTAATAATTTTTTCTGTCATTCTTCCCACCATTTGTAGAGGAAAACTCATGTAACACAGTTCTAGGTAAGTAGGGGAGGGAGAGAGGAAGGGAAGAGAAGGTTCTTCCTACTGCTGCTAAAAATGTTTTGGGATGACATCTATACAGCCAAGAGTGATATTAACATATTTAATAATCAGTACTACATAGGGCCCAATCATTTGTTCAGAATGGATGCAAATAGCAGGGATGGATCAGGGTCCTAGAGACCTCCTGCTGTCCCAAGTTTACCTCATTGGCTGCTGGACCAAGAGTAGGGAAGGTGGGGCTCCAGGCAGCAGATATTATAAATCAGCATTTTAATAATGGACATGGCTGTTTCTATTCCTATTGACTGATTACCAGGTCCACAGTCAGTGGTTCCATGATATAACCTCCCCAAATCTTTCTTTCCTTCGTGCAAACAATCACTTCAGAGTCAAAGGCAAATGACCCTTCTTTATGGATAAGAAGGGAGTGATGGATTTCGTTAGGTTTAAAGATTTTATTTATTTATTTATTTATTTATTTATTTATTTATTTGACAGAGAAATAGCAAGAGAAGGAACACAGGCAAGGGAGTGGGAGAGGAAGAAGCAGACTTCCCACCAAACAGGGAGACTGATGCAGGGCTTGATTCCAGGACTCTGGGATCATGACCTGAACCAAAGGCAGACGCTTAATGACTAAGCCACCCAGGTGCCCCCAAACGTTCTATATTTTTATGTAACCATATAAACATTTATCCTTTATGCTTTTGTTGCATTGCCCTTATGCTCATAGAGAACTTCCTTATATAGATGTCAGCTAAATACTAAGCTATATTTTCTCTGAGTTATTAAGGATGATTTTTTTTTAAAGTTTTTTTATTTGAGAGAGTGAGCAGGAGAGAGTAAGCATGACCGGGGATGGAACAGAAGGAGGTGGAAAAGCAGACTCCCTTCTGAGCAAGGAGTCTGACAAGTGGCTTGATCCCAGGACCCGAGGACCCCAGGATCATGACCTGAGCAGAAGACAGATGCTTTACTAACAGAGCTATCCAGGGTCCATGCTGATATTGTTTTTAAATTCAACTCTTATTTGCTACCTTTGGGTATCTTTTAGTTTCTAATGTCATATGCAGCTCTTACCTGCTTTTTTGTCCAAAGCTCTAATCATCTCAAACATCATAATTTGAATAATATGTGATTTTCCTACTGATTCATGTTATATCCTTAATCAGGTTTTAGGCTCTTTTATCTACCGTAAGAATTATAAAATCTCAGGAATTATCTATTTTAGTCCATTAGTTGGTCTCAGTTATCATAATTTACTCTCAAGGAACAGAATAAAATGCCCCTGAAAGTATACAACACGATAATATAATTGAATTTTTATCTGAGCCTGAGCTCCTGGAAAACATCAAAGTTTAAGAAATCACCCACCCTTTTGTGCTCCAGAAAAGACTTGCTGCAAAGAAGCACTATTCCCATAAACCTTGAATAAGACTACAGATGCCTTCATTTTTTTTTTAAGATTTTATTTATTTATTTGACAGACAGAGATCACAAGTAGGCAGAGAGAGAGGAACGGAGGGAAGCACACTCCTTGCTGAGCAGAGAACCCAATGCAGGGCTTGACCCCAGGACCCTGGGATCATGACCTGAGCTGAAGGCAGAGGCTTTAACCCACTGAGCCACTCAGGCGCCCCTACAGATGCCTTCTTTCTTTACTTATCATAAGACCACATACAGACCTCCAGATTCTATTCATAAATTATTATCTGAACTGTTTAATGCCACTGATCAATGGGAACAAATGCTTGTTCAACAAACCTGTGTTAAGATGCTTTCCTTCATCCAGGCCCTAAGCTTCAATTTATACTCTGTTTGAGCCAGTATACCACCCCTCATTAATTGCACCTCTAGAGACAAGGCTGGCCTTATAAAAATAATAAAAATAATTTTCCAATCCTATTCTTACTTCACTATGCCACACTACCCCTTGTTTATTCCTCGTATAAAAAACAAATTCTTTTTACTCTTGAAAAGCTTGCAGATCTTATGGTAACAGAGTTCTTGTGTAGCAGTTCCTTTCCCTCCTTGAAACAATCTTTACAATACTATCTCTCTTTACTAAACCTCATTTGCTTATTTGAAAAGACTCACTCATTACCTTTTACTACCAAATTTTTCTATCCTATACTTACATGCTCCTAAGAACAAATCGTTTTGCTAAAACTGCCCCCCCATTTAAGCTTTTTAAAAACGTAAATCAACAAACCAAAAAAAGCAGAAACAGATCCATGAATACAGAGAACAAGCTGATGTTTGCCAGAGGGAAAGGAGGTGGAGGGATGGGAAAAATGGGGTATGGGGAGTGGGAGGGTACAGTCTTCCACTTATGCAATGAATAAATCATGAGAATTAAAGTCAGCATAGGGAATAGGATCAATGGTACTGGAATGGTGGCTACACTTGTGTTGAGCTTAAGGTAATGTACAGACTTGTTAAATCACAATGTTTCATACCTGAAACTAGACATTGTGTGTCAACTACAGGTCAAAAAAATTACTGAGGTATAATTGATATACAACTACTACATCCATTTAAAAGGTACAGTTTGATGAGAATTGCCATGTGTATAATCTCTGTGAAACTCCCATTCCAAGTGATACATGGAACATTTCTATCACCCCTAAAAGTTTCCTCGAGTCTCAAATGAGTCTCTTGCAGAAAGTTTATCAATGGGTCTTGCTTTATTTATCCAATCTGACACCCTGTGTCTTTTGACTGGGGGCATTTAGTCCATTTACCTTTGGAGTTATTATTTAAAAGATATGAATAAGGGTGCCTGTGTGGCTTAGTCATTAAACGTCTGCCTTTGGCTCAGGTCATGATCCCAGGGCACTGGGGTTGAGCCCTGCATCAGGACCCCTGCTCAGCAGGAAGTCTGCTTCTCCCTTTCACTAACCTTGCTTGTATTCTGTCTGTCTCTGTCAAATAAGCAAATAAAATCTTAAAAAAAAAAAAGAAAAAAGAAAGATATGAATTTAGTACCATTGTATTACCTGTAAAGTCACTGTTTCTGTATGTTGTCTCCCTTCCTTTCTTGTCTATGTTCCTTTTGGGCTCTCTTTGCTTAAAGGATCCCCTTTCACATTTCTTTCAGGCCTGGTTTGGTGATCACAAGTTCTTTTAGTTTCTGTTTGTCCTGGAAGTTTTTTTCTCTCCTTCTATTTTGAATATCATCCTTGCTGGTTAAAGTATTCTTGCCTGCATATTTTTCTCATTTAGCACCCTGAATATATCATACCTTTCTGGTCTGCCAGGACTCCATGGGTAGGTCTGCTGCCAGTCTAATGTTTCTACTACTGTAGGTTATGAACCTCTTATCTCAAGATGCTTTCAGGATTTTCTCTTTGTCCCTGAAATTTGAAAGTTTCACTATTACATGTAAAGGTGTTGACCTATGTTTATTGATTTTGGGGAGGATTCTCTATGCCTCCTGAACTTGAATGCCTACTTCTCCATATTAGGGAAGTTCTTCACTATAATTTGCCCCAATATACCTTTGGCCCCTCTGTTTCTCTTTTCCCTTCCTCTGGGATCCCAATTATTCCAACATTATTTCACTTTATGGTATCACTTATCTCTTGAATTCTCCCCTCATGATCCAGTGATTATTTCTCTCTCTTTTTCTAAGCTTCTTTATTCTCCATCATTGTGTCTTCTATATCACTAATTCCACTTTCTGCCTCATTTAACTAGCAGTTAGAGCCTCCTTTTTAATTGCATCTCGTTAATAGGCTTTTTAAATTTCAACTTGATTAGATTTTAGTTCTTTTATTTTTCCAGAAAGGGATTCTCTGGTGTCCTCTCTGCTCTTTTCAAGCCCAGCTAGTATCTTTACAATCGTTATTTTGAACTCTAGTTCCAACATCTTACTTCTATCCATACTGATTAGGTCCCTAGCAGTTAGTACTGCCTCTTATTCTCTTTTTTGAGGTGCATTTTTTCATCTTGTCATTCTTTACAGAGAAGAATAGATGAACAAGAGAAAAAATAGTAAAATGGCAGCAAAGACCTTAGAGAAATAGACACTAAACAAATCAGAAGAGGCCCAAAACTACAATAAATAAATAAATAAATAAAATTTAAAAAATTTTTAAAAACTGAGAGAATATACTCAGACAGGTGAACAGAACAGAGCTTATACTGGATCCTGTGCATATTTTGTTCTGCTTGTTAGAAAATTACATCCCAAAATTGTAAAGAAAGAAAAATTTATATATGTTCAAAGATAGAATTAAATACAGTGAGAGGATAGAATGTAACTGTGAAGATGAATATTAAAAAAGATTTTAACAAAGAAAAAGAGGAAGGAAAAAAGAGAGAGAATTTATCAGTCAGGTGAAGAGAACAGAGCATCACACTAGATTCTGGGTGTATTTTGCTCCATTTGTAGAAGAAACTGCATCCCAAAATTGTAAAGAAGGAAAAACTTACATATATACAAAAATAAATTTGAATACAATGAAAGGATAGAATATAATTGTAAAAATGAAAGTTAAAAAAGATTTTTAAAAAAGAGTTGATAAAATAAGAAATTGGTTGGAAAAAGAAAGAGAAAAAAAATGAAAATGAAAAACTAAAGAATTGTGGGGGAAAAAACATGAATTCTATATATTATTTCCCCCTAACACTGCAGTTGTGCAGTTCTGTGTGATCAGTAAGCTTGGTCTTGGCCAGGTGTTTTTACTGATCTTCAGAGGGAGAGGCCTTTTGCACTGATTCTCAGATGTCTTTGCCCCATGCAGAATTGCACCACTCTTGCCAGGGGGCCAGACTAAGTAAGTGACCTTGGTTTGCTCTGTGTGGTTTTTGTTTCCAGAAGGCTTTCTATGCAGCATTAGAGGATGAGGATGAAAATGGGAGCCTCCCAATCTCCAGCCCCAGGGCAGAAAGCTCAATGCCCCATTCCCTACTGCACTCTCAGGGAAAAGCAATCACTCTGTCTCCCTGGTCCTGTCCACACTCTGTGCTCACCTGCTCTGTGAGCTAGTGTTCTCTCTCTCTCTTTTAATTTCTCTCTTATTTATTTATTTGTCAGAGAGAAGGAGAGAGAGCACAAGCAGTAGGAGCAGTGGTCAGAAGGAGAAGCAGGCTTCCACTAAGCAAGGTCTATTGGTATGGGACTCTATCCCAGGACCCTGGGATCATGACCTGAGCCGAAAGCAGACGCCTAGCCAACTGAGCCACCCAGGCATCCCTGAGCTAGCATTTCTATCTCAGGCATGGCACCTTGTTTTAGACAAAACCAAAAGAAATCTGACAGAATGGGAGAAGATATTTGCAAATGTCTTATCAGATAAAAGGCTAGTATCCAAAATCTGTAAAGAACTTATCAAACTCAAGACCCAAAGAATAAATAATCCAATCAAGAAAGAGGCAGAAGACATGAATAGACATTTCTCCAAAGACAACATCCAAATGGCCAATAGACATGAAAAATGCTCCACATCCCTTGGCAACAAATCAAAACAAATCAAAACCACAGTAAGATACCACCTCACAGCTGCACCTGGGTGGCTCAGTGGGTTGGGCCTCTGCCTTTGGCTTGGGTCATGATCTTGGGGTCCTGGGATCGGGCCCCGCATTGGGCTCTCTGCTCAGCAGGGAGCCTGCTTCCCCCTCTCTCTCTGCCTACTTGTGATCTCTCTGTCTGTCAAATAGATAAAATGACTAAAATCTTAAAAAAAAAAAAAAAAGATACCACCTCACACAAGTGAGAATGGCTAAAGTTAACCACTTAGAGAATGACAGATGTTGGCAAGAATGCAGAGAATGGGGAACCCTCTTACCCTGTTGGGGGAATGCAAACTGATGTGGCCACTCTAGAAAATAGTATGGAGGCTCCTCAAAAAGTTGAAAATAGAGCTACCCTGTGACCCAGCAATTGCGTGAACAGGGATTTACCCCAAAGATACAAATGTAGTGATCCTGGGGGGGCATATGCACCCCAATGTTTATAGAAGCAATGTCCACAATAGCCAAACTATGGAAAGAACCTAGATATCCATCAACAAATGAGTAGATAAAGATGTGGTACATATACACAATGGAATACTACTTATCCATCAAAGAGTGAAATCTTGCCATTTTCAATGATGTGGACAGAACTAGAGCGTATTATGCTAAGCAAAATATGTCAATCATAGGAAGACAATTATCATATGACCTCACTAATATGTAGAATTTAAGAAATAAGGCAGAGGATCATAGGGGAAGAAAGGAAAAAATAAAATCAGAGAGGGAGACAAACATTAAGAGACTCTCAATCATAGGAAATGAAGTGAGGGTTGCTGGAGGGAAAGATGGGGTACTTGGGTGATGGACATTAGAGAGTACATGTGATGTAATGAGCACTGTCTATTATATAAGACTGATGAATCACTGACCTCTACCTCTGAAGCTAGTAATCATTATATGTTAATTTATTAAATTTAAATTAAAAATATAAAAAATGATAAAAGTTTCCTTGAACCACTTTCTATACAGCCCTTCTTCTGCCCTTGGCCCCATGCCAACACCAATGTGGGTTTGGTTTTTTTTTTTTTTTTGTCAGTATAGATCGGTTTGAATTTTCTAGAGTTTTATATATATAGAATCATACTCAGCATCATGCTTTTTAGACTCAAACACATTGTTATACATATTAGTATTATCATTTTTTTCCTATTGTTTGTATTTTTCCATAACTATGGGTATACCATGTTTTGTTTATCTGTTGGTTTATTGGTGGATATTCATGTTTTTCCCCCTAGTTTCTGGATACTGTGAATAAAGCTACTGTGAACATTTAAATACACATTTTTGTGTGGATATACATATTCATTTCTTTGGGGAAGAGTAAAAAGCCTAGGTCTGCAGGCAGTTATATTTAACTTTACTGAAACTGCCATAAAACTAACATTTTTCATTTTTTAAAAAAAGATTTCACTTATTTATTTGACGGTGGTGGGGGGGCGGTGCAGAGCACAAGCAAGGGGGAGGGGCAGGCAGAGGGAGAGAGAGAAGCAGGCTCCCCACTGAGCAGGGAGCCTGATGGGGCTTGATTGTAGGGCCCTGGGATCATGACCTGAGCCATCTAGGTGCTGACAATTTTACGTTTGTTTATTTGAGAGAGAGAAAGAGAGAGTGCACACAGGTGGAGTGATGTGGGGGGAGGGTGGTAGGGCAGGGAGAAAGGGACAGAAGCAAACTCTGTGCTGAGTTGGGAGCCCAACATAGGGATCAATCCCCAGAGCCTCAGATCATGACCACAGCCAAACCAAGAGCCCAGTGCTCAACCAAGTCACCCAGGTGCCCCCTACCACTTTACATGTGTACCAGCAGTGAATAAACCCCACTTAGGTTTGTACGAACATTATATAGTTTGGGAAGAAATGACGTGTTTTTTACATTTGGTTTTATACAGAGACAAATGATATTCATCTTCAGTTATCAGATGTTTTCATATCATCGGTGAATTTTTTACTTTTTTTCATCATATAGGACTTACTTCTGCTTAAGGTTAGTCCTAGGGATTTTATGTTTCTGTTATGATAGGGAACTTTTTGTAGTTTATGTTTTAACTGCTTACAACTGTCTTTTTCTCTTTTAAATACTTTAGTTTTCAGAATGGTTTTTGACTTAGAGAAAAATTGTAAGGCTAGTACGGAAAATTCCTTTACATCGAGCACCCACTTCCCCTATTATGAACACCTTACATCATCATGGTATATTTGTCACAATTCATAAGCTAGAATAAATACGTTATTATTTACTAGAGTTCACCTTTTATTCAGATTTCCTTTTTTCCCCCTTTGTTTTCCTTTTTTTGTTGTTCCAGCATCCCATCCAGGATATCATACATTTGCCACCAGGCGTGTTTTGACTCCTCTTAGCGAGAGGTTCTCAGACCTTTTGTTTTTGGTTTTGGTTTTAATTGCCTTGACAGTTTTAAGAAATACTGATCAGGTATTTTTGGAGCAAGTTCCTCAACTGGGAATTTATTAGATGTTTTTCTTAGATTAGACTGCAGTTAAAGTTTTGAGAAAGGAAGAAACCAGAGAACAATTGCCATTTTCATAATATCATCTCTCATCATGACTTATCACTGTTCATTGACCTTGACCATCTCACTGAGGGAGCATTTATCAGACTGTTCCACTGAAAAGTTACTCTCCCTCCAGTCCCTTTCTACACTATATTCTTTTTCAGGAAGTCACTATACACAGACTACATTTAAGGAGTGGGGAGTTATGTCTACATAAATTATTACATATCTCCATAAATTATTTGGGATTCTTCTGCATGGGGGATTTGTCCCTTCTCCTCCATTTTATTTATTTACTCGGTTATTTATTTATAGCTACATGAACTTCTATGTTGAGTTATTTATTTTGTGGCTCAAATTGTTCTAGTTTTGGCTGCTGGATACTCTTTCAGTTGGCTCCTTTGTCCCTTCTACAGACATCCATTTTTGTGTATATTTAAAAATCATTTTTATTTTTATCATTTGCTTACTCTGTGGCACTAGAAAATGCTGTGTAGGTTTGTTTTGAGTTTTTTAAAAATATTTTTTAAAAAATTTATTCATTTGAGAGAGAGAGAGTGAGGGCAGGAGCAAAGAGGAGGAGGGTCATTGGGAGAGGGAGAAGCAGTCTCCACACTGAGCTGGGGACCCCACTTTGGACTCCATCCCAGGACCCTGGCTGGGGTCATGACATGAGCTAAAGGCAGATGCTTAACTGACTAAGCCACCCAGGCACCCCTGTATAGGCTCATTTTGTATATTTCCTGTCCCAGGAATTTTCCCTTTCTCCATGGATCCCTGGTTCTTTTTATTACTGAATAGCATTAGAAAGCAAGAAATGGGTGTAGTTATATTTATTGCTATGGGGAATCTTGTTGCTCCTAAGCCCTGTCAGTTGACAGCACAAGGAAATATATGTCTTATACTGTGCATATATATATGTTTACACATATTTCTCAGTATTGACCATCTGTATCCATCTTTTTTTTTTTTTTAAGATTTTTTTAATTTATTTGACAGAGAGAGATCACAGGTAGGTAGAGAGGCAGGCAGAGAGAGAGAGAGAGAGAGAGAGGGAAGCAGGCTCCCTGCTGAGCAGAGAGCCCAATGGGGCACTCGATCCCAGGACCCTGAGATCATGACCTGATGAGCCTGAAGGCAGTGGCTTAACCCACTGAGCCACCCAGACACCCCCATCTGTATCCATCTTAACCTAAACATGAATTTATACTGATGTCTCCAATTCTGATCCATTACCATATGTATCATTCAAACCTCCAGCTCTTCTTACCTGTTCTCACATACTAAAATTCCTTTCCAAAGGTTCCTTTTCTATAAACCTTAGTGGCTTTAATTACATATTTTAGGATTTTTTTTTTTGTCCTCAGAAACCTTTATGTCTTCTGAAAACTAAGTAGTAATTTTGAATTGTTATACCAACATTCTTTAGATGGCAAATTTATGAATATATTTCATAATTTCTAGAGGCTATGCCTTTTTCTTTTCTTTTTTATTAACTTAAATTCAGTTAGTTAACATACGGTGTGTTATTAATTTCAGAGACAGAGTTCAATGGTTCATCAGTCTTATATGATATCCAGTGCTCATTATATCACGTGCCCTCCCTAAAGTCCATCACCCAGTTACCCCATTCCCCCATATTGAAAAGGATATGCCTTTTTCAATTTTCTAATGTAGCACTATCAAATATCTTTTAGTTTCTCCAGTAAGAAGCCTAAAGTAGATAAACCCATGCTTAGTATTTTATGTTTTAGTATTTTATCTTATTTGGAAACGATTCAGAGATTTAATTGTAAGCAGAAAGAGTTAGGGGTCCCTGTAAGAAAACAAACAAACAAAAAAGATAAGACATGGCTTCCTAGACACCAGAAGAGTCATTTTAGGCTCCCTGCCATCTTGTGATCTGGGCCTGACCAGCACTACTGGCCCAAAGTGAATTATCTTGCAGAACACTTCCTGGGATATATAGAAATTAAAAGAATAGACATCAGCAGTCTGAAATGATTTTAAAGGAATAAAAGAATGTAAGAACAAACAGCTACTATTAGGCCAGAAGACAGCCTAATCATATCAGGAACAGTAAACAGTGGTAAAACTGATGGTTCTGGTTCAGAAGTAAAGATCTCCTAAAAGCAATAATTCTTGAGTTATATTTGCAGGATTTAAACCCCTCTGAGCACTCAGATACTAGGTCAGCTAAAGACAGAGAATTGAGGGTGTTGACCTTTGTAGGCCCTTGTGACTTCTATCTGGCTCTGTCACCTTAAGATGACTTTTGCTCCGGGGTGCCTGAGTGGCTCAGTTGGTTAACTGTCTGCCTTCCCTGCCTTCCACGCTCAGGCCATGTCCTGGGATCAGCCTCTCTGCTCAGATACTGAGTCTGCTTCTCCCTCTCCTTCTGTGATCTCTCTCACTTTCACTCTCTCTCAAATAAATAAATCAAATCTTTAAAATAAAAAAGATGACTTTTGCCCCTTTTTTAGTGTGTTTCTATTGGCATTTATTTTTTTAATTAATTTCTTTTCAGCATAACAGAATTCATTGTTTATGCACCATACCCAGTGCTCCAAGCCATATGTACCCTCCATAATACCCACCACCTGGCTCCCCAAACCTCCCACCCTCCATCCCTCAGATTGTTTTTCAGAGTCCATAGTCTCTCACGGTTCATCTCCCCTTCCAATTTCCCTCAACTCCCTTCTCCTCTCCATCTCCCTATGTCCTCCATGTTATTTGTTATGCTCCACAAATAAGTGAAAACAATGGGCTCTCTCTGCTTGACTTATTTCACTCAGCATAATCTCTTCCAGTCCCGTCCATGTTGCTATAAAAGTTGGGTATTCATCCTTTCTGATGGAGGCATAATACTCCATAGTGTATATGGACCACATCTTCCTTATACATTTATCTGTTGAAGGGCATCTTGGTTCTTTCCACAGTTTGATGACCGTGGCCATTGCTGCTTATACCGTGGCCATTGCTGCTATGAACACTGGGGGTACAGATGGCCCTTCTTTTCACTACATCTGTATCTTTGGGGTAAATACCCAGTAGTGCAATGGCAGGGTCATAGGGAAGCTCTATTGTTAATTTCTTGAGGAATCTCCACACGGTTCTCCAAAGTGGCTGCACCAACTTGCATTCCCACCAACAGTGTAAGACGGTTCCCCTTTCTCCACATCCTCTCCAACACATTTTGCCCCAATTTTATGCTGAATTCTCCCATTGCTCAAGCCCCTTCATGAATATATATGTACTGTTACCTTAAAATTAGCCCCGGTTTTGTTGTTTTGGGAGACACTATGGTGGGGAAATATCCCCAGTGTTCTCCTTTACTTGTTTCAGGCAAAACCCTTCCTTTTCCTACTCTTTGTTTTGGTTTTATCTTTTGGTTCAGAGAGGGAAACCCAGTTCTGGGTAAAACAGTGACTATCTACAATTTAATTTAACTTATCCAAACTCTAATGTTTTAAGTTATCATAAAGATTTGGGTAACTGTTTAAGCAGACACCGTATTACTGAAAACTTCATTTATAAATTTTGATTTTGCCCATATCTTTTTAATTCACTTGTTCTTAACAATCATTTCTAGATTGTTATAAACATTTTACTAAACATTAGGCAAAATTGGCCATAATCCCAAGTTATTTTTTTGGTTAAAAGATCTTTTAGAACTTTAAATGAGCTTATTTAGCTAGAAAACTCAGGTAGAATAAAAGCTTTACATTTAATGCTGAGAACTTTAAAGATGCATCTCTCCTAATTAAACCATCAAACTTAAACAAACTCTTATAGAATATTTTCTGAGATCTCTTTAACTTGAATGTATTTGGGTTGGTTTCTATTATATTTCTTATAGTTTTTATGAATACTGATTTCTTTTTTTTTTTTAAGATTTTATTTATTTATTTATTTATTTGACAGATAGAGATCACAAGTAGGCAGAAAGGCAGGCAGAGAGAGAGGAGGAAGCCAGCTCCCTGCTGAGTAGAGAGCTGGATGTGGGGCTCGATCCCAGCACCCAGGGATCATGACCTGAGCCGAAAGCAGAGGCTTTAACCCACTGAGCCACCCAGGTGCCCCTGAATACTGATTTCTATAACTACTTGTTAAAACCAACTGACCAATTAAACAGAATTCTTTTACAAGTTCATATTGGCAATACCATCCAGAGGTAAAAAATTTTACACATCTACTGTCACCACTTAGACCTGAAGACCTGACCTTTACTGCTCATCTGCTTGCACTTAATGACCTTTGCCTCACTTTCTTCCTTAAGCTCTTCTTTCCAGCTTATCCCTTAACTCAGGGTAAAAGGAAAGCAAAACCACCCCTCCAGCTACAGCAAATTACCTCCAGCCAGCCCAGGCCACTCACAGCAGTGTGAGCTAAACCCTTGACTCCTCTCTGCACAGGTGGACTGGAATGACCTCAGGATTGACCTGTGACTACCTTTATCTCATTATAATACTAAAATCCCCAGCTAAGGAGGAGCACAAGCATCATCTGCATAACATAAGATGTGTGTCTAGGCAGGTTTCCTTAAGGTCTCTGCATAGGAGGACCAGGCTTTCCCATCTAAATAATCATCCTTACCCAAATACAAGGAACCCATCCACCCTTGCTTGGGGAGTCACAGCTTTGGAAGTTGTTCCCCGTGATCTCCTTACCTGCTGCAAAAAAGTTTTCTTTGTGTGGCTGTTCAACCTGGAGCAGTTTCTGACTACCCAATGAGGAACCCACATTGGTTTGGTATCTGTTAACTCCCGGTGTCCACAGCTCCATTTCCTTGGTGCTGTGGACCATTTCCTTTCTGTTAATGAGCACGTGAGGTAAAGGCTTACCTAAAAGAAAGATAATAAATGATAATGGAATGGGATCCTTAAAATCCAAAGAATTAAGCACTCCAACTTCCAGCACACCTGCTTATTTTATATATATGAACCATGGTCCCAGAAACCCAAAAACTCTAGAAGCTCGTTTTGTGTCCTAAAGAATTTGGCTTGGTAACCATCAGGTTGAGTGGCCCCCAAAAAGGCTGGGCAGAAATGTCAGTTGCATCCTATTTGCAGCTAGATTTGGCTGGAAGACATGTGGGTTAATGCCATTTTCACGTAGGGATCTACCCAAACTGCTATCAGCCTTCCAGAGAATTACAGCCTAGAAATATGATGGCCTTTCCAGGGAATGTTCCAGTTAGATATCATCATTTACAAAGTGCACCTGTAGGGCGTCTGGGTGACTCAGTAGTTAAGTGTCTGCCTTCAGTTCAAATCATGATCTCAAGGTCCGGGGATTGAGTCCTGCTTTGGGCTCCCTGCACAGTAGGGAGCCTGCTTCTCCCTCCCCCACTCCCCCTGCTTGTGTTCCCTTTCTTACTGTCTCTTTCTGTCAAAAAAATTAATAAAAATCTTGAAAAAAAAAAAAAGTGCACCTGAAACCAATCGTTCCCAAATTAAACAGAATGGGATGCCTCTTTTAATTGCCAAGCAGAAGCCTCTAAAAGTTTTCAGAATTCCAAAATAGTTTCATTGAAAGATTCATTGCAAAATGCTAATGAAAAATTGAAGACATAAGAGGTACCTAAAATAAGACTGTAAGACTGGCTAACTCCTACTGCTCCCCTCTTCCTTCCTTCAAGTACTCATTCTACTAATCCTCTGTCTGAATTGTTTTTCCACTCTGAAGGGACTACACAACCATAATCTAAAGTCTACCAAGTTAATGGCCTTGCAGATACGCTCATATCTACCTTCACAGGAGGGCCCCCATATGGGCTCCTCCCAGAGTTTATGAAACTAAGGGACATTCTGGTAAACGGCTATGTTATTCCCTGAAACAGCTAAGGGGAAACTCTGGTACATACCAGAGCCTACAGAGGGGATCCTGGGAAAACTGGCAGGAGGCAGCAAAGGGTGAAAATTCTTTTTTTTTTTTTTTTTAAAGATTTTATTTATTTATTTGACAGAAAGAAAGAGATCACAAGTAGGCAGAGAGACAGGCAGAGAGAGAGGAGAAAGCAGGATCCCTGCTGAGCAGAGAGCCCAATGCTGGGCTTGATCCCAGGACCCCAGGATCATGACCTGAGCCTAAGGCAGAGGCCCCAACCCACTGAGCCACCCAGGCGCCCCAAGAGTGAAAATTCTTACATTGTTCCTCTGAATCTCTTGTCTACAGTGTCCAGTCTAAAGAGGACAATAAAACTTCAAGTTGTTGGGACTCCTGGGTGGCTCAGTAGGTTAAAGCCTCTACTTTCAGCTCAGGTCATGATCCCTGGGTCCTGGGATCAAGCTCTGAGTCAGACTCTCTGCTCAGCAGGGAGCCTGTTTCCTCCCTTTGACTCTGCCTACTTGTGATTTTTGCTGTCAAATAAATAAATAAAATCTTAAAAAAAATTTTTTTTTTAAGTTGTCTCTTCCCCTCCAAACCCAGACCCATTGGTTATTGATCTTTTCTCTCCCAGGGATAGCGATTGCCTTATTTTAGATAAAAGGGCTTGGCTTTTTGCCTGCCTAGGACATGCAAGTTATTGGTTATTTCTTCTGGCTGTCTTTGGAAGTGACTTTGAATCTCAGGGAGTTAGTATACTTTGTACCTTGTTTGGGAGCCCCTCTTCAACCCAAGGGGAGTTAGCAAGTACTGCCAGAAATATTTAAAATTACAACCTTGTCCCCAGAAGGAAGGAAGCACATTGAAGATGATGTACTCGGAGAGGTGCATCAATCCATGTTATTTAAATTACGACCCAATTTTTTGAGAAACTGAGAGTTGCTGTCCTTATATGACAAACCTTTTGCAATGCAAAAATCAGCTCTAGAGGCAATTCAAAATTAAACTATTCCTTTTTCCAACTGCAAAACATCTGTTATCTCAAAAGGCATTTAAATTATCAGCCCTAGGAAAGCAAAGTCCTTCTTGGAGGAAACTGCCTTCTTTCTCTGTCCCTTGAAGTTATGAATCTTGTCATGCCTTTGAAATAGAAACAGCCCCCAAAGACCTGAGACAGTGGGGGAAAAAGGGAAAAGAGGCCTTTTTAAAATAAAAACTCCTAAAAGGGCTCTTGTGCCCAAACTCTAGCACAACCTCCTTAAGATTAATTCCAGAGACAAATACAAATCTTAAAAATCTTCTCCACACATTGAAATAGAAGTTTTAGACATCTAGACAAGTAAACCTAACTTACTCCATCTGCCAGAGAAAGTAATTTAGGACCAACTTCTATAAAGCAGTGAGGTTTGTACCTATTTTATAGCGTGGCTTTCAGTTTAAAGCCAAAGCGGTAAGGTCTCTGTTTGCATCTATATGCTCATATGTGTCTATCTATGTGTGGTAATGTACCCAAACCAATGCGAGTTGCTCCTTGGTGAGTCAGAAACTGCTCCAGGCTGAACAGCCACACAAAGAAGGAAAGCAACAGGGAAGGAGATCACAGGGCATAACTTCCAAACTGTGACTCCCCAAGCAAAGGTGGGTGGATTCCTTGTATTTGGGTAAGGATGATTATTTAGATGGGAAAGCCTGGTCCTCCTATGCAGAGACCTTAAGGAAACCTGCCTAGACACACATCCTATGTTATGCAGATGACACTTGTGCTCCTCCTTTGCTGGGGATTTTAGTATTATAATGAGATAAAAGTACTCACAGGTCGATCCAGAGGTCATTCCATGGTCCACCTACTCCGAGAGGAGTCAGGGGTTTAGCTCGCACTGGTGTGAGTGGCCTGGGCTGGCCGGAGGTAAATTGCTGTTGCTGGAGGGGTGGTTTTGCTTTCCTTTTACCCTGAGTTAAGGGATAAGCTGGAAAGAAGAGCTTAAGGAAGAATGTGGGAGAAAGGTCCTTGAGTGCAAGAAGGTGCACAGTAAAGGTCAGGTCTTGGGGTCCAGCTAGTGACATAACCAAGAAACTAGGAACTGGAGAGAGGATGAACCAGCAGACCTCGAAGACTGGAGACTGCGGGCTGATTTCCAAACCAGTGGAGTACTGTGGCTGCCCATGAGCAGTTACCAACGTGGAATCTGTGGAGAGAAACGAAGGCCAGGGTTTGGGTTACTTGAACTATGCAGTGGAAGCCGATGAGCACACCACTAGCAATTCCCAGCATAGACAATACCAGCAACTGGGGGAGAGTGCAGACTGGAATTGGGGAAAGGACAAAGCCAACAAAGTCTGGCACATGGGGGCAGCAGATATGAATGGGGGTTGTCCTGTGTGGAACTGTGGACTGAATGGGGATGGGGGAGTAGGTGGGGGGGGGGAGGTGGGGACTGGTGTTCTGTTGGAACCTTCTGTCCAGTCTAGACTGACCCATTAGCTGGATGGAAAAGCCAATCAGGAGCTCCAATACAGAGTGAAACTCCAACCAAGAAAGACTCACCAAGGACCCTTGGAAATGGAGAGAAAGACTGAGCTCAGAGAGGGTCGCAGGTTCATTTCTTGTTTCCCAAATGCTGTCACAAGTTCGCTTCAGATTCCCCATGCTGAATCTGCTCTGTTAGACAAGTTAATTTGAAGATATAATGGGCTTTTTAAATCAGTTCCTGAGTCATGCAGTACCCCTATCCTGTAAGTAGAGGGGAGCTCCAAGGGGCTGCAGACAAGGAAACGTTTTTAAAGGCAGAACAAGGGAGCGAGGAAGTCATAAATAATAAAAAAAAAAGGATGATTTCAGGTGAGGTCATCTTCATTTGGGGACAGATGGGTCCTTTAATGTGGATTGGGGGATAGGGAGGGTCCATGTGACAGATGACTTCATTGGTTCTGATCAGACAATTCCTGAACCAGAAAATTACCTGACCAGGTAAGACTACATTTCTAGGGAAGGCTCTAACAGTCACCTACTACTGTTGGACATGAAGCCCCAGTTTGGGGATTTGGCTAAGTGACACCATTTAGGGCTTGTGGTTTTTCTTTCTTTCTTTCTTTTTGTTTCTTTTTAACACTATGGTAGAAGGGGCTGGGGAGAGTTGAATCCTAACAGGAACTCAACCTGCCATTACTGGCTCAAAGGTCCAGAAGATTCTGCCCCAGACATACGGCACTTTAGCATTTTGACTGTTCTGAGTGAAAGATGCTTGAAAGATGGCAAATACAAGAAAAACACTGACCTTCCTTCTTTTGCTTAAAAGGAGATATTCATTCCTATATGAAAGTTGTCCTCTCTATTCCAGAAGGTAAACACATGCTAATCGCCAAGGACAGGAAATTGAGATCAAGAGAAGTCTATACAAACCATCCTCGTTAAAATAATTCTGATCTTGCTTCAGCCTGCCCACAGAGTTGAGTCACTTTCCCACAATCGCCTGTCTTTGTTCAACCTAATGTAAAAGCAAGTTGGTTTCACAACTTCTTTGGGTCCTTGTCCCTTAGAAAGGCTCCCTGGTCATGCAAATCTCTCTTTTTTTTTTTAAGATTTTTTTTTTTAATTTATTTACTGTATAGGCAGAGATCACAAGTAGGTAGTGAGGCAGGCAGAGAGAGGAGGAAGCAGGCTCCCTGCTGAACAGAGAGCCTGATGCGGGGCTCAATCCCAGGACCCTGGGACCATGACCCGAGCCAAAGGTCAGAGGCTCAACCCACTGAGCCAGCCAGGTGTCCCGAAAATCTTTTAAGTAAATATGAATGCTTTTCTCCTATTGGTCTGTCTTGTTGATTTCATTCTCTAAACCTATGAGATGTAGTAAAGGTAACCAACCATTTGCTTCTCCTACAAGTCGAAGAATATGGGTGACATCAAAAAGCTGATAGCCAGGAAGAAAATGACAACCACATGGAACTGAATCCTGCCAATAACCTGAATGATGAGCAAGGAAAGGGAGTCTCCTTTAGAGCCTCCAAAGGAAATGCAACCTTCCATGTAGATTTTAGCCCTATGAGATCTCTATCAGATTTCTAATATACAAACATGTAAGATAATAAATGCGTATTGTTATAAGCCACAAAGTTTATGGTAATCTGTTACAGCATTGACAGAAAGCAAATAACGGCAGGAAATGCAGTTTTACTTCATTGACTGATGGATTAATTTATAGAAAGTACACAGGAGTGGGGAGGAGTGAAGGGGCAGAGAGAGGGAGGGAGAGAGAATCCTAAGCAGGCTCCATGTTAGCCCAGAGCCTGTATTAGGGCTCAACCCTAAGATCCTGAGATCACGACCCTGAGCCGAAATCAAGAGTTGGACACTCACCTGGCTGGGCCACCCAGGTGCCCTCTCTTTATTTCACTTAACTCCAAGTTTATTCAATGCTGGATCTTCATCCTACTGCACTGGCAGGGTATTCAATCCCAGATACTACTGACGCCCTTTCCCTTATCAGTAACATTTAAGGTCTCAAGGATCTTGTGTAGAAACCTCAGGGAGGCCCCTGGAAGTTTTGTCCTCATTTGCTGCCAGTGAGATGCCACTGTTCTTGTCTTCTTGGCTCCAAGTATTCTTTTTTTTTTTTTTTTTTTTTTAGGGAGAAACGTTTTTTTAATAAAGTGAAGACTGGAGAGTCTGGGGAACTGAGCCAAAAACCAAACCAAATATGCAATAACCACAGTGACACATTAACCCTCAACAATAATCACCCTCCTACTACAGTTATTACTTGAAACATGATTCTTTTGGGAGAATGATTCAGAATATTTTACCATATTTAAGTATAATGCAACCTGGTCACAAATACTAAAAGAAAAAAAGAAAGCCAAAGAGGAAAAAAATCAATGATAATGTTTCTAAGTTTCATATTTCCCTCTATTAGATTTAGTTTTGTTTTTATTCATTTAATAATTCTACACATGCTTATATCCAAATTTGTGTCTTCTTAGCCCTTCTTTTCCTATATAACTTGTTCCTTAACACTTCCTCAGGAGTCTCCTTTTCTAAGCTTTTAATTAACATTTCTACTTTCTTCTGATTTCTAATATTAATAGTCGTCCTCTAAAAATGTGGCCATCTTCTAGTAGAAAATAAATATCACCTAAGCGCTTTCAATGCAATTTATTTATTCTTTAGATTGGCTAATATGACTCACCGGTCTAGTGAGTGAATTTGCATGATAATAAGCCATCCATAAATGGCATTTGGCTCCAAGTATTCTGATATTGCAGCAGGATATTTAAAAGCCTGGAAATGGTTCATTTCCTCAAGGCATGCATGAAGTCATTCCCTTATTCCTCCTATCTGGATGTTGCCTCATCTCCTGGGAGCCATGTGGGAGTGGGGGTGGGACTTTGGTTTTTTCTTTTACCAAAAGGGCACTTACCATCCCTAACAACCTGCCCACGCCCCCACCCCATGGTCTGATATTGTGATGTCTCTAATCAGTTTTTACCACTCACTGTCCTGAGGCCAACAACCCAGGTTACCTACTAGGGGCTGGGAGATAAACAATATATAAACTAACACATTAATAGATTATCTTGCAACAATCTTGCTCTCATAAATCAGTAGTATACCTTAAAGGAACTTTTGCTCCCCTTCTTGATGTCTTGGCATTTCTCAGATGTTGGAACACTGATGTCTGTTCTGACTCGAGTCTACCCCAGGATGGTGACCTCACATTAAGTAGCAGCTGCTTGGTAGGTGATACATCTCTTTGGGCTTCTCAAGGTCGGGGTTAACAAACCTGGATATTGGGTGAATGTCTTGCTTTCCAGAGGACAGATGACTCCTCTCCTAGCTCTGGCTGCATCCCTGCTATGTGGGAGTTTTCTTTGATTCTGGTCAACCTCTGGGAGAACAGATTTATCAGAGAAGCCAGGAGAGAGCAAGAGACCATTTATGTGTCTATGGCGATACCCTATGCAAGAAATGACGGGGGCTTAATCAAGGGCAGAAGTAGTAAAAGAGATAAATGATTGGATTTTGGATACTTTGAAGTGTACAGCCAGTAATTGGATTAGTGGGGGTTAAAGGGAAAGCCAAATAGAAGTAGGCTGTCAGGACTGATTTGCCCTCACACACCTCACAGTTGGGAGGAACTTTTAAATGACTTAGAAACTAGAGAAAAGTGTCGAAAGGTTGTCACACGAGAATTTAGTTTTGACAGTTAAAGGATTGGTTCTCCATCCTAGATCTGCAGCAAGTATTTCTTTATTTTCTGATTCACCTCTCTTTCTACAGTCTCTGGATTTTCATGATTTCCCAATTTCAGCTGGCCCATGTGTCAGTTCTTTCTCCCATCCTCCATCCCTCACCAGGTAGGCCTTTCAGCTTTTTTCTCTCTCTTTAGAGTACTCCAAAAGAAAGGACAGGTGCTGTTTCCAGCAGAAAAGAATGCAAAATAATTAAAAACATTAGCTCTGTATTCTATTCATCAGCTTGGTTTTAAGATGGCTGAAAACCTAATACTGAAATAAGTACTTTGTTTGAAGAACTACAATACTGCTCTATTACTGTTAGTGTTGAACCTGCTTTGTTTTGTGTTTAATCCTTCCTGGCTCTGGGATCGAATAATTACGGCCGCACAACTTAGATAACTGATGAAAACTAATTTTTTGTTTAAATGTTCAACAGTGGTAGAAGTCACATACAGTATTAATAAATGAGAAGCATCAGCTCCCAATTTTGGGCAAGTACTATTTCTGCCTTCATTCTGATGAAGTCCCAGAACCTAAGTCAGGTTCGGTGGGGTGAGGAGGTTCGGAGCCTACGACTAAAGAAAGAATTCTTAAGACGTCGTTGGTGCAAAATGGTGGTTTATTAAAGCACGGGGACAGGACCCGTGGGCAGGAAGAGCTGCTGCCCCGGGTTGTGAAGGTGGGCATGTTATATACCCCACGGTTGGGGGGAGGTGGTGAAGGAACGGGAGATTTCAACAGAGTTTTCACATGTTAGGGAGGGCCTACAAGGTGCGGGGCGGGGTGGGGGGGAGGCCTTGCCCTTATGGCCTGATCAATGTCGTCTTTAGGTCAGGCATTAACATCAAGATAATTGGGAGATTCTTGGTGGGGCATTATGATCTGGCTATCATTTACATTCCTTTCTACTCCAGTCTCCTCCAGTTTATGGTGGGAGGGGGACATTAGGGCTTCAGGAACCGAGAGTTATTTGCCTCTGGAAATTTGTGCTATTGATAAGGTAACCTCCCTGTTTAGGTCTCTAGGACATCTTGTAAGGCAAGGGAGATTCCTGTTCTGCAGGATTGCGATCCCTGCAAGTTAACTATTTATCGTTTTATGGCAGTCAGGGGTGCCTGAGGAATGCTACACATATGGAGGGGAGTGGGTGAAGAGGGGGTGCAAGGCACCAGCTTTTGCTTTGTCCTCAGCCAGCCTTCTGCTCCCTCATCAATTCTAAGGTGGACTTCACTTTGGCTTTTCAAAACGCTGCAGGCTGTATTGCTGTTATCCAGGAGCTGCAAATACTATGGCAAAATATTCTTCTTTCCTTTCCATTTCCTTCCTTCTTCCCTCTCTCTCTTTCCTAAAGTAGTTATCTTCTTTCTTTCTTCTTCTTGTAAAGTAGTTATCTTTTGATGGCTTCCCCCACCCCCCGCCCCGCCCCCATCCACCCGTATCTCAGCCCTCCAACTGCTCTCCTGATCTTACGGGCCTCAGATAACTTTAAAACCGCATTTAAGAAACATTTTGAACACTGAGAAAATAAAATTAAAAAAAAATTTGGTGTCTAGTGTAAAATAGTATGCTTGATGCCAAGGAGGAATGCCAAGATATAAGACACAGGACAGAGCTCCCTGCCTGTCTAGAGAAGAGTTTGCATGAACCGGACCAGCTGCGAAACCGGGGGTCAGCCCGTGCAGGCTCTCCTTTGCAGGCCTTCAGCGATCAATCACATCGCTGCTCCAACTGTGGTACGCACGGAACCAGTTTAATTCTCAAAGTGCCGTCCTCAGGTGGAAAATGCAGAATTCCATTTCATTGTCACTTTCAAAGGGGAGACATTAAAGAAGGCGCATTCAGGGTTTGCTCCTGAGAGGTCCGCTGAGGGGTTTCCTATTTTCTGTCCCTGAGAAGCTTACCTATTCGCATCTGCTCCCCGGGACCCCCCCCCCCCCCCACTTCCCTTCCTGGTTCCCAGGTATAATGGCCCACCGAGCACCGACCAATAGGCTCGTCCCAATTCCGCAGCGGGGCGGGACCTCGAGCCTGGGCCTCGGGGACCCGCCCCCCCCGTACGTGGCCTGCGTGCGTGACGCCGCGCGGCGCGAGGCGGTTTCTCCAGCGTGTGGCGCCCCCCGGCGGCAGCGAGGGCTCAATGTGACAGCGGGACCTGAGCGCCGGCCATGGAGCCGCAGAAAGAGGCGCGAACACTCGGGGACCCCGTCGCGCGGTCGTCGGGGCCCTCGAGGTCTCAAACGCCTAAAGACGAGGAGCGGCGGGACGGCGACACAGCGCCGGCGGAGGCTTCCCTGGACGCGGAGGCGGACGGCGCCTTGGCTGACAGCGCCTTTGCGGACGCGCTGTGGGAGCTGCCGGTAGAGCCCGCCGAGCGGAGGCCCGAGTGCAGCCGCTGCAGGTGACCGCGGAACTGGGGGGCGGGGACTAAGGCCGGGGCCGCCTTCGGAGGAGGCTGCAGCGCCCCCTGCCGGGATGGCGGAGGCTCCGGCTCCGGAGGGGATAGCTGCCTCTAGAGGGTCATGGACCTTGGGTTGGCTGGTGACCTTGGGATCACTCACTCTGTGGAAATTGCTGTCACAGCCCTTTAGTAAGGTGCCGTTGATCCAGGTTCATGGGTATTTAGCCTGACTTCCTGCGAGACCCCGAGCGTGTCGCGGGATGAGCAGGTATGCGTTCGCTGTCAGGAATCTTGAGTCTGAAAGGGGAAGCCAGGTTTAATGACAATAATACTTAAAGTAACGAATACTGTTATGCCCAAGTGACGTAGTCATCAAACAGTTTAAAAAAAAAGTAAAAGTAATTAGAGAACAGAGATAACCAGTATTATTTCTGTTACGATTGCCTTTTGAATTCTGACTTCGTTTCGATTTATTGAGCACCTACATTGTGCCAGACATCTGTATGGTGCTGGGAACGCAGGCATGGATCAAACACATGGTCTCTGCCCTCACTGGGGCACTTAGAGTCTGGTGAAGAGACAGTCAGTTACACAGGCAACCCCAGCTAACACGGAATGCTCGCAGTATGCCCAGTTGTTGCAGTGCCTTTCAGGGTGACCTCATGGTGCTGGGGTACTTCAGGATGCAGAGGATTGCTTTCCCTGCCTGTTTGCATCTCATACTGTCTGGATAAACGGTTCTCTTTACCTTGTGGGTGTTCAGGAGTTACTGAATGTCTCCATCTATCACCCATCTTTCTGTTGCCTTCCACAGTTTTAACCCCTTAGATAGTGCCTCTGCTTCCTCATCTGGGCATAGCTCTGCAATTTGTCATCTCATCCTAGGCTCCCAGTAACCTCCCTGCAATGAAACCCAGTGGATCCTTTTCTGTTCACTTTTCACTAGACCTCTTGGCAGCATTCTGCATTTGAATACTGACTTTTTTTAAAAATAGATTTTATTTATTTACTTGACAGAGATCACAAGTAGGCAGAGAGGCAGTCAGAGAGAGAAGGGTAGGCAGGCTCCCTGCTGAGCAGAGAGCCCGATGCGGGGCTCGATCCCAGGACCCTGGGATTATGACTTGAGCGGAAGACAGAGGCTTTAACCCACTGAGCCACCCAGGCGCCCCTGAATACTGACTTCTTTTTAAAAATGTATTTTTTTTTTTTAAAGATTTTGTTTATTTGAGAGAGAATGTGAGTGAGTAAGAGCACAAACAGGGGGAGGGGCAGAGACGGAGAGGCAGACTCCCTGCTGAGCAGGGAGCCCAACAAGGTACTCAATCCCAGGACCCTGGGATCATGAACTGAGCCAAAGGCAGAGGTTTAAACAACCCCAGCTCCCCCCTCCCCCCCTTTTTTTTTTTAAAGAAGATTTTACTTATTTGACCAAGAGAGTAAGAGAACACAGCAGGGGAGGGAATACTAAGTTCTTGGAACACTGTGTATCTCTGGCTTCCTGGTGGTTTATCTGACTTGTCTGTCCTAGTCTTTACCTGTTCTACTCAAAACTCTGAATGTTTGGGCTTCCTCAGTTCTCGATTCTAGATTCTCTACTCTTAGAACCCCACACATTTTCGACAGGCGATCTTACCAGTTTTCATGGGTAAATTATCATCTCTACCCCAATACTTCTAGCCCAGCCCTTTGTCCCAAGCCCCAGACCTGTGCATTCATTTAACCAGTGTTTATTGAATGCTTTGCAAATTCTTGGTAATACAGTGGAGTGTGTGCCTGCCTGGGATAATCAGTCTGTTACTGGCTGCAGATTATAAACCAGCAACCAAATATGTAATTACAGAATGGAAAACAAACAACAAACCAGCAGTGAAGCAAAGGAATGGGATGTTGTGACAGAAAATCACAGGATGGTGTCAGGAAATATTTCTGAGGTGGTAGCATTTATACTGAGATTTGAAAGATGAGAAGGATCCAGCCAGGAGAAAGGCATTCTGTGAAGGAAAAGACGGACAGCCTGGTTTCATGTGTTTACCACTTGACTACTTGGAGTATCCTTCCTTGGACGTTTTGATCTTTTCCCAGGATTGGATTGTAAGATCTCAAAGGAAGGGATCTTGAGTGTAAGAATCTTTTTATATCTCCCAAGTATCCTATTGAAAGTAGACACTCCGTTTAGACTTTTGAGGAGGATAAGTAATTTGTGTCTGTAAGGGACTGCATATATGAACAGAAGGGGTGTGTGAGTACATTTTATTTAAACACACTCCCTAGAGGTGTTAGGAGGTAACACTTAACAATGCTGCAAAGAGGTCTCAATAGGGTACTGATAAATCCAAGGCTGAATTATCATGCTAGCTTTGTCATGTAGTTTCTAGTTGATTCAGACCTGCTAATTACAAATCTGTATACAGTTTTTTTTTTTTTTCTTTTTAAAGAAAATGAGTCTACTACATTTAGCAACGATTTGTAGTTTTTCTGGTCTGTTCCCCCCTCCACTTAATAGACTTTATTTTTTAGAGAAGTCTTGGATTCATGGCAAAATTGAGTGGAAGGAGAGGAGACCTCCTCTGTATCCTCTGCCCTCATTTGCTTCCCCCCCTTACCAGCATCCCCTGCCAGAGTAGTACACTGCTAAATTAGTTGAACATCATCATAATTCGGTGTCCACAGTTTTACATTACAGGTTTATTCTTGGTGTTGTATATGTTTTGCTTTTGGATTATTTTATAATCATATATATCTCCACTATTATAGTATATCATGGATTATTTTCACTGCCATAAAAATTCTCTTTGCGCTGTCTTTTTATCCCTCTTTACACATTAATCTGCTTTCTAAAAAATAAAAATGACTTGGATTTTAGCTTGTTTTCAATTATATTTAGTTAATATTTTAGGATTACGATTTATTCCAGTGTTTCTGCACTTTGCATTTTCTTATTTATTTATTTATTTGAAAGACAGAGATCACAAATGGGCAGAGAGGCAGGCGGGTGAGGAGGGGGAGCAGGATCCCTGATGAGCAGAGAGCCCAATGTGGGGCTCATACCCAGGACCCTGGGATCATCACCTGAGCTGAAGGCAGAAGCTTTAACCCACTGAGCCACCCAGGAGCCCCTGCACTTTGCATTTTCTAGTGAAATTTTGTACCTTTAAAGCTGTTCTCACCCTTGGCATAGTATGCATTTTATTTATTCTAATAGGTTATATTACAGTTCTAGAAATATGGGAATATTTAGGTGTTATTAGTAATATATAAGCTAGTTGATGCATCTTTATATTCTATTTCATTAAGCTTTTGGAGTTTTACTAGTTCCTTGGGTGAATATCTACATTAAGCTTGTAATAGTTATACATTAAAATTTTTTAAAAGATTTTTATTTATTTATTTGACAGAGATCACAGGTAGGCAGACAGGCAGGAAGAGAGAGAGCAGAGGAAGCAGGCTCTGTCTCAGGACCCTGAGGTCATGACCTGAGCCGAAGGCAGAGGCTCAACCCACTGAGCCACCCAGGCACCCTAATAGTTATTAAAACAAAAATGCATTCATTGAGTTGAGTGATCAGCAAGTTATAATTATTTAGCCATTTACTTAAAACCATATTCATTTCTCTAAACATACTACTATAATTGTCATAACCTAGTGAGTTCCAAAAATTGGTTTTATTTAGGCAGTACAAACTCAGGTTAACTTCAGAACAGACTCTTACTAGTTGGAAATACAATCTCTTGTAAACATGAATAGGATATTTTTTTAAAAGATCCCAAACTGATTTGTTATTATAACTGGATATCTATTTCATTAGCAGGATGTACAGAGGCACAGCGTAGAGAGAGGAGTGTCTTTGGAGAATGTGGTGGAAAGGAGGGAGAGGAGAGAGCTGTAGAGAGTAATATTGGTTGTACTGAGAAGGGCCAGGTGAGTTATGTTAGGGAGGGTAAGAGGAATTCAGCCTAATGTACTTGGATCCAACATACCAATCACAGGAATATTTTTTTATTTGGGTGGTTGTCATAAGTGTGACTTCACTAGGTAACTTTTAGCTGTAATAATTTATATTCTGTTTTATCAAAAATTGCAGATGATTGGTGATACAATGTTAAAAGTCTTGACTGGGAAGAATTGGAGCCTCATTCTAGTAAAGATGCTAGGATCTTAATTATACTCTCATATCTTCTAGAGATGCTGCTATGAGCCTGAGGGTAAGAGTTAGCACTGAGAAATCACTGGTCCTTAGAATAATGGAATAATGTCAAAACATGCAGTATTTTTTAATTGAGGGAGGGAAACAGCATCAGGGGCATGTACACAGACTGACACAGATAAGCTCTGAGATAGAATTTTTTTCTCTTCAATGCTTTCTTCCCCCCAAAGTACAAAATTGTAAGGATTATAAACCACACCAGTATACTTAGCACACATTTATTAAGCACTGACCATGTGCAGGTTACCAACAGGCCTAGGTATTTTGTCTGCAAGGTTTTATTTATTTCTCCGAACAACAATTCTAGAGTTATAGTGTTAGCTTTATTTTATTTTTTATTTAAAAATATTTTTTAAAGTTTTTTATTTATTTACCTAATCTCTGCACCTCATGTGAGACTTGAACTCATGACCCTGAGATCAAGAGTCACACACTCCTCTGACTGAGCCAGCCAGGTGCCCCTATAATGTTAGGTATTAAACGATGAGGCGATGTAACACCCAAGAAACAAATAATTATATTAAAATGGGCAGAGGACCTAAATAGATAATTTTCACACAAGACATAGAAATGGCCAACACACACATGAAAAGATGATCAAATCACTCATCATCAGGGAAATACAAATAAAAAACCACAATAAGATATCACTTTATAGCCTTCAGAAGGGCTAGAATCAAAAAGTCGAGAAATAGCAAGTAGGGTGAGGATATGGAGAAAGGGAACACTTGTGCATGCTGGTAGGCATGTAAATTGATGTAGGTGCTGTGGAAAACAGTATGGAAGTGCCTCAAATTAATTAATTTAATTAATTAATTAATTTTTAAAGTAGGCTCCACATGCAGCGTGGGGCTTGAACTTTGCAACCCTGAGATCGGGAGTCCCATGCCGTACTGACCGAGTTAGCCAGGTGTCCTGATTTCCATATATATATATATATTTAATATATTATTTATTTATTTATTTGACAGACAGAGATCACAAGTAGTCAGAAAGGCAGGCAGAGAGAGAGGAGGAAGCAGGCTCCCTGTCAAGCAGAGAGCCCGATGTGGGGCTCGATCCTAGGACCCTGGGATCATAACCTGAGCCAAAGGCAGAGGCTTTAAACCACTGAGTCACCCAGGTGCCCCCTGATTTCCATATTTTTAAAGCTGAACTATGTTTACTTCATGCTTAGTAACAAGATGCCCAAGCTTTAGTATTCTCTAGCTCCTTTTCTTTAAAAAAGAAAAAAAGAGAGAGAGAGATGTAATTTACATATAACATTGTGTAGGTTTAAGCTACACAATGTGTGGATTTAATACATTTAGAAAATGTAGTACAATTAACACTGGCAGCTTGGAACGCGTAATTATTCTATCTTTTTTTCTTGTGAGAAGATTTAAGATCTAGTCTCTTAGAAAATTTGAAGTGTTCTAGGTTTCTATCTTTTTACAACATCTAGCTCCTTTGTTCCGTGGCTTAACCTTTCTTTATTCTTTAGGTTTGCATATTCTGGAGAAACAACTGGTGGGGATAAAATCAGGAGAAAGGGGAGGTGGGACACTACAGGTGTTTAAGAAGAATGCAAGAGCCACACATCAGCGGCCAACAGATGTTTGTTTTGAACTAGTATTTTGTGTTTCTAAATTAGTTCTAACAGGTAAAAGTCCAGATGTTTTATTTAAAAAAAAAAAAAGCAGATTTCTGGCTTTTGTCAGGATAGGAAGACCTAGCAGGTCAGGGACCACCTTTTGGAGCAGTAGCTGGTTGAGCTAAGCACTGATCATGACGTTGGGTTGGGTGTGATCTGTTCAGGGCACCACAGCTCCTAGCTGTGACCTCCACTGCTTTTTCATTCTAGGTCTCATGTACAGCATTATGGCTGGTCTGCTTAAACAGCAGGGTAAATCAGCCTACAAGTATGGTAGGTACAAGTGAAAAATGGTGATTCCCAAGGCAGTTAGTTTAGAATATATTAAGGCGCCTGCGTGGCTCTGTTGGTTAACAAACTTCCTTTGGCTCAGGTCATGATCTTGGGGGCCCAGGACCAAGTCCCACATTGGGCTCCCTGCTCAGTGAGGAGACTGTTTCTCCCTCTGACCTCTCCCATCTCACGCTCTCTCTCTCTAATAAATAAAATCTTAAAAAAAAAGTATATTAAAAATGTTGAATTGGTATCAGCCCTTAGGTTTAGAAAACAGACTACTTTGGTAAATTTAAAATCAACTAGATTCTTCATGATGATTTTTAGAGTAAAAAGGTAGATAATTTGAAAATTTAATTCTTTGTTTGCATCAAAAGTATCATGTTCCCAAGAGAAAAGTATTAAGTTAATTTGTTCTTTCCTGTTGGTATAGAAAATATGTTTATTCTTTGAAGTCATTCATTTGTAATATATGTGGAAAGCTAACTGATTTACAAATTACTGTGCTGGCTAATCTTATGTTCAAAGTTGAACAAAGATGATATATGTCAAGAGGGATTTTTTTTTCTTAATTAAGTCTCCAAAGAGGAGTGACCAGTTTTTAAAAAGCACATTAGAGCTTTCTAAATGTTTGATTTATTTTCCCCAAGAAAGAAAAATAAGAATTATATCATTACCCTCTGATGGATAGAAGTTTTCTTCAAAGAACATCAAAGCACATTAATTTTTAAAGTACATTTGCCCCAAATTAATAATTCATTGTTCTGTTCATGCTTATATATAGAGAGAAAATATTCAGAAATAGTCTTGTCTAAAATTTGGTATTATTTAAAAAGGGCCCACAGGTTACAAAGTGCTTTTACATGTACATTTTTATTTAGTACATGAGAGACAACTTTGTGATTTAAATAGTCATTCCTTTTTATAGACTCTCAAGGTGAGGAGACTAGTAAGATGCAGACTGCATTAGCTTTCATACTTCTGTTACTATATACCACATAATAAAGGATTGTATTGAAGTGAACAGTATGACTACCCTTGTTTTCCTGCTACATATAAAAATACTTCCAGGGAGGTGTTTCTTTGTGGATTTCGAATCCATAGATTCTGTTCTTTTCCCATTTTCTTGGCTATTGTTAGTTATTTTGGGATGAGGGCTTTTAAATTCCTGTCTTTTTTAAGGTTGAGCTTTTATTTCTTGAATCCTTAACCTGGCTAAGGTCAGCTTCTTCTGTTGGGAAGTCCTCATTTTTCAGTCACAAAGACAAATTTGAAGATGTTACTGATAGGGATTTATTTTGTTTTCCCCTGTTGAGTTTTTTGTTTGTTTGCTTTGTCTTCTGGTTTTCTCTTCTGGAAGCCTCATGGGAAGGCTGTGGGGAAAAAGACAGCGGTGAAGTGAAGTAACAAGTCTTCTAGAGTTACTCAGGGGAGAAAAAATAAAAAGATAGAAAATGAGTCTCAGGACTTTGCAAAGGTTAAGAGGGATTATCCTGTGGAAGGAATATCTGACCTATTGTCTATGTAGACATGTTACTTGGCAGGCTGCTCTTTCTTTCTTTCCTTTTTAAAAAATACTTGTGCTAATATAGACATAATATTGTAAAATTTTAATGGTTTTTAACTGTATAGCTCAGAGTCATGACATATATTCATAATGTTGTTGTATAACCATCACTGCTATCTATACACCAGACTCTTTCCTCATCTTTGGCATTAACTGTGTACCCACTAAATAACCACTTCCCATCTCCCATCCCCTGCTGCCCAGCCTCTGGTAACTTCTCTTATAATCTCTATTTTTGTGACTTTGCTTATTTCAGATCCTTCATATAACATACAATATTTATCCTTCTGTTTCTAACATTTTACTTAGAATAATGTTTTCAAGTTCCATCCATATTGTAGCCTATCAAAATTTCTTTCCTTTCTATGGCTGAATTGTATGTGTATATCACTTTTGTTTATCCATTATTCATTTTCTTTTTTTTTTTTTTTTTTTTTTTTTTTTTTTTTTTTTTTTAAGATTTTATTTATTTATTTGACAGAGAGAGATCACAGCAGGCAGAGAGGCAGGCAGAGAGAGGGGAAGGGAAGGAAGCAGGCCCCTGCTGAGCAGAGAGCCCGATGCGGGACTCGATCCCAGGACCCTGAGATCATGACCTGAGCCGAAGGCAGCGGCTTAACCCACTGAGCCACCCAGGCACCCCATTATTCATTTTCTTTGCTTCTCTATTACCCACTCACTTGTTGATCGACACCTGTGAATAGTACTGCTATGAACATTGCTACACCAGTATCTGTTCTAGTTACTGTTTTTAATTTTGGGGGTATATATTCCTAAGAGTGGAATTTCTGGGTCATATGGTAGTTCTCTGTTTACCATTCTGAGGAATTTCCAAATTGTTTTCTAACTTCTTTTCAACAGAGGTCATTCGATTTCTAACATCTGGGTGTGCTCCTGATGTTCCTTTCCTGGAGATCTTCCATGCTCGTATTTCAGGTAGAGAACGGAGTCCCGGCTCCAGTGTAGTTTCCAAAGCCTGGTGTATCTTTTCCTCCACTATATCCACCCCATACCCTCTTCTTCAGCTACCTGGAACTAGTCCCCTTATAACAGGTGCTTTTTATGTTCTGCTTTATGCCTTTGTTCTGTTATTCCCTTTGTATTAAATGTTCTTCCCTCATGCCTGCTGTCTGAGATGCTACTCTGTTTCGGGGTCCAGCTCAAATACCATCTTGCCTGTCTTTAAAGTTTGAATTGTTTGTTCTTTTGACTTAAGTCTGTTTCTCCATGGTTCTACTAGCTTCTTGTGGCCCCGGCCTTTTCCTGCTCCTTGTGTCTAACCATATATCCTTAATTACTGTAGACATTTTGGACTGGAGAATTAAAAAAAAATGTTTTGGTTTTTACCTTTTGCTTCTTGGTCATCTCTTTCAGACTCTTAGGTTTATTTGCTTATCACCAAGTGTCTTAATGCTAGTGCTAGGCCTTCTGGGGCTAGGGAAGCTAGGTTGAATTATGTGGTATAACTTTTCATTGATCATTAAATTTTGGAATTAGAACTCTGTTTTCTTAACTCTGTTTTCTTAAGAAAGCTACAGAACCTTTCTAAGCCTTGCTTTCATGACCTGTAAATTAGAACAATAATACCTCGAATCTCTGACAGGTTTTTGAGATTGAATGAAGGTATTTAGCATAGTGCTTGTAA
This sequence comes from Mustela lutreola, assembly GCF_030435805.1. Classification (NCBI taxonomy): domain Eukaryota; kingdom Metazoa; phylum Chordata; class Mammalia; order Carnivora; family Mustelidae; genus Mustela; species Mustela lutreola. The sequence goes on from NC_081294.1 coordinate 145,086,257, forward strand.
CTTCAAAGTGTGCAATTAACTACAAATTCTTCCTCCTTAGGGGGTGCCAGGGTGGTTCTGTTGGATTTCAGCTGAGGTCATAATGTCAGGGTCCTGAGATTGAGCCCTAGGTTGTGCTCTGTGCTCAGTTTGGAAGAGTCTGCTTGAGATTCCCCTCTCCTGGCCCACCCACCACTTACTTACTGCGTGTGCCCTCGCACTCTCTCTCAAATTACAAATCTTTAAGAACTAATTCTTCCTCTCTACTTTTCCCATTTGTTCTTTTATTTCTTTTTCTTCCTTTCTCCTCATCTCTCTTCTCCTTCCCCCTTTTCCCTATTCCCCTCTTTTCTCTCTTTCTTTTCCTCCTCCATGAAATAACCATTATTATTTATGAAATTGGTCTCTTTTGCTGTTAGTTAACTTTTTCCAGGTTAGAGTAGTTTTTCTAGATTCAGAGATTAAGGGGAAGTAAATAATTTTACATGTATTGTGCTGTAGGTCACCATTAATAAATTGCCTCATGATGGAGATTTTGTCATCCTGGGGCTTTCAAAAGTATTCATTTTCCAGCTACAGATAAATGTTACATTGATGACAAACACTTTTTGAACTACATCAAAATCAGTGGCTTATTCCATAACATCATTATATTCTCTTAAATATTTAAGTATTAAGTATTTAAGTAAATATTTAAGTTAAACCTGATATTTTCTCTTTTATATCAAAGAAAATTCTCTGGGGTGCCTGGGTGGCTCTGCCTTCGGCTCAGGTCATGATCCCAGGGTCCTGGGATCGAGCTCTGCATCGGGCTCCCTGCTTGGTGGGGAGCCTGCTTCTCTCTCTCCCTCTGCTGCTCCCCACTGTTTTCTCTTTTTTTCTCTCTCTCTCTCAAATAAATAAATAAAATCTTTAAAAAAAATTCTCAGGTCTCTTGAGAATTTATACAAAATTTTTATTTGTATAAAATTTTGAGGAATACTTCCTTATTGAATCAGCTACATAAAAATCTGTATTTTAAAATATAGTTTTTAGGAATGGAAAGGAGAGGAAAGAATAAACAAAATGAAAATGTTTCCTAGTAAAATGGTCTCTTAAGTCTATGCTATGCTTTATAAAATTTCTCTAATGAGGATAGCTGGTCCTTGGGACCACTTTAGTGTTTGATTCCTTGCTTGTCAGGATGGGCATTCATGCAATTCTCTTTCCTTTGTTAGTGGATAATAAACAGGATTCTGATACACACAGACTTTGAGGTTTACTTTGATAAATCATGTGGATATTCTTTGTTCATTCAATTATTATTCATTCAATACCCAATTTCCAATAAATGCACAGCTTGGGCCATAGGAAATGATTGAGAGATTGTTTCCTTTAAAATTTCTAGTGAACTGAGTGTGAGAGCAAATTTATCTAACTAATATTTAAGAAAGATTATGAAAGTATAAAACAAAAGTTTACAGAGGAAAGAGTGACTTAATTTGCTACTAAGAAAGATGTTTTGCCATTTTTTTGGTAACAATTTATATTTCTGTAGGACAGGAGAAAGTGGAAAGTAAATAATAGGACAATTGAATATAGATGATTACTTTATGATTACTTAAGACTCTCAGTCTTAGTTGACCTGTCACTTTGCCTTTGCAGTTTTAGTAGGGGCTTTATATAGCTGATGTATATAGTCATTTCTCTGAGTGTAAGGCTTTGTTGTCCTGACATCTGGCTCCTCTTAAGCCTTCTTTAATTGTAATGAAATTTACTAAAAAAATTTTTGATTATAGTTCCTATCGTTGGAACAAGCTTCTTTCTTGGCCATTGATTCCTGAATTAGTTTGATTATATACCACAGTTAGTTAAAAAATTTAGGATGAAATTCTAATAGCCAGACATATTTATCCACGTATATTTGTACTTATTATATAATAATGTATGGGGTGCCCCATAAAACACACACACAGAAAAAGATTTTAAAAAGAAAGAGGCAATCATGAATTAAACCACTTAAAAATGTTTCGCTTACTGTGGTGAAGTCATGCTACTATTATCCATTAGGTCGAGGCATAAGGCATGTGTTTGGTGAAGTTCATTGTTAAAGATAATAAGATATGAATCCACAGTTTAGCTAATCTTTATACTGTTTTTTAAAGTTACTTAGTTGTAAACTAACAAAACAGTAGAACAGATCAATGAAACCAGGAGCTGCTTCTTTGAAAAGAACCCACAATCAAGTGGGAAGTATTTCCAGGTTGTTCCAGTGTGGCTCAGTATTTGGAAATCAATCAATATGATACAGCACATCAATAAAAGAAAGGATAAAAATCACATGATCATGTTATTAAATGAGGACAAAGCATGTGACAACGTACAACATCCATTCATGATAAAACCCCTCAACAAAGTAGGTTGAGAAGGAACATAACTAACAAAGGCCTTATATAAAAAACCCACAGCTAACATACTCAGTGGGGAAAGACTGAGAGCTTTTCTCCTGAGGTGAGGAACAGGTCAAGGATGTGCATTTTTACCACTGTTATTCAGCAAGTACTGGACGTCCTAGCTACAACAGTCAGACAGGAGAAAGAAATTAAAGGCATACGCATTTGTGAGGAAGAAGTAAAACTTTCATTCTTTGCAGGTGACATGATATTATATATAGAAAACCCCAAACACTTCGCCAAAAACCTCTAGAACTGATAAATGAATTCAGTAAAGTCTAGGATACAAAATCAATGTACAGAAATGTTGAATTTCTATATACTAATAATAAAGCGGCAGAAAGAGAAATTAAGAAAACAATCCCACTTACAATAGCACCAAAGATAATAAAATGCCTAAGTAAACTTAGGAGTAAACTTAACTAAGGGGGGGTGAAAGACCTGTACTCTGAAAACTATAAAACATTGATGAAAGAAATTGAAGATAACAACAAAGAAATGGATTCCTTGCTCAAGAATTTGTGGGTGCCACTGTTAACACTTCATGTTAAGAGGAAGGCCTCTTTTTCTATCAGGATATCATGTATCCTAACACATTACCATATGACATATCAGCCCAAGGAGGAAGCGTTATTCCATATAATAAATATTAGTAACGCTTAATTCAAAGTAAAAATGGTAATGACCCATTGGATCGTTTTATTTAATCCACTTTGGAAATCACTGCTGTAGACATTCCCTCTGGGGCACAGGTTTCTGGAAGGTCTCATCTAAAGAGATTCTTTTACAGAGTTACTTTCTCTCTCTCTCTTTAAAAAATTTTTTTAAATTAACATAATGTATTATTAGCCCCAGGGGTACGGGTCTGGGAATTGCCAGGGTTACACGCTTCACAGCACTCACCATAGCACACACCCTCCCCAATGTCCATAACCCCACCACCCTCTCCCTGCCCCGCCAACCCTCAGTTTGTTTTGTGAGATTGAGTCTCTTATGGTTTGTCTCCCTCCTGATCCCGTCTTGTTTCATTTATTTACTTTCTCTTTTCTAACAGTGATTCTCTTTTCTTTCTAAGCTTAGCCTTCCTCTACTCTTAGAAGTTATAAAACAAGGTAGTGATAAAAGAGACCCTGGTGGACATGAGAGTATATTTTTATATATACTTGAAGTAGTCAGACATGGTAGATGTTACCTTTTTTTAAATACCCTTTAGGATGTGAAAATTTATTTAACATTGTATTTATTATATAAAAATCCAATTATAATATATATATCTTAAAATTTTTATTTATTTTTAAATTTCTTTTCAGTATAATTATAATATATTAATAATGAAGAGCTGTTTCTTCTTTCATTGGTTATATATTGAATATAGTTTAAGAAATTTGAAAACTGGCTCATTTTATAGATTAAGTTTTTTAAAGTGACAGTAGAGGGCACTGTGGTATTTAGTTTTTCAAAGCTTATTTTAAAATTAGAAAGTTGGCACTTTTTTGTGTAATGCAGTGTATCTATTTAACTAATCTATTGAAAAGCTATGAAACTCTTTGTTCTTTGATTTTTCACTCCATTGGGACTATAAAAATTTTGTTGAGTACTAGGAAATTTGAGGTACACTATTTTTCTGGGTTCTACATTTGCCTTTGTATAGTGGATGAAAGAAATCTTTTAAAATAGTAATTCTTATAAACCTACTCACTAATTTTTAAAGTTTGGCTGTGTGAGATTTTCTTGATTAAAATCAGTACTATAAGAAAAATAGCTTTCAGTGAATATAAGAATTTAATTAAACTTCTGGAAGATGTTTTTTGTAAGTCCTAGCATCTCTACTTCTATCATATATAATTTTATTTGCCTACAGCCTGTCAGAGATAGCATGCCCAGAGTGACAGATTACCCTCGTATTACTGCATTCACCGAGGAAGCCAGTAAGTCTTAGTCTGACAGAAAACCTACATATTTATTCCTACATCCTTAACAAGAAAAGAAGAAAAAGGTTATTTGATTACATTTTCTCAGGGAAATTATTTGAAAATTCCATTTATATTTTAAGAATGTAATTAACCTTAATTGGGTTGCATAGATTTTATTTATTTATTTTTTGGGGGGGTTGTATAGATTTCAAAGAAGATAAATACCAATGATGGAAAACAGTATTTATAATACATTTGCAATGCATTGTAAATTTTTCTCTTTTCTACTCTTACAAAGCATTGCAAAGATAGAAGGGAGAAAAATCTCAACTCCTATTTAGGTCGTTCTATTATAAATTAGCTGAAAACTACTAGGCTTCAATGATTATATTTTTATAACCTTTGCCTCCAAATCAGGAGTTACTCCCCAGAACCTACATGAAAACCTGTGATGTGCTCAAGATCACATAGCAAGATAATGAATGACCTTGTCAGTGACATGTCTTAATAGTTATTGCCTACACCTGTACCCAACTGACCAGTTGATAGTTCTTCAGATATTAATATTTGTTCTTCAGAGCTACATAAATTCTAGAAGTAGCTTGGCTTTCATTTTATTTTTTTAAGATTTTACCTAAAGTAATCTCTCTACCCAATGTGGGCCTCAAACTCATAACCCAGAGATAAAGAGTTGCATGCTTTATTAACTGAGTCAGCCAGGTGCCCCTTGATTTTTTCTTTTTCTCTTTCTTTTTTTTAAAGATTTCATTTATTTTTTTATTTGGGGGAGAGAGTGAGAGAGAGTGAGAGAGAGCACAGGAGTGGTAGGGAGGGGCAGAGGGAGAGGGAGAAGCAGACTCCCTGCTGAGCAGGGAGTCTAAGGACACTGGGCTCATCCCAGAACCCTGAGATCATGACCTGAGCTAAAGGCAGACACTTAACCAGCTGAGCCAAGAGGAGTCCCAGGCACCCCATGATTTTTATTTCAAAATGACTGTTTACTATTATAAATAATCAGTTTTGATATGTAGTTATTTGGTATCTATTTTCCTATCAACTGTAATAGTTCATGCGAAGCAAGAAACTTCTAAATTCTTTCTGGCACAGACAGAACAAATAAGCTCCATGAGGGCAGGAATCTTTGTCTGTTTCATTGTCCCAAGTGCCTAATGTCTGGCACATAGTTAGTGTACAGTAAACATTTGAATAAAAATTTGTTGAATTTATAAATTATTTAATCCATTATCAATTAAAATATTTAAAGCTTCTGGAATTAAGTTTGGTTGTAGGGAGACTTTGTTGTTCTTTGGAAAGGGTTTTAGAAGGAGGAGAACAGGTACTCTGCTACCTACCTAGTAGTTTGGTAAAGATGATTTAACACTTGGACAGTGAGGCACCAGTGTAGTGTTGGAGACCATGGCGGAAGAGGAGATTATGAGCCAAATGGCTGTTAAAGTAACAAATAAGCACACATTTATATTGTAAAGTAACTCACTAAACATAAAGTTGATCAATTGGAATGCAAAGTGTTTTAAAGAACTATACTTTTATTAGTTTGAGCTAATTGGAATTAGAATTAGGTTAATAAAGGGGACATGCTTTAAAATAAATAGGTAATGATGTTTTATGAGCCTGTCAAAGTAGAAGCCAAAACAATTAGTTTTAGCTTAAATCATAGTTATGGTGTGTACACATAAAATGCTCTTTTCTTTTTTTTAAGTAACTATTTTCTTAAGTAAATATTGTTGCTGCTTATGTACTACCGCGTACTGGAATGATCACAAATTACAGCGAAGGGAGATGTGAGATTCTGAATTTCATTTATAATATAAACTAGTCATTCAAGTACTAGAGAAGAAATGAAGGAGAGATCAATATTTGATATGTTAAAAAGTGAAGGTCTAGGATAAGAAATTGTGTGGGAGGAGGAAGGCATCCCCGAGGTGGAGGCAAGAGGGAATGCAAAGTTTCCTTCATGTATTCAGCAGTCTTTTACTGATAGCTTACTGTGCTGGGTACTGCTGTGAAAATTGAAAAGGCCAAGTCTTTGCCCTCCTGCAGCTTCCATTGTAGGAAAGGAAGGCCGCCTTCAGATAACATAATGCCGATAGTACCAGAACACCTCTCTTTTACTGATTAGGTTGAACATTCTTTTTCTACTGCATTTTTACATTTTTTAAAAAATAACAGCTGTATTAAGATATGATTCACATACCATGACATTCATTCTTTTGAGTCAGAGGTTTTTGTTACATTAGCTGAGTCGTGCAGATATCACCAGTATTACAAAGGTTTTAGCAGGGTTCTCTTTGAAGGTCTGTTTTCCAGATCTTTCTCTCAAGCTGACATCTTCTTTTGGTATCACATCCTGCTTGTTAGGCTCCACTAATTACCAGCTGATTGTCCTATTCTTTCTTTCTTTCTTTCTTTTTTTTTTTTTTAAAGATTTTATTTATTTATTTGATAGAGATTACAAGTAGGCAGAGAGGCAGGCACAGAGAGAGAGGGGGAAGCAGGCTCCCTGCTGAGCAGAGAGCCTGACACAGGGCTCCATCCCAGGACCCTGAGATCACGACCTGAGCCAAAGGCAGAGGCTCAACCCACTGAGCCGCCCAGGTGCCCCTGTCCTATTATTTCTATACAGTACCCTAGGCTATTACATTCAGGCAGGGATGGTTTTTGAGGTCACTCTTTGAGGTTTGCTCTGACGGTGGCGGTTCTCTTAGCTCTTTTCCTTGGTTCTTTCTGCTGATCTAGCTGGTTTATCATATAGCTTGCTGGTCTTCATTATCAGAAGAGTTATTATTGGGGTGCCTCCGTCGGTTAGGTGTCTGCCTTCAGTCAGGTCATGATCCCAGGGATCGAGCCCTGGGATCAAGCCCCACATTGGGCTCCCTTCTCAGCGGGGAAGCATGCTTCTCCCTCTCGCTCTGCCAGCTACTCCTGTTTGTGCTCTCCCTCTCTTTCTCCCTCTCTCTGTTGCAAATAAATAAATAAAATCTTTTTAAAAAGGGGGCAGAGTTATCTTTGAGAGCACCCTTAAACTTGAACTTGCTCATGCTCTGTTTCAAATGAATTGGGTTCCTTTGGGAAGAGCTTCAGAGCTCTCTTTTCTTAGAGTCTGCCTCCCTTGGGCAAACTTTCCTAGCTACTGTTCTGGGCACAGAGCTAAGTACTAGCTTCTGGCATGCTGCTTCTGGTGTAGAACTTCTGTCCCATGAACAATCTAGGTTGACCACTCTTGGATCTCCAGTGTTGCCAGCCAGCCTCCTGCATGGTGGTTAAACTTCTGTTTTATAGCTGGAGGCGGTGTGGAGGAAGGCCACTGCTATTCTCTGGGCCACCCTCACCAGGAAGATAGCCTCCTCTGCTTGGAGTTGGAGGGGATGAGAAATGCTTGTGGCCTGCCTTTTTTGTGACATATGGTTTAAGCCTTATTAAGAGCTGAGAGGGAGCTCTGTCCTCTTGGCCACACCAACCCGGAGGGGAGTTTGTCGACTTGAGCTCGGGCAGGGTAGGAAATTGGTTATGGCTCTGATGCCGACAAACTGTACCAATACCAAGTTTTAGTAGATTTTCTTGAATAATGTTTCTTCCTTTGAATATGCCCCTAGGACAGTTTCCAGAGACTTTCAGTGATTTTTTTGTTTGTTTTAAACTTTTAATTTTCATTCTAGTTAACTAACATTGAGTATTATATTAGTTTCAGGTGTCTGATACAGTGATTCAAGAACACCTGGTCTTGTCATGCTTATCATAAGTGTGGTCCTTCATCCCCATCACCTATTTCCCCCATTCCCCCGACTCCACTCCCCTCTGGCAACCATTTGTCCTCTAGAGTTCAGTCTGTTTCTCGGTTTGCCTCTCTCTCTCTATTTCCCGCCTTTATTTTGTTTCTTAAATTCCACATAATAGTGAAATCACATGGTATTTTTCTTTCTCTGACTGACCTATTTTCTTTAGCATTATACTCTCTAGCTCCATCCATGTTGTTGCAAATGGCAAGATTTCATTCTTTTTACTGCTGAGTAATATTCCGTTGTATATTCATACCACCTCTTCTTTATGCACTTATCAGTTCACGGACACTTGGGCTGCTTTCATAATTTGGCTATTGTAAATGACGCTGCTACAAACATGCAGGTGCATGTATGCCTATGAAGTAGGTTTTTTTGTATTCTTTGGATAAATACCTAGTAGTGTGATTGGTGGGTCATAGGGTGCTTCTATTTTTCAGTGATTGTTTTTTAAAATGCTTTTGTCAGCTTTGCTTATTTCACTGGACTTTGGGTCTGTGAAACACTTTCCCTTCATCCTAGAAGTGGAACTCTCCAAACTACTTAATTCTAAATCTTCTAAAGTTCAAAGATGTGTTCCCAGGAAGGAAACTATGATTCTGGGTAACTGCAATTTATTATTTTTTTCTTTTTTGAGTAACAGTTTGGGTCAGACATGAAAATCAGAGCTACCAAAATCCGAGCAGTTCTTTGCACTATCTCAAGTATTGTACTGAGGACTTTCATACTCACTATATAGGTGATGAACTAAAGATGTTATTTTCAGGGTTTATTTTACCTAGTGGTTTTCTGCCTGCAGAAATCTGCAATGTCTACACGGCTTGTTTACTTGACTGGATTTTGCAGTTCTTTGACTTTTCTGGTATGTGGATGTTTCCTTCATGGAATAGTTGATATTTTTTTGCATTGTTTCATAGCCTGTCATACAACTTAGAGACATTTAAGGTAATATCCATTCTTAATATATATATTTTAAAGTTTATTTATGTAATCTTTACACCCAACATAAGGCTTGAACTCATGACTCTGAGATCAAGAGCTGCATGTTTTACTGACTGAGCCAGCCAGGCGCCCTGGTGATACTCATTTTAATTCTGAAATTTTAAATTGGCTTCATCTGTTATTAAATTACGTTTTATAAGAAAAGTTTACTGACATCTGATTGTGCATTTCAGTCATATGGGGTTTCAGATACAAAATCCGAATCTTTGTACTTCGTCTTCTTCATCTTTCTACTCAGTGAGTTATCTTTTTTTTCTAATTGCAGCCCTTCATCTCTTTGTCAGTATACATAGTTCCATCAACCACTCTCTATTTTCTGCTCCTCTCTGTATTTACTTGTGTTTACTCTTCTATGACCCCTGAAAGATGCTCTTCATCTCTCTTAATCTGCTTGCATTCCTGAATGGGAATCCATTGTACGGCAGAGTAATCATACTGAATCATTTCAGACGTCAATGGGAAGGGAGCACGTTGGTTTTCCCTGGGGTAACCATATATTCTAGGTTCAGTGGTGGAAAGGGGAGGTGGGATCATCTTGTATGGTATATTTCTATTCTAAGATATCATTTAGATAATTTCTTCAGCAGGAACATAGGTTTGACAGTTTCTTACAGAATGAGGTGGTAGATACAGTTGAACCAATTTACTCCCACTCTGTGGTTTATTAATGTAATAATTTCTTACCTTGAGGTATAACTCTACATAACTTAAACTGAGAAAGGAATTGATAGCAGTCAGTTTTGTAGTAGTAACAGTATGCTGTTGGGAATTCCCCTTAATACAACATTCATTTGTGTGCTGTTTTAATGGCAGGTAACGTCTGCCTGTAATAGTGATCTGTCATGAAAATTTACCCCCATGATATCTGGCTGCTTGATGAATTTCATATTACAAACATATATCAAATATGGGATTCAATGGTAGAAGATTAATGTATATTTCTGTAATACATTTGGAAGGACACACAGGGAACTGGTCATTGGTTGCCCCTATGGAAGAGAATCTCCTAGTTTGGAGGACTGAGATGGAAATACATACTTTATTCCATTTGAATTTTGTAATGTCATTAAGTGTTACTGAAACAATAGTAAAGCACTAAGAAGTAAGTAAAACAAAAACAAAATGAACAGTAACAATAGGGAAAATAAATTGGTAAGACATTCTGTAGATATAATTTCTGCTAAATATAATCTGGTGGCCCATTTAGGGTTTCTTTTTATGATGGTAAGCTCTTTGTGTTGATTAATTGGCAAGTTTGATTCGAACTCTCTTCTAGGTGGTAATTATATTCTTGTATTTTATCATCATTTTATTCCTTCTGATATCAGATGATTTAGAAGAGTTGCCAGGTTTCTCTTTGATATAGGATCTATTCTTGATTTGGAATGCCAGGTAGTAGAAGTGTTGCTTCAAGAATAAAAAGACCATGATAAGTATTCTTCACTTATGATAACTAAGACAGGATTTTTTGAGGTACTTTGGTTTATATAGATGGTGCAGAATTTACTTGAATCTTTGTCCAAATTCCATTTCTAAAGTCTAATTGATTAAATTCATTCTTGGTGTTTTATTTAAAAGAATGCAGCTTTAGCAAATATCTTTACATAAAGAAGAGGATTATGTTCAAGTTTTAGGTTATTGTTTTATCACTGTATTTTAAACATTTACAGGTTTTCTTTTTCTTTTTCCTGCCCTGTAGCCGGCCTCAGAAAGTATGTTTGTGTCCATTTCTACCGTTGCATCCTCTGCACATCTCTACTCATTTATACATAATTCAGCATCCAGCCGAGGTAAGATTTATAAAATAACTAATTTCAAATAGAATATTAGTATGTAAGAGGAAACACACTGATGAACATATTCATACGTTCCAGCTCTTTAACATATCTGAAAATAAATTGATGATAAATGCTTTGTCTTTGGAAAAAAGTTTCTTTTATATATTATAGTGTCATGTCATATGCTTTAGAGACCTAAAAACTGTTATCTCATAAAACTGTATTATTTCATAAAAATGGTAATTGAATAGTATAGAAATTTAGAACACCAGTGATTCTGTGTGAAGAAAAAATGAAATTTTGTGAGTGAAGAACCAAGAAAATCATTGCTTTTTAAATTTTAATCATAGCACGTATTTCTTAATGTTTCTTGTTAAAGTAGAAATGCCAGTATTTTAGTATTATGAAATGAACATATAAAATAAAATTTTATTCCTGTAATGAGTAGAGCAGATATGTATATTTTAAGTATATATGTTGTAGATGAGGATTTTTTATTTAGTACTTTCCTGTATAGGTGAAAATTGTGCATGTACTGGTGTGTATGTGTGTTTGTAATTCATGATTAACTGCAGTAAAGAAAGAAGGGAGGGAAGGATTTCCTTGATAACCATAAATGATAATCATTATGAAAATACTTGATGCATGGTACAGAATGGGTTTAGATTAACTGAAATTAAAATTCTTCTAGCATTTGGGAACTCAGGATATAATCTACTGAGTCAGACTTTTGGAGAAGAAATAATTTTTTTCTTAAATTTCTGAAGCCTTTGCCACTTTGAAATCCTTAACAAGGATTTGAAAGGTATCAGTCTGTCTTCTTCCTTTTCCAAATGATGAAACACTTATTCTTTTACTGCAAATTGTCGAATATTCCATTTGTTGGGCAGCAGTTTTTTTTGTTTGTTTGTTTGTTTTAGTGTTACAACATGCTTTTGTCAGGATTTGAACAATTGAACAATTTGGTCACTAGCATTATTTTGCTGTATTTAAATTTGCAATGCTCTGCAGCTCAGAGTTGTAAAAAATGATAGTTTATGGACCATAATAGTTTTGGATAAAACTCGACTTTTGATGGTGAATGTTTTTTTCATTTTGCAGTATACGTGTGGCAACATCTTTGTGAATATGTCTCCTCAAGCAAGGGAAACAAAAGCAAAAAAATAGTGTAATAGTGGTTATTATTTTGTGGTTCCAGACATAAGATAGTATTTAAAATATAGGTGTTTTTAAAAATTTGTGCCAATTTTAATGTTTTCAGGGGCCTCTACCTTGGTAGTAAAGAAATAAAACTGTCATTATTTGAGGTGACGTAGAATTACATAAAACCTTAAAGCCTCTACCAAAAACTATAAGAACCAATAATTGAATTCAGTAAAGTTACATGATATAAAAATAAAATACAGAAATCTGTTGTGCTTTTATACCCTAACAATGAAGTAGCAGAGGAGAGATTAAGAAAACAATCTCAGGGGCGCCTGGGTGGCTTAGTGGGTTAAAGCTTCCGCCTTCAGCTTGGGTCATGATCCCAGGGTCCTGGGATCGAGCCCCTCATCAGGCTCTCTGCTTGGCAGGGAGCCTGCTTCCTCCATTCTCTCTGCCTGCTTCTCTGCCTACTTGTGATCTCCGACTTTCAGGTAAATAAATAAAATCTTAAAAAAAAAAGAAAGAAAAGAAAACAATCTCAGTTGCAGTTATACCATAAAGAGTAAAATACCTAGTAACAAATTTAACCAAAGAAGTGAAAGACCTATAGTGTGAAAACTATAAGACATGAAAGAAATTGATGGTACAAATAGAATGATATACCATGTTCATGGATTGGAAGATTTAATGTTATTAAAATATGTATATTGCTCAAGGCATTCTACCAGTTCAGTGCAATACCTTTTAAAATACCACTAGCATTTTTCACAGAACTAGAGCAAGTATTCCCAATATTTGTATGTTACCACCAAAGACCTTGAATAAATAAAGCACTCTTGAGAAAGAAGAGCAAAAATGGAGGTATCACAATCCCACATTTCAAGATATCCACTTCGAAGCTGTAATAATCAAAACAGTATTATGTTACTGGCACAGAAGTAGACATATAGATCAATAGAACAGGATAGAGAGACCAGAAGGAAACCTATACTTATATTAATTAATGTAATTAATTAATTAATTTACAAACAAAGGAGGCAAGAATATACAATGGGGAAAAGAAGGTCTCTTCTATAAATGGTGCTGGGAAAACTGGTCACCTACATTCAGAACAGTGGAATTGGACCACTTGCTTATACTATACACAGAATAAACCCAAAATGGATTAAAGTCCTAAAAGTGATATCTGAAACCACAAAGCTACTAAAAGAACAGATAGGCAGTAAGGTTTTGGGCATTGGCCTTAGCAGCATCTTTATGAATATGTCTCCTCAAGCAAGGGAAACAAAAGCAAAAAATAGTGTACTAGTGTTGTTAGTACACCAAAATTAAAGACTTCTCTACAGTGAAAGAAACCATCAACAAAATGAAAATGCAATCTATGGAATAGGAGAAGGTATTTGTAAATGATAGATCTTATTGTTGGTTAATAAGGTTAATATGCAAAATATACAAGGAACTTACACAAGTCAACATCAAAAACCAAATAATCCAGTTGAAAATGGTCATAAGACCTGAAAGAAGACATACAGAAGACCAACAGACACATGAAAAGACACTCAATGTCAGTTATCATCAGGAAAATGCCAATCAAAGCCACAATGAAGTATCTCCTCCTCAAGCCTGTCAGAATAACAAGTATCAAGAAGACGAGAAATAGGGGGCGCCTGGGTGGCTCAGTGGGTTAAATCCTCTGCATTTGGCTCAGGTCATGATCTCAGGTCCTGGGATCGAGCTCTGCATCAGGCTCTCTGCTCAGCAGGGAGCCTGCTTCCTCCTCTCTCTTTGCCTGCCTCTCTGCCTGCTTATGATTTCTCTGTGTCAAATAAATAAATAAAATCTTTAAAAAAAAAAAAAAAAAGAAGACAAGAAATAGCAAGTGGAGAAAATGGCACCCATGTGTACTTTCGGTGGGAATGTAAACTGGTATAACCACTATGGAAAATTATGGAGTGTCCTCAAAAAATTAAAAATAGAAATACCATTTGACTATTAAGTCCATCAGAGGGTATTTACCCACAGAAAACGGAAACAGTAATTTGAAAAGATACATGCACCACTATGTTTATTGCAGCATTATTTACAATAGCCAAGATATGGAAGCAGCCTAAGTGTCCATCGATAGACACACGCGCGCACACACACACACACAGGAGTATTTCTCAGCCATAAAAAGAATGAGATCTTATCATTTGTACAACATGGGTGGACCTGGAGAGTGTATTATGCTAAGTGTAATAAGGCAGAGAGAGAAGGACAACTACCATATGATTTCACTTATATGTTGAATCTGAAGAACAAAACAAACGGCAAATAAAAAAAAAAAAACAACTGGAAACATACTTATAAATACAGAGAACAAACTGGTGGTTGCCAGAGGAGAAGGTGGTAGGGGGATGGGTGAAACACCTAAAGGGGGTTAGGAGGTACAAATTTCCAGTTGTAAAGTAAATAAGTCATGGGGACAAAAAGTACAGCATTGGGAATATAGTTATTAATATTGTAATAATGTGTGATGACAGAAGGTTACATACTTACTGTGGTGAGCATTGTGTAGTATATAGAATTGTCAAATCATTAGGTTCTATACCTGAAACTAATAAAATATTGTGTGTATATCAGCTATACATGATAAATATTATGTATAAATACAATATAATAATATAAATACTCAATAATAATTAAATTAATAAAATTTTATTTATTAAATTCAGTAATAAAAATTAAATAGTAAAAGGTCAAAAATGTAGGTGTTTTCATTGATTTGTGGCAGTTTTAATGCTTTCAAATATCTTATTCATTCATTTATTTGTTTTTGCTCTCCTTTGCTTCCTTTCTTTCTTACTTTTTTTCATGATTAGTTCACAGGGTAGGTGATCCCTCTATAATTGTGTATGCTACAGATATCTTTTATACAAGTATCTACAACTATATCCATACTGTTTTTCCTTGTCATCCAAGGAGCTTTCCAGTTTTAATCTAACTCAATAATACTGGCCTTCCTTGTACTTAATCTCAGCACATTTTTTTTTCTTTTTAATGAGCATTCTAATTTGACCATTCCCCCTAAAAAGTGATTGAAGTCCATTTAGATAGGCTTTAGGAGGAGGCTTTGGGAAAAGATTTGATGGAGTGGATGATACGGAGGTGATATGGTGGAGCATTTCAAAGAGTACTTACATGTTTGGAGAAAAATATTTAAGAATAAAATGTAATGGTTATCTCAAAAGTGTGAAAAATATCTGTAAGGAAGAAATGTTCTGTGACACCATGTAGCCATAGTGATGTAAGCACTATTTATTGACTTAACTAAAAATATGAGAATATGTGATGTTAGGGCATGATGGAAGAAAGGTAAATCCCTATTTATTGTAAGAGGCTGTGCTTATTCAGTGCCTTTAGTTAAGAATAAGGGCTCAGGAGCCAGACTGCTTGAATGTAAAGCCTTAATAGCTCTGTAAACTGTAACCCTGGGCAAGTTAATTAACTTCTCTGTGCTTTAGTTTCATCATTGGGAAAATGGACATGATAAAAGATACACTTCTTTACTGGTTTACTGCGAGCAGTAAATGAATCAGTTTGTCTATCCATCTATCTATAATGTACTTAGAATTATGTTTATTAGAGTCAGCTATGATGATGATAATAAATGGTGGTTTTAAGTAATACTTAAAATTGATAGTAAGAGGGGCACCTGGGTGGCTCAGTGGGTTAGGCCTCTGCCTTCAGCTCAGGTCATGATCCCAGGGTCCTGGGATCGAGCCCCACATCGGGCTCTCTGCTCTGCAGGGAGCCTGCTTCCTCCTCTCTCTCTGCTTGCCTCTCTGCCTACTTGTGATCTCTGTCAGATAAATAAAAAAAAAAATCTTAAAAAAAAAAAATTGATAGTAAGAGGGGCACCTGGGTGGCTCAGTGGGTTAGGCCTCTGCCTTCGGCTCAGGTCGTGGTCCCAGGGTCCTGGGATCGAACCCCGCATCTGGCTCTCTGCTCAGCGGGGAGCCTGCTTCCTCCTCTCTCTCTCTCTGCCTGCCTCTCTGCCTGCTTGTGGTCTCTGTCTGTCAAATAAATAAAATAAAATCTTTAAAAAAAATTGATAGTAAGACACACATGTTTTATACAAATATGGAGATAACTACTAGAAGAAATAGTTGAGAGAGTTAAAGTACTTGCCTTTGGGAAGTGGTAGTGGGGAGTATATCTGGGAACATTATAAATCTTTTGATTTTGATACTGCACTATTTAATTCTATATATATGTATGTATGTATATATATGTATGCTGGTAGAAGTTTGGAGAGTGGTTTAAGTAGTATGTGTCATAGTCTCATAGTGACGGTAAGGAGGGAAGAAAATAATAGGACATATTGGAGACTGTCCCAGACCTCTCCCCTTACCTCTCCTCATCCCGTTCTCCGTAGGAGCTGCTCCACATTGGTTCCATTCTCCTCACAGCTCTAGCTTGCTACATGTTCTTTTTAATTGCAAATCCCAACAAATCTGACTCTGCTCTTTTGTTTTCCAAGTTTTAGGTAGATTAATTTAACTACTCTTGGCATCTCTAGATTTACCTTTTCAAATTATTTTAATCAACACTTCAGAAACCTAGGACGAAAGAGATTAATGCAAAAATGTCCCTGAAGGATGTATTTGTGTGTGTGTTGAATACCGTTACTACCATAATTTTTGTTTCTGTTATAAACATAAGTAATGTAATTATAAACTTATTTTTGGTTACTTCAGTAAATTCATATGAAACGTCACCCTTTTGTGTGTTAATATGCTGTGTGTATTAATGTGCCATAATGGTCACATTAATTGCTGTGAGGATATATATAAACAGTGTTACATAAACTGATAAAGGTAACAGGGGTCTGTAGGTAGGTGAACTGCTCAGAGAGGGCTCCTGGCACTTATTACATCAGGCTTAAAATTTCCAGTTGGGCCAGTGGAGACGAGCCAGACAGTGACTGAGCACTATAGACTAAAATAACCAAGAAGAGGCAGGCTCAGGCAAACCAGCATATCAGCTGGGTATACTAGGATAAAGGATAGAATTCTTGTGACAGGAAAGGTGGTTTTTAGTGTTGAAAGCTAGGATGTTGGAAAAAAACACTGATGATAGTTAATGGAATTTGCATGAATGGTCACCAGATTTCTCTGCTCTAAGGTTATTTTACTTTTCCCCTTCCTATAACCTTTATTGTTTGGACATAGCCTGTAAATCCAACCCACATTCAGGTGAGTAGGAGACATTAAGCTCCACCTCCTGGAGTAGGGAGTACTTATGTTTACTACTTGGAATTCTTCTGTAAGGAATTTTATCTCTTCTCTCCTATTTATTTTTTTATTTTGGGTCATAATCCAGGTACTTTGCTATTTACTTTGTTATTCAAATTGTACCATTTTGGTCATTGGGAACTCTTTAAGCTTGGCTTCTGTGTCAGTTTGATGGGCTCCATGACTTTTTCTTTTTTAGCACTTCCTTCTTTCCTGGACATAAGGATTTAGGCAATTATCTTTAAGTTGATACTACAAAATGTAATTATTACTGAAATAAAATTTGTCAGAATAAATGATTCAGTTTAGTTAAATGCAGATTTCATTTTTCATAATCTTAACTATTATTTATATTAATGTAATCTTCTTATTTGATTAGTAAATCTCTAAACACACACAAGTAAAATAAAAATGTGTACTTATGTTTAATACTGATAAATCAGAGAAACTGTGGCTCTTTTTATTAAACTGTGATTTGTAATAAAAGTCTTGTGGAAGTTATATATCATGTAATGAATCATGTTCATCATGAGTTTTAAAAGTGTGTTTGTCTAAGTGAAAATCTATGTCTTAATTAATTTTGTAATTAAAGGAAAGCAAGGTGTTGCGGACAGTTCCCCTATTAGCAGCATGCCTCCCCCAGGACAAGTGTAAAGTCAAGATTGGTCGTCGCTTCAGTGAAGAAAGGTAAATTACCTTTTAGGGAAATTGAGAATAAGTCACAGCTACACAGATCTTTAAAAAGTGGTTTCTTTCACCTTATCCATCAGACCCAGAGCATGGTACATTGGAAGAGGTTAAAAAAAAATTAAGTTCTGCCTTCTTCCTCAAAATAATACAGGACAAATCAAAACATGAACAAAAACACCCTCAGAAAACACAGGCCAAAATGTAATAAACAGAGGAATTATCTCAGTTCTACAGGAATATATTTTGAGTCTAAAAGACATATATTTACTGTTTATTTCATTTTAGAGGATTTGTATTAGATTTAGTTGTATTTTTTCTTCTTTCTTTTCTTAAATTAACAATTATATATGATATACATTTATGTAAATGAACACATATTTATCCAATTCCTGCCCATTAAGGCTTTCCTAAGGCATGATGACTAGTACTATATTTAGTATTCTTGTTATAGGCACATCACATTAAAAAAAATTTTTTTTTTTTAAGATTTTATGTATTTATTTGACAGAAAGAGCACAAGCAGGGCGAGTGGCAGGCATTTCCAGGAGAAACAGACTCCCCGCTGAGCAAGGAGCCCGATATGGGACTTGATCCTTCAGCTCAGGTCATGATCCCAGGACCTGGGATCATGACCTGAGCTGAAGGCAGACATTTAACCAACTGAGCCACCCAGGCTCCCCAGATCGTATCTTTTTTAAAGGATGCCTTTTCTTGTCATGTTTAAAATAACTCTTTGATTGAGGCCCAGTATTTTTAGGGGCAGCAGCCCATTAGTTGATAAGTTCACTGACAGTTCTATAATGTACTTGGATCTTACTTCACATACAATGTTCTTGGATCTTATTATATAACCCATTATCATAAATTTATATTAAATACTATGTATATATTTAAGTTTTTCTGCAAATCTTTTATCTTTGAAGCATTTTTTTTTGCTTTTCTGCCTATTCACAAAGCCTTCACTAATTATTTTGATCCCACCTGCACAGTTAAGTATATTTTTAGATGCAAAATTTAATTTCTTTTGAAAATACAGGGATTTGTTTTTCAGTCCACTTATGAAAATGCTAAATAAGGCTAGTACTAGCTCCCATCCCAGGGAATTGACCAAAATTTTCCCTTCCCTTATTATTTTGGGTTCCTTTTTATTTAGTTTCAAATTATGAAAATAATATCATGTTAGAACTTTATAAAATTATTTTTTCCCTTCTTGGTAACTATTGTTTAGGAACACTTCTCATATAAAATTTTCTTTGCCTTGCCCTCAGAGATGAGATTTGCTCTGGGCTTGGTGTGAATTTTGCCATTTTATTAGGAATGCACATGAGATCCAGAGCCCTTTGCATGGCGAGTGTGTGTATCATTTACTTTGTGACATTTCTTTCACATAAAGTCTCTTTGTAATTTGTGGGTGGATGTAGGTATATCCAAACTTGATCCATCTGCCAGCTTGGATCCAGTTTATTTCATTGCAGTTTATTTCATTTCATTTAGATGAGTATCTAAACTATCTGGGTCATTCCTGACATTTGGCTATCTAACAGCTCTACCAACATGTTTGTGGTTGAGAATCTTTTTTTAAAAAAATTATTATTATTATTATTATTTTCCTCACCATAGCAACCCCCCCCCCCCAATGTTGTGGATGAGAATCTTGATGCGTTTTCAAATAGTTCATCCCATTTTGAATCTATTATATTAAGTAGTTTGTTTTTTTCCTTTGGAGCCTAATATGGTGCCTAGTCAGTAAACTATTATTCACTATTGGATTTTAAACTAAAGCCAGTTGATATTGTTAATTAATTATTAATCTGGCAATTGAATGGTGTTAATTTAAGTTTTTTTTAAAGAGTACATGATGTAACCATTCAGGAATGGTTAAGAGACCTACTGCTTTTGGTATCTTTTATAAGTGGAGTTTAAAAATACTTACCTTCAGGGGCACCTGGGTGGCTCAGTGGGTTAAAGCCTCTGCCTTTGGCTCAGGTCATGATCCCAGGGTCCTGGGATCGAGCCCCACATCGGGCTCCCTGCTCAGCAGTGAGCCTGCTTCCCCCTCTCACTCTCTGCCTGCCTCTCTCCCTACTTGTGATCTCTGTCAAATAAATAAATAAAATCTTAAAAAAAATACTTACTTTCAATTTTTTGCCTCTAGTATATAAGAAAACAATTGGGTTTTGTGTACCAACCCTATATCAGGTGACTTTCTAAATTTATTTGCTACTTATTGGAATTGTTTTGTAGCTTCCCTAGAACTTTCTATTCAAGTTGTACTATCACCTGCAAATGATCTTTATGGCTTTTATTTCTTTTTCTTGCTTTATTGCAATAACTGGGAACCTTAGTACAATGTATATTAGGAGTGGTAAAAACCAATATTTCACTTTGATCCCAATCTCAAGGGACATTGTAAAATAAGATCTTGTTGTACATTTTTGTAGATGCCATTAATCAGTTTGAAGATGCCATTTATTGTCTTCAATAGACTCTCAAACTTGTTTCCTTCCCTTCAAGGTTGTTTTGTTGCTTGCAGACAGAGGCTTTCTGACTCTTTCTTACATTTCCAGTACCAAAATGCTTTGATGTGTATTTTTGAAGGAACTACAATAAGAGTAGTTAAACTTCTTTTTTCCCCTCACAAGCTAACAGAGGATTTTCTTTTTAAATTTTTAGAGATCCTGAACTTTCAACTATTTGTCGGAAGTCTGATACATTAATATTATATCCAGGGGCCGAAGCTACTAATTTGGAAGAATTTATATTAGAATCTCCTATTTATCCTTCCACAATCATCATCATCGATGGTACATGGAGCCAGGCTAAGGACATTTTCTATAAGAATTCTTTGTTCCGACTCCCCAAACAGGTAAACTAGTATTTTAACGTAGAATAAACACAAATGTATAATTATGTATGTTGTATATATTTTCTGTGAGGAGCTACACATATGTTTTTTATGTATGGATTTGGTAATAATTATGTGTGTGAATGCATTTACATAGATATGTATATGGGTGTATGTGTGTTTGCTATGTATATGTAGAAAGTTTGTACCCTGTTCATCTTTTTCAATTCCTGCCACCAAACTTCACCTTAATTTAGGCATTTGGTTATAGTAAGAGTATCTCAGACATTTAATTGGTGAAGTCTAAGGATTAATTATTTCTATATCTGTTAATGTTTTTGTGAAGTGTTATATTTAAATACTTCTGTATGGTAACTGAATTACCTCTTCTTATTAGGAATGACTTAATTTTTATGAAATACTATTTTGTCATTTATTATTATAATTAGATTATCCTTCAATTTGTTGATGATGGTACGTTTCCCATAGTGAGCCATTCTTGTATTCATTGAATGTACCCCACTTGATCATTTTATATTCTCCTTTTGATATTTTGCTGAAATTTTTATTTGAGGCCCTTGAATTATAATTTATGTATTTTTTATACTTCTATTATCAGGTTTGAGTACTAAGATAGTCTTAACTTCACCAAATGAATAGGAGAGATTTTAGTATTTCCTATGGCCTAGAATAGTTCAAATAATATTGGAATTCTTGCTTTTTAAAAACTAGAATGAACTCATTGGTGAAACCACCTGTTCCTGGTCTTTTTAAAAATGATAACTTTTAAACCCTTCTTTTAAGCTCTTATGGAAATTATTCAAGCTTTCTCCTTCTGTTTGATTTTTTAATAACTTTTTAAAAAAACTTTAATCTTTTTGGGGTAATTATTCCTTTCCCTTGAGTTAACAAATTGGTTGCCATATACCTGAATATATTCTTACATACTTAATTTATTTTGAATTATGTCTTTTGTCCTTTCTAATCACTCACACACACACTTTTTTCCCTATGAGCATACTCAAAAGATGTTTTTCTGTTTTATTTAGCTTTTAAAAGTATTAGCCTTTAGATTGTTTTAATGGCTATTGTACTTCATTTTTTCCTTAATCTGTGATTTTTATCTTGATCAGTTTCTTTCACCACTTTCAGCTCATTTTTCTGTTTTTGTAAGATTTTACTGTGTATTTTCTTCCTTTAGTAAGATTAGTGAGTTCCTTCTTTAATAATAAAAGGAGAGAAGACTGTAATATTTCTTCTTTTTCTGGGTTTGTAAATGGTAAGAAACCCGAATTGGAAATGAGGTGCATTAGACAATGGATGGGTTTGATTGGACCTCCTTAGTGGTCCCAGACTACATTTGACTTATGTGTCCCTTCAGGTTTTTTGTTTTTTTTTTTAATAGTTAACATATAATGTATTATTTGTTTCGGTGTACAGGTCTGTGATTCATTAGTCTTACACAATGCACAGCACTCCCCATAGCACATACTCTCTCCATGTCCATCACCCAGCCACACCATCCCTCCCACCCCCCCGCTTCATAATATTTCTTCTTAATGTTACTTTCATTGTAGCTTATAATTTTGGGTTGATGTATACTTATCTATACCACTGATATGATTTGTAATTAGTTTTGATTTCTTTCTACTCATGGATTATTGATGACTTCTTTTATTTTTTAAGATTTTATTTATTTATTTTTGAGAGAGAGTGAGCAAGTAAACACGTACAAGCAGCAGGAAGGGGCAGAGGGAGAAGCAGACTCCCCACTGAGCAGGGAGCCCAGATGTGGGACTCAATCCCAGGATCCTGGGATCATGACTTGAGTTGAAGCAACCTATTGAGCCACCCACTTGCCCTATCAATGACTTCTTAATTCTCAGGTGTTATAAGATTTTTGTCTCTGTTTTATTTTTATTTCTTATTTTGTTATATTGTGATAAAAGAACACTGCCTACAATATTTTGAGTATGTTTATGATTTTTGTATGGGTAAGTAAATGGCAAATTTTTGTATCTGTTTTGTGACTATAAAAAATTCACTATAAAAATTCACATTCTCAGGGCGCCTGGGTGGCTCAGTGGGTTAAAGCCTCTGCCTTCAGCTCAGGTCATGATCCCAGGGTCTTGAGATCGAGCCCCCCCCCTCCTCTGCTCAGCGGGGGGCCTGCTTCCTCCTCCTTCTGCCTGCCTCTCTGCCTGCTTGTGATCTCTCTCTCTCTCTGTCAAATAAATAAATGAAATCTAAAAAAAAAAAAAAAAAAAAATTCACATTCTCAAATTTTTCATTGCACTTTTATTTTTGTCATACATGAAGTATTTGATTCTGAAAAAGGTATTTGAAAAGCTTCTGTTCATGTCTTTTAAATGAAGTTGGCTCTGCATTTCTAGTAGCTTTTGTGTTATATATTTATCTGTTCTGTTATGTGTATAACAACACATGCACTTGGTGACGAATAACAGTGGAATCATGATTCTGAGATTCTAATCTCAAACTCTTTGTAGTTTTCATTCCCTTTGATTAAAATGCGGATACAGTTTTTAGATGAGACTCATCTACGCAAAACAGATGTAAAAAACAGCTGACGTGTTGAGTGCTTTGAATGAGCCAGTCGTAATTCCAAGTGGTTTATGTGTCTTAACTTGCTTAAGTCGTCCCCAGAGTATTGTTACTGTCTTAGGTAACACATGAAGAGGCTGAGACACAGATGTGTTCAGTACCTTGCTTTAGATCACACAACTATTTCAGAGCAGAGCTGCGTCTTTAACCGATCTAGTTTTGAGCCAACGCTGTTGTCTTAACCAGAGCAGCGTACTGAAAGGGAAGCTTCCATCAAGGATATTTACCGAGTATAGCTTCCGCAGGTTTATCTGGCTTTGTGAATATACCATGATCCACAAGAACCAACTCCTAAAAGGCAGGGATACTGTTAGGTTGCTGCACATTTTAGACAAAATTTATGTTGACATTACAATTAGATATTGTCCAACATACAAAGAAAGTTTATGGAAGTCTTATGTCTGTAGGTTTGGTGCAAATATTTGAATTTTTTTTTCTTGCTTATGCTGTGTCTGCATCTTTCATTTTGTGGTAACATGAGTACATGAGTACCATAGCAATGAATTACAAAGTCATATTACAAAGATTAAAAGATACTTTAAAATAAATAATTTACCAAATTCATTTTCTTCTTTAAATTGAGTAGCAGTTAAGGACATAAATGAAATAATTTTCCCATCCTACTATACCATATATTTTTTTAATCACTTTTTCCTTTTCTCATTTTTCTAAGCTAGAAGCAAATATAAGTAGATATTTGTTTAGCCTGGAAATGGGCCTATTACGACCATCAGATAAAATAAAGTGCTTAAAAGAAACATTAGCTAGATTTGACTATATGACAGAAAATATCACCATAAGCTAAAGTGAAAGGCAGATAGCTTTCTGGAAATCTGTGAATCAGATAAAAGGCTTCGTAAGCTTAGAGTTCTTAGAGATAAAAAAGGTAAAGGTGAAAAATCTCCAAAAAATGGGCCATTAGAAAATAAATGTATTTATAAAATACTTTGGTAATTATATAACAATGTGATACTAAGATGTCAACTTTTATGTTGAAAGAGCTTCAAACTTTCAGAAAAGTCTCAAGAATCGTAACAAAGGTCCCTTGAATGCCCTGAAGTTTTACCATTATTCATTAATTGCCTCATCAGTCTCTCTGTGTGTATTTTATGCTTTTCTGAACCTCTTCATAGTTATGGAATAGGTATCCAAATTTACTTTTTAAATTGAAATGTTGCTAGCTCTGGCAAGAGCTCTAGCAAAAGTGTCTGTTCCTAAATATTTTTTCCTAAAAATTTTTTTTTTGCTTGAAATAAAAAAAAAATAGTGATTTAAAGCCCAACACAATTTATAAAAATTCATATATTCTGAGATAGTTTCATCTTAATATACATGGGAAATATGGGTCATTTTAGGAATAATAATACGTATGCTTTTTTAGAGTGTCATACAATACATAGCCCAAATATATGAGTGTGGGTTGGTTAGGCAAACCAACCCACTTTCTGGAAGTTGTTGCAAAAACCAGTGAAATCTGTATATTTACTCTTTCTTTAAAAGAAAAAAGTTTTGGGGCACCTGGTTGGCTCAGTGGGTTAAAGCCTCTGCCTTCGGCTCGGGTCATGATCCCAGGGTCCTGGGATCGAGCCCCACATTGGGCTCTCTGCTCGGCGGAGAGTCTGCTTCTCCCTCTCTCTGCCTGTTGCTCTGCCTACTTGTGATCTCTGTTAAATAAATAAATAAAATATTAAAAAAAAAAAAGAAAAAAGTTTTATATGTATACATACACTTACATATTCACAGATAGCTAAGTTGAGGTGAAGAGAGGATTGATTTTTGAATGTAACAATGCTTACCTTTAGACATCTATAAAATGATGTTGATAATTATAGTGATTTTATAGTAAGTTCTGAACTACCTCTTATAGTTCACTTTTTGTTACTTTTGTAACACTAAAAAGATATGCTTATTTTTAATATATTCTCCCCTTCTTAAAAAACTTCCCATTCGTATATAATGATTTTTATTTAATTAGTAACTATTCCCCAGCTTTTCTGGAAAGAATTTTTGTTTTATTATGCAATAAACTTTCCTAGGGGCCCGGCTTTAATAAGTGAGTGTACAGTTAAGATAACTTAACTTCTTGTAACATGAGTTGTGCACGGGTAATTAACGACAGAGTTTCAATTCAAACTTGAACAAAAAAGAAAGTATACAGGTCATGTCACTAGGAAGCTAAGAACCAGTAGGAGTGGATTCTGTCTTGCCTGGGATCTGGTTCTGAAGCAGCTCTCTCTGTTTTTGAGGATTGCTGCCCTCTGCATTGGGTTTGATTTTTGACTTCTTCTGTGCTACTAGAAGAAATCTGTAGGAAGCAGCAGATTAGCCTCTTACTGGCTTAATTTATCTTTTTTTTTTTTTTAAGATTTTATTTATTTGACAGACAGAGATCACAAGTAGACAGAGAGGCAGGCAGAGAGAGAGGAGGAAGCAGGCTCCCTGTTGAGCAGAGAGCCTGATGTGGGGCTCCATCCCAGGACCCTGGGATCATAACCCGAGCCAAAGGCAGAGGCTTTAACCCACTAAGCCACCCAGGTGCCCGTGGCTTAATTTATCTCAACAGAAAGATGATTTCTCCTTCCCAGGGCAGAATCCTGGATTGTCCCATTTTTGGGCGTGGGGAGGATGGTGGTACAACTAATGAGAGCAGGACCACATGAATCTGGAAATTTCTCCAAGAACGTGAGGTGGTGTTATCAGGACTATTTAAAAGCAGGGATGGTCAGACCAAAAACCCATAGATAACCAGACCACTATGTATCAGTTGTTTACTTGTAAAAGCATGTTTGTTTATATATTTCTTGGCTCAATCAAAATTAGTGTGGTAGAGTAGTATTTTAATATAATTCTTTCTTACGGTTTTGTTCACCAAGGGAAAGACTGAAATGTACAATGAAAATTCAGTACTTGTCTAAATCTTCAAATGTATAAATAATGTATAAATTAATTAGATTTTATTTATAAATGTAATTTGTCAGTTTTCTCATCAGTACACATATACTCACACACCTGCTTTTTGCATAAATTTGTCTTAACTGTTAGTCTTGGTTTAGCTGCTCCATTCATTTTCTATAGTAGTATAAACATTTTGCTGCAAATACATAAGAAAAAAATGGCAGAAAGAAAAAAATCAACATTAAAATCCAAGGTATTGCTTTCTTTACAGAAAAAAATATATAGTCTTCTTTCCCTAAATAAGAGAATAACCATATGTAAGCTTTGTACTTAACTGATGAATAAAAGAATTGTAATACAAACCCATTAAGTTGGCTTCTTCTTAATCTGGATTTCTAATATATCCAGACCATTTGGCAGTGAATCTCTTCCCTCAGAAGAATTTTACACAGGAGACTCTTGATGTTGGCTAGTAATAAATTCAAGATGAATATGGAAATGTTTGTAGAGGCTCCCAGCTTTCTTCATAAACTTATTTCCGGTGAGTTATTTGCATATCCTTGCTCTTTTGCCTTTAAAACTTCCACTAAAGCTGTATTTCTCACTTGATAAGCTGAACACTGTTGGGAGAACCCAGGGACTAAAACATTTTCATGAAAGCTGTTTCTTGTGTCTACATAGACCTATTACAGACTGGATTATGTTACATATCTAATCTTTTGCCTAATTCAAATTCATCATTATCCTCTAAATTTTTAACTGATATAGAAGATTTTATTAGTTTCAGCTGTACAACACAATGCTTTGATATTTGTGTTTATTGTAAAAGGACCTAAGTCTAACCTCTGTCAAGTGTTTTCTTTCTTGTGTTGAGAACTTTTTTTTTTTTTTTTTTAAGATTTTATTTGTTTATTTGACAGAGAGAGAGAGAGACCACAAGTAGGCAGAGAGGTAGGCAGAGAGACGGGGAGGCAGGCTCCCTGCCGAACAGAGAGCCTGATGCGGGGCTCGAACCCAGGACCCCGAGATCACGACCTGAACTGAAGGCAGAGGCCCAACCCACTGAGCCACCTAGGCACCTGAGAAATTTTAAGATCTGTTCTCTTAGCAGCTTTGACATGTACAGTATGGTATTATTAACCATATTTGCCATGCTCTGTGTTACATCCCTGTGACTTACCTGCTGGAAGCTTGTACCTTTTGACCCCACTTCACCCATTTTGCCTCCCCTCTGTCCTCCACCTCTGGCAACCACTGATCTTTTCTCTGTGTCTAGGAGCTCATTTGTTTAGATTATTATTATTTTTTTAAGATTCAACCTGTGAGTGAGGTTATATGGTGTTTATCTTTCTCTGTTTGACTTATTTCACCTTGTATAATGCCCTCAAGTTTATCCATGTTGTTGCAAATGACAAGATTTCCTTTTTTAAGTGGCTGAATAATGTGCACTGTGTGTGTCTGTTTATGTGTGTATCATTTTCTTTATGTGTTCATCCATCTATGGACCCTTAGATTGTTTCCATATCTTGGCTACTGTCGATAATACTGTGGTGAACATGGGAGTGCAGATGCCTTTTCAAGTGTTTTTGTTTTCTTCAGATTATCTTTTAATTCTCTCCAGAATTTCATGTTCGTTTACTTCTATTACCAGCATTGGGAGTTGGCTTATTTTTTTAATACCCTTTTCCTTTTCAAAAGAAACAGATTTTTTTGTTTGTTTTGTTTCATTTTTTATTTCATTGAATAATTTATAAAAGATTCTGGAAAACGAGTGCACAATACAACCTGTTTGAGATATAGAGTCTGAATAGCATAATTTACTTATTGTTTGTTAAGTGACTTCTGTACTGTGTCTTTCAATAAATGTGCTTTAAATTAGTAACAAAGTAAGTATTTCATGTCATGGAACTTTCAGATCTTTGGGGCATAGTAAGAAGAGTTGAATGTTAAATGCAGAATGCCAGGGGTTTATAATGCATCGATGATCTTTTTTGATCTTCACATATCTTTCATGGTTTTTTGTTTTTTGTTTTTGATAGACTGTATCTGTACCTCTGGGTCTCTTCTGGCTCATGTGTTGGAGTGTTGTGTTCTCCTCATGGGTGATGAGGCTTATCTCCAAGTTGTAGATGGCATTGTATTTATATATAGAACTTGAGTTAACTTGCTTCTGTTGGGTATATCATTCCAGGTAGTAGAACATAAATTGAGAGGAATTATGACTTGCTATATGTGAAAGGATAATTTAAAGAAAGTTACCAGAAATCTCTACATGAGGGGAGGCTGCCTGGCTCAGTCGAGAGAGCATATGACTCTTGAAATCAGGGGCGTGAGTTCATGCTCTATGTTGTGCCTAGAGTTTACTTAAAAAGAAAAATAAAAAAGAAATATGTGCATGAAATTCATCGCTTCCCTATTTCCATCTGTTCCTCATTGAGTTCTTTATTTTTTTTTTAAGATTTTTATTTATTTATTTGACATACAGAGATCACAAGTAGTCAGAGAGGCAGGCAGAGAGAGAGGGGGAGGCAGACTCCCTGCTGAGCAGAGAGCCCAATGCGGGCTCGATCCCAGGATCCTGAGATCATGACCTGAGCAGAAGACAGAGGCTTTAACGCGGTGAGCCACCCAGGTGCCCCCCAGAAGGAATCTTAAAGATTAATAAATTCTTAGCATTTCAGAAGTCAGGAAGCTAAAGGCCAGCAATAAATGTGTCTGCTGAAGTCGCAGCCAGTTATGGGGAGATCCAGAGGTATAATCTGCTTCTCCTGCATTCTAATTCAGCATTTCAGGCTATTCCTAGAATTTGCTAATTAAAAAAAAATTTTGTGTTGAATTTACTTTAACAATAACCTAAATTTATGATTTTATGTCACAAATCATTTGTCTAATGTAGTGCCTGAAATGAAAGGCATTATTATTCTCAAGTGGAATAAGTCAGGTAGAGGTATACAACAGCAGACTGTGGAAGGAGGTGCTCTGCCTTCCTTGTCAGAGTGTGGTTCGTGGACCAGCAGCATTGGCATCACTGGGAAGTCGCTTAGAAATGCAGAATATCAAGTGCCACTTTAGAATTACTCAGGATCGCTATTTTAACAAAACATCTGGATAATTCTTCTATACATTAAAGTTCGAGAAGCACTGCTGCACTAGGTATTTTAAAATTGACATGTAATTCACAACCTTTAAAGGTAGGCCTTTGTAGTGTACAGTTCAGTGGATTTTAGTATATATGCAAAGTTGTATAACTGTCACCATTATCATATTCCACAATATTTTCATGTTTTTCAGTTCCTTTCCCCCCAAAAGCTCTGTACTCATTGTTAGTCCCCTTTTTCCTTCCCCCATTCACAAATGCAGGTGACCCACTGCTCTGTTTGTTGTCTCTGTAGATTTTTCTGGGATATTTTCTATAGACAGAATTATACAGTAGGTAGTCTCTGTGTCAGGCTTCTGTGACTGAACCACAGATATTTCAGAGTTGACCTGTGTTGTAGCACATGTCAGTATTCCACTCTTTTTTATGGCTGAGTAATATTCCAGTATATGCATATACCACATTTTGTTTATCATTAATCCATTGATGGACATTTTGTTTGTTTCCACTTTTTGGCTCTTGTGATGATGCTTTTTAAAAAAATATTATTTTATTTATTTATTTGATAGAGCACGAGAGAGCAGAAGTAGGCAGAGCAGTAGGCAGAGGGAGAGGGAGAAGCAGGCTCCCTGCTAAGCTGATGTGGGGCTCAATCCCAGGATCCTAGGATCATGACCTGAGTCGAAGGCAGAGGCTTAACCCACTGAACCACCCAGGCACCCCAGATGAGGCTGTTATAAATATTTGTCTGTAGGTTTTTGTGTGCCTGCCTTTTTTCAGTTCTTTTGGGTACATACCTGAGAGTAGAATTGTTGGGTCATTTAGTAACTGTTTGAAGCTTTTGAGGAACTGTCAAAGTATTTCACAAGGCTGATGCACTATTTTATATTTCCTCTAGTGATGCATGAATGTCTGAATGATTCAATTTCTCCATTTCTGGGCCAACCTTACTTATGTCTTTGTGTGTGTGCGCGCGTGTGCGCGCACGCACACGCACGCCCTTGCACACGTGTATGTGTGTGTTTCCCTAGTGATTAATGATGTCAAGCATCATCTTTGTATGTGCTAATTGGTCATTTGTGTATCTTTTTTGGAGAAATGGCTTTCAAGTGCTTTGCTGATCTTTAAATTCGCTATTTTGCTTTTTTTCTTTTTAAGATTTTGTTTGAGAGAGAAGGATAGAGAGAGGTTGCACTAGTGGAGGGTAGGGGCGCAGGGAGAAGTAGACTTCCTGATGAGCAAGGAGCCCTGTGGAAGGCTTGATCCCAGGACCCTGAGCTGAATGCAGGCACTTAACGGACTGAGCTACCCAGTTGCCCCTTGGTATTTTGTTTTTCTTATGATTGAGTTTAAAGCATTTTTTAAATATTCGTAGAATGCCCCATATTAGATATATGACTTGCAAGTACTTCCTCTTTTCCCTGGGGTATTCTTCTATTTTCCTAATTGTGTTCTGTGATGCAAAAAAGTTTTTAATTTTGGTGAAGTCCAACTTACCTGTTTTTTCTTTAGTTTCTTGAGTACTAGTTGTTTAAATACTTATAGAAAAAGAAGCAAGTTAAAAAAAGATTGGAGGCCCTAAGTATAAAAGTCAAAGGAGATTTCAGATTTGGGAGAAGGGCTTATGAATCTCTGGACACCAAATGCTAGAAATATTTTAAGAAGTTGAGAAGCTGTTACTCTGTTCTTAATTAATTTAATTTCCCAAACATTCCTGTATTAGTTATTATGTGTCACTTTTCTAAATACGAATATCGACTCATTTAATTGTCATGATAATTTAATATGATTTTCATTTAGTAGAAACAAAAACTGAGACACAGAGATGTTAAGTAACTTGCCTGAGATCACACAGCTAGCATGCAAGGGCCTGGTAAAGAATTCTGACATATGTGTTTAAAGTTTCTCTGTCAAATACAATGTTGGTATTAAGGGGATGAAAGAATTAATCTATAATCTTAATTACAGAGAAGGATCTAGAGGCTCCTGTCTGAGAGTGTGTGGAGGAAGAAGTGTTAGGGCCAGTCTGGAAAATGGGAGCAGTTGGGGTAAGCATCCAATATTAGAACAATATGTTTTTTAGTCACTGGTATGATTTATCTCTGGGAATTAATTAGACTTCATTTTTGTGATTTTAAATTAGACTTGCCTATATGATCTTCTACATATATTTATATACCTTTCTTAAGAGAGATTAGAAAGAGTTACACATATTTTCTCATATCTAGGTGGTAATTGTTATGTAACAGGTATTGAATGTCAGTGAGATATTGAAAAATTTTATTATGGCCCACATGTTGTTCATACCTTTTGGACAACTCAGTCCACAAAAAGACACAATTTCATGAGTCAAAGAGTCTGCCTTTAAAGGAGGAGAGGGAAACTGATGATTCTTGATAGGTGTGGTAATAGATACAATACTATTAACTGTTGAAAGAAATTGGCAGTTAAAGCAATAGTTAGGGACACCTGGGTGGCTTAGTCGGTTAAGCATCTGCTTTCCACTCAGGTCATGTTCCCAAGGTCCCGGGATCGAGTTCCACCGGGGCCTTCTTGCTATGTGAGGAGCCTGCTTCTCCCCCTGCCTGCTTCACCTCCTGCTTTCTCTCTCTCTCTCTCTCTCTCTCTCTCATTCTCTCTGACAAATAAATGAATAAAATCTTAAAAAAAATAATAAAGCGGTAGTTAATAATTCCCTTTGCCTCCCTTCCAGGTAACCCCCTAACTGCATTTCCCTCCTTGCAACTTTTTAGAGTTAAAAGTATCTTGCGTTTCCTTCCCAAAAAAAAAAATTTTTTTTTTTTTTTGGTGCTCATAAACAGTGTAACAGGCTATACTCAACTTCCAAGGTATGTGCACCATTCCACGTGTCCTTTCACTGAGGCACCAGTGCTCTGTGCTCAGAAAGGCCTGAGCGAGCAGAAACATGAAGATAGTCACAGAGCGTTGTTTCCCAAGGCTAGGATATAAATTCTGAGCTCTAAGTCTCCTATATAAGCCTCATAACTGGGAAATCCCCAAATTTCCCATCATCAGCCAGTCTGTGGTATTTTGTTACAGCACCCTGTGCTAAGACACACCTCTGTCAGTTACCAGGGAGAAATGCCCTCATCAAAAGGCAAACAGGAATGCGATGCATATTACATTGTTATTCAGAAAAGCTTTTTCAACTTTTTACTCAAGTAGTTCTTTTTGCCCATTTCTTCTTTTGTTACCTGTGCTTTTGGTATCACATCCATGAAATTTTTGCCACATCGTCGTGTGCCACAATGTTGTGAAGCTGTTCCCCTGGTTTTCTTAGGAGGCTTTTAGCTTTGGGTCTTATTTATGTCTTGAATCCATTTTGATTTCTTTTTCATGTATGGTGTAAAATACGGGTCCAGCTTTAGCTTTTCCAGTACCATTTGTTGGAGATTGGCCATTCCCCATCTTCCTGATCATCTTTGTCTCATTTTTTTCTGACATATTTAAATGATTTTTTTCTCATGCATGTTTTATTTTTTTCCTCAATTTCATTTCTGCTTTTTAGAGTACAATACTATTTTTATTCTTTTTTTAAAATAATAGTTTTAGTATTTTTTCCTCCTAACTTTTTTCTTTTATCGTCCTATGATTTCAAAAAGTACGTGTTTAATATCCTTGAAAAGACAGAAAAGTTGTAGTCTAAACTTTTTTTTCTCCAGAATGTCTTTTCGTGTGTTCTCTTTGTCAATTGTTTATATGTTTGCTTATTTATTCACTTATTCATTGGTTCACTAACTCATTTGTACAACATGTATCTGTTGAAATGCTTTCTCAGCTCCGTAGTCTACTTTGATGTTTTTGGTTTTGTTAGCGGACTAGAGTAGACCTGATCTATGTCTTCATGGAGCTAACAGTTTATTTACAGAGATTGACAATAATCTATTAGGTAACCACAAACATTTAATAATAATTGTGGTGTTCCTGCCCACCCCCTCCCCCCCAGCCTTTTTGGTGTAGGGTTTACTGCATTGGTCTTGGTCTAGAATTTCTTAAAGTTTCTTTGCTTGGGATATGGCTATTCTCATAAGGGGTTTTCTTTAGATAAACATAGTGCAGTCTTAATTTACCTGGGAGCACTATCTTGAAACTTAGCTTACAGTTTTGGGGATTAAGTAGAAAAAGGAAGCAGGGTTATTACCTTTCTTCATAAAATATTATTATATCGGAGATGGTTTACTTGATAATTTGGACATCTTAACACTTAAGATATAATATGTGGTATAGGATAGAAGTCACTAGAAGAAGCAAATGCCCTTAAAAATGTGTATCTAAACAAGATGGGATTGGGAGGGAGACAAACCATAAGTGACTCTTAATCTCACAAAACAAACTGAGGGTTGCCGGGGGGAGGGGGTTTGGGAGAAGGGGGTGGGATTATGGACATTGGGGAGGGTATGTGATTTGGTGAGTACTGTGAAGTGTGTAAACCTGGTGATTCACAGACCTGTACCCCTGGGGATAAAAATATATGTTTATAAAAAATAAAAAATTAAAAAAAAATGTGTATCTAACTTAGAAAACTTTTTATTTAAAATGAATATATGATGATAATCAATTGAAGAATATACAAAGTATCATTTTATTTTGTAGTAATGGAAAAATACCATTGCTGGGGGTTACCTGAAAACAAAAATAATAGGTTATATGATATCTTAAATATTTATAGGTGTGAACACAGCAGTTACATTTTCCTTATGAATTGTTACATTGGCAGAATTTTCATTGTAAAGTCATTTATCAGGAACGGCAAAAACAGTCAGTAATAACAGAAATCGAAATTTTTGTTTCTTAGGCATTCCTTTTTAGAAATATATATAGTGGGGCGCCTGGGTGGCTCAGTGGGTTAAGCCTCTGCCTTAGGCTCACGTCATGGTCTCAGGGTCCTGGGATCCAGCCCGCATCAGGCTCTCTGCTCAGCGGGGAGCCTGCTTCCCTGCCCCCTCTCCCCCCACCTCCCCGACCTCTCTCTCTGCCTACACTCTCTCTCTGTATGTCAAATAAATAAAAATTTAAAAAACTTAGAAAGAAATATATATATAGCAAGATAACTTTCTGTAATGATTTGTTATGGTATCTTCTTTAAATACTAAAAGAGAGTGTGATGTGGTAGTTCATTTGCCATCTGCCCTTGTTTTTCTTTGTTTGCATTTTTCTTTTTGTGCTGTGTTGGAGTATAGCAGGTACATAGTCTCCAGTGGCAGTTTGTTGAATTGTCCTTTATCGTTTGCATTATCCTGCACGCGTGATAATTCTTCCGATGTGTCTGACTTGTGAACCCATTGTCAGCACAGTTTCCTTATTTGGATCATTGTGGTGAATAGATGCATAATCATCGTATCCTGGCATCATCCTTTTCCTGTTTAAATTCTGGTGTGTAACTCTTATGGAATAAACTGTGCATGTTTAAAGTGTACAGTTTGCTAAGTTTTAACACGTTTGCACCTGTGCAACCATCATCAGGGTGAAGATAGTAAACATGTGTCCATCACTTAACAAATTTTCTTGAGCTTTGTCATTCTTTTTTTTTTTTTTTAAGATTTTATTTATTTATTTGACAGGGAGAGACACAGTGAGAGGGAACACACACAAGTCGGGGGAGTGGGAGAGGGAGAAGCAGGTTCCCTGCTGAGCAGGGAGCCCGATGTGGGGCTCAATCCCAGGACCCTGGGATCATGACCTAAGATTAAGGCAGACACATAAGGACTGAGCCACCCAGGTGGCCTGAGCTTTTGTCATTCTTTATTCCCCTCTTCTCCTGTCCTGAGACAACCTGTGATCTATCTGCTACTATCAATTAATTTGCATTTCCTAGAATCTTATATGAATATAATTACACATTAATACCTTTTTTTTTTTTTTTTTTGGTATGACTTCTTTCACTTGGCCTAATCATTTTGCAGTTTATTCTTTTTGGTGTGTATCCAAAGTTCATTCTTTTTTATTACACCGTGCACTTTGTTTATGTGGGCATCTGTTCATGACCTTTGGGTTGTTTTCGGGTTTGGGCTATTACGAATAATGTAGCTGG
This sequence comes from Mustela lutreola, assembly GCF_030435805.1. Taxonomy (NCBI): domain Eukaryota; kingdom Metazoa; phylum Chordata; class Mammalia; order Carnivora; family Mustelidae; genus Mustela; species Mustela lutreola. Next base: position 145,121,781 of record NC_081294.1, read on the forward strand.
TGCATCATTACAAATCTTTGTATGGATGTATGCTTTCTCTTTGAGTGGCTTCACCTAGGAATGGGATGCTTGGATTCATGTAATAGGTGAATGCTAGACTTAAAAAAATGGGGGGTGGTGGTGGACAGTTTTGGAAAACTATCAAACTGCTTTCTGAAATGGTTTTACCATTTTGCATCCCTTCAGTAGTTTATGAGATCCAATTTCTTCACGTCCGTGATAACACTTGATATGGGCAGTCTTTGATGTTTTAGCCATTATAATAATTGTATAGAGATATCTTTTGTGGCTTTGTTTTGCATTTACCTGATCATTAATGATGCCTAATGTCTTTTCACCTGCTTATTTGTGGTCTGTCTTTGGTAAAGTGTACATCAAATCTTTTGCCCATTTTTATTTTATTTTTATTTTTTTTTTTTTTTTAAATTTTATTTTTTATTAACATATAATGTATTATTAGCCCCAGGGGTACAGGCCTGTGAATCGCCAGGTTTACACACGTCATATCACATACCTTCCCCAATGTCCATAGCCCCACCACCCTCTCCAGAGGGAAGAAGTCTCTCTCCCTGGCAACCCTCAGTTTGTTTTGTCAGATTGAGTCTCTTATGGTTTGTCCCCCTCCAAATCCCCTCTTGTTTCATTTATTCTTTTCCTACCACCCAAACCCCCGACATTGTCTCTCAACTTCCTCATATCAGGGAGATCATATGATAATTGTCTTTCTCTGATTGACTTATTTTGCTGAGCATAATACCCTCTAGTTCCATCCATGTCATTGCAAGTGGCAAGATTTCATTTCTTTTGGTGGCTTTGGCTGCATTGTATATATATATATATACCACATCTTCTTTATCCATTCATCTGTTGATGGACATCTAGGTTCTTTCCATAGTTTGGCTATTGTGGACGTTGCTGCTATAAACATTTGGATCACTACATTTGTATCTTTAGGATAAATACCCAATAGTGCAATTGCTGGATTGTAGGTAGCTCTATTTTCAACTTTTTGAGGAACCTCCATGCTCTTTTCCAGAGTGGTTGCACCAGCTTGCATTCCCACCTATGGAGTAGGAGGGTTCCCCTTTCTCCGTATCCTTGCCGGCATCTGTCATTTCCTGACTTGTTAATTTTAGACATTCTGACGGGTGTGAGGTGGTATCTCATTGTGGTTTTTGATTTGTATTTCCCTGATGCAGAGTGATGTTGAGCACTGTTTCATGTGTCTGTTAGCCATCTGGATGTCTTCTTTACAGAAATACCTGTTCATGTCTTCTGCCCATTTCTTGATTGGATTATTTGTTCTTTGGGTGTTGAGTTTGCTAAGTTCTTTATAGATTTTGGATACTAGCCCTTTATCTGATATGTCATTTGCAGATATATTCTCCCATTATGTCAGCTGTCTTTTGGTTTTGTTGACTGTTTCCTTTGCTGTTTTTGCCCATTTTTAAATTGGCTCCTCTGTTTTCTTAATGAGTTTGGAAGCCCCCCCCCCCCCCTGCACCTTCCACTGCAGGCCCTTGAGTCTGAGAGTTCTTTATGTATTCTGGGTACAAATCCTTTATTATGTATGTGATTTGCAAATATTTTCTTCTAGTCTGTGGCTTGTCTTTTCATTCGCTTAGCAGAGAGTCTCTTTGGAAGTGCAGAATTTCTTAATTTTGATGAAATCCAGTTAATGCATTTTAAAATACATGTGGTTGATTTTTAAGGTAAGGAATCTACCAGAGAAGTCAGCCTATTGTACCTTTATGCATGAAGAATGGAAAGAGATAAAGTTTCCAAAATTTTTATGGCTAACAAAGCTGTGCTCCAGGTATTTAAATCTTCAGAAATAGAAATGAGAGGTCAAATTCTATTACCAGGGCAATCACTTATCAAACAAGACAACCAATTAAAAAAAAACCCAGATTTATTCAATAAAGGCTTTAGTCCCAGGACATGCTAGGACTCTTTGGCTCCAGATGACTTGAGAGACTCCTTCATTACAAATAAGCAGTTGAAGGATGGTTTTATCACAGAAAATAGAACATAGAACAGGGTGATTATTACATTTGTAACTTAACAGCCTCTATACTAGACTTGTATCCTTGTGAATGCTTTCAGTTGTGTGTTATCAGGACAGGTCCTCGGACTTCGAATGTTTTGCCCTCGGCAGAATGAGCCTGAGCATCTCTTTTTATCTTTCTGAGATTCCTTTCACTAGCAATTACTAGCTAGGAGGGCTTGTGTTCTCCAAGATAAACCAGAAATTCCATTAGTTACTTGGTCCTTGGAGGAAAGAGCAAGGCTGAGAAATTTAAATATTTGTAGGATGAAATAAAAAGGGAAATTTTATTTTAACAAATCAAATAGCGGTAAATAATGTTTTATCTACATAAACACATGACACATATGTAGACAATTATAAACATACACCTAAGTATATAATGCAGGTATTAACAAAGGTACTTTGTCTTTTGAGATTTAAATAAAATTGTCTTGTGTTCCTTATCAACTATGCTGCAGGAGTTTTCTGCAAGCATATAATGATCACTCTCACTCTGAATTCCTCCTCATCTTACATGGATTCAGCCTTGTGTCTATCCAGATATGGAAGGTTGGCCCTTTCCTAGTTCACTCCACATCACATACACAGAGAGTTCATGTTTATATATAATAGACACTAATGAATGCTGGATTAGATGAAGTTACAGGGCTTGCAGAGGGGTGGAACAAGGTGAGCGATTTAAAATGGAATGTTCAGTAGCCCTGTTCTTTCTCCACGTACTTCTGGTTTTTTGCAATAATCCACTCTCCCTCTTTGTCTGTCTGTGTCTCTCTTTCTGCATGTCTTTTTCTTCTGTTATCCCTTCTCTTACCTTTCCATTTGTCATTGCCTACAGATTCAGTGGAGATTTAGGTATGTCTGATTATTTATCTCTTTGTAGATCTCATTTTGTGGGAGAATTTCCCTGAACACAGGCAGAAACCTTAATGTTAGCTGGTTAAAAAACAAACAAAAATGCATTTTTTTTTTCTACATTAATGTGTATCTTAAAAATATGGTACAACAGTTAGAATATATTACTCTGGAACTAAGTTTTTTTTTTTTGTATTTGACATATTTTGGATCTTTTGTTTGTGACATGTGTATGATAGCTTATGTAACCATTCCTTTTAGTGGACATTTTAGGTATGAGTACTAAATTTTAGTGAACATCTTTGAACACAGTAGCTTTTTGAATGTGGGAGAATTTTTATTAGACTCTTAGAAGTGGATTTGGGGTCAGAAAGTATGTACATTTTATACTTTGGAAGATACTGGCAGAGCAATCTCCACTAATAGTCCAGGAAAGTGTCTATGGCCCCATACTCTCAGCAGTCCTGGGTATTGTCATCATTTTACCTTTTGCTAATGTGATGGTATAAAGTGGTATCTGATTATTATTTTAAATGTCTTTTTAATTGAATCACCTATTTTTGCTGTAATTCCAAATTTAATATAGACACTAATGGTGTGCATTCAAAGATGTTCATTATAATCCTAAATAAGGCAATAGATTTTGATTCTGTATTCTTTGTGACATAATTCTGTCCTAATATGTATGTAAAATTATCTAATATAAATGTTACATTTTAAGGCAAAATGTTTTTTCTCTTTAGCTCTTTTGTTTCACTTGATTGAATTTCAAATATGCATTAATAGATGGGATTATGATGATGTTAAATATGGCAGAGATTATTATTACTATTATTTTTTATTTTTTTTAAATTTTGGTACATAACTTTACCTTTCTGGGAAACTCAAATTTATTTTTAATGGGATTTTTGTCTTCGTAATGACAGTGCATAGTGCATGATATTTACTCAACTTTTTAAAAAACATTTATTTATTTAAGAGAGAGAGCGGGCATGCGTGTGAGTGGGAGAGGGGCTAAGGTTGAGGGAAAAAGAGAATCTCAAGCAGACTCCCTGCTGAGTGTGGAGCCTGAAATAGGGCTTGATTCCACAACGCTGAGACCATAACCTGAGCCAAAATCAAGAGTTGAATGCTCAACCGACTGAGCCACCCAGGCACCCCTGTAACACTCAATTTTTAAACCACATTTAGAGGTGTTCACCATCTCCTTTAGATAGTTAGCTAGAGATTTGGTGGTCCTGACACTTTCCTTTGAAAATTCTGATAAGCTTCAGAGGACCAGATCATAGTTGGTATTCTCAAAGTATTTTATAGCCGGACTCAAGTGCTGCTGAGTTTTTGCTTGGTAGAATTGGAATCCTTCTAACTTCTTAACAGTGATGAGTATTCCCACTAGATTATGGTTTATAAGTAATGTTTTATGAAGGCTGTTTATTTTTCTTCAGTTACTATGATGTACAGTGTCCATTTCTCTCATAATTTATGATTTTATCTTTCGAAAAGGAGAAATGTTGTCAACATTATTTGAACTTATGAAAACACATTTATAATCCTTACTAATTATGTAGCAGTTAGTTTTAAAAGTTATTTAAAATTTATCTCATATGTTTCCCAGGAAAAAAACTTTTAGGCAATATTGTTCCCACTATGTTTTAAGAATACTGACTGAGGTTTTATCATTTTGGCCAGTGAAGATTAGTAACCACATTTTTGTTGAAAAAAAAAATGGAGTTTTATGATATACTGTTTTTACTATAATAAATTTAAAGATATTTTTGATGAAAGCAAAGATAAATTAGTAATAAAAACTGGTGTCCATTTTAGTATGATAAAATATACAGATGCACCCAAAGGATATAATCTCATGTCAAATATATAGAAAGATTATATAGTAATGCAAATATCTATTTATATGGCATAAAAGGATATAAACAAATTTTTGACGACTTATAATCTTAGAGCATCTGGTCCTTTGATATCATTAACAACTTTGCATGCAATCCAAATCTTAAGATCCATATGGCAATCAATTGTGTATACACCAAAGAAGATGTCTCAGAAATTATTATAGACTTATGAGTTCTAGTAGATTTTAAGTCTACTGTGAATAATGTGTTGATTACCATATAAACTAACAGGCATACTTTTCCCAAATGGATGCTTGTAGAAGTGATTATGATTGAAAACACTATAGTTCTTGGTTTTACGCTTTCCAGTGATCAGAAACATTTTAAACTATAAACAGTATGTTCTCCAATATGAAAAAGATCCATTGAGATAATTATGTTGAAGAAAAATAATGATAAATATTTAAATATAACGATGAGTTTGACAGTAAATATTCAGTCTCATCTGAAAATTTTTTGTTTTATTTTGTTTGTTTTTGTTTTTTGGTTTATAGAAATCTGGGTACTCTAACCAGTTTATGATTTATTATTTGATCTTTATTTGAGTATAAATGAGTTACAGTTGTCATATACTCATGTGGTTTATCTTTTAGCTATGCATTCCCACAGATGAACCTACTTATATTTCATCCATCCTATTAATATTTTTTGAGTCCCTACTTTGTTTTAGGTAGTATTCAATACAAAGGATGCACTTAAAAAACTCTTTTTGCCTTTGAACATTTGATAACTGATATTTCAAGTAACATATTTGCAGCTTTTCATTGTTCATAACTTCATCAAGTTAAATAATTGTATTTTCATGAATTATTTTCTCAAGAGAACCACTGGATACAGTGACATATATTGATATAAGGTAAGAGAAGGTATATTGTTATGCGATCATATAGACAAATTCTTAGAATATGTTTCATGGTAAATTGCCCCAAACAGAAATAATAAAAGGGAGATAATTATAAATCATTAATAAGAACTTAAGATTATAGTGAACCATTGCAGTTTAATTTTGAGTTTAGCTTGTGTTAAAAATAAATATTCCTAATGAAGTCATTTTGATCTCTTGATGATCTGAATTTGTAATCCACTTTATGGATAATCAAGAACTTGTCTAGCTTATGTTGACAGGTCTCGGACACAGTTTACAGCCTGTTGTCATACTTAATCAGATACAGTGTATCTCTTTTGTTTAAACTAACATGGTATACTGCCATAAATGCATACCAGCATATAGCATTTTCCCCAGTTACATAAAAGGTGTGACTTTAGGCAAGATAATGAACTTTACACAGAGAATTGTATCATATGCATTTTGGTCTCTGTTTCAACTTGATTCTCAGTGAAAATCAAATTGTTGAAAACTGAACTGGATTATAAAATCAAAAATTTGCTTCTCCCCAAATTTGATTGTGTTATGCTACTATTTATGTGTTTAAACATATCTATGTGTTTAAACATAAACTATTTATGTGTTTAAACGTGATTTAACATTTGACAATGTTAGATTGTTGGACATACTTACAGTGCAATGTGTGTTCTCAGGCATTTGGACTCCTCCCCTCCCTTTTATTCAGCGTTTAGAATTTTAAGAGAGGTCATAGGTTGTTGATAATGTGGTTCTCAAAAAAATGCAGGCATGTGATGTGGTGAACACTGGGTGTTACATGCAACTAATGAATTATTGAACCCTGTATCAAAAACTAATGATATACTGTATGTTGGCTAATTGAATTTAAATTAGAAAACCCAAAAAATACAGGTAAAATATCTTAGAAAATATATAAGCTTATACTGTAAGGTATGATAATCTTTAATATAAATAATTATAGATTTAATTTTATTTGAATATTATATTTTATAATATAGTTAAATCCTGGGGGAAATGTAAGATATATAAGAAAACATACTTGGGTAGCTATAACAATTTTGAGATCCTTTGAGTATTTTTTCCATCACTGTTTTTTGCTTATAATCTACTAACTCTGTTATCCAGCCCATCTTAAGGCAAAATACTTTATCTTTTTATATGTCAGAATTATGACTATGCTTCCTGGGTGGATAAAATTTTTCTTTTCTGCAAACTGAAGTATCCTTTTTTTCATTTCATTGCTGCAATTTGCCCTCATTATCTTCATAGTAATACCATGCCTGCTAAGCTTGCACAAAGTTTTACAGCATTATTTTATTTACAGTTATTTGTTTAGAGATGTTCTTATGACAATAAATGACTTAAATTTGCTTTTTTTTTTTTTTAAAGATTTTATTTTTTATTTATTTGACACAGAGAAATCACAAGTAGATGGAGAGGCAGGCAGAGAGAGAGGGAAGCAGGCTCCCTGCTGAGCAGAGAGCCCGATGCGAGCTCGATCCCAGGACCCTGAGATCATGACCTGAGCCGAAGGTAGCGGCTTAACCCACTGAGCCACCCAGGCGCCCCAAATTTGCTTTTAATGTATTTTAAGTGGAAACATTTCTAAGGTCTGTAGCCTAAAAAGTATAAGAATGTTCATATTAACAGAATTTACAAAAGCCTCAATTCTCATCAGCAACAGAATAAATTATAGCATATTCATTGGAATATTCCACAGTGATAAAAATTAAACAATGAGTAAGAGAATGAATGAATTTTATAAACATAATATTGATATAAGAACTGGCAGAACTATGGTTTTAAGAGGTCAAGGTAGAGATCAGTTTCTTTTGTGGTGGTAGGAGGGAAAAATGGAAGGAAAGGGGCATGTGAGGTTTCTGGATTCTGGTTATGCTCTGTTTCTTGATTTGGGTAATGGTGTGTTCACTTTGCAAAGATTCATTTATGATTTGGGCCAACATCTCTGTATATCAAACTTTATACAATATAATACTTTATACAATATAGTAAACTTGAAGAAGAAGTTTGTATATACAGTTGATTCTTGATATTTGTGATAGTTAGGTTTTATAAAATTGCTTTGAACACTGAGTTATTGAATACTGAGCCATTGGCCATAGGGAAAATATAGGATTAGTTTTCTGCAAGCCTCTGGTCACAACAGTTTTTCAGTCAGTCAATGTATAACCTTGTTTTATGTGTGTTTTTGTTTACAGACACCTTATTTAATACATACCTTGATTGATGAACTGAACTCACGGCCAACAGCACTATATAACTCATGCCTGAATGAAGCTTATCTAGCACACATATTATCTCTATAGGGCACATCACAGCCTTCTTGTGCTTAGCAACACTAGAGAGCACTTTATTACTATGCTGGGGGCCATTTTAAACGGTGAAGTCACCAAAAGAAAGCACAGAAATACACAAAATGTGGCACTTAATACACTTGAGAAAAGGATACTTGTAAGCGGTATGAAAGCAGAAAAATACGGCGAAGCATCACTGTGTTCTACCTCAGCTGGGGTAATGTGTGCTTTGGGCAACTGCATTTTCCATTTTTCTATGCATGAGCATGTTTGCAAATGACAGTGAACCCTAGAGGACTGATCTTTACTTAAAAATTAATTTTAGCAACCAGATAAATTTACAAATATAGAATCTATAAATAATAAGGATTGACTCTATGTGATTCCTGCTGTTACCTGAGTAAATAGTTTTAGGTCAAGTATGCAAGAGAGCTAAGAATAACTTTTTGTCTCCTTGAACTAAACATTTTTAATGGCAATTTGTGTGATTAAAATTAGAACAATTCTGGGGCCTGGGTGGCTCAGTTGGTTAAGTGTCTGCCTTTGGCTCAGGTTATGATCCTGGAGTCCCGGGATTAGGTCCCACATCAGGCTCCCTGCTTGGCAGTGAGCCTGCTTCTCCCTTTGATCTTCCCTCTTTTCATGAACTCTCTCTCATATTCGGTCTCTCTCAAATAAATAAAATCTTTTAGAAAAAAATAAAATAAGAACAATTATTTTTTTGCATCAGATTACCAGTTTTCATAATAATCCTAATTTTTGATGACAAGCTTTATTAGATTAAAAAAATTTTTTTTAAAGATTTATTTATTTATTTGACAGACAGAGATCACGAGTAGGCAGAGAGGCAGGCAGAGAGAGAGGAGAGAGGAGGAAGCAGGCTCCCTGTTGAGCAGAGAGCCCGAAGCGGGGCTCAATCCCAGGACCCTGAGATCATGACCTGAGCCGAAGGCAAAGGCTTAACCCACTGAGCCACCCAGGCGCCCCTAGATTTAGAATTTTACCTTCTGATTTTATGCTGCTCAGGAGTTCATTGTAACATTGCAGGTTTGCTTTTGCCCAGTAGCAAATGACCATTAAATTACTATTTTCGGGACGCCTGGGTGGCTCACTGGGTTAAGCCGCTGCCTTCGGCTCAGGTCGTGATCTCAGGGTCCTGGGATCGAGTCCCACATTGGGCTCTCTGCTCAGCAGGGAGCCTGCTTCCCTTCCTCTCTCTCTCTGCCTGCCTCTCTGCCTACTTGTGATCTCTCTCTCTCTCTCTCTCTGTGTCAAATAAATAAATAAATAAATCTTTAAAAAAAATAAATTACTATTTTCAAGTAATGTATGTGTATTTTTCAGAATAAATTCTTATCAAGGTTAACCTTTAGGAGACTTTAAATATATTGTATACAAGGTTGAGGTTAAGAATTAATTTTCTTTCTTTTTTTTTTTTTTTTAAAGATTTTATTTATTTATTTGACAGAGAGAGATCACAAGTAGGCAGAGAGGCAGACAGAGAGAGGAGGAAGCAGGCTCCTCACCGAGCAGAGAGCCCGATACGGGACTCAATCCCAGGACCCTGAGACCATGACCCGAGCTGAAGGCAGTGGCTTAACCCACTGAGCCACCCAGGCGCCCCTAAGAATTAATTTTCTAATAGTAATTTTACTCTGAAGTTATTTGCAATTATGCATATTTCAAAAAGTAATTATTTTTGGTACATTTGGTTTCACACACTGAACCTTTTTAACCTCTTTTAAGTTTTTCCTAGGAATAGAAGCTGTGTCATTTTAGGTTGGGTCAGGCCAGTGGCTTGTACAGCTTGGTATACTGTTTTTTGACAATGATGTGATCTCTTGTTCCAGTTATCTATTGCTGTATATACACTAAGCAATTCACATAGTAGGCTCAAGACTGCTGTTCTTAGTAACATGCTTGCAAGAGTGGTTAGCCTCTGGGATTGTGAATGGTAAATAGTTTCCTACACAGACATAAAAGTTTCCAAAAATGATAGTGGCTCGCTGTGCTTAAACTCTAGGCAATCAATGTGGTATTTGGTGACTGTGTGCTGTTCTCTGGGGGTCTGAAATTTGGTATGTTCCAGGCAGAAGGTGCCTACAACCCTGACTTCCAGTAAAGACCTTGGGCACTGTGTCTGTAATGAGCTTCTCTGGTGGACAGCACTTCACACAGGCGGCCATAGCTTGGTGCTGGAGGACTGAAGTGTGTCCTTTGTGACTTCACTGGGAGAGGAGTCTTTGAAGCTTGTGCTTGCTTTCGTCTGTGCTCCCCCCTGTATCTTTTCACCTGGATGATTATCTTTATATTATTTTGCTGTAATAAATCTCAGCTGAGTTCTGTGAGTCCTAATAAATCACTGAACCTGTGGGTTGTTTTGGGGGACATACAAATCCTACAAAATTTGTTATTTTATAAACAACCACCATTGTATTGCATCTCACAGTTTTGTTGTTGAGGAATTCAGTCATGGTTTCACTTGGTGTGGCAGAGGTTACTTGGTGGTTTTCATTTAATGTGTACCCTGGACTGGAGGGTCTGGGAGCTTTCTACACACAACTGGCAATTTGGCAGTGATGGCTGAAAGGCTGTGTTCAGCTAGGATTGATGCCTGGAGTGCCTATATGTGAACTCTGCCATTAGCCCCGACATGCCAATTTAGAAATCACACTACCCTGAGCAGGCAGATCATTCATTCATTTATTTTAGACTTCTGAAGTAAAAAAAAAAACAAAAAACAAAAACAGCCATCATAGTTTTTTTTTTTTTTTTAAAGGTTTATTTATTTGAGAGAGAGAAAGAGAGATGGAGAGAACCTCAAATAGACTCCCTTCTGAGCACAGAGCCTGATGTGGAGCTCAGTTCCACAGTCCTGAGATCATGACCTGAGCCAAAGAGTCAGACGCTCAACTGATTGTGCCACCCAGCCTGTGTTTTTTTAAAAAAGATTTATCTAGGGGCGCCTGGGTGGCTCAGTGGGTTAAGCCTCTGCCTTCGGCTCGGGTCATGATCCCAGGGTCCTGGGATCGAGCCCCACATCGTGCTCTCTGCTCAGCGGGGAGCCTGCTTCCTCCTCTCTCTCTGCCTGCCTCTCTGTCTGCTTGTGATCTCTCTCTGTCAAATAAATATAAAAAAAAAAGATTTATCTATTTATTTATTTAAGAGAGAGAGGGACAGCATGGTTGAGTGGGAGAGGCAAAGGGAAAGTGAGGGAGAATCTCAAACTGATTCCATGCTGAATGTGGAGCCTGACGTGGGGCTTGATCCCAAGACCCTGAGATTATGACCTGAGCCAAAACCAAGAGTTGGAAGCTTAACCAGCTGCGCCACCCAGGCACCCAAAGATAGCCTGTGTTTTTATTCTTAGCTAGAATACTTGAAGTAATGTATTTTGTGTATCACCACATATTTGATGAAGTTGTTAATTGCTTTTATGTTTCCCAGACCACATTCTCCAAGTTAAGGAATTTCTTTGTGTTCTGCTGAATAATTCTGTATTCGTGTTATCTATACCCTCTGTGATGTTATTAACATGTACTATATTCTCTTGACTCTTGGATTTATAAGCAGTGTATGTTTTTGTTATATCCTCTTTAGAGAAAAACTCTCTTAATTGATTTTATCCTATTCCTTCCCAGATTCATTTTTTTTAATTTGAAAATGAAAAATCTGACCTGCGTGCAGTATGATAGGCTCAGATGCACCATAATGTTTATTCTCTAGAAGAACTATGGAAGCATGAATTCCCTTTGCAGAAAATATTATTGCTTTTTATGACTAGAAATTATTCTTACTTAATATGGAAAATTGCTCAACTTGTGATGAGGAATGTTTCAGGTTTGTCATTCCAAGAGACCTCATGGAGCCTTTTTTAATGGACAACATTGAAACATTCTTGCACAGTCTCCATAGTTATTATGTATTTTAGCTCATAGTTTGATATTTTCACGTATGAGTTCCTTGAGAACTCCCAAGTGAATGTTATTCAATTCTAATTTATTTATTTACTTATTATTATTATTATTTTAAAAAAGATTTATTTATTTATTTGAGAGGGAGAGAGAGAGTGAGCAAGTGAGAGCAGAAGAGCAGGGGCAGGGAGAAGCAGACTCCCCAGTGAACGGGAAGCCTGATGTGGGGCTTGATGCCAGGATGCTGGGATCATGACCCGAGCTGAAGGCAGGCGCCCAGCCGATGGAGCCACCCAGGTGCCCTCAATTCTAATTTATTTTTAATGATCATGTTTATTTTTCAGTATTAACAATAAATGATATCTCTATGGGATATCAATGCAAGTTAGAAAATAATTTAGCTTGTATTGTGTAATATAATTTTAGCAAATTGTAAGATTGTTTGAAAAAGTATTATTAGTGGTCCAATGTCATAGATAAGGAAGCTGAGGCATAGGGTGTTTTACTAAGCTTGAAAATGTAAGAACTGAGATGGGAATGGAGGTCTTAATGACTGCAAGTCCCGTTGCTTGTCTTTGCTGTCCTTGAGCGCCCATTCAATTTTAGGAGCATGAGTGCTTCCAATCGTAGTCTTAGTGTTTGGATTTTTGGGGGAGGAGGGGATCATCTTGATCAGGATAGGGCAGATATTAGGCACTTTACTTTCATCAGCTTTGGACAGTTGATGTTTTGAGCTTGATATTTGGATACTTAGGGTGAACCCATATGGTTGCATATAGAGTGCTACACTATATATGAGAATGGCTCAGTGTAGATGACTGAATTTCAACCTTGATTTCTGATTTAGCATTCCATTTTCTCCAGGGGGAAATCCCTACCTTCCTAATTCTTGCTCTTAGAAATTGGATCACAAAAGCTCCACCCAGTGGTTGGAATCTTAATCCAAAGAAGGATCATGTTGGTGCCCCTCTGATTCTTCTGACCTGTCCGAATCAGTAGGTGGAGGGCTTTTGGCTACTTACCCACCACTCCAGTGCCTCTAAAGACAGGGTTCTTTACACTGTAGGTTACACTCTGCTGGGGCTTGCCCATAACCCACCTTCTTCCTCTTACTCATTAGCATATATTGAAATTGATGCCATAGTAAGGGTTTTCAGATTCTTTTCATCCAAGTATGCTTGTTCCTTAGAAGAATGCTCAGCTACTAATTAGATGTAGAATTTTCGCACTTACCATGTATTCATAGTATCTTCTGAAAATGAAATTGAGAATTTGGAATCTCTTTAAAGTAATAATTTTCAGTCTGGAGTTGAAAGCACGGATTTATTAGAGCCTGAGGTGTACATTTGTGGGTTGTTTTCTGGGTAGAAGCTTATTGAAACCAGGCTATGATTAATGTTATCTAGAATGAGAAAATAAGGTAAAAGGAAAAGACTGTTTGAGGTTGGCCCTTGAGGAGTAGTCCTGGTGGTAGATGATGAAGACTAGAAAAAAGGCAATGCTATATATATATATATATATATAGTGTTATCTATAACACTATAGATAAGTAAATTCTTTTGAAATCTGTATTGGTTTTCTGTTGCTTCCCTAACAAATTACTATGAATCTAGTAGCTGAAAACAATACAAAGTTAGTATTTTATAGTTCTGAAGATTAGAAGTCTGGAACAGTTCCTAGACAAAAATCATGGTGTCGGTTTACCATGTTTCTTTCTCGAATTCCCTCCCAAAGTGCTTTCTTTTAGGACACTTTGTCATTTTGCCTTTGTGATTGATGGTCAGTTTTGAGTTAATTTCTGTATAAGGGTGATGTAATTACAGATGTAATTTCTGTATAAAGGTGATGTATAAGGGTTGAGATTCAGTTTTCTCCCCCTATGAATATCCACCATTTGTGCCACCACCATTTGTTGGAAAGATTACCTTTTTTTTTCCTGTTGAATTACTTAAGTATCTTTAGAAAAAAATCGATGACATCTGTATGTGTAGGTCAATTTCTTGATGCTATATTTAGTTTCATTGATCCATGCCTTCCCTTATTCCCATACTACACCATCCTTAATACTGTGGTTTTATGCAGTGAATCTGGTACTGTAAATCATTTAGCTTTTGTTCTTTTTAAAAATTGATTTGGCTAAAATTGATTTGTATTTTCACGTGGATTTTAGAATCTTCTTGTCAGTTTGTTACAAAATTATGTGCTGTATTTTAGTTTGGATTACACTAAATGGGCAGATTAAAAAAAATCTGTAGATCAATTTTGAGAGAATTGACATCTTAGCAGAAATGAGTCTTCCAGTTCATGAACATGAATGTGGTGTATCTTGCTATTTTTTTTCTTTCTAAATTTGTTTTAGCAAGTTTGTGGCTTTTGTGTTTAGGTCTTACACATTTGGTTTAGGTCTTACTTGGTTTAGGTCTTATACATATTTTGCTGTGTGTATCTATAAATTTTCATGTTTTTGATCCTATTATGACACTGTATTTTGTGGATTTTTAAAAAAGATTTTATTTATTTATTTGACAGAGAGAGAGTGCAAGTAGGGGAGCAGCAGGAAGAGGGAGAGGGAGAAGCAGGCTCTCTATTGAGCAGGGAGCCCAATGTAAGTTTTGATCTTAGGACGCTTTGGCTCATGACTTGAGCCAAAGGCAGCTGCTTAATGGACTGAGCCACTCATGCACCTCTGTATTTTGTTGAATTAATTTTCAAATTGCTGCAAATGTATAAAAATACAATTGAATTTTGCATATTGACCTTGTTTCTCACAGACTTTTCTAAGTTTAATTATTATTGGCAGTAAGTTTTTAATAAATTTCTTACGTTTTAAAAAATGAACACGATCACATGGAAGACATTTTTTGATGGTGAAACAGTAGAAGACATTGTTATTTTTATTGTGGAAATTGCTAGAAAATTATGAGGAAAAACTAAAAAGAATTTAACCCCCAAATGAAACATTTTCATTTAAGCCTCAATACAATTGCTCATAGGATAGAAGACTTTCTCCATAGTATCAAAGATCAGTTGATCCAAATTTTGATAAATTGCAGATATTTTTATTTAGCTTTAGATTTTCTGTGATAAAGAAAACACAACACAATTAATACTTTGGGAAAAAAATACTTTGGGTGAGCTCAAATGTAGAAAGAAAGGTTATCAATTTGTAATCTAAAAATTGAACTCAGAGCATAGATATTTTTTGAATCTTTAAAATCTGTCAGAAATTTAAATATGAAAAAAGCTTATTTCATGTGCACAGTGCCCAGGTATCGAAAGTAAAAAATTCAGATTTTTTTTGGAATTTTCAAGCAAGAAATGTGTATCTTTACTGCTTTATTACATCATATTATACATATTGAAAATACTTGTACCTTGGTTTTTTTAAAGTAGTCTCTCTAAATGATGTCATGGATACAACTGTTAAAAATAGTTTTGTATAGGGTACCTGGGGGTGGCTCAATCGGTGACTCTTGATTTTGGCTCAGGTTCTGATCTCTGGTCATGAGATCGAGCCCTGCTTCAGGCTCTGCACTGAGGGTGAAGCTTGCTTAAGAGTCTCTCACTCTCCCTGCCCCGCTCCCAACTCATGTGTTTTCTCCTTCTCTCTTTCTAAAAAAAGAAAAAGAAAAGAAAAAAAAATCTTTATATATGTATAAATGTTATGAATTATCACTGGCTTATGGAACTATTGAAAGAAATCAAGGACACTGAATTTAGTCATTTTGTGTTATTTGCTAACATTTGTTGGTTGTATGGTAGAAGAATTTTATAAAGAATTTACTATATTTTTTTAAAGATTTTATGTATTTGAAAGAGAGAGATACAGTATGAGGGAGGAGAAGAGGGAGCAGCAGACTCCCCCTGAGCAGGGAGCAGGGAGCCCCATGCCGGGGTCCATCCCAGGATCCCAGGATCATGACCTGAGCCTAAGACAAACACTTAACTGACTAAACCCCCCAGGTGGCCTCAAGAAGTTATTATATTCTAAACTCCAAGTCAGAATGTTTGTGAAATGTTCCAAATTCATAAACAAACAAACAACAAAATGCCATTGCAATTTAAGTTTATACATTATTATACTATTTCATAAGAATTAGATAAATTTGAAGCTCGAGGAAAGGAAATAACAAGAAAAAATTGAAGAATGCTTTGTGGACATTAGAAATTTAAAGTTACTTTTCAATTTATGCAATATGCCCCTGAATTTGACATTAATAAACTGAGTTAATACAAGATTTAGTGAGTTTACTCACTAGACAGTCTTATTTTTTAAATTGATATGCTTTTACTTCTGAGTTAAAGATTTAAAAAAGATGAACCATTTTTGTCATTGTGGATGCAAATATTGAAGGAATGTATGTGGTACATGAATGTGTTATTTGAAAACTTTGAAGTATGTTTGGAGGAACTTAGTTATGTGAACTACTTTTTAAACTCTTTGTAAAATCTAAATACCAATTAAAAGTCCATAATTAAAATTTATCCTCCTATGATATAAAATAAACAATGAATTTCAAATTGGACGTAGTTTTAAGAAAAGAATACAAAACCCTTAATTTTTATAGTGATTACATTTTTTTTAGATTTTTAATTAACATATAATATATTATTTGTTTCAGGGGTACAGGTCTGTGATTCATCAGTCTTATATAATCCCCAGTGTTCATTACAACATACACCCTTCCCAATGTCCATCACCCAGCTGATTACATGTTACTGTGATCTCAGGGTCCTGGGATCAAGTCCCGCGTCGGGCTCTCTGCTCGGCGGGGAGCCTGCTTCCTCCTCTCTCTCTCTGCCTGCCTCTCTGCCTACTTGTGATCTCTCTCTGTCAAATAAATAAATAAAATCTTTGAAAAAAAAAAAGAAAAGAAAAGAAAAGAAAAGAAATATAGTATTTTATTTTGGATTTTCGTGGTTAAATATATTATTAAAAGTAATTTTACCTTTTTCATTTTGCTTTTTAAAATGTGACTATTGGAAAATTTAACATTACATATGTAGGTTGGAGTATATTTTCATTAGATAGCCCTGAGCTAGATCATTTTGTTATCTTGTCTGTAGGAAGTTTTGTGAGTGTTTTCTGGATGCTTGAGGTTAAGAGAGGTTTGAGTTAAGGGTGGTTTTGTCTTAATTCAGTCACTGGTAATTTCTTGATAATCCTGGTTGCATCAGCTACTCTCTTAGTAATATATTTTATTATTAATAAATAATGGACTTTCTTCATTAAGTATGAATACTGTGATCCAGTGAATCTTACTGGGTTGCTAGCATATGTGGAAGTATGTACTAACATGAAGAATTTATGTTTGTACATACTAATTACTGTAACTTCCAGTGAATCATATTAGGGTACTGGTGGTGTTTAAGCCTCCAATTGCTTGCATTCTTTCAGAGGAGTACATTATTCAGAGATGTTTTGCATAGCCACAGTTAAGAGTTGGCTGAGAGGCAGTATATGCACTGTAGACTTTCTTGCAACAGCTGTCACAGTTGGCAAAGGTAATGCTGGAGAAGTACTGCATTAAATTGGCCCAGTGGACATAATTAATTCAGAGAAAGAAGAGTTGTTTGCATAGCAGGCATGCTTGGCATAGTTTGGCAGCTGGTATGATTATGTGCCTCAATTATAGGGCATGGTGGGTAAAACCGCCTCTGTTTATGAAGTGGTGTGGATTGTGTAGTGGGAACAGATGGCTAAAAAATACTTGACCTTCTAGTACCTTGCCATCCTAATAATGAAAATAAATTTTTTTGAAAATTTTTATAAATTTGGAAAGCATCCTGAATACAAATGAAGAATTGTGCCAAATTTAGTCAGAAGAAAAAAGGCATATTTTAAAATCTCTTTCATATAGCAGTTACTAATCTCATTATTGATACAAATTGTTACACAAATGTATAAGAATTTCTGATTCTGTAGAATTTCACATTTAGCCCTCTGTGTATTTTTGCTCTATTCATTTACCTCCTTAATAATGAACTATGCACATTTTAAAAACTACTTCCCACCTGTGCATTTATTTGACTTCTGAATTAGAGAGAGTAAATAGGCCACAAAACTTGTGAAATGAGGCTTTTGTACTTTGGTGACTTGCTTTGATTTATATCCTCAGGACTGCATTCTGTCTACCAATTTTCAAAGATATATAGAAATTTAAATGAATTAATTCAAAAATATAAGAACTTTAGAATTTACAAAATGTAAATTACTGAAGAATATGTACAAGACTATCTGCTTAAAACTTTATTGTATGTAGTGCAATGAAATGTGTAGGAGGACAGGCCCTAAGGCATAATATGTGCGACCCCAGGTCCTGATGTCACATTGTCTGGCTTTATATCAGGCTCTCTAAGTTCCTTGCTGTCTGACATGGCAAGTTACTTCTCTGCTCTTAGATTCCTCATCTGGAAACTGGAAGTAATGATAACATTTATTTGTTAGATGGTTGTGAGATTTAATTAACATTATAGATGCAAAGCATTTTGCATAGCTCCTAGCTTTTAGTGAGTACCTGCCAAAGAGTATTTTATTGCGTATGTACATAATGAAATTTAATTCCTTTTCTTGAATAACTGGGACCTGACTATTTTAATCATTTTTTCTTAATTAATCAATTGTACTTTACATGGTGTTATTACTAAATAGGAACAAAATGAGATACCTATTCCTGATCTCAAATTTCAGTAGAAAGCTGAATAAGATACTTCATTCTTTTCTGAAAAACTGTGTTTTCTAAGGGATACATGTTAATCTTCAAAAGCAGTGACTTAATCACTTTCTTGCATCACGGTAATTAAATAATTGTTAAAAAGACTATATCATCATTTTTTTAGAATGTAATTTTTAGTAAAAATAATATATTGATATGGCTACAAATTCAAAAGATATGGAAGAGCATACGTTGAAAAGTCTTCCTCTCACTTCTATGCACTCTTTACCCAGTTCCCTTTCCCAGAAGTGACAAGTTTATCAGGATTCTTACGTATTCTTCCAGATTTATTTTCTTGATGTACAACTAAATACATATATCCCCCCTTTCTTAGATATGTGGTAAATGCTTGCTGATGTGTTCCTTGCCTTATTCATTTGGCAATGTATTTTAGGCAATATTCTGTATCTGTCTTTCTGTTCATTTTTTCCCTTAATTTTTCAGCAATAACTTTGTAGAGATCCTGTGTTGGTTTCTTTTTGTTTGTTTGTTTTTGTTTTTGTTTACCCATATTTATATGAAGTGAATTTTTCTTGGTCTGTTATTTGCAGAAAGCACCTGTGAGGGAAGGGCCAGAGTCCTGGGAGGAATTTTCTTTGTTATTTTGGGTTTGTCCAAGATTTCACTGAAAGTGCATTTACAGAAGAACCAGTGGTCTTGGACTGATATCAAAGTTCAAAACTTCTGCACTTGGAAAGTCACTGTTAAGAGAAGGAAAAGACATGCCACAGAGTGAGAAAATGTTTGCACAGAATATATTTGAGAAAGAACTTGTATTTGGCATATATAAAGACCTCTAAAACTGAATAATAAAAAAAGCAAACATCTCAATTACAAAATGGGCACAAGTTTTAAACACTTTACCAAAAAGATAGCTGAATGGCAAATATGCACATGAAAAGATGCTTAACCTCATCAGTCACTAGAAAAATGCAAATAAAACCAAAATGAGGTACTGGGATACACCTATTAGAATGGCTAAAATTCTACACCATGTTTGGCAAAGCTTAGAGTCATTGAGACTCATGCAGTCCTACTGGCACCAACTACAAAATGATGTACCCACTTTGTAAAAATAGCATGTCAGTTTCTTAAAAACTGAAAGCTACATCTAATATATAATCTAGCCGTTCTACTCCTAGGTATTTACCCATGAGAAATGAAAATAAATGCCCGCATAAAAATTATATATGAAAGTTCATAGTAGCTTTATTAATAATAGCCCCAAACTAGGAGCAATGCAGATGTCTGTCAACAGGTGCATGGATAAACTAAGTGTGGCATATCCATCTCATGGAAAACTCACTCACTGTAAAAAGCAGTAAAACTACCCGTAGTCATTGCTACCTGGATGAATCTGAAATTATTCTGAGTGAAAGAAGGCAGATAAATATGAGGAGATACTATGTGATTCCATTTACATAACATTTTAGGAAATTAAGATTGAATGTATACTGTCATAAAGGAGACCCTTGCAAACCTGGATGGGACAGATGGAGTCAGGAGTCAGGAAGGGACAAGAAGAGATTGCAAAGGCTTGAGAGGGTTATGGTTATTAGTTCATAATCTCGATGGTGGTGATGGTTTCACGTATATATACATATATACATATGTCAAAGGTTTTAAAATTGTATAATTTAAATACATGTAATTTATTTAACTCTGTCAATTTAACCTCAAAGAACAACAACAACAAAATAAGTGAAATGGTGAAAAGTCCACATTGCTAGAGTTATCAGCATTACAGTCCCAGAGCTCAAAATTCTTGCCAGGTGTGCCCAGGTACAGATGATCCTGTCAAGAGAGTCACATTACAGTGTGTCCAAGTTCAGCCATTCCCCTTGGGGCCCAGCCCTTTATATAGAAAGGGCTAGAGTGGTATACTGTTGTGGGTGTGTGCAGGGACCCATCTCATGTGGCAGGGTGTGCTCCATCTATCTCAGCGTTGAGCAGTATGTACTGTGATGGTATAGATCTGTACACTTGGATGTGAACACAGTCTTACTTGATTGTCCTCAGCCTTCCTGGAGAGTCAGAACCTGGTCCACACACATGGCTGAACTTAGTGCCAGGTACCCAGGACAAGAGTCAAATTAATAGGAACTCTCTGTGAATCATTTAAACAGGTCCCTAGATCAGCTTTATTAAGGTTCATGCCTGCATCTCATATTCTCACAGAAACTTTTAGATCACATGTTGTCACAAATTTTAAGTTAAAGAGCTACCTAGGAGGTTGAGTAAATGGCAGATCCAGGACTTGAAAGCCCTTGTTTTTCCCACCCTACCATGAAGCCATTCCAACCTGTCTGAAGAAGTTTTTGCTGATAACAGCATTTTCAAATTGGTCTTCCCTAACTTTTTCCTTTTGGAGGGACATTCAGAATAGATCACCACTTTTTAAAAATATATAAACACTATATTTTTTCTATTGTTAATTTGTATTTTTTGATTAATATTAACTTCTTCCCTAAATTTTCACCCTTACGAAAGATTAGAATCAGGAAATGATTATATTTTCTTATTGATATTATGCTAAAAAATTTAAGTCTAGTAATTATTCTACTTCTAAAAATCCTCAACTAGCTTTTTTTTTTTTTTTACATTTCTTATTACCTTTTAAAAAATTATTACTCCTTTTTACCCTGATGCCTTTTATTCCAGGGATTTATTCACCCCATAACTGGAATCCTTTATCTAGCTTTTCTAAGTTGAACTTTTTATTTTATTTTTTATTTTTAATACAGCAGATTCACATACAGTAATAAATAATTAAGAGAAACATACATCTTTTTACATCTTGTAATTTTAGTATAAGCTGAAAATAGCTAAAATAATATTGGATAGATACAGAACTTATAATACACAGTGTCATCTCTTGCCTCTAGCCCTTTGAACTCTGTGTCCACTAATAATAGATTGTATTCCCCTGACTTCTGTGTGAATTTTCTCACCTCACAGTTTTACACATTTCCTGTGTCTAGAAGCCACATCCCCAATACATTCCTCTAATTAACGTATATTTGTCCTATAGGTCCTACTTTCAGCTCTTTTTTCTCTAATTGACTCATTTGACATGTGTCTGCAAGATGAGGCTTTTTGTCCAGATATTTCCATAGCAACCTGCAGTGAGGTCCACAAGTTCTCCTGTCCCTGGGACCTGGTGCATGCTATCATAATTGCCCATTTATTTGTCCGTGTTTTCCTACCCTGCATGATAATCGAAGAGTGTATTGCCTGGTGTTCCACTCTTGTATTCCCAATAACCGTTAACTCCTTAAGGGCATGTCCTTCTGTTGCCTAATGTCCAGAATGGTGTCTGTCGTGTACAGGAGCTGAGTAGATATTAAAGGTTGGATGAAAAATAATGGAGCAGAGCTGCATAGACAAG
Organism: Mustela lutreola; assembly: GCF_030435805.1. NCBI lineage: Eukaryota > Metazoa > Chordata > Mammalia > Carnivora > Mustelidae > Mustela > Mustela lutreola. The sequence goes on from NC_081294.1 coordinate 145,143,788, forward strand.
GATATTTTAGTTGAATAGTTATTTCACTGGATAAACACAGTCTATATAATAAAGCAGAAGCTAGACTAGAATGTGTAGTGGTGGTCTGGTGTAGTAGGGAAACCTTAGTTTTTAAAAGGTTATTTTAGGGGCTCCTGGGTGGCTTAGTTGGTTAAGTGTCTGACTCTTGATTTTGGCTCAGGTCATGATCTCTAGGTTGTGGGATTGCGCTCCACTCCAGGCCGCACACTGGGTGGGGAGCCTTCTTAAGATTCTCTCTCTCGCTTCTGCTCTCCCTCTGCCCCTTCCCCGATTTGCATTCTCTCTCTCTCTCTCAGAAATAAATAAATAAAAGGCTATTTTAACTGCCCAGAGAAATGATATAGAAAGTGTTAGAGGAGATTTGAAGAAATAAATTTTTCTGAAACGAAGAACCTACCCGCATGATTTTATAAAACTTTCAATTGCTTAGAGATGAGTGGTGAGATATTTTAAGAACCAAGCTCCTTTCATTTAGCTAAATTAATAGAGTGCCCTTTTAGATAAAGTAACAGAGTGCCTTACACGACAATAAATTTAAATATGTATTTGATGGTTTTGTAGGAGTATGCTAATAATTTAGTTCTACTTTAATTACACCGAGCTCATGTAAGAAGGAACTGTTTTCTAGTGTTATTGGTGTTCCTAGACATTGATTTCTGAAAAAGGGTAGGAGAGTAATAGTATGACACATAATTAATATTTGTAGACCTCCTCTTAAGGACAACAGCATACCTATTTTATATTATTTCTTGAAATAGCCAAAAAGAATGAAGAAACTAATATTTTTCTGGTTCTGTGAGTGAGTTTTTGAAATGTATGCAAAAGGAACTTCATGTCAGATATGTATATAAATATGCAATTCTATTAATGCAGTTACAGGTGTACATTTCTCTAAAATTCTAGAACTTCTGGAAAAATTTTATTGACAGTATTCTAGATCTGGCAAAAAAGAAATGGAGCATGTTTATTAGTTTTTGTGTTTCTTTTTGCCTGTTCCTTTCTTATTGGGTAACTGCAAAGGTGTATTTACAGAAAAAGAACCCTTACAAATTAAAAAAATCTGATACCTAATCTTGAACTATACTATTTGCTCTCTTCTACTCATTAGGTACAAAGCTACAAATATTTGTCAAACTCAGCACCAGCATCTTCAAGTGTCATTTTTGTCACAATTCGTCACAATTAAAACTCATTTAAACCCATTAAACAATAGCTTCCCATTCCCCTTCTCCCTCATCACTAGGCAACCCCCATTCTGCCTTCTGTCTCCGTGAATTTGACTACTGTAAGTATCTCATATAAGTAGAATCATACGGTATCTGTTTATTTTTCTGTCTCTTTCCTGTGAAAAGCTTTTGAAGAAGTTTTATCCTCTAAGACCAGTAGTGTTAGATTTTCCTTCATTTTCTAAAAGAAATATTGAAGTTCTGGAAAAATATGAGTTTCAATTAATACTGGTAGTCATTAGAAAGAAATAGTATTTTCAAATTGGTAATAATTTGTCATTTTTTATATAAGAACTCTCAGAAACTCAAATTTCATTCTTTCAAGTAAACAATGAAGATTTAAAAAATAGATCACAGTGTTTTGAGTCATTGGAATCTGTGGTAAAAAGGGAAGCAAATAGAGCTTTTCTTTCATATTCTTGTAAAATTCATGTCATTTAATATTTAACTAGTTTTTCTTTCTATGTACCTTTGAACATATGAGAAACAAACGGTAGTTTGCATGTTTAATGTTTTGCTGCAGACATAAAGTGATTATTCCAAAGAATATGTATACTAGAATGCATTTGAAATCTAATATATAACATTGAAACTAAAACTATGAGAATAATTCTCTTGCACAGTTCCTAAGGAGGTAATATGATCATATCATTTGCATGTAATATGTTTTGATGATGGCATGTGAGCTTTAAGGTGATTGAAATGATTTTCAGTATGCTGTTGTAAGCCATATAAAAGTACTAAGAATCATTCTTGTTTTTAGTTTTTAAGGAAAACCCTCAAATGAAATACCTACTTAAAATAGGGAGCCTAAGGTTTTGGTTCATATGGAAGTTTAACTGTGACTTTTGTTGGTTATTTTAGTGTCCAGCAGTTTTAGACTAGCCTATGTGAGAAAAGACCATGACATGCGTGTGAAGAATGCTACTTTTTTTTAATGTTGCAGAGACCTAACTGGAGCATTTTGTTTTTAAATTATGAGTACTCTGAATGAAGTGTAGTGCCGTTTGAATGCATTGTAGTACATGATTATTTGCTAGTAGTGTGAGTTTGTAGATGTCTAAAATCCCAGCAGATATATGCAAATTGAAATAATATGTGGATGGAAAAAAAACTGACATACATTTTAAAGGAGGAAATAAGGAAAAATAATAACAATTTAGTTGTGTCTAGAATGCAATGAAAAAACCCATTCCATTTGAAAATTAGGCAGCATGCTTTAATGAGATTTTTTAAAATTCCAAAGAGAATTCCAACTGTTACCATTTGATTAAGATAAATGTTTCTGAGCTCATTAATTTTTAACACAGGTTGTTTCTGATGTTGGGGAATCTAAAATTCTGTTTGTTATAAGACATGAGGAAGACATGTCCTAATTTTAAAAAGATATTAAATATGGGAGGAAATGTGTGTCTAAGATTCAGTGGAATACACAATTATTGTTCACAAGCAGAAGAAGGTAAAAGAACTTGTCCACAGTTATAAAAAGCGATTAACACTCTGGATGTGAATTAATTTCTAGTCTGGGTTTAGAATTCTTTCTTTTAACCAGTAAAATATAGGGCCCCACTTGTAGACATGTTTGTATCTCAGTGATAAGATAAACAAAAGTGACAACCAGACCCCCTGCTTCATGGCATTCCACTGAATAAATGTAGTGTGGTTTATATAATTGTTTCCCCATAGCTTTGTATTTAGTTTGTGTCCAGCTCTAGTAAACATCCTAATGCTCTAGTAAACATCCTAATGCCTTGTGTACATGAGTATTTATCTGTGGTAGGTAACTAGACGTGAAATGGCCAGGTCAAAGAGTATTCGTGGTCTAAAATCCGATGGGAGCTCTAAAGTTGCCTTGCATGGCTGTGCTGATAAGTTGGAGGATCTGTTTTTCCACTTCCACTGAAATGGTGATTGAATCCTACCTAAACTGACTGTGGAAAATAATTTCCTAGTGTTTTCATTTGCATTTCCTAATTTACTTTGGAGAGTGAGAATCATTTATCATTATTATTATTGTCATTATTAGTTTTAAAAGAGGGGAGTCCTTGGGATTTAGGTTGTAGACAGTAATGGCTCTGTTGCCTAGGGATCAGGCTATGGAGGAGGGTTCTAATATGGGTGGGAGTAGCCTAGACTCATCAGCATTGATGAATTATCCTGAAGATTGCCCTAAATCTAGGTCTCACTGATCTTTTTGTGGTTACTTCTGAGTTTGGTCCTCGTGGATCTGCAGTAGTTTTCTCCAGCAGTTCCGGGATGGGTTGACTTCATTTCTGTCAGTCAGCCCATTCACTTTTTAGCTAATGTCTGTTTTAGCAATTTCTCATCAACTGATATTTTCTTGGTCTTTAAAAAATTGCGCTAAGATTCTTTAAAATTCCAGAATTTTTTTTTTCTTGTACAATTGAAACTCTGTACCCATTAAACAATAGCTTCCCATTCCCCTTCTCCCTCATCACTAGGCAGCCCCCATTCTGCCTTCTGTCTCCGTGAATTTGACTACTGTAAGTATCTCATATAAGTAGAATCATACGGTATCTGTCTTTTTGTGACTGGCTTATTTTACTTAGCATAATGTCTCCAGGTTTCATCCATGGTATAGCATATTCTGTGTTGTAGCATCGATGTTTTTGCTTTTCCTTCCTTTATAAGGCTAAATAGTATCCCATTATTTATCTACCACATTTTGTTTATCTGTTGATGGACATGGGTTATTTCTACCTTTTGGCTATTGTGAATAATGCTGCTGTGAACATGAGTACACAGATAGTTTTTCAAAACCTGCTTTCAGTTCTTTTGGGTGTATATACACAAATGGAATTGGTAGATAGGATAGTGTTAAAACTTATACATGGAATTATAGTCCTCAGATGCAATCTTTACAAAGTTGTGAATGTAAAAACATTGCTACGTCCCTTTCCATGGAATAGGTTCTGTACCATACAAAGTGAAAATCATTTTGCATTTTCTTACCATCTTCTGAATAGAACTTTATAATTAAAATATATTTTAATATATTTTATATGTTTAATATATCTTAACATATTTAAAATATATTCAAAGGTTGCACATGGACAGATTCAGTCAAGTATTTTTCCCACTTTTAATCATGCTAGTATAAAATTTTTAATTTAGCCAAAGAACTGAAATGTATTTGTGTTTTCCAAAGTTTTCTTTACTATATTTCCTTTACTATATTTCCAGACTGCATACACACACACACACACACACACACACACTCACTCAGCACTACACATCTACACACGTTCGCGAAAGTATTTTTTATAAGCCAGTGTCTTTGATTTTTAACTAAACTGGAAAAAGCTGTTAATTTTGAATATGCTCAGAGCATGTAATTTGTGACCTAAGTGTGGAGAAAAATCTGTATCTGTCTGTCTGTGAAGATTCAAATACTTGTAAATTCTGATCCTTGGCAATAAGCAAATCTCTACTTTATTAATCCAAAACTATTTACCTACTTTCTTCGTAAATTTACCTACTTTCTTTTTAAGGTTCGTGGTAATATTTATTTCCTCTAACTGGTGATGTTTTCCTCCTGACTTGAAATATTTAAGACCCCCTTCTAATAATGTTGAAAAATTAGCTGAAACATCATGTTAGATTTGAGTATTTTTGTTTTAGTATTAATTTTCTTTTTAAGAGAAGGAGTGTGTGCAGGCAAGGGGAGGAGGGGGAAGGATAGAAGAAGGGATAGAAGGAGGGGAAGAGAGAAAATCCTAAGCAGGCTCCTTGCCCAGTGCAGAGCCTGAAGCTGGGGTCTACCTTGAAACCCTCAGAGGATCATCTGAGCCAAGATCAAGAGTCAGATGCTTAATTGACTGAGCCACCCAGGCACCCCTACTGTTAATATTTTAAGCTAACATTTATGGAGCTCTTTGTGGTTTTGCTAAATGTATAATTAATTTTTTTGCATAAAGAAATTCTTCATTGACCCTCTGTCTTTTTGCCTATTTTTATAGCACAATTCATTTTGAAGATGTGCTTCATCATTTTATACAGTTGATAGTTATTATAGGCTGTAGAATTATCCCTAAGTTATATTGTAAGTAGGAAAAAAGCCCCCCAAAACAAATTAAAGAACCGTGTATCTAGTGTAACACCATATATGTAAGAATGGAGGTGGGTGAGGGAGAGACCATATGAAAGCGAGCATCTGTGCATTTGCTTTACACACAGAGTATCTCAGGAAGCATTGTCAAAATAAATACAAAGTTAACATTAAAGGAAAGCCAATACAAGGTAAACAATCTTCAGCTTCAGAGAACAGTGCCAGTAGATAGATTTAGTTTTTGACATTGAAGTAGTTCATTTTCCTTCTGAATTTTTAAAGTTTTATAGCATGACAGCATATGTAATGACACTTAAAAAAAATTCTGTGGCTTTTTTTAGTCTTACTTCTTTCACTGATTTTATGTCATCCTTTTTTAAACCTCTTTTTGGAAACAATTTACAGAAAATTTACAAAGAAATTGTGGAGAATTCCTGTATACCCTTCATCCAGCTTTCCCTAACTTTAATGTCTTACATAACCTGGTGCATTTGTCAAAACTAATGAAATAATACTGCTATAGTATTATTAACCACAGTACAGACATTTTTCACATATCACCAGTTTCTCCCCCCATGCCCTTTTTCCATTCCAGGATCCAGCCTAGCTCGCCACGTTTCAATCTTTGACACTTTTGTAGCCACTGGCTTTCATGGTCACAGGTAATTCAATTCATTGGTAGTTTTTGTTTTTGTGAGATTGACTCTTTTGAAAAGTCCTGGTCAGGCATGCTCGGTTTGGGGTTATCTGATGTCTTCTCAGAGTTATAGATAGCATCATTATGGATTTTGATACCACAATAAAGGTGGAGTACCTTTCTGTTTTATATCAGGGCATACTTGTCAGTCAGTGATGGTGTTAACCTAGATGACTTGCTTACTTATTGTGGTGTCTGCCATCTTTCTCACCTGTCAAGTCACTCTTTTTCCATTTCTTTTTTTTTTTTAATTTTATTTATTTATTTGACAGTGAGAGAGGCAAACACAAGCAGGGGGGATGGGAGAGGGAGAAGCAGGTTCTCCGCTGAGCAGGTATCCCGATGTGGGACTCCATCCCAATATGCTGCGATCATGACCTGAACCAAAGGCAGATGCTTAAGGGCTGAGCCACCCAGGTGCCCCTCTTTCCATTTCTGTTGCCTGCTCATTGGAAGTGAATCACTGAGTGCAGTTTAGGTTCAAGGGGAGGGAAATTAAGCTCTGCCTCCTGGAAAGAATATCTAAATACATTATTTGGTATATTCTGTAGGATGGTATCTACAGGTCTTCCCTTCTCTCTCATTTTGTTGTTATGTTTGTTGTTTTGTTGCTCACAGTGTTTCAGCTTTGGCCATTACAAGTTCTTTCTTGTTAGTTCTTGTGTCTTTTGACATGACTCATTCTCTCTTTTTTTCCTCTCTGTCTTTTCTTAGGCACTTCCTTACTTTCTGTCACTAGAAGGTACTTTCCTTCCCCAGTCCTAAAATTTCTCTAGCTCAGCCCTTTGTCCTAGGATCCCTGGCTCTTGCTGTTGATAAATTATATTAAGGAACCATGCCATGGTCTATAGGTATGCTTGCTGCAACTGGGGTGTCGGTTTTCTAGGCCCTCTCAGTTAACAGCCCCAGAAAAGATACCTATGTATAGTAACTCATGTCTATGCACTTCTCTCATTATTTCTGTATGTAGCTGTCTGCATGTGTATTAAAGCAGATGAGTTCATAGCGCTGTCTCCAACTCTAATCCCGTACCATGAGATTAATTCCTGCCTTTTCCCCTTACTCATATATAAATTCTTTCTCTGACCTTGAGAAGCCTGGCTCCCATTATCTACATTTCATTTATTTGTTCAAAAATTACATAGGTCGAATAGTTTCATGATTATTGACTCTTTTCCTCATAAGAAATACATTTACCAACCAGAATACTATGTTTCTGTGCAGTTCTTTTTTGTCTTTAACCTAATGGTATCAAGTTAAAATACCATTTTCCAAAGTTACTTTGGTCAGCTCCATCTTTTCCATCATCCTCAGGGAGATTATTTTACATCGCTGCTAATCATTAATTTTTAAAATTATGATGCTGTATAAAATAATGATGTATGGGGCGCCTGGGTGGCTCAGTGGGTTAAGCTGCTGCCTTCAGCTTGGGTCATGATCTCAGGGTCCTGGGATTGAGCCCCGCATCGGGCTCTCTGCTCAGCAGGGAGCCTGCTTCCCTCTCCCTCTCTCTCTGCCTGCCTCTCTGCCTGCTTGTGACCTCTGTTCAAATAAATACTTTTTTTTTTTAAACCTTTTAAAAAATAATGATGTATGGTTTGTTAATCTGAAATATGAGCAGAAAAGTATATAAGAAACCTTTTGTCACTCTTTTTTTTTTTTAAGATTTTATTTATTTATTTGACAGAAAAAAAGAGATCACAAGTCGGCAGAGAGGCAGGCGTGGGGTGGGGGAAGCAGGCTCCCCGCTGAGCAGAGAGCCTGATATGGGACTTGATTCCAGGACCCTGAGACCATGACTTGAGCTGAAGATAGAGGCTTAAACCACTGAGCCACCCAGGGACACCCTTTTGTTGCTCTTATTTCAAATACTATTTTAACATGGATCCATTGTAAGATTTCCAGGAAGTATGGATACTTGTTTTGTTTTTCTGAGTAATTATTTTAAAAATGGAATTATTTTCTCATTCATAACACATCTTACACATTTAGAAGTCCAGATGTAACCAAAAGTCTGAAAGATATTACCAATTAATAATTATTTTTTCAAAAATAGGAAAACAGTATTACTCTCAGATGGAGTTATTATTTGCTAGACTTTAGAGAACCTTAAGGATGAAGAAATCTGTGCTGTTTATTTGTCCACTTCACCTTGTTTAGTCCTTACTAGCCTCTTGTGAGTGATGGAGTGTAATAGCTGAGGACTGAGGGCAAGGCAGATGAGTTAGGAGAATAATGAAGAAAGACACTGTTCCATTTGTACGTGTTTTTAATTAATGGGAAGTTGTTTCCCAGTTCAGCTGGGTAATTTGTTTACCATCATTGTTCTATAGTTTTGAACATCTCCCAGTTTTCCTGTTAAGGATTTATTTAAAAAATGAATGAAATGTCAGGAAGTCACAGGAGTCGTGATTTCACCAATCTCTTATCCAAATTCACATGAGTTTTTTCCTGTTTTTGTGTTCATGCACAGTAGCCCCGTCAAAAGCAAATAAAAATTTGGACATAAAATGTAAACTCTGGTATATCATTGAATGCAGCACTGCTATGGGAAGCAGTTCTTGTCTTTTCTTGAAATTGAGCACTTTTGGGGCGCCTGGGTGGCTCAGTGGGTCAAAGCCTCTGCCTTTAGCTCAGGTCATGATCTCAGGGTCCTGGGATCGAGCCCCACATCGGGCTCTCTGCTCTGCGGGGAGCCTGCTTCCTCCTCTCTCTCTGTCTGCCTTTCTGCCTACTTGTGATCTCTGTCTGTAAAATAAATAAATAAAATCTTAAAAAAAAAAAAAGAAAAAGAAATTGAGCACTTTTACTTAAGTTCTTTTTCTGTCGTGCTAAATTGTAAGCAAATCCCCTTGCTGGGTTACATTTTAATATTTACTGAGTGGTTTTCAAGGGGTCCAGATTCCTTGGCCTTTTCTTACTTTTTATAGTAAGTCCCATAACAGAGACAAAATATATCTGGAGTCATGTAGTATTTTATGATTCTGAGCACTTCTGAAGAGCTCTGCTATCATATAATTTTTTTTCATAACTGTCACTAAGTATCCCAGTATAGAAACCACTTCTTTATTTTTCTTAAGTGTTAGGCATTTTTGTGTCAGTTGGTGAGTTCCTATTCCAGGGTTCTTTCCTCAGTGGTGAGAAAAAAGTATAGAAAAAATTATAAGGCAAGGCTCCTGTCCGTCCTGGGAAGGGGCTGTGACTGGTTGGCTTGTCTGCTTGTTTGCTTGTACATCTATTTATAAAGCAGTAGTTATATTCAACATTTTTTAGGTACCAGGTCCTTTGTTAGGCATCATAAACACAAGATGAGGAGAGAGCAAGTTATCTTTTCTTAAGGAGCACAGCTGAGTTGGAAGAGACAAGTACATAAATATAATTTCAATGCAGTGCTCCAAGAACAATGGTAGTAGGTATTTTGGGAGAAGAAGAAGAATATGTATTCCAGCAGGGGAAATAATGATGGAATGTTTCTTCTAGGAGTGATGTTACCCACCTAAAGAAGGTATCAGGAGTTACCCAGGGGAAGAGCGGCACGTGGAAGGACATTGCTAGGAAGAGAGGAAAGTGGGGATAGAGTGTCAGAGAAGAGAAAGAGCCTTGTGCATTATAAGGAACCACAGGCAGATCAGGGTCCTTGGAAAAGGAGGTACACATAACAAAATGGCAAGAAAAGATGCCAGAGATTAGGATAGGGTCTGGATTGGGGAGGACTTTTTAATGCCATTTGGGGATTAATGCCTGGCGCTATATACTGGAAAGATCCTTTCCATTGTTTATAGTGTTGAAATACACATAACAGCATTTACTATCTTAACCGTTTTAAGTATATGTTTTTAGGGTGTTCGACCTTTTTTTTTTTTTTTAAGATTTTATTTATTTATTTGACAGACAGAGATCACAAGTAGGCAGAGAGGCAGGAAAAGAGAGAGAGGGGAAAGCAGGCTCCCTGCCAAGCAGAGAGCCAGAAGTGGGGCTCGACCCCAGGACCCTGAGATCACAACCCGAGCCAAAGGCAGAGGCTTAACCCACTTAGCCACCCAGGTGCCCCAAGGTGTCTTAAAAATTTTTAAACTTCTCTATTTTACTTGCAGCTTTAATCAACTTTCTGACTTTTAAAATTACAAATTGCTCAACATAGATGCACAACTTTCAACATTAGCAGCATTAATAATATTAACTCTTTCCACTTATAAAGCATTTCACATTTCACAGAATGCTTTGCCAGACTCATTTTCATTTGATCTTATGACTCTAGCAGGCACAACAGATGAAGGACAGTGAGAAGTTTTATGGCTTAGCCAGAGTCACGAAGATGTACTTAGGGATCCTAGGATTAGAGCTGCTTATTCCCAACCTTCTATTTCACATGGATATCTTTCCAAAAACATTTACAAATTTATTATTTCAAGATAATATCAAGTTGTGAGCATGCTAAGAGGTATAGGATAGCCTGTCTTCATGGTGCAACAGGCAAGTAGTAAATCGAGATTCCTCTAGTAGCATGAGGTTCAGAATGAGGTCATTTTTAATAATGATCACCTTTGTTCCACTGGTTCCTTCTCCTGCCTATTAGTGTCTGACCACAGTCACCAGCAAATCATTCACCATTGATGGTAGCTGAAAATCTCTGATTGGTATCCTACATGAGCTCCCCAAATAGTTTGATCAGCTACCCATAATTATTCCCTTCTTATAATTCTCAAGTTCTATTTCTGGATCAAGCTTGTGCCATTTTTTCCTTTTAGATATATTTGTATAAATCTCTCTTTCTCTCTATTTTTTCCCCTTCAGAGATCTCTAAGTCTCCTATATACATATATTTCTGTTGGGACTTTCCAAAACTTTCTTTTAATTAAAAAAGGGCATATATCGACCTTTCTTCATTTGTAAAATGCATAATAAAGTTCTCAGCCTCATTGGAGTGAAGGTAAAGGATATAGGAGAGCTTTTTAAACTGATACACTAAGTAGAAGAAAGAAGAAATACAAAATACCCACAATGAAAAATTATTTTATACCCACTAGATTGATACACATTTCAAAATATCTGATAATTTCAAATGTTGGTGATGATATGGAGCAAATGGAACTTTTATTCTCTGCTGAAGGGTGTATAAAGTAGACCTACTTTGGAGCACATTTGTCATTGTTTAATGCAGAAAGTATAACCCAACACTTTGTTATCAGCTTTACTCCTACATGTGTACCCTGGGGAAGGCTTCTATACTAGGACACATGGATTTTTATTATTTTTTATAATAGCAAATAACTTTTTTTTTTTAGCAAATAACTTTAAATAACTCTTATGTTTCAGTGAATACATAAATTGTGACAGATCTGCAAACAGGGTTGCTGTCAGACAGAAAGAGTGAGAGAATGACAGCTGTAGGAATCAATATGGATGAATCCCTGAATTAGAATATTCTTTTTTTTTAAGATTTTATTTATTTATTTGACAGACAGAGATCACAAGTAGGCAGAAAGGCAGGCAGAGAGAGAGGAGGAAGCAGGCTCCCTGCTGAGCAAGAGCCCAATGTGGGGCTTGATCCCAGGGTCCTGGGCAGAGGCTTTAACCCACTGGGCCACCCAGGCTCCCCTGAATTAGAATATTCTTAAAAAGACGAGTCATAGAAGAAAGATTATCTTTTCTATAAAGCTTGAAAGTAGGCAAAGTTGAGAAATGTCTTATTTAGGATGCCTAAAAAGAAGAGAATGATAAAAAATTTAGAGTGCTGGAGGTCAAGTTGGTTAGGAGAACTTCTGCTCTTTTACTGTGAACATTTTTTTTTTTTAATTTTTTATTTTTTATAAACATATATTTTTATCCCCAGGGGTACAGGTCTGTGAATCACCAGGTTTACACACTTCACAGCACTCACCAAATCACATACCCTCCCCAATGTCCATAATCCCACCCCCTTCTCCCAAACCCCCTCCCCCCGGCAACCCTCAGTTTGTTTTGTGAGATTAAGAGTCACTTATGGTTTGTCTCCCTCCCAATCCCATCTTGTTTCATTTATTCTTCTTCTACCCACTTAAGCCTCCATGTTGTATCACCACTTCCTCATATCAGGGAGATCATATGATAGTTGTCTTTCTCTGCTTGACTTATTTCGCTAAGCATGATACACTCTAGTTCCATCCATGTTGTTGCAAATGGCAAGATTTCATTTCTTTTGATGGCTGCATAGTATTCCATTGTGTATATATACCACATCTTCTTGATCCATTCATCTGTTGATGGACATCTAGGTTCTTTCCATAGTTTGGCTATTGTGGACATTGCTGCTATAAACATTCGGGTGCATGTGCCCCTTTGGATCACTACATTTGTATCTTTAGGGTAAATACCCAATAGTGCAATTGCTGGGTCATAGGGCAGTTCTATTTTCAACATTTTGAGGAACCTCCATGCTGTTTTCCAGAGTGGCTGCACCAGCTTGCATTCCCACCAACAGTGTAGGAGGGTTCCCCTTTCTCCGCATCCTCGCCAGCATCTGTCATTTCCTGACTTGTTGATTTTAGCCATTCTGACTGGTGTGAGGTGATATCTCATTGTGGTTTTGATTTGTATTTCCCTGATGCCGAGTGATATGGAGCACTTTTTCATGTGTCTGTTCGCCATCTGGATGTCTTCTTTGCAGAAATGTCTGTTCATGTCCTCTGCCCATTTCTTGATTGGATTATTTGTTCTTTGGGTGTTGAGTTTGCTAAGTTCTTTATAGATTCTGGACACTAGTCCTTTATCTGATATGTCATTTGCAAATATCTTCTCCCATTCTGTCAGTTGTCTTTTGATTTTGTTAACTGTTTCCTTTGCTGTGCAAAAGCTTTTGATCTTGATGAAATCCCAGTAGTTCATTTTTTCCCTTGCTTCCCTTGCCTTTTGCGTTGTTCCTAGGAAGATGTTGCTGCGGCAGAGGTCGAAGAGGTTGCTGCCCGTGTTCTCCTCAAGGATTTTGATGGATTCCTTTCGTACATTGAGGTCCTTCATCCATTTTGAGTCTATTTTTGTGTGTGGTGTAAGGGAATGGTCCAATTTCATTTTTCTGCATGTGGCTGTCCAACTTTCCCAGCACCATTTAACTGTGAACATTTTTAAGTGAGATGGTTGTGTGGATTTTTCTCTGTATCCATCAGTCTGTCTGTCTGTATTTCGGTGACTGTGTGGAGCATACTGAGAGCAGGGAGGGTCCTGGGACTGTCAGTAATTTCGGTTTTACTATGTTTCTTAAAGATTAATTAGAAGATCCAGGGATATTAATTTAAGTCTTATACTTCATAACTCAAATATTATTTCCTCTTACAGGTATTAAAAATTTCATAATTATATATTAAAATTAAGATGTTGGAAGAATAAATACTATATAGTAAATAGTCATTGTCTCTGGGTAGTGAAATTACAAGGTACCTTCACTTTTTTTATTATGCATTTCTAAATCTCATATGTCTATTATAATGAACATGTTATTTTTTATATTTAGAAAAGACATTGATGATTACAGAAAGTAAGCCCAAATGCAAAATTTTTCTGATGTGTTGCTAATAAACATTGTGAGCTTGAGTTACATGCTATCCTATTAAACTCTAATGTCAGACTAAATACTAGAGATACTTGTTATTGAAAGTCATTAGACCTAGTATTTTCTTTTCAGACTTTCAGTTAAGCATCATCATCTTTCATCAGAATTTTAATGCATCCAAATTTGGGTTAGTGTTTTCTATACTGGTATAATGTATAGCTAAATTTAGGACTAATGATGACTTTTGAGTACTCAAAAGACTACTAATATATGCTCTGTTGTTACAGATAGAGTACTCTAGTATCCACTGCTATGTAGTGTTATTAAACAATTCCAAAAACCACTCACACTGAGTAAAAGTTTAAGTTGTACAACAGAAGTTTGCATGATGCTTTTTCACTATTAGAATTTTTAAAAATAACCTATAACCAAATGAAAATGTGTTACTTTGAAAAGTTAGGGTAAAGAATATAAACATTGTAATTTTAAAGGAGTAGAATTTAAATTCTGTGGCTATTTATGGTAGAATAAATATATGTGAGTGTGCGTGCATATATATGTGATTAGACAAATACAACAGTTGTAGAAAAAGTTTTTCTGACATCTATTTTCCTTCTTTGATTGTACAATTAAAAAATTACATGACATTTATTCCCTTTAGAATTTTTTTCTCCAAATGAGTGCTCTGAAAATGTCACTTTGAATTAAAGCAAATTGTTTAGAAGAGATAATTTATTTATGTTCTTGATGTAGATTTCAATAACATGCTGAGTTTACTCTGGCTGAATTTTTCCTTTATCCCAAAAGGGGATAAAATTATTTAGATTTAGATTTTAGATCCCTGAAATTATTTAGATTTTGCGTTATAGAAAATGATATTAGAATGCATAGAATAAAAGAAAGTGATCCTTTTAATATTCCAAGAAGATTGGATAAGCACTATACATTTTATAACTAAAACAGTTCACACTTGGTTCATAAAATCTAAGCACTTTCTAGAGATTTCTCAGCTTAAATGGAGGTGTATTCCTTTTTTTTTTTTTTTTTTTTTTTACAGTAAGAACACTTGGCTGGATTTCTAGTTCTTGTAGGATTTATGTGTCATCAGTAGGCTCTCCTTGCCTTATAAACTTACTAAATTCCCTCAAAAGAGATAAACTATGATTAATAGTATTTGCTTTCCAATTCCAGCTTTCCTATGTAAAAATTAATAAGTTAATAATTGGCTAAAGTAGTTGTTCATCAACTTCATAAGTTTAAATCAGACACAAATCCCTAATCTCTTTATATGGATCTTTATTGTCTATTTCTCATTTCCACATCTGCTTCACTAGTAAACTCACAAACCCTCCTTAATCTATGCATTCACTTCTGGGTTTGAATAGACAGCTATACCTTGTATTTTTTCCTAATGATGGTGATCAGTGTTCTTAATTCACCCCTATTTATTAAATATTAGCCACTGGGATGGGTGCAGTTCTTGACATTAAAATACAGTGGTAAGTCAAGTAGACAGTCCATATCCTAATGGAGCTTCCATTGTGGGTAAACAAATAGCAGCTGGGATCAGTAAATAATTGCAAATTAAAGTATTAAATTCTGTGGAAGAGTACTTTAAAATAGGGGTTTGATTGAAGCTGGAGATTCCTGAAGACCTCTCTAGCATTTGAGAAGTGAAGGACAAGTAGCAGGTAGGCAAGCAAAGAGAAGGGTAAAGAAGTTTCTGTACTTGGTCTGGGTGGTATATAGTGACAGAGGTGGGAGAGGGTAGTGTTGATGACATGGGTGATTTATAGCCCATGTGAAGGATTTTACTTGTGGCCAGCTAAGGATTTTAATTGGAGTAATAATGTGTTCTGCTTATTTATTTAAAGAATCGCTTACTTGACCGTCACATAGAGAATGACTTACAGGAAGACTAAAGTGGAAGCAAGGTGTCCAGATTGCCATCTGCAGAGATTCGATCTAGAAATGATGGTGACTCGGAAGTGAGTGCTATCATTGGAGAGAAGGTTATTTAAAAATTAGAAGTCGTGCTAGCAGTGGCACAGACTTTGTGTGTCTGTGTCCCTGGCTTAAAATGTTGACCTTGTCTAGTAGAAAAAGAACTAATTACTATAGATGGAGTTGGGTTCTAGATATTGCCATAAATTAAATATACACAGACAGCCTTTATATGGATTAAGGAAGTGATGGGAATCTTAATAAGATAATAGTAAGTTAAACTACAAGAGAAGCTTTCATTAAGCATATGGTGAAAAACAACATAGTAAACCACAATTTGTTAAAATATTGCATATCATCATAGCGATACATTTTTTGTAACTAATGCTTTCCACAAAGACATGTGGAATTGACATGCCATTGTTTTAATTAACCATCTAATAAAATTTTCTCTTAAATCACTTGATAAGATGAATGATGGGCTTTGGGAAAATTCAGTTTTAATTTGGAATCAGAATTCTTTTCTTACTGAATAGTAATGAAATCCCTGTTTGATAAGAATACTCTACTTCCTATTCTTTTCCCCTATTCTTCTCATTCTCCCTAGCAGTTACCATGGTTCCACCACTTTTTGGGGTGGGGATTCTTCAGCTTTATACATGTCTCTAAACATGAATTCATTTGTCAAACTCAGTATCTAACACTTACAGACATATTTTTCAAACTACAATGCTGATAGAATGATGCCATTTTGTCTTGATACTATATCATTAATGACTATCACATAGTGTCCAGATTGTGTTGGGATGGATTCATTGAAGAAATATGAGTTCACTTTTTGGATTTCACTAGCTCTCTGAAATAGTCTAAGAGACTTTATTAACAGAACAAGTATAGGCATCATGGCACATCTCAGGATGTTGACGACACTTGCATGGACAGCAGTCTTCATAAAATTAAATTCCACAGGGCGACACACTAGACGCAGATTGTATTCCTCTCTAGCACTTTTTTCAGCTCTCAGACAGGATAGTTATTGCCTATTTGAGTTTCAAAAACTTATTTATCAATCGGCAGGTCTTTATATCCCTAGCACTCTGTTAGGCTGACAGGAAGATAGTGATTCAGGGTCACCATTTGCCTGCTTATCGGTCTTTAAATAAAAGTGAAATAGTAATATGTCTGTGTGTGTATCTATTTGATATTGCCTCTGCAACTTTTTCCACTTTGCCTGTTCAGTGAAGAATGGAAATATACGTGAGGTTTAATCTGGGCTTTCACAGTATTTACTCAAGTGATGGGAGATAATGGGAATCCAAGAATTTTAGAACTTGACTCTAAGAGAGAGATTTGAATCAATTATTTTATTTATTAGGGAAGTGAGACCCTGAAAAGTAAGTAACCTCCCTGAGGTCGCACAGCTAATTACTAACAGCTATTCTCTGTTTTCTAGTTTGATTTTAGTGTTTTGTACAGCAGAGAAGACTTCTAATAATAAGGGAGGAGTATTTATTGAACTAATGCTTATTGTGAGAATTTTTAATAACATGTTTTATTTTCAAATGTTCATAAAACATGTTTACAGGCAAGAAATACTTAATTCTCATAAAACCACCATTTAAATCAAGAAATAGATTTAAGGTGTTATTGGCACCTGAGAAGGTGTGGTCCCCCATTCTACCACATGTCACTACCTTCTTTCTTACCTCCAGAAGTAACAGTATCATGACCTCTATTATAATTACTTCTTTGTTTCGTATTTATATATATATGTATGTATTCCTAAATGTTATAGTTTTGCCTAATTTTTTAACTGTTTAGAAGCCAAACCATATGATGTATGCTTTCTTGTATATTGTCTTTCTTCACTATTAGATGTTTAAGACTCATCGGTGTTATTGTTCATACCCATACTTTGCTCATTTTCGTTGCTGTACAAAATCCCATTATGTGGATATATTACTGTGTGTTCTGTTGTTGGTAGACATTGGGGTTGTTTTCAGCTTGGAGCTGTTATGATCAGAGCTGCTGTGAATGTTCTTGTGCACAGGGCATGATGCATGTATGTGAGAATCCCACCCAGTATATACCTAGAAATGAACTAGATGGATCATGGCTTAAGTATAATTTCAATTTTACTAGATTGAACCAAATTGTTATAAAGTGATTGTAACTGTTTATGCTCCCACCAGCAATGTATGGCTGTTGATCTAACATTTGGTAATTTCAGTGTTCTAAATTTTTTGCCCATCTGATGAGTGTGTAGTAGCTTCTCATTTTGTTTTAATTCTTGTGTTTATTTATGTGTTTTAACACACTTTTATTATATTTATTGGCCATTAGATCTTCTCTTTGTTGAATTGTGTAATAACATCTCTTAGCCATTTTTCTTTCAGCTTTTTGACTTTTTCTTATTGGTTTCTAGGAGTTCTTATGTATTCTGGATCTGAGCCATTTGGCCGTTGTATATATTGCGGATATATTGTCCTTTCTCTCTTTTTATACTGTGTCTTGGTAAATGGAATTTTATATTTTAATGTCGTTGGATTTCTCCATCCTTCTTTTTCATGGTTCGTGGGTTTTTTTTGTGCTACAACATTCATTCTTACCTCTCCCTCATATTCTCTTATGTTCTTCTAAAAGTTTGCAGTTTCATCTTTTACATTTGTATTTAATCTACCTGTAATTGATTTTTCTGTTTGGTGTGAGCTATGAATCTAATTTCATTTTTTTTCCCATATGGCTGCCTGGATTATTGCACATATATTGTCCCAGCGCCACTCACTGAAGATGCCAGAATAAAACTCACTGTGCTGGGGTGCCCCCTCTGTCATCTATCACCTGTGTACCTATGTGAGAATCTTGGTCTAGGCTTTCTAGTTCTTTTCCATTTTTTTATACATCTCTGTGCCCCCTCCACCCTGTTAATTAATGTTGCTTTACAGAATCAGCTTTACGAAATCATACTTTATGAAAAACCTCTTCAGATTTCTACTGAGATTCCATTCACTCGTAAGTCAGATTTTGAGAATTAACATCTCTCAAGTATTTAGTTTTCCATCCTGTGAATGCTGTGTATGTCTCCTTTTAGTTAGTTTTTGCCATGTTGCTCAATAAAATATAGACTGTAATTGAGACAGTGTTTTATAGATATTTAAAATTCTACATATTTGGTCCAGTGGTACACAAAAAGCTAAATAATTCGTTATAAATATACCCAGGTCTTAGAAGTTCTGATATTCTGCAACCTGTCATTTCTTACTATTTAGGTATCTTGTACTCTGTATTATTCACAGGAACATAGCAACCTGTTGTTAACCAACTCTTTTTTATGTCTGTCTGCACTGTAATAAAGTCAATTAAACATCACACATAAGTCACACACACATGAAGAGCTAAAGGAAGATGAGAAAATAGCAGAAAGCATTAGGCAGATAAAACAATCTTGCAAGTTCATGCAAGAAATGAACATTTTTTCTTTTAAAAAGTGATTTTCAAACATCTTTATAAATTATTGGTTTTTTATTTATATAGTATTGTGTGGGAATGTTTTAAAGAAATATCTAAAGATATGGGTACAAGATCTAATTATTTTGCTGATGATGGCACTTTTAATGATGGTCAGATCATATACTTCAAAGTTGAAAGAGTAAAAACCAAGTTGTTTTGTTTTTTTTAAACAGGATTCTTATTAGGAATATTTTATTTACATGGCAAAATGACTTGTTCTTTAACAGCATTCAGCGAAATCTCTCTTTTCTTCTTCTTCTTTCTTCTGTGTCTAAGACTGCTTTTTCTTTATCTACTTCCTAGCTTTTCTTCTTCCATCCTGTAGAAGTTGACTTCTGGCTCTGTCCTAACTCACAACTCATTCTACACCCTTGGCCAGGCTGTTCATCTGGCTGTATTGCGGTAAATGGGAGAGCTTCAGGCCTATTCATTCAAGTATGGAGAAAGCATTGTGACTCACCACCACATCAGTAAAACCATCCTCCTCACCCTCTTGGCCTGTAGGGACTGCTTACTGTAGGGTGACGTTGCTAAACACTGTGTAGAGACTAGCTCCTTAAAGCACAGGCGTCCCCTGAGGTTGTTAAAGTTTTAGGCTCTGAGAGTTGGAAAAACTTGTCGGAGGTCATACAGCTATTATGTAGATTTAAATTTAGGTGTGTCTAAATCCCCATCTCATGCTTTTAGTTGTGCCTTCCACCCTGCAATTCATATACACTATTTTAATTCAAAGTTACAGATGAAATAAATGTTTTTAATCAGTAAAATGCACCATTTCGCTCACTAAATTTTAAAATGTACGTCTTGTATGACAAACCAACTTATGAAGTAATAGTCTAATATGTGCTTTATTTCACACCTCAGCTAATTTATAACTCATTTTTCTTTTTTTTTTTTTTTTAAGATTTTATTTATTTATTTGACAGAGAGAAATCACAAGTAGGCAGAGAGGCAGGAAGAGAGAGACGAGAAGCAGGCTCCCTGCTGAGCAGAGAGCCCGATGCGGGGCTCAATCCTAGGACCCTGAGATCATGACCTGAGCCAAAGGCAGAGGCCCAACCCACTGAGCCACCCAGGCACCCCTGTGACTCATTTTTCTATAGCCATTTATGAAGCTCTGATGGCTTTTGAAATGGATAGAACTGCTAATTGTTAAATGAAGTTTATCTTTGGTGAAAAATGTTTGACTAGCAAGGTATTTTAAAATTGATTATTGTTTAGGTAAAACAAGTTCGTCAGTTTCTCACATCCTGAGTAAGTTTCTAATGTAAGTTTCTTGATAAAGGATATAAACTGATAGAAACCGGATATGAAAGAATGCATATCTGTAAGTGTACTTAAGTTGGACATTTTGAGTTTCAGTGGATTATCACAAAAGTTAATTTCTATAGCATGTGTTCAGCAGAGACTTGTCTTTAGTAACTGTTGTTGGAAAAAATAGATAGTGACATTCTTTCCTGGCATTGCTGTGTAGCATAAAATTCTATTAATTTACTAAAATCACTCTAAAATTATCTCCAATTATCTTTTTTTTTTTTAAGTTTTTTTTTTTTTTTAATTTATTTGTCAGAGAGAGCATAAGCCAGAGGAGTGGCAGGCTGAGGGAGAAGCAGGCTCCCTGCTGAGCAAGGAGCCTGATGCAGTGCTCCATCCCAGGACCCTGAGATCATGACCTGGGCTGAAGGCAGACGCTTAACCGACTGAGCCACCCAGGTGTCCCCATCACCAATAATCTTAACGAATTTTTTGTTTTCATGCCCCCACTAATTTTTTTTGAAGAAGATGCTTAACATTTCAAATAAAATTTTGTTTTACTTAATTATGAGAGATTATTATATTTCAGTATTGTTTTAAACTTTAGGATAATTCTGTGAATTCAGAAATTTTAAAAGAATAATTATGCCTAAGAATAAGGAGATATAAAGATTACTTCCAACTCTATGGTTCCATTAATCTTTGTGTTTGTACTTTGCTTCTGGATATATTTACATACACACAGTTTCCAGTGACTTCAGATATGACTAAACTGGGAGTTTTGTGAAAGAGAGTGGTAGATTAAATATTTTTATTAACAAGATGAACCAGTCATCAAGATATTTGGCTAAATATTTCACTCAAGAGAATTTTAATTTTTTATCATTATTTAGAGTTGCTTAAAATTGAAGTTTCTAAGGGCTTAATTTTTAGGCTTATAAATTGTGTATTTGCATTTTTTAACCTTAAAGTTTTTGCATTTTGAAGAATCAGCACAGAACTTTATTTCTCATTTTGATGTATAACAAAGTGCTACAATTTAAGCTACATCTGTTATACAGTGTTGTTTAGTTTTGTTTTGTTTTGTTTGTAATTTTGGAAATAGGTTTTCCCATAGAATTTCTGTTGTGCAATAATGTTTCTCAGGCCAGCCGAGAAAAAAAAAAAATAACTTGAACAATCATCTATTTAGGAAATAACACTAATATTACCATTTCATCTGTAGCTAATGCCCATTTCAGTTTTATTTTCATCAAATTTTCTGAGTTTCAATATTAGTCCTGGAATTCAATGAGCACTGGGTATTTTATGCAGCTAATGAATTATTGAACACTACATCTGAAACTAATGATGTACTATATGTTGGATAATTGAATTTAAATTTTAAAAAAAGTAAAGAATTTTGCAGGCTTCAGAGTGTGGCAGGGTTGGAACAAGGCATGGACGCTGATATTTATGAGTAACTTTCATGCTTGTATAGGAGAAGACTCTTCCTTTTATATCATTATTTTCAAACCATGATCAGAAGAACCCTAAAGTTCTTGAGAGGTGCCTCAGTCTTGCTTTCCACAGGAATAGCTTTGTTTTTATTTGTTTCACGTGTTGAGGTTTGCCTTAACCTTTAATTATTAGCTTGGTGATGGAGTTCGGCTCTTGAATAGGACTTTAAGGGCTCATGTGTCTGCTCCACCATGCCTGATTTTAGAACCTTGAGTTAGTTCCTACACCCTCTGTGCTTTCGTTTTGTGCTCAGGACAATGGAGATCATAACAGGACTGACTTCATAGGCTTTCTGTGAGTATGGAAAGTGACAATACGTGCGTATTATTTAGAAGGGCACTTACTGTCCAGTGAGTACATGAAAGTTTGAACATAAGTGGCTAAGTCTGTGTTAGAACTGGCAACTGTCTGATGCCAAAGTTAAACTCTTACCACTATTAAATCACACTGTTGAATTAAGCCGAGGGAATGAAAGGAATGAAGGGGATTGAAAGATTGAGGCGAGGAGAAAAGATTCAGTGCCTCTCCCTCAGAGGTTCGCTTGCAATGCAGGCTCAGATGATGAATCTTGCTTGTGGAAGGTCATGGAAGAAAGACTGCTGAAGCAAGGAGGGATTGTTTTGTGTGTCCTCCAGTGGTGAAGACTTCAGGATGCTACTGAAAGGGAGCTTATTTTGGCCTCTTCTAGACTAGAGTTGTTTCAGGAAACAACTGTAAAGTAGACTGCTTTTCCTAGAAACCTGTAACAAGGAGACTGGTCAAGTGCTTAGAAAGTATTGTGATTCTTAATAATTGAAAAACACAATACTTTTATATAGTAATGAAACTAGGCTTAAAATGCCTGAGTACAGGGGCACCTGGGTGGCTCAGTGGGTTAAAGCCTCTGCCTTCAGCTCAGGTCATGATCCCAGGGTCCTGGGATTGAGCCCAGCATCGGGCTCTCTGCTCAGCAGGGAGCCTGCTTCCCCCCCCCCCCCCCACACCTGCCTCTCTGCCTGCTTGGAATCTCTGTCAAATGAATAAATAAAATCTTTAAGAAAAAAAAAATGCCTGAGTACAGATAACAAGTAGTCACCATCAAATTATAAAAATATAACATTTGTGGGGCCTGGAGGTATGAATTAAAATTTTAATTTTGGGGGTGCCTGGAAGGTTCAGTCATTGAGTGGCTGCCTTTGGCTTGGGTCGTGATCCCAGGGTCTTGGGATGGAGCCCTACATCGGCCTCCCTGCATAGCAGGAAGCCTGTTTCTCCCTCTCCCACTTGCCTTGCTTGTGTTCCCTCTCTCATTGTGTTTCTCTCTGTCAAATAAAATCTAAAAATAAAAAAAAAATTTTAATTAAAAAGTAAAATTTTAATTTTGAGGTCTTAACTTATTTGTTTGGCAAAAGAACTAACCAATTTATGTTATAGAAAATAATTTTAAAAATGCTTATGTTGTATTATGCAGAGATACATAATATCTGTATTTTACAGATGGCATGTTCTTTCCTTGGATATTTACTTATTTTGTGGCCTAAAAGCTATTACTAAACCTCCTGTACATGCCACATCACCCAGGTTTTTAATGACTTGTCCCTTGTGACACAAATAGCTAAAGATATGCTAGGAAGGAGACATTTGAAACCACCCTTTTTAAAGGGATCTAACAGTGGTTGTCGTCATCAGACTGTTACCTAGTATTCTTGTATATTAAATATATATTTAAGGTTTGATGGAAAAGAAGAAAGAAAGGCCTTGTAACAAAAGAGTTTCTAGGATTTCAAATTTTAGCCAGTTCAGAGAATCAATGGAAAAGATCTAATGCTAACTCTAGAAATAAGATCTGCAAAAGCTGGCTGTTTCTAAAATGGGAGTTGTATTATAGGCTCACAATCCGTACCAGTAGGATTCTAAGCCAACCATTGATTTTCCTTTTCCTATAAGAGAAGTTATGTCAAGAGCAGTCAAACTACTTAAATCCAAAGAGATCCAGCTTCTAAAAATATCAAAATTACTGAAGCATTCTTTGAAAATTGCATTCCTATATAATAATTATATATCAATATTATAACAATTATATGACTCATTAATTATGTTCTGATATGTAATTATGGTTAATACTATATATTATATATAATCTTAGGATTGATTGCTAAAAGATAGGATCCAACAACATCAGGTCCATCTATGTGATTTTTGTAGCTGAGGAGGAACTGAGCATTGAAATGATTTGAATGAGATTAGTTGATTAGCTTTTGTCAGGTTTGATATAATAATCCTGGTCTTTCAATAGAGCCTTATACTTCAGTAACATATTAATTTTTTCTATTCTTAAATGGTCATTTTTGCCTTGGATTTTCTTGAACTTTTAAGACAAGGCACTTTCTGACAAGTTATTTATTATGATGCCTGTGACTTCTCAGGAAGATGGATCAACAGGATTTCTTTTTGTTCCTGCTCATTTGCTCACTGAATCAAGACTGATGAAGGTGATACAGCACAAAAGCTTAATAGACCCTGTGAAAAGATCCACTTCACATGCTTTTAATAACATGTATATTGATAATATGATAGATCTTAGTTATTTATGCTTTTAGTAGATCTGGTTACTGGATAAATCCTGGAGAGATGATTATGAAGGACATTCTGAAGTCTTCTAGCATTGGTAAATTCCAAATTCTGAGATTTTAAACAGCTCTCGGAGCCACAGCAGAAAGTAAAATTCCTCACTGAAAGAACAAACTTCTTTTTTATTTTTTAAATATTATTTTATTTTTATTTTATTTTTTTTACCAACTTCTTTTTAAAAAATTGAATCTATTCCAAGGGTGCCTGGGTGGCACAGTTGGTTAAGCCTCAGACTCTTATTTTCAGCTCATGTTGGGATCTCAGTGTTGTGAGATTGGGCCCTCCATCGGGTTCTGCAATCAGTGTGGAGTCAGCTTAAGATTCTCTCTCCCTCTGATCCTTCCTCCTGTTCTCTTTCTCAAATAAATCTATAAGCAAAACAAAACAGAAATCAAGTATTTTCCAATAAACAACACTCACTGTGAATTAGGCATGTTTCCCGAAGTTTTAGTTGTAATCACATATTTATTACCAGTTTCTCTAGGGATGGACTTGAGTGCTGAAAGCAGTAGCTGGCTGTACTCTGTTTTCTGGTTGACCTGATGACATAGCAAAGCTGTTAGTAATTACAGTTAATCAGCATCATGAATTATGCTTACAGTTATGTAATCATAGGCTTTCTTTTTATCATTACACATTTCTGAACCATTTTCTTCCATCTCTTTCCCTCTCTGCTTCTATTTTCCATCTTTTACATTGATAGAAATATAATTTTAATATGATTATTTCTAAAACATTATTAAATATGCTTTAAAGGATTTATCCCCAAATGAAACACATTCTACAGTAAATCTTTTACGATGCCCACTTTGCTTTTCTCCCTTCCTCTCTCCCCCTTCTTCCCCCTTTTGCCCTGCCTCCTTCCTCTTTCTGAAGATAGAAGGGATACAAGTTGTAGAGAATTATTTGAATAAAATGCGTTCAGAGTAAAAGAACCATATTTCTTTCTCATTATGGGGGCAGGGATGCATAAGAAACAAAGGAAGAGAGGCGGCTGGGTTTAGTTGGTGAAGTGTCTGCCCTCAGCTCAGGTCGTGATCCCTGGGTTCTGGGGTCGAGTCCTGCACTGGGCTCTCTGCTCAGCGGAGTCTGCTTCTCCCTCTCTCTGCAGCTTCCCCATTTGTGTTCTCTCTCTCTGACAAATAAATAAATAAAATCTTAAAAGAAGAGGACTGCGGGACAAGGTTCCATGAATGAGGGAGTTTTAGTGCTTTAAAGAAATGAGAGACTAATGGAACTTCAGAGATGTTAGAAAATGAGAGAGAACACCTGATTTTATTAAGTTGCTGTGTGTTAACACTTAGACACCACTACTTCATTCCACATGCTAACATATTTTATGAATAAAAACTGAGATACTCATCTACCTACGCATCTTGAAATGTGATTCTGTAGAGTGTGGGCTAGGAATATGGTTTTATGAGTGTAAGATTACTTGAGTTTCATTTAATTAAAATAGGAATCAAAAGGCCAGAATGTTGACATTTGATTTTCTATTGCCTTTCTCATGTCTGACTCTGTCAGTTTTCAGGTCTCACTCAGATAAAATGTGTGTGTGTGTGTGTGTGTGTGTGTGTGTGTGTATGCTTACTTGACCGCACACAGACATACAGCTGTCAATTTATATTAAGAAATATTGGAAGACTAAATCATAAAATAAAATAAAAAACCCCAACTCTCAGTTCTCCAAAGTGATTAAATTATTTTCACTTCCACTGCAATGTATGAGTTTCCTTTGCTTCATATTCTCTCCATTTGGTGTTGGTAGTCTTTTTGATTTTAACTGTTCTCTATGGAGTGTGAAATATTATCTTATTGTGATTTTAATTTGTGTTCAGTCATGTTAAGCACTTTTACATGTACCTATTTGCCTTTTTTATATTTTCTTTTGTGAGGTGTCTTTTCATGCTTGTGCCCATTGGGAAAGGGTTGTCTTTGTACTTACGATGTGTAGGGATTTGCATGTATTCTGTATATATTTTCAATGTCATATATATGTATAACTATCCTCTTTTTCTATTTAACAATAACAATATCCAAAGGATGTTATGTATGGAAGATATTGATACATTTAGTATTTCTTTCTTTCTTTCTTTTTTTTTTTTTACAGATTTATTTATTTATTTCAGGGAGAGAGACAGAGACAGAGAAAGAGGGAAAGTGTGAGTGGGGTAGGAGGGAGGAACAAAAGGAGAGGGAGAGAGAGACTCTCCAGCAGACACCCTGCTGAGCATGGAGCCAGACCTGGGGCTTGATCTCATGATCCTGAGAGCAGGACCTGAGCTGAAATCAAGAGTTGGACATTTACCTGACTGAGCCATTGACTGTACCCCAATACATTTAACACTTCCCAGCTGGCAATTTTGGAAGGAGATTAGTATTTAAAACACAGACTTTATAATTTTCATTTAAAACAAAAATTACATCCTGTTAATTCTGTTTTCATTTCAGGTGCAGTTAAAAACTAGCATTTCTAGTCAGTATGTAATTCGGACACAACCAACTAATAGGTGCCTTTCTACACTGGAATGTGCAGCTGCTGCTCTTTCCATTTTGGAGAAAAATAATTACATACAAGAGGTACGTCTTTGGAAGGTTATATAGTTTATGGAAGGAAGCAGTTTTGGTTAGATTTTATCTAGAAAATTTAGGAATGCATAACGTTAAATTTGCAGCTCAGGTGTCAAATTGAATGTTTCTGGTGATAGAAATTTGTGTGCATTTATAACCTTCTTTCCCCCTCTGGTGTTTTTCTGTGTTAGTTTAGCATCCAGATTGCATTATTTAAATATTCATTCTAAGCTGTGCAAACAGCATTTGTAATAAGCTAAATTGCTTTTAAGTAGCACAGCATTAAATACAGGGGTTTTGGTTAGATTTTTCTTTTATTATTTTATATTTCTCTTTTAGCGTTTTGTGTTTCTTGTACACAGCTTTTTTCTTTCTAATTAAAAGAGTATTTTAGAGCAGCCCCCCTTTTTTTGCATTGGTGCTTTTATTTGAGAAGTTGTACCAACTTTTTGTTTATCTTCATCACTACTTGCTTGGGGTATAGAAAAGATAATTTTTTGAGAAAAAGATGCCTGCAGAATATGAAAAGGCTATAACCTACAATCATCATTTTATTTAATTTCCATGAAAGCCTGATGATTTTGTATGTAATTCATAATCATCAGTAAAGAACGATGTTTATTGAGCTCACAAACATCTCCGTCTTTTGGAACATGTTTTGCACTTCAGGCAAAAGAAAAAAGAACAGCAAAATAAGACTTAAATTGTTAGAGTTTTTTAATCACTGAAGATTTTTGATAAAACTCAAGAAGAAGAGTCAGAGGATAATGAGCATAGTTAGATGGAGTTTTATAACTCCTCTTACACACACACACAGTACTCATCCCTGTCTTCTCTCTCTCTCTCATTATGCACTCTGAGTACTATTACAAGAGTGTGCCTTAGCCGTGAAGGAAATTTCAGTAATGGACAAAAGCTCAGGTCAGAGTAACTGGATTGGTTACCAAGAGAAAGAACCAAAGATGTCCAGAGCAAGGAGAGTTAAAGAATGCCAGAAGCAGGGCGCCTGGGTGGCTCAGTTGGTTCGGCTCGGGTCATGATCTTGGAGTCCGGGGATCGAGTCCCGCATCGGGCTCCCAGCTCCATGGGGAGTCTGCTTCTCCCTCTGACCTTCTCCTCGCTCATGTTCTCTCTCACTGTCTCTCTCTCAAATAAATAAATAAAATCTTAAAAAAAAAAAAATTTCTCTCACCTTTAAAAAAAAAGAATGCCAGAAGCAAGCCTTGACTTGCTTTTTCCCTCTCCCCTACCCTAAGCCATGGGAAGTGTCAGAGTTGGAGGCTTTTCTTTTTATGAAAAAAGTAGGCTTTCCTGGGTAGGCTTTTTTGTGTGTGTGTCTTTGTAAGTAGAATTTGTTTTGGGTCTAGGCAATTTCTCTTTCTCTGTTCTCTTTTCTTTGAGGAAGAAAAAATTTCTTGAGGGACTGTACATCTTTCTCCCAAATGACCAGAGTGTTTTCTGACTTTTCTCCCTCTGCTTTAACCTTATCACCTGTTCTCATGTATCTAGCTACCAACAAAGCACTTTATATTCCCCTTTACTTGTTTTTCTGTTTTGTTTATATGTTCTTGAGCAAAAATAAAATACTCTTTTTAGGCATCTTAAAAAAAAAGACGAAACTGAGCACTGTTATTTAAACTTGCTTTCTGTACAGTCTCTGTGTTTTCCTTTTTGTTGATTGAAAACTCTGCAACCAGCTGACATCAGACCAGGGACCCATTAAAAGCTCCAATCTTGAGGGAAAAATGTAATATTCTTTGGCTGTGGATTTGGAACTTTATTTCCTCTCCTTCTTTGGGGTTCTGAAAAAAATTGTCCATGGGCCTCCATCTCTTATTTCTGCATTGGAATTGGATCTTTTACTTCAGTTCTGAACAGAAGCTTTATTATTGTTGGTGGTGATTTAATAATGTCATTGTAATGTGATGGGGCTAGGGGTTTTGATAGTTTTTGTACTAATACTGCTAGTGCTGCTACTGCTCCTTCCTTCCCAGCTTCATCAGATACATGATTCTGGTACTAGTTAATGTACCATTCCAGCAGGAAGCTTGTCTTATGCCCTGAGTATAATATCCAACAACAGGCAAAATTCAGGATACAGAATGGCGACAGGATCCCTCCTATCTTTTGTTATTGTTGTCTGTGGGTCAAATGGCATGCGAAATCCCAAAGTAATAGTGAGGTCCTATAGTTCTCTTTCTGTTTGCTTTGATCGTCAGAAGTAGTCATACTTCAGTAGCCAGGAGAGGAAAAATGGTGTTTGACAATCAGATGCGTGAGTTGGGAGGTGCTGATAAGATTCTTGGCTAGAGCATGAGCAGAAGAAATGCATAATGGAACATCCCAAGTTGCTTATTATTACAGCTGGCAAAAAATTAGCTTTCTCAGTGGGGGAATCCCAAGTCTAGCCTGTTCAAATCTAGCTACAGTTTTTAAAAAAAATACATTAGTTCATTCTTCTGAGAAATGCAGTTACTATCTGTTCTGAACATAGGTGCTTTCTCTCTTTCCTGAGGGGGAAAAACCATGACACATGTTTCCCCAGTAACCTTTTATTAGGGGCCCCCTAATGAAATGTTAAGATAGTGGGGCAGAGTCGTAATTTTTCAGCTGGCTTTATTCTGTGTGGGTAGGTAGGGCTCCTCAAAATGAAGAACTTGGCATAGAAGAACATTCTTAGTCTGCTGGCTCATCCTCACTCTTTATTCCTGAGCAGCTTTTCAAACACTCACAGTGGCTCAGGGTGAGCTTTGAAGCAGGTTTGAAGGAAACCTCCATCACTTATCATCATCACTTTTTGCCCATGAGCAATTCACATAATCCCCTTGCGCTTGTTTACTTCCCTGTAATGTACCCAAAATAGTTACCTCTTAGTCCTGTTGTGAGAATTGAGTGGAATAATGTATATTAATTACATAACACAAGGAACTCAAGAATTAATCCCCTTGTTCTTCCTTGTCCCCGATTCTTGCCAATAAATTAACAAAAAATTGGAGCTAAAAATTGGTGGTTTTCATTCAGCTACTGTAATACTTACCAGGGCTTTTCACACCTTGGAGGTCTTGAGCTTAGGGATCTTTTTTATAGTAAAACGTTTTCTACTTCTGAAGTTTTGCCTCATAAGCCTATATAGCTAAATGGGGTAAAGCTTCGTGCACAGCCTAAGTGCCTTAGCCCTGCTCGACAGCAGTAGCTGGTCAGTCATGGCCCCTTTAGAACTGTCACTTTATACCAGCTGACAAAAGCTTTTATAAAACACTGATTCCTGTCCCCCACCCGCCAAGTAAACTTTTAGAAATGAAGTTATTTTGAAAGTGGAGGATTTTGGATTTTCATTGTTCCTCTGAACCAGTCTGTTTCTCCTGTAGCCTCGTATTGCCTGGGGGTATAATGTTTGTTTATACAGAAGCCTTGTCACTTACTGCCATGTAGTGTGCTCAACACATTGGATGCATCCCCTTAGCGTAACCGAATAATGACCCTGTAAGGTTGACGTTATTTCCCTCCTTTTACAGATGGAGAAAATGGCAAGAAGTTGTATGACTTACTTGGGGACACATAGCTAGTGATGATTACACCAGTCAGGATAGGCTAGATGCGACTGCAAAATCAGAATGGCATCACACCACAGCGGTTTATGCGTGTGTCACACTGTCTGAGCTGTGGGATCACTGGGGGCTTGTGCTTACTACAGTCCCTTAGGGGCCTAGGCTGGTGGAGGCACCATTTAGATACGTCGTTCTCCTCTCATCAAGGAAGGCGTCAAGGGAGCTGGTGAATCAGACATTCCTTTAAAGCTTCTGTCCAGAGGTGACACCAGTATTTATGCTCCCATTTCGTTAACCAAAGCAAGTGATAATTTCAAGGATGGAGGACTGGTGCATTTGTGAACAGCCCTACTGAGTACCACACAGATGGAATGGGGATCTCATCTAGATCTGTCTCCACAACTCCTTCTCTTAGTTACCTCAGGAAACAGGTAGAATCTTCTTTTCAGGAGATAAACATCGGGGGGCCCTTACCAATAGGAATATTAGGGTTCTGTCCATCAAGAATCTGATAAATATCATAAATAGCAACAGAACCTTCAGTTGTCTCAGTCTGTGTAGTCCTTGGTTTGTTTTCTAGGGTTGGTGTTTCAGGATCCAATCAGTCTGTGCTGACTCTGTAAAGAAATATATAGTCATTTCCACATTCCCTCTCTTATTTGAACAACTTAAAGGAAATCATGGTAGCATATATAAGGGGCTTTCTACACTAATGGCGTGCAGAGTTTCTCCAAGAAGTCTGTCTCTTTCCCGTTGGTGTACGTCAGGGATTACATGGGGTTGCCTGTGACAGAGTGGCTCCTGCAGTGCTTGGACCATGTATGTACGCTTCTTTTTCTCCTGGGTATAAGGACGGTGAGGTGAGCAGCCCAGGGCTGGGCATCACTTCTGTCTCTCTGTCCATCACCGAATGGATGTGTTTGACTTTAATCTTTGTGTTTATTGCCTAGGAGTCACATGATAGTTATCCCACCCCCACAGTCCTGTTCCAGGCAAGAGGAAAGTGCAGGAGCCTCTGCCTGTCGAGTCTGTCCCATTTTAAAGAGTGTCTCTGGAAGCCCCACGCAGAACCCCCCCCCCCCCCCACACACACACACATATCATTACACGGAGTGTCGGTAGCCAGATAGCATTACCAGCTGGGTACATTGCTACCTGGAATAACATTTTGGATTTTTTTTTAATAAGAAAAGAATAAATATGGAGAGGGAAATGCTGGTGACTTGTCACAGTGTCTGAGTTCAGTGTCAAAGTAGAGAGCTGATGTTAAGCTCTTTGCTGCCACTCTCTGTGAATGAGGGAGGATACATTTTTACACAGACATTGTGACATTTTGGTAGATAAATTTATCCATTTTCTTTCTTTTTTCCTTTTATTTCTAAAAAAGAGTTTGCTTACTCAAGTTTGCTATTGTTACTTGGGAGATTTAGATCAGGGATCTCGGGCCCAAGGAAAGAATCTGACTCAAAATATGTTTTAAACATGTGACAGAGTGGGATTTTTTCTTTTTTTTAAATTTTTGAACTTGAAAAACTTGAGGTTGGGCTTATGCTCTAGTTGTGTTTTCACGGCCATCATTCTTTGTTATCATATGGGTTCACCCCCCACCCCTGTACATGTTTATGTAATATGACTGGCCCTGTCGGTATTTGGATTTAGACAGGTACGTATATAGTTAGAATTATTTTCAAATGTACCAAATACCAGGGTATTTAACTTGCTGTGGTCCCCGGACCAATGTGAGAGAATTAGTAAACCTCTTACCCATTGCTGCTGTCATCCAATTGTTCTCAGGCAACAGGAAACATGCATCAGTCTGTGACTGAAGCTGAATCAAGGGAATTAAGGGGTGCCTGGGTGGCTCAGTCGGTGGTTGATTTTGGCTCAGGTCCTGATCTCAGGGTCATGGGATCAAGCCCCAGATCTGGCTCCCTGCGCAGTGGGGAGTCTGCGTGTCTCCCCCTCTCTCTATTCTTACCCCTCTCATGCTCTCCTCTCTCTTTCTCTCAAATAAATAAATAAAATCTTAAAGAAACAATTTGTATCTAAAGGTCTCTTTTACTGTTACACATCAAATTATTATAATGTAACAGTTTTTTTGGATATTTGAATATGTTAACTAAACTGAATTTGGACTTTATCATCTCTATGCTTGTGTCTTTTTTTTTTTTTCAAGATTTTATTTATTTATTTGACAGAGCGAGATCACAAGTAGGCAGAGGGACAAGGGAGTTGGGGGAAGCAGACTCCCCACTGAGCAGAGAGCCCAATGTGAGACTCAATCCCAGGACCCTGAGATTAGGACCTGTGCTGAAGGCAGATGCTTAACCCGCTGAGCCACCCAAGTGCTCCTATGCTTGCGTCTTTTTACCAGAATTCCTTAGTGCTATGTAAGGTATGAATTAAAAGAAATTTATATTTGGAAATCTTCACATATTTAGTAGAGTGTCTATTACTTTTTGTAGTCAAAAACCAATGATGGTAAAAAGAAACATAATAATCCCTATTTATGAAGAAAAGACTAGATACAATATTGTGATTTGTTAGACACTATTTTAGTATCTTTTTTTTTATCTTCACAGACTTTGCTTCGTCCTCTTCAAGCTTTATGCTCTTTCCAGCTTCAGCACGGTGCTCAAATTCGCCTCAGCAAGGAACACCTTCTGAAGAATGGATTATATCCTAAGCCAATGCCAAAGAACAAACGCAAACTCAGGAAAATGGAACTGTTAATGAACAGTGTTAAAATTTAGTACTGTTGTTTCATGGTGCTAGTTATGATGTCTTCCACTGATAAGACCAGGTGAAGTTTTCAGAAGATTTATGACTATCTGAATAATAAGATTGGCATACTAAACTTGCCCAGAAGAAGGAAGTAAACCAAATAACCATAAAACAAATAAAAAAGAAAAATTCACTGACTCCATTAAAAGCAAGGTTTCATAGTGTATTTGTTTTAAAAAATGTGCCTCTAAAACATTTTTTCAGATCCATTGTTTGAAATGTGATTAGTTGTTGAGTGAGGTTAGAAGTTCTTTTTTATAAAATGGAAAGAAATTATTGCACCTGATCGGGGCAGTAGTCTTTTCATTAATTTATAGATAGGTGTAGATCTCTAATAGAGGGCGCTCAAATCAATATGCAATCCTGTACATAAACTTTATAGTTTTTAATAAGTAACAAAAATAATGATCATCAGGTAGTTGAGATTGAATTAATTTATTTCCTAGAATACTATAACAGAATAAGGAAACTAAATATATTTTTTAGCTAAATATATTCAAATTTAGCTAAATTTGAATTCAGCTATTTTGATTTAAGTGTTCTACTAATTGCCTGGATTTTTTGGTATTAGAGTACAATTGGAGTATAAAATTATATTAGCTTCAGGTGTTCACCATAATAATTTAGTCTTTATATACATTGCAAAATAATCACCACACAATAAGTCCAGTCAACATCCCTACATATCTATGAAATTTTTTTTCTTATAATGAGAAATTTTAAGATACACTTCTTTAACATCTTTCCAATATGCAGTATTTGCAGTTTTGCAGAATTATTAACTATAGTCACCATGTTTTATTTTACATCCCCAGACTTTATTTTATAACTGGTAGTTTCTTCCTTTTGCCCACCATTCACCCTCTGCCTCCAGCAACTGCCAGTCTATACACTATATCTATGAGCTTGGTTTTTTTTTGTGGTTTTTTTTTTTAAGGATTCCACATAAAAATGATATCAAATGATACTTATCTTTCTCTTTGTGACTTATTTCACTGAGCATTATGCCTTCCAGGTCCATCCATGTTGTCAGAAATGACAAGATTTCAGTCTTTTTTTTAAATGGCTTACTAATAATCCATTTCAGTTATCCTTTGATGGCTGTTTAGGTTATTACCCTACCTTGGCTGTTGTAAATAATGCTATAGTGAACATAGAGATATATCTTTTCAAGTTAATCCGTTTGTTTTCTTTGGCTAAATATCCAGAAATGGAAATACTAGACCATATGATAGTTCTATTTTTTACTTCCTAAGGAGCCTCCATACTCTTTCCCATAGTGGCTGCACCACTTCACATTCCTGCCAACAGTGCACGAGGGTTCCCCCTCGTTTTCCATGTCAGCCCTTGTTATTTCTTGTCTTTTTAATACTAGGCATTCTGACAGGTGTGAGATGATGTCTTATATCTCTTTGTGGTTTTGATTTGTATTTCCCTGATGATGAGTGATAGCAATCATCTTCTCATGCACCTGTTGGCCCTCTCTATGTTTTAGAAAAATGTCTATTCAGGTCCTCTGTACATTTTCCCCCATTTTTAAATCAAATTGTTTGTGGGTTTTGGTTTTTTTCTATGAATTATATGAGTTCTTTATATATTTTTGTTATTAACCCCTTATCTGATATATGATTTGCAAATATTTTCTCCCGTTCCATAGGTTGCCTTTTCATTTTGTTGATGGTTTCCTCTGTTGTGCAGAAACTTTTTAGTTCGATGTAGTCCCCCTGGTTTATATTTACTTCTGTTACTTGTGCTTTTGGTGCCTGATTTAAAAAACCATTGCTAAGATTGATGTCAAAGAACTTACCACCTTTTTTCCCCTAGTTTTATGGGTTTCATTTCTTTTATGCAAGTCTTTAATCCATTTGGAATTAGTTTTTGTGTGTGGCATAAGATGGTCGTCCAGTTTCATTCTTCTGCATGTGGTTGAAGCTTTCCCCAGCATCATTTGTTGAAGAAACTGTCCTTTCCCCTCTTTCCCCTTTCCCCATATTTTTGGCTCCTTTGTCAGAAATCAGAAATCATTTGGTCATGCATGTGTGGGTTTATTTGGGAGCCCTGTTCTGTTCCATAGATATATTTGTGTGTTTTTATGCCAATACCATACTGTTTCGATAACTATAGCTTTGCAATGTACTCTGATTTCATACTCCCTCTTTGTTTTTGTTTCTAAAAGTTGCTTTGGCTCTTTGGGGTCTTTTATGGCTCCTTCCAAATTGCAGGATTGTTTGTTCTCTGTCTGTGAAAAAATGCCATTGGACTGTTGATACAGATTTCAATGACTCTGAAGCCCAAATTCTGAAAGAGGTGCATGTAATTTTGGCATAGCATCCATTTTTACTTGTAATCACTCTGGGTAAGGTTAGATTTTTCAACATTCATCTAAAAGGTTTATTGACTGTGATTAGTTGTATTGAAATTTTCACATGGAAAGAAATGAAATAGCATATAATACAACTATACTTTCAGGAACATATTTTTCTAACTAGGGCTATTTAAATCTTTTTTGGTGGCAAGAACTTTTAATTTCAGAGATTAAATTTTCCCTACCCTCTTGGGAAAATATTTACTAACATCTTACATAGTATTAGAGGCATGTATGTAATATATGTTTATATCTAACTTAAATCTACCGCAGTTGGAGTCGCATATTGGCAAGAAGAGGGGCTTTGCTTTGTTCTTTATTTATGACTCCTAGAGTGTGCTGTATCAAGTGTCAAGTTGTAAGGAAGAACTAAACTTGTGATATAAAAATAAGCTTGTTATATATGTGTCTATACGTGTGATATATGAATGGTTATTTCTGATTGTTTTCATACTTTCTTTTTTTATTGTTAACCTGGATTAGACTCTTCTTAAAAGCTTTAATGCTAGTCATAATGAGAATGCTGATGAATGTTTGGGGAAACTATGCAGAAAATATTTTGAAATACTGAACAAAAGTTTGATTTCTTTTTATCTTGTATTACTGAATTTTTGGATTTAAACACAAGTTAGCTCATTTGTAATCTAAGACACCTACTATCAAATGACTTCCTAGGTATGATAGAAAAGAAATAGTAATAATAATGTGTAATGGTTTCCTAAAAAATGAGTTAAAATCATCTTACAGTAATATTTTCAGTTAAAAATAAAATTTTGCAAATTTTTAATCCATTATTATTGCCTTTTTAAAAAAGAAATCACTGTATAAGACACCATATAAATCTTTAAATTGTACTTTATATTGATCTTTGTTAAGAATGATTACTACCTTTCTCTATTAACTACAGCATTTTAGGGTAATTTTTGAATCCTTACAAAGGCTTAAAATTTAGTATTTTTCAAAACTTATAAAATACTTTTAAAGTATATATAGTTTTCCAAGCTATTTTTCTGACCTCTTATTTTATTAATTTTTTTATCTTGACTGACCTCTTGACAAGGTGATTTCACTTAATCTTTTCTGGTAGTCACTGCTTCTTTAGTCAGTTTTAGGCAGTTTTAAGAACTATGATTGATAGTTTTAGTTACTAAAAATACTCAAAATAGGTAGAATTATATGATTTTAACTGAAATTTTTACCTGGCTTTTAAAAGTTTTTTTCTTTTTCTTTATTGTAGTTGTCTTTTTAATTCAGTTGCTTTATATTTGCTTGATTTGCCTGGAGTAGTTTCAGTTTTTGTGGATTTATAGCTAATAGTAGTCTTCACTTGCACCCTCCAACTGCACTTTGATGTTGCGTAGATTGTTTCGTGAGTTGTTATTTGAACCATGTAACTTAGAGGACGGGATTTCTTTATATACAACATGTCATGCATTTCATCAGCCCGAAGTGTTGGGTTGAAAATCATCATGTAATGAGTGGAGTTATTTTTAGAGTTTCTGGCCTATGTGAGTATAAAGCATTGAGAACTATAGTGTATGAAGCCAGTTACAGTGCTTGGCAGATTTCTCTAGGTTGGATTAGATGGTTTTTTATGTGGAGCATGAGAGTTATTTTAAGAAAAATTATATTCCCCTGTTTTAAGACTCACACCCAACTTTCCATGAGCATTACAATGTTAGGGTTTTCCCCCAAGATTTTAGAAGAAGCAATCTCCTTGCTACCACCATTGTTAATGAATTATATGGAAGAACACTTCTACACAACTTCTCCAGTTTGTTCATCACATATTCCCATTTACTGCCCTAAATTGGCTCTTTAAAACATGGGATTGTGTAGACAGCCCTTTCCATTGGATGTTGATGAATTTTGGGGAAGTAAATTGTTGATCCTTGGATAAAATTGTCATTGGTATAGAAGTAAATGTTTTTGATGCCCTAAGTAAAAACAAAACAAAACAAAACAAAGCAAAATAAAACAAAGCTAGATTTTTCTTGGTGAACTCACAAGTTTTATGTAGTGAGCCTTTTACTATGTAGATTTATTCCTTAAATATAGGTATGAATGGATATCCTCATAGAAAAATAATACTATGGTTGAGATGTAATGAAACTTTGCATTTAACTACATCCCATAGCAATAGAATGAATCACTGCCTCTTAGTTTTCTCAATCTAAATTTTTATCTATTGGATTTGCTTAGCATATTCTCCTTCCTTTTTCTTTTTCTTTCAGCCTTATTGAGGTATCATCGACAAATGAAATGCACAATATGATTTGATGCACATATGCATTGTAAAAAGATTCTCCCCGTCAAGTTAGTTAATTGACACATCCACTACCTCACATACTAACCTGTGTGTGTGTGTGTGTGTGTGTGTGTGTGTGTGTGTGAGATAACATTTAAGTTCTATCCCTTGGCAAATTTCAGTTAAACCATTCAGTGACCAGCTATGACCATTTTCTCCCTTTTTCCTCATACTTCCTTCTTCCTGGGCTGCGCCTCTCCCTTCCTCCTCACTCTCATGATCCTCTCTCCTTTTCTACTATCCTTATCCTGTCTACTAGTCTTTTTTTGTGTGTACAAATTATCTGTGTATCCTTGTATAAGGAGTTTTCTTATAAAAGATGCTGTAGTGGTCTTAATAGATTCTAGTTTTATATTTAAAATTTGTGCAGGAAATCGGGCAGTGCTCTGTGATTTACTCTGTGCTGATGATTTGCCTCCCTTATACCCTTACTCTACTAAAAAAAAAAAAGCACACTAGAGAAAGATGTTATTATTAATTAGTCTTTAATTTTTCACTTGAATCAACAAATATGAGTTTTTTAAAGAAACTTTTTAATATAGGAATTTTTTAAAAACTGAAGTAGATATCCTTTGATTAAGAAAGTAATTTAGTTTTGTTACTTAAAGATATGTTAAGAAATTAAAACATTCTTCTTTATTTAGTTATTTTAATTGAGGTATAAATGATGTATAACATTAAATACTTTCAGGTGTACAATGTAATGATTTGGTAGATATTTGTGGACACCATGAAATGACTAGGGCAATAAGCCTAGTTATCATATGAAGTTATACATTTTTAAAAAGATTTTATTTATTTATTTGACAGAAATCACAAGTAGGCAGAGAGGCAGGCAGAGAGAGGAGGAAGCAGACTCCCTGCAGAGCAGAGAGCCCGATGTGGGGCTCCATCACAGGACCCCGGGAGCATGACCTGAGTTGAAGGCAGAGGCTTTAACCGACTGAGCCACCCAGGCTCCCTATACATTTTTTTTATTCTTGTGATGAGAACTTTAAGATTTACTCTCTTGGTGACATTCAGATATGCAATGCAGTATTTTTGACTGTAGTCACTATGCTGTAGATTATATTTCCATGACTTATTTATTTAATAACTGAACGTTTCTATCTCTTGAACCCTGTCACCTATTTTGCCTACTTCTCCCTCTCCCCCTCTCTGGCAACCTCCATTCTGTTCTGTGTTTGTTTTGTTTTGTGTGTTTGTATTTTAGATTCCTCATATAAGTGATATCATGCAATATTTGTCTTTGTTTGGCTTATTTCACTTAGTATATTACCTTCAAGGTCCACTTATGCTCTTGCAAATGGCAAGATTTTGGTCTTTTTTTGATGACTGAGTAGTACTCCACTGTATAAATATACCATGTCTTCTTTATCCACTGGTCCATTGGTGGGCACCTGGGTTGTTTCCATATCCTGGCTATTGTAAATAATGCTGCAGTGAACATAGAGGTGCATGATCTTTTCAACTTAGTGTTTTTGTTTTGTGCAGATAAATACCCAGAAGTGGAATTTCTGGATTGTGTGGTAGTTCTACTTTTAATTTTTTTGAGGAATTTTGAAACATTTTTAAAAGTACATCTGCTTCAGGATTCTTTTGCATGCTAATAGCATTTACTCATTTCTGTCTATAAATATGTTATTTACAAGGTGAAAAATCTCCTATTACATTTTTATATGTAATTTTATGGGAAACATTAGTTGATATGAAAAAGGCAATAATTTGCAATATGGTCATACGATTTTATAACTATAATTGCCAGTCATTTTGGCTTTATTAAATAGTTTTACTTTCAGCATTACTTCTTTCTTAATAAAATCAATGAAGAAATTTTTAAATGTACATGAAAAACCTTGATTTTGGATCTAAAATATAAGTTTTCCTTTTTTTCCATTTCTGGAATAGCTGACGTTATAGAAATGAAAGCAATGTTTTAACAGCATATTTTAAGACTTACTTGTTTTGTAATTCTCAGGACTCTCATAAATTTGAATTCTGTGTGGCAAATTCTATATGACAGATACTTTCACCCATGACACATATAGTCTCTTGTAAAAGAAAGATATTCATTTAGTGAATAAGGTAAAAGTAAAGATTACTTGAAATAATGAGTATCTTTAAGGTAAAATACATTAACAAATTGACTGTTACTTTAATTTGGGAAGTGTTTATTCATTAACTTAAAGGAGGAAAAATGGATCATGCCGTCATTTTTTGATTTTTCACTTGTGCTAATGGATTTCATTACTTTGAAAAGTATTAGTACTTATTTTAGCTTAGAGTTTGTTAATGTCTTTAGGGATGGGGTGTAATAATAGTTTTTACTTAGAACTAGACATTTGTGACTTATAATAACTAATATTCAGTTAATTATTAACAATGTTAAACTTAATTTCCATTTTAAAAGAAATAGTTAAATTACTAATGACTTAATAGTTATTTTCAAAAATGGTTTTACTATTTTTTATTCATAACAAAAGTTATTTGAAATGTTTTTGAAAATATAATTGCTGTGTTTTATTTTCTTGGTGATTCTCAATAATATCATTATTAAAATATCATTAATATTTAATTTGGAATACATGAATTATTCCTAGTATTTAGCGTTGAACTACGGAGTCTGTTGGATAATATATCTGCATGCATCTACCATTATTTTGAATAACGGACGTGATGATGTTAGTAGTGAGATATGCTTGGGCATCCATTAAAGGTTTTAGTAGTATATAGTAAAAGTGTCTGTAAGTTCTATCTTTTATGCCTGTTAGTAGATAGATCTTTGTTTACTTAGTATTTCTCAGTGATCAGTCCATTAAACCACTTATTTAGTAGATATTTTTATTTAGCCTTTACTCTGTCAGGCCCTATGTTAAGTACTAGAGCGATGTGGAAGAGAGTCTATATCTGAGAAGTTGAAGTGCTGGTAGATGGAGACAGACAGACAGACAATCTGACAGACAGTCAATAAGATAATTTCAGGTATTAATAACTGTTATGGCAGAGAGTCCTAGAATAGAGTGTGATGAGATTTTAGTCATAGTTGGGAAAGGCCTTGCTGGAGGAGGTGACATTCCAGTTTTGGGCTAAGTGATGAGAAGGAAGCAGCATGTAAATCACTCTTCTTTATTTTTTTTTTTAAGTTTTAATTCCTATATAGTTAACATACAGTGTTATATTAGTTTCAGGTATACAGTATAGTGATTTAGCAGTTCTGTATGTTACTCAGTGCTCATCCTGTTAAGTGCCCCTTCACCGTTTCATCCCTCCCTCCACCCACCTCCCCTCTGGTAACCATCTCTTTGTTCTCTGTGCATTGTTAAGAGCCTGTTTTTTGGTTTGTCTCTTTTTTCTTTGTTTTGTTTCTTAAATTCTCGATATAAGTGAGATCATAGGATACTGGTTTTTTTTTTTTTTTCCTGACTTATTTTATTTAGCATTACACTCTAGATCCGTCCACATTGTTACAAATGGCAAGTTTTCATTCTCTTAATGGCTGAATATTATTCCATTGTATACATGTACTACATCTCCTTATCCATTCGTCAACTGATGGACACTTAGGTTGCTTCCATAATTTGGCTATTGTAAATAATGCTGCAGTAAACGTAGTGGGGCAAATACCTTTCTGAATTAGTGTTTTCCTGTTCTTTGGTTAAATACCCAAAGTGTGATTAGTGGGTCATAAGGTAGTTCTATTTTTAGCTTTTTGAAGAACGTCCATACTGTTTTCCACAGTGGCTGCACTTGTTTCCATCCCCACCAACAGTATATGAGGGTTCCTTTTTCTCCATTTCCTTACCAACACTTGATGTTTCTTATGTTTTTAATTTTAGCCATTCTGACAGTTGTGAGGTGATAACTCATTGTGGTTTTGATTTGTGTTTCCCTGATGATAAGGGATGTTGAGCATCTTTTTGTGTGTCTTTTGGTCAACTGGATATCTTTGGAGAAATATCTTCTGCCTATATTTTAATTGGATTATTTATTTTTTTGGTATTGAGTTGTATAAATTCTTTATATATTTTATAATAACCTCTGAAGGAATTTTTTAAAAAAATTTTTATTAACATGTAATGCATTATTTGCCCCAGGGGTACAGATCTGTGAATCGTCAGGCTTACATACTTCACAGCACTCACCACAGCACATGCTCTCCCCAATGTCCACAACCCAACCACCCTCTCCATTACCCCTTCCCCTGGCACCTTCAGTTTGTTTTGTGAGATTAAGAGTCTTTTATGGTTTGTCTCCCTCCTAATCCCATCTTGTTTCATTTTTTCCTTCCCTACCCCCCAAAATCCCCACTTTGCCTCTCAAATTTCTCATATCAGGGAGATTATATGATAATTGTCTTTCTCTGATTGACTTGTTTCCCTCAGCATAATACCCTCTAGTTCCACATTGTCGCAAATGGCAAGATTTCATTTCTTTTGATGGCTGCATAGTATTCCAGTCTCTGTGTGTGTGTGTGTGTGTGTGTGTGTGTGTGTGTGTGTGTGTGTGTGTATTACACCTTCTTTATCCATTCAGATGTTGATGGACATCTAGGTTCTTTTCATAGTTTGGTTATGTGGACATTGCTGCTATAAACATTCGGGTGCACATGCCCCTTTGCATCAGTACAATTGTATCTTTAGGGTAAATACCCAGTAGTGCAATTGCTGGGTCATAGGGTAGCTCTATTTTAAATTTTTTGAGGAACTTCCATGCTATTTCTGAGTGCCTGCAGCAGCCTCCATTCCCACCAACAGTGTAGTAGGTTCCCTTTCTCTGCATCCTCACCAGCATCTGTTGTTTCCTGACTTGTTAATTTTAACCATTCTGACTGGTGTGAAGTGGTAACTCACTGTAGTTTTGATTTGTATTTCCCTGGTGGCAAGTGATGTGGAGCACTTTTTCATGTGTCTGTTGGCCATTTGCATGTCTTCTTTGAAGAAATGTCTGTTCACATCTTCTGCCCGGTTCTTGATTGGATTATTTGTTCTTTGGGTGTTGAGTTTGATAAGTTCTTTATGTATCTGATATATCATTTGTAAACATCTTCTCTCATTCTGTCAGTTGTCTTTTGGTTTTGTTAACTGTTTCCTTTCCTGTGCAAAAGCTTTTGATCTTGGTGAAGTCCCAATAGTTCATTTTTGCCCTTGTTTCCTTTGCCTTTGGCAATGTTTCTAGGAAGAAGTTGCTGTGGCTGAGGTTGAAGAGGTTGCTGTCTGTGATCTTCTCAAGGATTTTGATGGATTCCTTTCTCACACTGAGGTCTTTCATCCATTTGGAGTCTATCCATTTTTGTAGGAAAAATAAGAAAATGGTCCAGTTTCATTTTTCTGTATGGGGCTGTCCAGTTTTCCCAACACCATTTGTTGGGAATGGTGAAAGACCGAAGAGTCTGTCTCTTTTCCATTGGACATTCTTTCCTGCTTTGTCAAAGATTAGTTGACCATAGAGTTGAGGGCCTATTTCTGGGCTCTGTATTCTGTTCCATTGATTTATGTGTCTGTTTTTGTGCCAGACAGCTTTGTAATAGAACTTGAAGTCTGGAATTGTGATGCCACCAACTTTGCCTTTCTTTTTCAACATTCCTTTGGCTGTTTGAGGTCTTTTCTGGTTCCATATAAATTTTAGGATTGTTCCATTTCTTTGGGAAAAAAAAAAGGTATCTGAGAGGGATTGCATTAAACATGTAGATTGCTTTAGGTAGCATAGACATTTTCACAGTATTTGTTCTTCCAATCCATGAGCATGGAATATTTTTCCATTTCTTGGTGTCTTCCTCAATTACTTTCATGAGTACTTTATAATTTTCTTGAGTACAGATTCTGTGCCTCTTTGGTTAGGTTTATTCCTAGGTATCTTACGGTTTTGGGTGCAACTGTAAATGGGATTGACTTCTTAATTTCTCTTTCTTCTGTCTTCTTGTTGGTGTAGAGAAATGCAACTGATTTCTGTGCATTGATTTTA
The DNA here is from genome assembly GCF_030435805.1 of Mustela lutreola. Classification (NCBI taxonomy): domain Eukaryota; kingdom Metazoa; phylum Chordata; class Mammalia; order Carnivora; family Mustelidae; genus Mustela; species Mustela lutreola. The sequence goes on from NC_081294.1 coordinate 145,187,681, forward strand.
TATGCTGACACTTTATTGAATTCCTGTATGAGTTCTAGCAGATTTGGAGTGGAATCTTTTGGGTTTTCCACATAAAGTATCGTATCACCTGCAAAGAGTGAGAGTTTGACTTCTTTGCCAATTTGGATGTCTTTAATTTCTTTTTGTTGTCTTTTTGCTGAGGCTAGGACTTCTAGTACTATGTTGAATAGCACTGGTGATAATGAACATCCCTGCCGTGTTCCTGACCTTAGCGGAAAAGCTGTTTTTGTGCATTGAGGATGATATTCACTGTGGGATTTTCATAGATGGCTTTCATGATATTGAGGTATGTACTCTCTATCCCTACACTTGCAAGAGTTTTGATCAGGAAGGGATGCTGTACTTTGTCAAATGCTTTTCAGCATCTATTGAGAGTATCGTATGGTTCTTGTTCTTTCTTTTATTAATGTATTGTATCACATTGATTGATTTGCGGATGTTGAACCAAACTTGCAGCCCTGGAATAAATCCCACTTGGTCGTGGTGAATAATCCTTTTAATGTACTGTTTGATCCTATTTGCTAATATTTTGGTGAGAATTTTTGCATCTATGTTCATCAAGGATATGGGTCTGTAATTCTCTTTTTTGATGGGGCCTTTGTCTGGTTTTGGGATCAAGGTAATGCTTGCCTCATAAAATGAGTTTGGAACTTTTCCTTCCATTTTTATTTTTTGGAAAAGTTTCAGGAGAATAGATACTAATTATTCTTTAAATGTTTGGTAGAATTACCCTTCGAAGCCATCTGGCCCGGGCTCTTCTTTGTTAGGAGATTCTTGATGACTGCTTCAATCTCCTTACTGGTTATGGGTCTGTTCAGGTTTCCTATTTCTTCCTGTTCAGTTTTGGTAGTTTATATGTCTTTAGGAATGCATCCATTTTTCCAGATTGTCAAATTTGCTAGCATATAGTTACTCATTATATGTTCTTATAATTGTTTGTATTTCTTTGATGTTGGTTGTGATCTCTCCTCATTCATTAATGATTTTATTTATTTGAGTCCTTTCTCTTTTCTTTTTCATAAGTCTGGCCAGGGGTTTATTAATCTTATTAATTCTTTCAAAGAACCAGCTCCTAGCTTCATTGATTTGTTCTACTGTTATTTTTTGGTTTCTATTTCATTGATTTCTGCTCTGATCTTTATGATTTTCTTCTCCTGCTGGGTTTAGGCTTTCTTTCTTGTTCTTTCTCCAGCTCCTTGAGCTGTAGGGTCAGGTTGTGTATTTGAGACCTTTCTTGTTTCCTGAGAAAGGCTTGTATTGCTATATATTTTCCTCTCAGGACTGCCTTTGCTGTGTCCTACAGATTTTGAACAGTTATGCTTTTATTATCATTTGTTTCCATGAATTTTTTCAATTCTTTTTTAATTTCCTGGTTGACCCATTCATCCTTTAGTAGGATGCCATTTAGTCTCCATGTATTTGGGTTTTTTCCAACATTCCCCTTCTGATTGAGTTCTAGTTTCAGAGCATTGTGGTCTGAAAATATGCAGAGAATGATCAGTTGAGACCTGATTTGTAACCCAGGATGTGATCTATTCTGGAGAATGTTCCATGTGCATTAGTGAAGTATGTGTATTTTGTTGCTTAGGGAATGTTCTTAATATATCTGTGATGTCCATCACAGATGATGTCCAGTGTATCATTTAAGGTCTTTCTTTCCTTGTTGATCTTTTGCTTGGATGATCTATTTCAGTGAGGAGGGTGTTAAAGTCCCATACTATTATTGTATTATTGTCGATGTGTTTCTTTGATTTTGTTATTAAGTGGTTTATATAGTTGGCTGCTCCCATATTAGGGGCATAGATATTTAAAATTGTTAGATCTTGTTAGACAGACCTCTTAAGTATGATATAGTGTCCTTCCTCATCTCTTATTATAGTCTCTGGCTTAAATCTAATTGATCTGATATAAGGATTGCCACCCTAGCTTTATTTTGATGCCCATTAGCATGGTAAATTGCTTTCCACCCCCTCACTTTAAATCTGGAAGTGTCTTTGGGTCTAAAATGAGTTTCTTGTAGACAGCACATTGATGAGTTTTGGTTTTTTATCCATGCTGATACTCTTTATCTTTTGATTGGGGCATTTAACCCATTTACATTTAGGGTAACTATTAAAAAATATGAATTTGTATTGAATTTGTATGAATATTGTATTGCCTATAAGGTGACTGTTACTGTATATTGTCACTGTTCCTTTCTAGTCTACTACTTTTAGGCTCTCTCTTTGCTTAAAGGACCCCTTTTAATATTTCCTGTAGGGCTGGTTTGGTGTTTACAAATTCTTGTAGTTTTTATTTGTCCTGGAAGCTTTTTATCTCTCCTTCTATTTTCATGATAGCCTAGCTGGATATAGTATTCTTGGCTGCAGGTTTTTCTCGTTTAGTGCTCTGAATATAGCATGTTAGTTCTTTCTGGACTGCCAGGTATCTTTGGATAAGTCTGCTGCCAATCTAATATTTTTACCATTGTATGTTACAGACTTCTTGTCCCGGGCTGCTTTCAGGATTTTCTCTTTGTCACTAAGACTTGTAAGTTTTACTATTAGATGATGGGATATGGACTTATTTTTATTGATTTTGAGGGGCATTTTGTGTGCCTTCTGGATTTTGATGCTTGTTCCCTTTGCCATATTAGGAGATTCTCTACAATAATTATCTCCAATATACCTTCTCCCCCTCCCTTCTTCTTCTTCTGGGATCCCAATTATTCTAATATTGTTTTGTCTTATGGCAACTTATCTCTCAAATTCTCCCCTCATGGTCCAGTAGTTGTTCTCTCTCTCTTTTTTTCTTTTTTTAAGATTTTGTTTATTTATTTGACAGACAGAGATCACAAGTAGGCAGGGAGGCAGGCAGAGAGAGAGGGGGAAGCAGGCTACCCACTGAGCAGAGAGCCCAACGTGGGACTTGATCCCAGGACCCTGAGATCATGACCTGAGCTGAAGGCAGAGACTTAACCCACTGAGCCACCTAGGTGCCCCTGTTTGTCTCTCTTTTGCTCAGCTTCTTTATTCTCCATCATTTGGTCTTCTATATCACTAATTCTCTCTTCTGCCTCATTTATCCTAGCAATAAGAGCCTCCATTTTTTATTGCACCTCATTAATAGCTTTTTTGATTTCAGCTTGGTTAGATTTTAGTTCTTTTATTTCTTCAGAAAGGGCTTTTATTTTTCCAGAGAGCGTTTCTCTAATATCTTCTATGCCTTTTTCGAGCCCAGCTAGCACCTTGAGAATCGTCATTCTGATCTCTAGTTCTGACATATTACCAATGTCTGTATTGGTTAGGTCCCTAGCCTTTGGTACTGCCTCTTGTTCTTATTTTTGTGGTGAGATTTTCTGCCTTGTTATTTTATCTAGATAAGAACATATGAATGAGAGAATAAAATACTAAAAGGGTGGCAAAGACCCCAGAAAAATGTATACTAACCAAATCAGAAGAGATGCTAAATTGGGAGGAGAATAAAGGGGTAAAAAGAAGTTTAAAAGAAATTTTAAAAAATTAAAAAAATATATATATATACACACATTAGACTGGTGAATAGAACATAGCCAACCACTCGATTTTGGTCTCTTAGGAATATACTACCTCCCAAAATTTTAAGGAAAGAAAAACTTACATATATATAAAAATAAGGGGAAACATGATGAAGGGATGGAATATGACTGTAAAGGTGAACATTAAAATTTTTTTTAAAATGGAATTGAAAGATAAGTTGGTTGGAAAAAGAAAGAAAAAGAAAGTGGAGAGAATTTGCTCAGGCTGGAGACTAGAACAAAGCCCTGTGCTAGATTTAGGGTGTATTTTGATCTATTAGAAGAGATTGTATCCCAAAAGTTTTTTAGAAGAAAAAAACCCTATATGTATACAAAAAATAAAGTTAGATACAATGAAGTATAGAATATGACTACAATAATGAAGGTTTAAAAAGACTTTTTTTTAAGAAAAGTATTGTTAAGATAAACTAGTTAAAAAAATGTTAAAAGAGGAAAGAGGGAAAGTTTTTAAAAATTAGAGTAAGAAAAAAATAAAATTAAAAAAATTTAATTAATTTGCAAGACTAAAGAATCATGGGGAGAAAGCCACGAATTCCATGCTTTGCTTTCCCCTCCTCTGGAATTCTCCTGTACTCCTTGATCAGTGAGCTTGGTCTTAGTTGGATGTTCTTGCTGGTTTTCTGGGGAGGGGCCTGTTGTATTGATTCTCAAATGTGTTTACCCAAGGCGGAATTGCACTGCCCTTGCCAGGGGCTGGGCTAAGTAATCTGCTCGGGTTTGCTCTTGGGAGCTTTTGTTCCCTGAACGCTTTCTGTAGAGCTCTGGAGGGCTAGAATGAAAATGGCGACCTCCCAGTCTCCGGCCCATAGGAGCTGAGAGTTCAGGGCTCCGCTCCTCAGTGCTCCTTGGGAGAAAAACAGTCACTCCCTCCCTTCTCCCTGGTTTCCAGCTGTGCTCCAAGTTCACCCAGCCTGTGACTGAGCATTTCTGTCTCTGGTACACAGCTCCATTTGGAGTCTCCAAACCCAGCAGATTCCTGCCTCCAGAGAAGGAAGGTGAGTCTCCCCAGATCTGCCACTTCTGGTGTCCCTGCTCAAAGACCAGTGGTCTGACTGTGCTGTGGATCACAGTTTAAGGTAACCCCAAGCTGAGAGCTCACTCCTTGTCTCCGTCTCTGTAGTTGGCTTCCTCACTCTAATACCTGCCAGCTCTGCGACACTCAAACACCCCTGATCCTTCTATGACCTCGCGGGACCTGAGACCACACTGTCCCTGTGAGGGCTGCACACCCACTTAGCTTCTGGAGCTATGTCCCTCAGTGGAGCTGACTTATAAAAGTTCCGATTTTGTGCTCCGCTGCTCCACTGCTTGTGGGGAGCCAGCCCCTCCCCCTGCAGTCTATCTTCCTGTCACTTCGGATTCACTTCTCTGCATGTCCTACCTTTCAGAAAGTGGTAGATTTTCTGTTTCTAGAATTGTTGTTCTTCTCTTTGATTGCCTGTTGGTTTGTAGGTATTCAGAATGGTTTGGTAACTATCTAGTTGAATTCCTGTGACCTGATGTCGTCTCAGTCTGCTACTCTGCCATTTTGACTCCTCCTCCTGAAAGAATTTTTTAAGAAGATTTTATTTATTTATTTTTTAAAGTAATCTCTACCTGTTGTGGGGCTGAACCTCATAACCTTGAGATCAAGAGTGCATGTTCTACTGACAGCCAGCCAGGATCCCCAAAGAATTTTTGAGAGAGATAATAATTCAGTGGGTTCAAAGGAGAGGAGTGTTTTTTGAGGAGATACAAGGTATTAAGGATAGCTATCTGGGTAGATTGGTGAACTTGTTTGAAAGAAATACAAAAGGGACAATTTTTTATTGAATTGCATTTTTTCCCAGGTGGCAAAATGGTGGCAAAGTTATCAACTGAGCGCAAAGGGAAATACTGACATAGACCTGTATATGGAGGGAGAAGACATGAAATACTTATCTAGAGAATGGACTTACCAGGGGAGGGAATAGGGTTGTTTGGCATTGTGGTGTGCCCCTTTCAGATACAGGAGTATGAATTTGAAGTTGATAGGATCAGCATGGCTGTGTGATTTGTGTTTGTGTATGCACACGCCCCATTCTGCTGTGGTGGATAATCCTAGAGTGAGCACCGCATTGAATTGTTATTAGATGAGCTCAAGGGAAGGAGAGAGGATAAGCCAATGGACTATAATGGTAGACCATAGAATCTAGGCTGGATAAGGAGGGGATCCATCTGGACCATGGATACTTGAAAATTGGTATGGTCATTGATTGGAGGTCTTAAAGAATCAAGAGGCTATAGAATTGGTTGGAAAAGTTTTGGGATATGTAAGTCTCCACTGATAAGACTAGTGGTGGAAAAAAAAAAAAAAAAAGACTAGTGGTGGAATGTAGATGCTAAAGTCATCAATGAGTGAAGGGAAGTGAGTGGAGGTTAATAGTAATGTCAACAATGAAGGTAAGGTGGGGGCGCCTGGGTGGCTCAATCCATTAAGCAACTGCCTCTGGCTCAGGTCATGATCCTAGGGTCTCAATCCCAGTATCAAGCCCTGCATTGGGCTCCCTGTTCAGCTGGGGAAGTCTGCTTCTCCCCACCCTTCTGCCATTCCGCAGCACCACCACCCCTGACTTGTGTGTGCTTGCTCTCTCTTTCTCTCAAATAAATAAAATATTTTAAAAAACAAACAAGAAGTGTAAGGGGTAATAAGGTCTAATAATTGAAGATGGGTACTGGTTTTTGATGAAGGAGGGAACAAGAGAGTTGGATGGGAAGTGACAGTGGCCATGAAAGAGGAAACGAGGAAAGTGATAGGAAAAGCATCCTCCACTTCCTAGGGGTTGCAGGTGAAGTGGTGTCCCAAGGGGACAGCAAGTTGTAGTTATGGTGAGGGAAACATTCAGAGGATAGCAGAGGCTACTGATAATTAGGTTGATTGTCTCATTTATTATATAAATGAGGATAATTCCATCTCTTGGATGGGATACTGGGATATAGTAAAGAGATAAAGTAGTGTGCAAACTAATACGTAGTCACCCTGTTGCTGACTGAAAGTGAATTTTAAAAGCTACAGTGCAAAGATTTATTCAGTGTGTGTGTGTGTGTGTGTGTGTGTGTGTGTGTGTGTGTTTCCAAACCACCAAGCAGTTAACTTAATTCTCTGTGGCACTGACCTAGTTCCATAAATTTAATTCAGTTCTGATAGTATCTGGAGTTAGGTCCAGATACTATGGATCTGGAGGACCATCGTCTTGGTCCTCTAGGACCTCCCCTCCCCAACCCCCACTGCAGACACCAATCTCAACCAACCAGCTATAGATTGGAATTTCCTACAACCTTCTCCGTAGGTTTGATTAATTTCCTAGAGCATCTCACAGAACTCAGGGAAATAGTTTACTTACTAGATCACCAGTTTATCATAAAAGGATATAACTCAGAAACAGGTAGATGGAAGGGTAGGGCAGGGTCTGTGGGAAAGGGCTCTAAGCTTTCATACTCTCCCCAAATCTCCAACCTTGGAAGCTCTCCCAATCCTGTCATTTTGGATGTTTATGCAGGCTTCGTTACATAGGTGTGATCAATTAATTCAGTGGCTGTTAGTTCTTGATATAGCCTTTAGCCCCTCTCCCTTCCCTGGTCTTTCTTTTACCGGCTTATTTCATATAGCATAAGGCCCCCAGACTCATTCATGTTGTTGCAAATGGAAGGATTTCATTTTTTATGTCTAAATAATATTTCATTGTGCATATGTATCCATATACATACTCACACACACCACATTTTCTTTGTCTTTTCATCCATTGAAGAACATTTAGGTTGTTTCCATATCCTGGCTGCTGTGAATAATGCTACAATAACATGCAGCTATCACTTTGACATTCCAATTTCAATTCCTTTGGATATATCCACAGGAGTGGGATTTCTGGGTCATGTAGTAGTTCAGTTTTTAGGTTTCTGAAGAACTGCCATGCTGTTTTCCATAATGGCTGTAACATTTTACATTCCTACCTGCAGTGTAGAAGGGTTAACGTCTCACCATCCTCAACTGTGTTTGTTCTCCTATTGTCGTCTTGATGATAGCCATTCTAACAAGTGTGTTGTCAGTATCTCATAGTGGTTTTGATTTGTGTTCCCTAATGATTAGTGATCACTAGTGAAGCAAGACCCAACTGTATGCATTTTGTAAGAGGCCTTGGACATGATTAATATAAAGACAAGTTTAAAATTAAAAGGATGGGAAAGTGTATACCATGTAGACCTTGACTTTCTTCATTTTCTAATTCACCTTATTTATCATTCACTCAGTAAGTATATATTTAACATCTACTAAGTGTCAGGCAGTGTGTCAAGGACATTGATATATATTTTAAAATGCAACCATTTGAATTTTTCAGTGTTTTGGATTTTATTTTATTTTTTAAAAGATTGTATTTATTTCTTTGACAGACAGAGATCACAAGTAGGCAGAGAGGCAGGCAGAGAGAGAGAGAGAGAGAGGAGGAAGCAGTCTCCCTGGTTTGCAGGGCACCCGATGTGGGGCTCGATCCCAGGACCCTGAGATCATGACCCGAGCTGAAGAAAGAGGCTTAACCACTGAGCCACCCAGGTGCCCCCAGTGTTTTGGATTTTAGATGGAAAAGTTTGATGATGATAAGGCATGTATAAGATATAAATGCTTTTACCTTAAAAAAAAAAAAAAAGGCTTGTTCTTAAAAGAAAAAAGCCAACTTATACAACCTACTATCCAGTTAGTTCTCTTTTTGTAGTTACAAATGTCTACCAGAAAAAGAAATACTTTTAATCACAGTGGCAGGCATCAGTAGTTCTTAATAAATTCCTTAATACTTTCTGGATCTCTATAAGGAAGGACACAACAACAGTATATATTTTACATATCTTGTTTGATTAAAATATTTGTTTCAGTCCTTGTGATCTAGTCATTAATTCCTTAATTTATCACTTTAGAAACCATGTCACATCCACTTCCTGTTTGAATCTAGAATAAGATGCTGTTTTTTCCTCCTGAGCCCAGGATGTTGCTCTCAACGTGTGGTGTGCCTCTCTGTCAGAAGTGAATAAAAGCTTCATTAGATGTTTCTTATAAAGAAAATTAATTTTCCTTTCTTAACCTACTTCGCTTTATTATCATCGGAGTGTAATTCAGAAAAGGGACTGTAATAAATGTTGACAGGGCCTTCCTGTAGGGAGGTTGCTCCAGATAACTTGCTGATTGCTACAGGAAAAAGCCTTGCCTAGTGCATAATTCAGGTAAGATAGTAGCAAGGGATCAGGTTGACCAATGATTTCAGTGAGGAAATCGTGTTGGAACCAAAACATTCTATGTAAAATGTATGATATTCTTAATGCTCACGTTTAATATTTAATAAATGCAGTCCTGAAGGATAGTCTTTGAACCACAAGTTCAGCTACCTGACTGGCATTTCTCTATGCCACAATTAGAGCTGTCAAAACAATCTCTTTTAAAATAGAACCAGAAGGAGCTTGAGTGCTTGTTATCTGGGGTTGTACCGGCCTTACTTGATGTGCATACAGAGATTCTGCCAAAAGGTGAGGCTAAAAAATATTTTCTGGTTATAAGAACTGCTCTGTACGTAACATCCACCAAAGGAAGTGACACATTTTTCAAGGCTAATAGGGAGATCGTTTTCTTTAATTATTTAGATATTTATGAATAGGAAGGCATAGCAAAAAAAAAAAAAATCTACAAAAACACATGTAGGTAAACATTTCTCAAATATATTGGTAGAATATGGAAAAGAAAATAGGGTGATGTAGGAAGAATCCTAAAATAATTGTCAGTTAATGAGCATCCTATGTCAAACAGAATTGCTTTCAATCTTTTCAGTCAAGACTGCATAAAGTAAGTCAGTGAAGTAAGATAAGAAATGGCTCATAGATGTTTCATCTCTTCTTTCAGCAAAATATTTTCTCAGATGATTAAAATATGAATCTGAGTTTCCTAATTCACAAGTAAAATTCTCACTGTGCCTTATTAGGATCCCTCCAATTAACCATACAGAATTCCAGTATTTTAGAAGATCCATTTCTTGCACCCACTTCTTGTTCCTCTTTAAGCTTATTTGCTCATTTATTTGAAAAAAAAAAGTATAAAAGTTCTCTGTCTCTTTCTCTCTTTTTTATTCTTAAGGTGACTTTGCCTGATTTTATTATAAGCCAGGCTTGTGATTGTCAGACTTTAAAATTTCAATAGAAATTCTGCAACAGATTCTGTGGCATCACCTCAAACATGATGTCAGGTGGATCTTCTCACTCCTATTAGGTAGGAAATGAATGACAAAGTCTATATCGTAATATCATGGATTCTGCTCTCAAACTGTCTGACTTGCTCAACCATCAGGTTGTGCAAAGAGAAGCATTGGTTCCTGCAAGTTGTGGAATTTATTTTCTTTTTAAAAGCTAGTATTTATTTATTTTATTTAGTATTTATGTATGTATGTATGTATGTATGTATGTATTTATTTTAGAGAGAAAGAGAGAGCAAGCAAGTGGGAAAAATAGAAGTGGGGGGAGAGAAAATCTCAAGCAGACTCTGCTGAGCACAGAGGTAGACACAGGGCTTGATCTCACGGACCCTGAGATCATGGCCTGAGCAGAAATCAAGAGTTGGACACTTATCCAACTCAGCCACCCAGGGCCCCTGCAATACGTAGCATTTAAAAGTGTGTATGCTGCCTTCTGAAGGAAAGGGTAAATTTATTATTAAAGGGTTTTATGCTTACTGCCTTACTGTTCACTCTCCAGGTACTCCCTCCCCCCTTGACTTTATACTGTGACCATTTCCAGCTGAGTGCTGAAGATGGACCAGCTAATAGTTGGTCATTGCTCTAAAGTGCAGGGCTCGGCCCCACCTGAGGAGAGCTGTTAGAGAGTGAAGCTCTCAGGATGAGCAGAAGAGGAGCCCTTCAGAGCATCTGACAGGTACATTAGCAGCTACCCCACACAAAGGAAATCCTGTGGAGCCTGCAGCGGGCTGACTCTCTCTCCTTCTCATAGAAATGCTGCACAGGATCATAACAATGCTGGGGTCTGTGTCAGGGGTAGCCTTTCTAGATGCAGGGTTTTCCTTATTGTATCTTTGGAGCTCTTGATGGAACACAGATGTGCTCTCTCACAAATGATCATGACACATGGCTAGGAAAGAAAAAATAAATGTTCCCTGGTCTATAAAGACCCTCATAGACTGGAGGTAGCAGGAGAGAAGAGGGGCATGAAAGTAGTTCAGAGGGGAGGGAGTTCAAGCCCCCAACAATGCTGCACTTAGAGCCATCAGTCTTGAGAATATGAAGCCCCTCCTGGGGTCACACGGATTCCTTTACAAATTAATTATTCGTGGTAGAAAAGTTTGATAAAATTATTGAAGGGATGTCTTAAAAAATACACCTTTCTATATGTACATCCCAAGGAGTACTGTCCCCATCAGAAAAATCAGGTTAGGAGGCTATACATATATTCTGCAATATTTTTGGAAATGTTTCCAGACTATACTTAGTGTTAAGAAAATTTTTTCTTGATTTATTAAACTATTCAAAAACTTTAGCTCAAAATAGTAAGAAAGTAGAAATCAACCTAGTTTTACTGAGCAAATATGATGAATAAATTATAGTTTGTTTCTTCTGAGTTAAAAAGAAAATCCAAACATTTCACCATTTCTGTGCATCAAGCCTAATTGCCCTTGTAGCATGAATTCTTCATGAAGGATTCCAGTGATTTGAAAGAAAAAGTCAACATTTACATTACTTAAGAGCCAGGCCCTTTGACATTGTAAGGAATTTCTTCTGATTTTTTTTATTACTAATGTTTACTATTTTCTGTAACATTAAGCTTTTTTTTTTGGGCCAAAAAATAAAAAACGAAAGAAAAATCAAGTCTTCATGTTTTCTTTAGTCTATGACAAAATAATTGCTAAACCTTTTACATGTTAATTTTATTTCACAGTTATCTTTCCTTTCATCTAAATTCAACTCCTCAATAGTCCACTCTCTCTTAATGAACCATCTTACCTTCTTAGCATTTTCTCGTTGAAAAATTTCATGAGTCTTGCAGATAATTGGACAGCTTACCATTTCCTGTGTAATGGTGGTTATCTTTTCTTCTTTCTTTAAAACTTCTGAAGAGGCCAAAGACCTCTACCTTAACATAATTTCATCTGTGAAACTCTTAACAGGTCAAAATATCTTTCTAGAAAAACTTACTGTTTTTGACCCGTATTTTTTTTTTTTTTAAGATTTTATCTAGTTGAGAGAGAAAGAGGGAGTGCATGCACAAATAGGGAGACAGTGAGAAGCACAGTGCCCACTGAGCAGGGAGCCCAATGTCGGATTCGATCCCAGGACCCAGAGATCATGACCTGAGCTGCAGGCAAATGCTTAACCGACTGAACCACCGAGGTGCCCGATTTTTTGATCAGTATTATAACCAGCCACTTCCCTGAGGGCCTGAAACAGCAGAAATGTACAAAACAGTAGCAAGACTTTATTAACTGATGTTGAAAGTATAGCTGCAAGTTGTAATGTTGTAACATTCCTTTAGTCAGGCTTCCCTGTAACTGAAATACTTACTTTCCCATTCTTAGTTGTGAATACCCGCTCATTTTCCTTCACTGGACCTGTTCTGTCACTGAGTACTCAGAGTTCTGACCAAAGGGAGTTGCTAGAATATGCATTTGTGGTGGCTAGATTTCTGTCTTCCCTATACCCCCATTTTACCTTCAGCCCTAGGGACCCGGGCTGAACCATATTTAAACTCAGAGACTCTCATCCACCGCATCTAAAAGCCTAGACCTTGCTTTCTCCCTGCAACCTCATCTGGGTCCATTTAAAATTCTTGCAAGAGTGGCTGCCTAGAGCATCCCCAGGCCTGTGATAGCATCTATGGGAGGAAAACCTGGAGGAGGTGGGGAAGAGTAGAAGTGAGTTGCTCCTTGTCTTTCATCTTCTGGAGCAGAGCACAGAGATATGAGTGCTGAATGGCAGGCTCTGGGCTAGGGGCCTAGGCAAGGGAATGTAGGATTCCCAAGATCAGTTATTAGGGGAAGGCATCAGCCCTTACCCCGGCGCGATCAGGAGCTGGGTTCCAGCTGTATAATGTGCTAGAGTCTCGGCCTCCAGCTGCGTTCTGTCCCCGTTGCATTCTGTTGGCTACATCACCTGTCTGCAGGTCAGCTACTTTTCTGTAGCGCCTCCCTGCATTCTTAGCCTGCTCCTCCGTGTTCATCTCTCACACACTAAGGATGCCATTGTTAGAAGACAGTGGGGTCTAATCATGACCCTACATTCCTCATACCACTGTATCTCATCAGTGGTCCTGCAGAAGGTGGTTTGTGGTACCTCACTTTGTGGGTCTTCTTGCTTAGATTTTGTCACAAACTCTTTCAAGAGAATTGTTTCCTGATGGTAGAGTTGGGCAGGCTATGAGGAATAATGTGTTTTAGATTATGTTGATACGACAAACTGGAGACCCATGAAATAACTTGTTTTGTACAACCTGCACACTGTGCAATGAATAAAAGAAGTTGCTAACATTTCACATTGGGAATCTCTCTGAAAAACCCAAATATATACTTCTTTTTAAAAATTATTTATTTATTTATTTGACAGACAGAGGTCACAAGCAGGCAAAGAGGCAGGCAGAGAGAGAGAGAGAGAGAGAGAGAGAGAGGAGGAAGCAGGCTCCCCCCTGAGCAGAGAGCCCGATGTGGGGCTCGATCCCAGAATGCTGGGATCATGACCGGAGCAGAAGGCAGAGGCTTTAACCCACTGAGGCACCCAGGTGCCCCCAAATATATGCTTCTTTATCACAGTTAAGATATTTGGCCTCCCTGATCTTCACAGCAGCAGTCGGATGGTCACTGTGGTCTGCTCCATTTAGAAAGGCCACTGTCCAGTTCTCCCTGGCCTGCCACAGTCACTTGTGTGTTCTCCCCGGCTCCTGTTGTCATTTCAGCTGGCAACTTTAGTGTTAGAATCCCTGGGCCATTTCCAGATAACCTTATAGTTAAAGAGGATACCAAGAAAGGTGCTATCATACTTCCAAGAATATTAGATTATTTCCTGTAGGTGTAGCTGCTGATATAGGCTTGCCCTCTCCGCATCTGCCTGACCAGTACAAAAATGGAAGAGATTAACAGTCATAAGAATATTTTGCTAAGATTTGTTTTCCGTTTTTACTGTGGACATGGAAATTTCCTAGAACTATCAGTATAAATTTATAGTTAAAAACTATGTATTTCAGGGCGTCTGGGTGGCTCAGTGGGTTAGGCTGCTGCTTTTGGCTCAGGTCATGATCTCAGGGTCCTAGGATTGAATCCCGCATCGGGCTCTCTGCTCAGCAGGGAGCCTGCTTCTCTCTCTCTCTCTCTCTCTCTCTCTCTGCTTACTTGTGATCTCTCTCTGTCAAATAAATAAATAAAATCTTTAAAAAAAAACAACAACTATGTATTTCAATATGAACTGTGTTGCTTGTCTCAAAATCTTTGCTCCTTAGAGCTGAGGCAGGATCAGTTAACAAGTAGTCTGCTGCTTTTGTCTGCACTTGAACCATTTTATGCAATTTTCATTCCAACTAGAGTACTGGAGGAATTTCCTTTGTATACGAATGATGAACAGAGTGCTTTGAAGGAAGAGCATCTGTCTGGAAGAGACACCAAGGAATGTGTAGTAACCTATTGAAGAACAAACAAATGCTTTAAGAATTCATTAGTGTATCATAAGGGACAACAGGAAGAAGGAATAGCGGGAAAGTGGAGCCCTACAAAGCCCTGGATTTAACTGATCCTGGATTCGGAAGCTGCTCACTCTCCACTGCTCTTTATACCTTCCTCCAGTGTTTGCATCTGAGTGAGAGCAGGGGATGCTGACGATATATGCCGGTGATTAAAACAGAAGGGGTTGTTTCTGTTGCTTTCCTGTAAACCTGAAAAGTTTTTCTGTGAGGTCTTGGTGCTTTGTTTTATTTTTATTTTTATCCCTAAGTTGAGACAAGGTGTTAAAAGCATATGTTACAGAGTGAGCAGCTGAAGAAGTATTCTAATTCTGGAAGGGAATGGAAGTGTTGAAGTGGGTGGTTTTCCTGCCGAGTATCAAGAGGTAGAGGGCTTGTGGAGCAGTAAATGATAGAGAGAGAATATGGGGGGAGGAGCAGGGTGTGGGGGCGGGGATGGGAGGAAAGGAGAGGAAGGGAAAGAACGTGTGTGTGTGTGTGTGTGTGTGTGTGTGTGTGTGAAGAATTCTTTTTTTAAGATTTTATTTGTTTATCTGACAGACAGAGATCACAAGTAGGCAGAGAGGCAGGCAGAGAGAGAGGGGGAAGCAGACTCCCTGATGAGCAGAGAACCCGATAATGCGGGGCTCGATCCCAGGACCCTGGGATCATGACCTGAGCCAAAGGCAGAGGCTTTAATCCACTGAGCCACCCAGGCGCCCCTGTGTGAAGGATTTCAAGGAAGAATTCAGTTTGAATTGGAAATAACTCAAGGTTACCTGTGAGTTCCAGGCTGAGTACAGAGTTGAAATGCCAAAGCCTTCTCTTGTCTGCTTTTCCACATACCTGCTCTCTTGGCTGCAGCTGATGTTGGCAGGGTTTTTTTGTTTTGTTTTGTTTTTGTTTTGTTTTTGAGTTTTTCAAGGAATTTCAAGGTAGAGTAATTGATCTTATCAGTAAGAATCACTCCAAAGATGGAGCAAATCAGTTTCATTGACTTTTTGAAAATGTTATCTGAATTCGAGTGGTATCTAACAGGCAACTGACTCAGACCTGTTAACAGATTGTAGACCATTCATTTCAGGGCTGTGTGTTTCAGAGGCGTCTGCAAGCCTTGCAGAGAAGCACCCATTTCCTTTTGATTTTCAACTTCTGACAAATCATTAAGTCGCATTCATTTTAGAATCATCAACTGCCACTCACGACGAAATCAAAGATATATAATTTGAGCTCTTAATATGCAAATTTTGTTTATAAAGTAGTTTTAAATGATTATATTCTTGCACAGCATCACTATTTGTAACTTAGGATATAAAAATATACTGATAAAGCCTACCTGGTTAGTTACAAAACAATCTAAAATAATGATAACACATTAATGATAAACAGTGTAATTCAAGGTATGTCAGCCTGGTCCTTGTATTTTTATACTAAACATGAAGGGAGGGGGGAAATCTTGGAAGTTTAGAAGCCAGTGTTGAGGAAATAGTTGTTCATCTGAATGTAGGTGCTTGATGGGTGCCTGGGTGACTCAGTGGGTTAAGTGTCTGCCTTCTGCTTAGGTGACCTTCTCAGGGTCCTGGGATGAAGCCCCCGAGTCAGGCTCCCTGCTCAACGGGGAGTCTCCTCCTCCCTCTACCCCTACCCCTGTTCGTGCTTTCCTTCTCTCTGAAATAAATAAATAAAATCTTTTAAAAAAATGTGGTTGCTTGAATAGAGAAAAATGTGAGACAGAGGAGACCTAAGTCCTAGATCATCTTGATGGAAGCTTGGAACCTGAGAGATGAATCATCTCATGTTCCAAAGGAAAGCTTTTGAGACCCTATAAACTCATGTAGTATAAACTCATCATGGTTGTGAACCCATATTCAATTACAATGACCTGTTTTTCTCAACCAGCTTCTAATGTAATGGTACAACCTATGCATCTCCTGTTGTCCCACAGTAGATGTTATTAGGTGAACGACAAGAATGATAAATGATTCATTTAGATGCTAAGGTTCTGGCTCAGTGGGATGGCAGTTAATAATTCAGAGAAAATATTCAATTTCTGAATGCCCAAAACACTGACCTAGTTGGCTAATCTAAAATTTCATACGATTGAGAAGACAGTTTTAAAACCCCGTGAAAGCACTATGTTTTGGAATGGAGTCCTCATCGGGAAAAGAAAGAAGGATTTGAGGAAGTCACTCTATGTGCTTCACCCCCCGCCCCATTTTTGTTTGGGTGAAATCAGATTCATATAATCATCAAAGCAAGTTCTGCAAAAATGGGGTAAGACGTTAGGGAATGGGAGGAAGTCATAAATCATTCTGTCTAATTGAATACCTGTGGAAGGGAGGAAGCACCAATTCTGCTCAGTTTGCCTTGTTTGTAATAGGGCTTTTATGGTTGATTTATGTCAAATCGCAGAGCTTTTCTGACTCTGGGTTCTGGAGCTCCCTCCTCCCCATGCCCTCCTGTCGGGGTTGCTGCTTATTCCGTGGTTCTGGGGTACCTGATAGCAGAGGTCAGCAAGCCCCTGCTCAAGGCTCCAGTTAGGCCTCCCACTTGTTTTTGTAAGGCCCCAGAATAAGGAATGACTGTTACATGGTTGGAAAAAAATCAAAAGAAGAATAATATTTAGCAACATGTCAAAAATTGTATAAAGTCCAAATTTCAGTGTTGACAACCACGTTTCTTTTGGCACACAGCCACATTCCTTCATTTACATATTGCCTGTGGCTGCTTTGTTGCTGGGACAGCAGCACAGATAAGTGCTTGCCATGGTTAGCGAAGCCTAAATTATTAACCACCTGGCACCTCACAGAAAAAGTTTGCCAACCCCTGCCCTTCGAGCAGAGGACTTCAGAAGAACACCCTGACATTCTCAAAATCTGGGCATCAGTGATATGAAATCACTTGAGGCGATTGTAAAAATACAGATTTCTGGGTCCCAATGCCATACTTTGACTAAGTAGAAATCCATGGAACCCTCTAGACTATGGAGTCTGCATTTTTAACTAGTGCTCCTAGCGGTTTTTCTGAGCATTGTGGAAGCAGAAAGTTTGCATCATACGGGGAAATGAAACTGGGTTTCTGGATGCCTAGGACTGACTTAGTCCAAGTAGACTAGTTCTACCTGAAATGTCATTTATGGATTGAGATAGGCTGGTGCATTCTCTCTGAATTCTACATTGTTCTATGACTTGTCTCTTGCAGAGCTCCTAGGAACCTTGCTATTGAAACCAGATCTTATTTGTTTTACTGTATAAAGTGACGGTTCTGTCAGTACATACTGTCATATCGCCCTCGCCCCGCAAGGACGACAAGAAGCCCCAGTTCGGATGCATCTTCTCTCTCTTTATTTCCGCAAGTCTACACACTTATATATGCTTACATGACCAATCAGCGAGCAGGGTACAGGAGGGAGCGAATCAGGCTGTGCACCTAAACGAACAACTTCGCTAGCAACCAATGCTGTTTACTTCCTCTTTGGGCGTTCTGCTTAGTCTCACAAGGCAATCCTAACCTGGCAACTAGCCAGGCGCCATCTTTTAATGGCGGAGGCCGCCCTGGCCAGGGGCCTGCCTCCGACACTGTCAGTCCTTAACCTTTTGTCTTCCAGGAAGGAAATATTAGAATCATTAATTTACTCTAACTTATTTGTGTGTGTGTGAATGAAGTACATGGACAAAGCTTAAAAAGTATAAAGTTTATAATAGAAACATAGTGTTTTCCATTTATACTCATTGCCACCTTCATTCCTTTTTCCCAGGGCTATTTCTTTTGCCATTTACCTCTGTGTTTTTGAATTGTATGCCCATACTGCTATTCCTTGATTTTTCTATTGTAGACATTATCGTTGACTTCTACCGCGAAAGATATGAGGATTTCTTCTCTTTTATTCTGCTTGCTCATGCTCTTGCCTTACTTCTACTGTCCGAATAGGATTATGTATAAAATTTTTGTTTAATTTAATATTCAGTGTTCAGAGTATTATGGTAATGGTGACTCTCTAGACCTGCTACCTACTTATCATCTCATCTTGAAATTCCTCTTGCCTCTTTTCTTTGTTGTATCTCATACCTTCCTTTTTTCTTACCTTTTTCTCTCATTCCGGTGGACCCCATTTTCCTTTAGTTTCCTGATAGAAGGCATGTGGGAGGGCAGCTTTTCAGGACCTTACATGTCTGAAAATGCCTTGATTGATAGTTTTGATGACTATAGTACTGTGGTTTAGAAGTATATATTTTTTCTCATTAAGGTGCTGTTCTGTTCCATCTACTTGTATCTTCCAGAGTTCCTATCAAGAAATCTAATGCCATGTGGTTTTCCGGTCCCTTGTTTTTCTCTAGAAACTTTCATAAATGTTCCTTTTCCCTCCCGCGGTCTGAAATTTCAGGATGACATGCCTTATTGTAGATACTCATATCCTTCAGGATTGAAAACTTTTTGCTTGTATTATTTTTGTTTTAGTTACCTCTCTTTATTCTCTCTCTTTTGAACTCCTATTAGTCAGATATGGGAACTTTTATATTGATTTTAAATTTCTTACTTCTTCCCCCCATTTTCCATCTCTTTGTTTTAAAGTTCTACTTTCTGGTATATTTTGTCATCCTTTTAACTTCCAGTCCTTATATAGAACTATTTTGCGGATAACATTTTTATCTCCAAGATATCTTTCTTTTTATGTTAATATTCTTTGATTATAACATGCTGTTCTTGATTTCATGGATATAGTCTCTTACAGCTCTGATTACTGTTTGCTTTTTGTTGTTGTTGTTGTTCGCTTTTTTTATTTTTTAACCTGTGCTCTGTTCTGTGTGCCTTCTCCCCCCCATCCCCATCTTAGTTTTAATTTCTGGTTTTTATGTCTGAGACCATTCTTAAATTTTTGGTGATTTTTGGTTCTTTGTTCACATAGCAGAATGGGATATGAACAAGCTTAATGAGACTTCTGTGTGTACAAGTCAAGCTTATCCGCTGGTGAGGTTTATAATGGGGTAATAAGGCAACGAGCAGGTCTTTTCACTCTGGAATTGCCAAATAGTGTAGGTATTCTTTGAGCAGTTCCATTTCCTCGGAAGGACCTCCAGTTTTATGCATGGTTGGAATAAATTTGATCTCTAACAGTCAGTAGCTGAGTAAAGTAAAGGGGCTGGAGGTCTCCCTTTTCTGTATGCAGAATTTAACTTAATCATTCCCAGTACAGTGCCTTGCCCAACCACATAAAGCTTTCTAGAAAGTAAACTGATTGTCTTTTGGCAGAGAAAGTATAGGTTGGGGTGAGGCATGAGGTGAGTCATTTGGCTACACAGAGTGGCGATGTTTGTTGGGTGGCATAGCATTCTTTATTTTTTCTAGATGATCTTATTAAAAGTGCATATTGATCTCTGCCTATATAATTGTAAAAAAAATACACGTGTATATAATTTATAAATAATGAAGGTATGTTCAAAAATAGTTACTGGTGGAGGTATTAGATGGAATACCTTTATAGTTAAATTTTTGAAAAATATTTGTATATAAAGATAGAAGTTGAATCAAGGCTTCCTTAAGTCAGAAATACTAAAAATTTTGCAAGAGCAAAACTAACAAAGTTCAGTTATATAGCTTTGTATTCACACAAAAGCAAATGTATGAGATTAATCACATGCGTTTCCAAAAGTGTCATTGGGTAGAAATTTCAAGAATCATATTTAGCCCCAATTTATAGGAGAATTTTCTAATAATTAGAGCTATTCAAATATGAAATATGCTGCTTTGAGATTTTATATTTACTTTAATAATTTGCTTTTTTCCTTTCATCATGTTTTATGTCCAATCTCCAGAGATGCTATACATGAAGTTTCTCTTTGGGGTTATTTATTAAGCTAGAATAGTTCCACAGTCCCTCCTAAGTCTAATATTCTGTGATTTAAATCAGATCTGAAGTTATAAAATACCATACTGGAGTCAGCTTTGAATAAGCAAAACAGAATTTGGAATAATATTTACGTGTGAAATGTATTTTGTAGTTTTAACTTCATCTTTACTGTTTATGGCTGCAGATTTATCTGACTGGGGTGACTTCCTGAAGGTGTTCCTCAGTAGGGCTCCCACAGAGCCCCGTGACCCTTTCAAAGCACGGGCTCATCTTGGTGGAAAAGGCATCCATCCGTTTCACCAGGCAATCTTTCAGGTGGAATGAAAGTAATTAGGTGTCTGGCTTTAGTAGTATCGTATTAAGTCTTATCTTGAGGACACCTAAGGTTTATGTAATACCCAGGCATCAGTCAATTAGACCAAGAAAAAAACAAGTCAATTTTATGAGTCTACACGAGTCAGGCATTTGGTTATCCTGAGGAAACAGGGGTCTGGCTCCTTTCACTGAAGCTTGCTTTCTACAATCGATTAACTGCTGACTCCTGTTCCATTGACCCTCACTAATTTTGTTGCATGGGCTGTCATTCCTTATCTGCAGCGTGAGGGAGACTCCTCCGTAAATATCAACAGCTGATGAGGTTAAGGGGGGGAGCTCCATCTTTTCTGCGGCTGGAGTTCACAGTGTGTGTTGGGGTGGTCTGGACCTTGCTGCCTCGTATATTTGCTAAGACCCAATTACAAGTTGGGAATCTTTTATACATTCCACAGATTGCTGGATGGCCAATACCAGTATAGATACTTAAAAATCAAGATTTGATTCTGGGGTACCTGGGTGGCTCAGTTGTTTACGTGTCTGCCTTCAGCTCAGGTCATGATTTTGGGATCCTGGGATTGAGCCCTTCATCGGGCTCCCTGCTCAGTGAGGAGCCTGCTTCCACCCCTGGCCCTCGCTCACTCCCCACTCGTGATCTCTCTCTCAAAAATCTAAAAAAAAAAAATGTTTGATTTCATCTTCACTGTATTCTTTTATTTTTTACATCATATTCTCACTAATATAAAATCCTGCCTTTATGTGAAAATGCAATTTAGTGTGACTCAATAAAATTACTCTTGCCAGCTAAGAATTAGCTGGTGCTATTTCATTCTACTCTCTGTTTCTTCATGTTAAAAAATTCAGTGGCTTGTGTAGTGGCTTGTAATCCTTCAGTTACTGTGAACAATTAGTACATTCCCTTAAAGTTTCATGCCGCTGGTTTCATGTTACATGTTGGCCGTCACTTGGATCTCTCTATCTGCTCCCCGAATCTTCAAAAATTTGTTTGCTGGGTTAGGTCATATCAGATTCTTATTAATAATTTTAAGAAAAGATTTCTAAAATGTACCCAAATTATGTAAGTTAGATACGAGACACAGAATGATGAATCCTCTGGAATGAACTAGTTGCCGAATGAGCTGTCCATGGTGGGATACAGCACTCTTGAGTGCCTCTCCCCACCTCAGTACCTTATCATCTCAGGTGGATCAGAAACGTGACATTTATATACCACAATGCATTTAGATCTAAATACATTGGACATTCTAGAAAGGCAGAGTAGTATAGGCTTAAGGGTAGAGACTCACTTCTATTCTTTACTTGCCCACATAATATCTGTAAAAACAGAGATACTAAGAATTTATTTAGTCCTTATCTGAATCTGAAGAATTCATCTTTTGCTTTTCTCCTGCCTGTACTCATCCTGGATAAAGCCATGTGCAGGTTCCTGAACATCCTGTTCTGTTTCTCATCTGTACACCATCATTGTTTCCTCTAGCTTTTAAGAATCTTCTCAGTCGGCCTGCTCATTTTTTAAGACAAAGTTCCCGTGAAATTTCTGACTAACCAGAGTAGAGGACTCCTTCCTTTGTGTCTATACCTATCAAATATTATAACCATTGTCCCTGTATAGGCTTTTTTTGGTTGTTGTTGTTATTAACATGTGAGTCTCTCCTTCAGGACCATGTATTGTCAGTGCCCAGTACATGTTAAATGAATGCTTTTTTTAAATGCTTAGAATATGCTGGATCAGTTATCAATTGCTGCATAACAAATTCCCAAGACTTGTGGACAAAGGCAATACTGATTTGCATGATTTTTCCATTGGTCTTACTAGTGCTTTATGTGACTTTCTGATTTATGTGACTTTCTGTGACTTCATGTGACTGTCTGATTTGTCTGTTGGCAACTTGACTGGGGCTAGAGGTTCTACTGTGGCCTTACTCATGTGTCTGGGGCCTCTGTTGGAATAGTTGGGGTGATCATCTCTCTGTGTGTGATTATCCCTCTGAGCTTCTCCATGTGAGGGTGGGCAAGTGCTCATGGACAGGTGCCTGTGGAGTCTCCACAGAGTCATATTTGCTGATATCCCCTTGGTCAAAGCAGGTCATATGGCCAAGCTCAGTGTCAGTGTGGGAAAGGACTGAGCTGGGTCTGTGCACCAGGATGCTCATGAGATACAGTGGGGGCCACTAATGTAATAGTCTAGCGTATGTACTTACCTTCCCTGGCTAACTATTGAAGAACTTTTGTTCAAAGCTCCTTTTGATCATTTTTCTCCTCCAAAAGCTCCTTTTGATCATTTTTTCTCTGTGTCCTCTCTGGGACTTTTCTTATATATTTTTTTGGTTGCACCTGGGGTTGTCTTCAGTTATTTCCCGGGGGAGCAGCAGTGAGGTGCTCATCTAGAATTTGGAGACTATATTCATTTATACTTCACCTTGTTCCAAGAAAATGTAAGGCATCAACTTGGAAATAGAGGACACGGGGTCACCTTGGAAACTGTAACTGTCTGTCATATAAGATTTAATGCGCATTGTCTCCCAGGTCAAGTCAGTCCTTACTGAAGGTATTAATATATCCAAAAGAAATATATTGTTTTTCAGATTTCAATTTTGAAAAGATAAAAACATATACCCCCAATACTCTGTGCTGGGAAGGGTTCAGGGAGAAGGGCACTATTGTGTGCTGTGGAATTGAAATGGCAATTGTTCTGTGAAGCAGTCGGGTGGTCTGTGTTCAGACCTTAAGAAGTTTGTATTCAAGTCCAAAGATTCCACTTGTAGAAAATCATTCTAAGGGAATAATCAGAAGCAGTTTTGTGCAAAGGTATTTACCGATGCATTGTTTGTGCACAGTAAAGGGAAACATCCAAATTGGGAAATGATGAAATTACGGAACAGTTATGTAAAATGGAATATTATGCAACCAATAACAACTGGTCTGTGGGAAGAAACTGTTACGACTCGGGAAATTGTTCCCGATGCAAAGTGCAAGTGATTCAAAAGTAGATGAGGACTGACACAATTCTGCAAAACCATATATGTGTGTGTGTGTTTTCAGTGATCAACAGATAGATTACACACACTGTGCTTGGTACTGGGGCTTGGTTAGAAAAAAGAAAGGTTCACGTCCCTCACTCTGATTACAGATTAATGGGGAAAGTAGATGCTGATGCTGATGGGGAAATAACCAGATTAATACTGCAAAAGGACCAAAAAGAAGAGAAAGTGAGCAAGAAACTTTGGGTTTGAAAAGACCAAGTGAGTTTTGAAGGGGTAGATTTTGGGGGGCTGGGAGAGAATTGTAGGGGAGAGACACAGAGGGAATCAATCAAATGAGGTAAAAGGGTTTTTATGAATTTCTGCTAAATATATTCCTGCTTTGTCTTTTTCTTTTCTTTTTGCAGAAGATTACTGGAAATATTTAAGTTACTTGTCAATTATTTTAGATGCTGAAACGAAATGTCTTTGGGTGGCACATGGGGCTGACGTGAAACATTCCAGATCCCTTAGCTTATCATGGGACACATGTAAATATATGTAGTTGTGTATATGTCTGCAAATATATACAGACATCTATCCTCTATCTGTGCAAATGTTATAAAGATTGTCGGGGGGAGAGCAGGGGAAGCCTTCCAAAATCTTGGAGATCACAGGTAATTCTAATTTCGTTCTTAATTTATCTGCCGCCAGAGAAATATGTACATACATCAAAGTTACGTGTATTTAAACTTTACAAAGAGTTGGTAAGGAAGTGGGTTGGTCACCAGGGAAAACATGCCCTTGCCTTGGCTATGGGGAAGGTGACTCTTGTCTTAACTGCCCAGGTATCCTTGGCAGGTCTCACCAGTGTGGCGATGGGCTCCTCATCTGCTCTGGCCTGAAGTCATTCAACACATGTTCCACTTGCATGATGTCTCTGCCTTAGGCTCCCTACTCATCTAAACACACTCCAGAGCATAACCGAGGTGGAGAATGTGTGGATAGAGCTGTCTCGTGAGGCAGAGTGAGTGGGACGCTCACCACCTCAAGCCCTCTCTGTCCATAATACTGCAGACAGTGCAAATTCCATTATCAACTTGTGAATTAGAATTCCTGGTTAAGCCCAGTTAAGATGAGTTAACGTCCCAGTGACAGATTCACGGTCCGTGCGCTAACAGAATCAGATACCAGAGCTTTCCGGAGAGCACAGCAGGCCTTGTTCCTGGAAGGTTCCCAAGGTCGGGCCATCCCCGGAAGCTGCTAGGCAGTTAGCCACGTGACCCATCCTGTTAACGCTTGGACCTGAGTATGTTCATTTTCCTAAATATACCACACTCTGTGCTTCAACTTTCCAGAACATGGTTTTCTTGTTTTCTTCACCAAAAGGAGAAACCTTTGAAGGCAGATATTCTTTGTCATTTTTTTGGTGTGTGTACTTAGCCTCTAGCACAGTGCCTGGCCCAAAGGATGCATTTAATTAGTATTTATTGAATGAATACATATACATTAACTGAGGTTATACATTAATCACCAGACATGTTTCACCACATACACAAAGACAACCGTCGATAGATTTCAGCTCTGTTTTCGTCGCGTCCCCTCCACAGTTCTCTATGTGAGCCCTGTTGCAGGGTTATTAAAGTTGGGTGATAGTCAAGGATGTGTTAGGTCATAAAAGCAGATACTCTTTGGTTCTGACAAAGCCTCACTTGTGAGAAATGAGGGGATTGAAGGGGTAGGGGCTCGAGGGGGAGTAATCCAGTGTGGCTCAGGTAAGAAATCAGTCTGTGAATAAAGCTTAAGTCTATTCCAATGACATTTTCTTTTGTTGTTTAAAAAGTATACTGTTCCAAACAAAAACGTGCAGAATAAATTCATGGAGGACTCAAGGATGAGGAGAGCACTGGCGTTTCCTCTCCTCTGTAAAAGGGACTGAAACAGAGAAGAGGTAAATACCTGTGACCTCCTTTCAATAGGCCTCTGCTGAAGTCATTTGTAATGAATGGAGCCTGCAGGGAAGGGTCCTCGGGGAGGCCCCTCAGGCTTTCCCTCCTCCTACGGGATTCCTCTTCCCTCTCAGGAGCTCTTTTGTGCTCTCCCGAGGAAAACAACTAATACGCTGAGATATGAACAATGGGTTCCACACATTCTGTGCAAATTTCTCCAATTTCATTTGCACCAAACTGCCGAAAGGCATTTCCTCAGTCTGTACCTTGGGGGAAATGTGGGCAGAGGGGTGTAGCCAGCTCCACAAGGAGGAAGCTTTTCCCTGGTTTCCATTAGGCACTTTATGCCCATTCAGAAAGCAAAGCTTGGAAGGCTTTTTTCTTGTCAGGGCGGGGAAGTAGGAGCACGGCTGTGCGGAAAGGGCCAGCCCGGGTTGAGCCAAGGGGACTGAAGCTGACCTTGCCAGCTGGTCCTGGGACTGGCTCTGAGGCTGGGATGGCTTGGGGTTGTAGCTGACTCACCCTCTGCATTAGATTCATACCAGGTGGGTGAGGATGTGTGTGAAATTGGTTTGTTTTACTCACAGGATTTTTTTTAAAAGATTTTATTTATTTATTTGACAGACAGAGATCACAAGTAGGCAGAGAGGCAGGCAGAGGGAGAAGGGGAAGCAGGCTCCCCGCTGAGCAGAGCTGCTGTGGGGCTTAATCCCAGGACCCTGGTGGCCCCTCATAGGATTTTTTAAAAAAAAAGATGTTATTTATTTATTTGACTGACGAGATCACAAATAGGCAGAGAGGCAGGCAAGAGAGAGAGGAAGAGAAACAGGCTGAGCAGAGAGCCTGATGTGGGGCTCGATCACAGGACCCTGGATTCATGACCTGAGCCAAAAGCAGAGGCTTTAATCCACTGAGCCAGGTGCCCTTCCTCACAGGATTTTTTTAAAAAGTATTTTTATTTGGGACCCTGCTCCCTTTTTAAATAATTTGCATATATTTCATATACTATTTCATGTTAGGTAAGCCAAATGTAATAATTGTTTTTGAGAATGATCCCTAAAAATAATTTATGAATTATTCAACATTTAAAACCCACTGTTTTCAGCTGTTGCAATTTTCAAAGAAAGTTTTTATTCTAGAGGAAATGTTTCATAGTAGATATCCATGAGCAAAGGTTAAAGGAATTTTAAGAGAAAATGAAGGGTAATTCTAGTGAGAAAAATATTAAGGAAATTTCAGTGGAAAAAAAAATCCTGATTTTTTTTTTTTTTTTTTTTTTAGAAAGGCAAGAGGATCTATTCTGATGTGCTTTAGATTACAGCTACAAAAACTGGGAGTCCTATCTTTGGGAACAATTCATAATTCCTGAGGTTTAGCATAAGAGGAAAATATGATTTTGAGAGACAAGTGAAAAGTACTAACTGATGCACAATTATTGGCTCTATAAACACTCATTTCCATAGAAGAGCATCTCATTTATCTGAAATCATTACAGCCAGTGATTTTAGTAGTTATTAATGAAAAAGCAATACAGATGGGCTCAGCAAGAGGGGAATTTAAGGCCTATCCAAGGTGAGAGGGCTACATAGGGCTGTTTGATGAAGGGGCTCCTATGGTGTCACCAGGACTGTTTCTCTCCCTCTCTCACTTCTGCTTCTGCTACATTGTCTTCTCTCTCCCCATCCGTCTCATTGCTGCCGCTTTCCCAGCCTCAGAGCTTCCTGACTCCCTGCCTTTTCTCCCGCTGATCCTGTAAAGCTCCTGGGATTCTCTCCGATTGCACTGATTTAGGTCACATGCCCCCCTCTGGACCTTGACTGGGATGTAGGGAGATCCTATGCACTGGATAGCTGAAGCTGGGTCCTTGTCTTCCCCGGGGGCCTGTGGAACCCTGGAGAGTCCAGTGGGTAGAGAGAAAGCAAGGGAGAAGTTCTCAAAGGAGAATCAACGGCACGAGAAGGCATAACGGAAGCTAGAAAGGCAACGATAACTGTCCACTCATACTTAAAAACATGTCATTTTCTTGTCTTCTTAGATAGTTTATTGAAAAAAGAAATAATGTTTTGTCAAAACCCTACATGGGTTAATAAAACTTACCGTTCTCAGTACTTGATAAGATTTTCCAGTTTCCGGGCTGCCTGGGTGGCTCAGTTGGTTAAGCGTCTGCCTTCAGCTCAGGTCATGGTCTCAGGGTCCTGGGATCGAGTCCCACATGCGGAATCCCTGCTCAGCGGGGAGTCTGCTTCTCCCCCCCCTCTGCCTGCCTCTCTCTCTCTCTGTCAAATAAATAAAATCTTAAAAAAAAAAAAAAAAGATTTTCCAGTTTCCATGCTGAGTTGTATGAGGCTAGTCATATTTAATATTCTTCACTTACAGGCTTTTGTAAAAATGTTCATGGGACTGCAGTGGACTAAATAGGAAACTCTATCTCCTGTCTCCTCTGCATCTCAGTCCTGGGAATCCCAGTGAACCTCTTAAGATGGTGATCCATGAGCCAGTATGTCTTTTTGATGCAGACGCACAGGATGGGGCGGAATGAGCTCTTGTTGGAGAGATGGTAGATCGCTCTCTGTCAAGAGGACACTTGTGAGAGTACCTATATATGGATCAGATCTAAGCACTTTTATGCCCCAATAATGGGTCAGTGATTAAAGGAGCGAGACTGATATAAAGCGAAGGTCAAACAAAGCTTTATTTCGTGCCAAGCATCAAGAATCTAACCGAACGTTCAGGGCCACACCTCTTCCAAGAGAGGGCGACCCTTCTGTTTCACAGACTAGCTTTTAAGGGCAAAGGCCATGCGGTCGGGCCTGGTCACGCACAGGTGGTCAATGAGATTGTAACACACACAGGAAACTCCACAGTGATGCTAGGTGATCAAGTGAGTTACGATTTACCCTAGTAGACATTTGAACCAGGCTATTACACCTTGATTGGGATTGACGCTCAAAAGGCTCCCAAAGGGCAGGACCCATACTCCTTGGTAACCAGGGAGACAGTATGCATCCCCACACTGATCTGATGTCTCCACCTGGCCTGACCCACCTTTGTATCTGGGCTTTATTACCTTAAGCTGGTTTCTGGGACTTGTCTCCAAGTAGATTCCCTGGGGGAAGGGGAGCAGGGACAGTTTCTAATAGGTCCTTACAAGCCCGTGAATTGGAATGAGGGGACCCCTGCCTGTCCACCTGATTCTGTCAGGAGCCTCCAGGCTCTCACACCCACCTCTAGGCTTTAGAGGGGAGGGACCATCACAGAATGGTCAGTTGGTGATTCTCTCATCTGTTCTCTCTGGAATCTCTTTGTGTTATTTCTTCTTTCTTTCTTTTTCCTATAAGGTTTGTTTATTTATTTATTAAATAAATGCATTTAAATGATTTATTTATTTATTTGAGAGAGAGAGGGAGAGAAAGTGGGGGGAGGGGCAGAGGGAGAGAGAATCCTGAAGATGACTTTCCACTCAGTGTAGAGCCTGACCTGGGGCTTGATCCCATGACCCTGAGATCATGACCTGATCTCAGCCAGAGCCAGATGAGCCTGACTCACCTAGAGTCAGCCAGTTAACCACCAAGCCACCCAGGTGCCCCCAACGTCACGTTATTTCTGTAGCAAATTCTCGGTCTTGGTGTTTATTGAGAGAGGCTTGTGTCTCATTCATGTCTGAATTTAGGTAACATATTGATCCTTTGCACATTTTTTTTTTTCCTAGCACAGTCCCTTACCAGTGATGACTTTTCTCTAATGGATCCAATAATTAATTCACTGGTGGTTTCATCTTTATTAACTCTGTCATGCCTATGGATGCATTTAAGATATTAGATATTTTCAGTTACTAGAAAGACCCCAGTATAGAATGCAGATAATAAAGGTTGTGAGGTTTAAATAGAGGTGAGTGTTCCTAGAATCCTTTCATCCCGTTCTGTCTTCTTTCAGTAACTTCACCTCAATCATGAACTGGAACATCCTATGTCCTCAAAGATTTTGAGACAACTAGAGACCTTTCCCTCTGTGTACACAATCCCAGGTTGTTGTTGTTGTTGTTGTTGTTGTTTTTAAAGATTTTATTTATTTATTTGACAGAGAAATCACAAGTAGATGGAGAGGCAGGCAGAGAGAGAGAGAGGGAAGCAGGCTCCCTGCTGAGCAGAGAGCCCGATGCGGGACTCGATCCCAGGACCCTGAGATCATGACCTGAGCCGAAGGCAGAGGCTTAACCCACTGAGCCACCCAGGTGCCCCCAATCCCAGGTTGTTAAGCGCTCTTAGGTTTATGATATTCTTCTCTTTCTGACAGGAGTCACTTCTCAGAACTCTCAGGGTACCCGCTTCTAGGAGACTCTTGGATTTCCCTCTTAGTTTCTCTTTCTAACATGAGAAGGACTGAAAAGGCCTTCAAATGCCTGTGTTTAATACACTGAAATCGGGGCATTGATTTTGGCTTCCTGTGTGGCCTCCCTCCCACCCCCACCCCGTCCCTCTAAAGTTATTTGCCCAGGTTCTGGGTATGAAAAAAGGCAAAGGTGAGGAGAGATTGGCTCTTCTCATTTTGCAAAAGGCACATGTCTGATTTTTAGTTCAAAGGACTTCAAATAAAACAGATTAATATTAGTGAGGTCATGCTTTATGAATGGATAAATGGTTTTCTTTTTTTTTTAAATCTTTTTTTTTTTTTAAAGATTTTATTTATTTATTTGTCAGAGACAGAGCGAGCGAGAGCGAGCAAAGGCAGACAGAATGGCAGGCAGAGGCAGAGGGAGAAGCAGGCTCCCCGCAGAGCAAGGAGCCAGATGTGGGACTTGATCCCAGGACGCTGGGATCATGACCTGAGCCGAAGGCAGCTGCTTAACCAACTGAGCCACCCAGGCGTCCCGATAAATGGTTTTCTTTTAGCTATTCTGTTAAGAATAATTTTTTCCAATGATCAAGAAATGCACTGAGTCAGTGCATGTTTACTTTGTTGTTGGAGAGGAGATGTGAAATAAAGCAGGGAAAGATGGGTCTGGCCCTCCGCTGAATTACCAGGTGGATGAGGTTTGCTTCAGGACCACTCGGATTTCTCCCCGCCTTTCTGTTCCCTGAGCTCAGCCTCATTCTCTACCTGTCCTTGACTGTAGATATGCAGGGCTCCTCCCTGCTGTGGGCCTAGGCCTGGTAACCCCACCCCCACCCTCTGTCTGGCCTCCCCCACCCAGCACCGGAGGGCACCATGCTCTTATTTGGCTCTCCCAAACAATCAACTGAATGAAACAGAGTCATTCCTGACCTTGCAGTCTGGGTCCTGCTTAACCATCACCACTGAAAATGAGTGCGACTTCTGGAACCAAGCCTCATTAAGGTATTAATACTCTGTAATGCTTAATATATTATTTCTCCCAAGGATGCTGACAGTGTGATAAGAAACACTTAAGGACCATTTATATTTAAGCAAAATGAATGATGAACCTCGAGTGGAATTCCAGGCAAGTCTGTGGTCCACTCGGTCCTGTCGTCTGTGGTCCAGAGGGGGCAGCTGGCAGCTTTCTATACCTCCCTTGGGGTAGACAAATCCTCCTCTTTGGGGTTTTTTCCACCACTCTCTCCTTCAGTAGGGTTTTTGAGAAATCCTCCATTAGAGCCAAGATGGCAGAGGGCTGATTTCCAACTCTGTTTCTGTCAGGTCCACATCCAGGGTTCAGCCCTATTTGCAGTCATCTTCATCAGTTCTTGGAAGAATCTCTCTTGGATCTAGCCCTCCTCCAGAGTTGGTCTTTTTTTTTTTTTTTTAAGATTTTATTTATTTGACAGAGAGAGATCACAAGTAGGCAGAGAGGCAGGCAGAGAGAGAGAGAGAGAGAGAGAGAGAGAGAGGAAGAAGCAGGCTCCCTGCCGAGCAGAGAGCCCAATGCGGGACTCGATCTCAGAACCCTGAGATCATGACCTGAGCTGAAGGCAGAGGCTTAACCCACTGAGCCACCCAGGGGCCCCCCAGAGCTGGTCTTTTGACCATCTCCACCTCACTTGCCCATCGGGTCAAAACCACATTCCCGTGGCATCTGGGTTGTCTTCTCTCTGGAATTGCTTCAGAAATGCTCTATCTAGAATATGAATTTATTTTGTGACTATCAACACCTCCCTGGGGCTGCCGGTTCTTTTCCTAGATTTCCTTCCTCTGCAGCCCCGTTCTCTCTAGTTCTAGCTCTCTCTCCCATTAGGCAGCATTGCTCAGCCTACCCTGTAGATATTGTTGCAAATAATGGAGTTACAATACAGAGCGTGGTGAGTGCATGTGTATGACACAGAGCATTTTGTAGTAAGGAAGATTCATGATTTGAACCTTGGTTGCCTCCAAGAGAGTGCTCATTCCACTCTATCACAGATGCATACCTCCTTCCTTCCTGCACCCAGAGCCTTCATTTTTCTAAGATAAAACATTCTATCCCCCCTAGGACAGGATTACCAGATTCTTTGTCATTCTGGCCATTCTGTTACAGGAAAATCCACTTTGTCACTGTCTCTCTGAAAATTCGGTGTCCAAAAAGGAACAAAATATAGGCAGCTTGAGAGTTCACGTAAGTGTTTTATCATCCAGCCCACATTTCTCCAACTTGTCCACAAGGATATCAGGAGACACTATAAAAATGCCTTGCTGAAATCCTTGCATGTCAAAAAGAAAATCAGGCTATCTGACATAAAACACAAACACACATGCACACGCCGGACAACATTTTATACATTACAACTTAAATGTCCAACCGCCCCCCCATCCCCCAAAACCCATACTCTTTATTTTCTATACGTGACCTCATCTTTTCCTAAATCCCATATTCCATTTAGGAGTAGGAAAAATAAATCTAAAACTTGCCAGTTTTTGGTATCTTGGTAATTTTGTCTCTTCTGTTTTTTAAATAGTCTCCTGTTAAATTAGCTCACTGTCTTTGGGATAAACATTTGATTCAAGATTCAAACATGGGAGCTGCTTTCTTTTGAAAGTTTTTCCCCCTTCACTTCCCACTCCTTAAGGAATCATATGCGTATTAACAAGGGGGACCATGGAAACTGGTGTAGGGCAGCCAGTCTTTGTCTGGTCTTTTGCTGTTTTTGGTGTCTCCCCTAGTCACTGTGGAGACGATCCTTATCTCTCTTGATTGTTGAGTATCCTGCTGGCTGGCTTCTGCTGTAGGAGGCTGTGGCAGGTGAAATTCCCTCTCAGGCTCAGTGTAAAACACCTACTTTCTACAAATCGTAGCCCCCTTCTCACCCTGGAAGGGTCCACATTGAAAGTACCGGAGACAGAAAAGGTGACAGTGAGATAGTGACTGTGCGGGCCTGAGAAAGGGCAGTGCATTTCCGGCTGCTGACTTGGCCAGACCTGGGGGCAACTACCATGGTTCCTGCTGCTGGAAGAGCTGTTGTTAGAGGCAGCCCCAGCCACTCTGGTCCTCAGCTGGGAGTCTGGGGGTCCGGAGCGAGTTGTCTGCAGAGCCGGTTCTGCAAGTCTATGATTCCCATGTGGAGATCTGTCTTTCCAAGTCTTCAGTTTCAGAATTGTGAGGCTCTCAATACAAGTGCTCATGTGCCAGCTGTATTTTGTGAGAACAAATCAACGGCTCTTATCATGGAAGCTGGGGGCAGAGTGGACAGAGCAGAGACTTGGAGACCGAGCTAGACTCACTTCTTCCTACTCCCTGTTGATCCTGGAAAAGTTGCTGCACTTTGTTGAACCCCAGTTTGAGCATCTGTAAAACAGGGTAACAGATGCCTCTCTGATGAAAACAGTGTCCGTCAACAAATGGCAACTATAATTTTAAGTCATTGTAAATCATAACAGCATCTTCTGAATATAAACATTATTTTTCCAACATTCCAAAGAGATGGCAGCTTACTTCCTTTACCATTGGTTGGCTTCATTAAGTTCGAACCCCCCCATCCCATACAACCATTTTTCTTTGAGATAAATGCCTTTTTTCCTTGGAGGGATGTGTTTTTCCCTCTTCCTGACAGAGCCCAGAGGATCCCAGTGAACATCCTTCCTGTCCCTCCCCCTGGGGGCCCAGGGCCACACCAGCCCTGTATCATTGCCATCATTGCTCCACTGGGGACGACTGGTGGAAACTCCCGTTGTGACTTGTTGACGTCAATTCCAAGGATGTGCAAGATGGATTAAGAAAAGGCCCCTAGTAGCTTTTACTTTTCAGGAAGCCAAATGTTTTTCAAATCAGAAGCAAAAGGATTTAGCACAGGCAGGCCAGACCCTCATCTCTGTCAAGGAAGGGGCTACACAACTTTCCCTTCCCCCCCCCAGACCCTGATGTATTTCCCACTGCGTCCTACTTACCTCCCTGCCACATGGTAAGCCTTTCCTTCCTGATCTTCCTTGAAACCTTGTGGCTGGCCTTGCTCTCTTTGCATCCAGAGTGTGACTGGGGGTGAAGGCAGGCAAAGCAGAGAGCTCCTGTCTCTGAAAAGCCAGGCTCGTTCTCTTTGCGGGGTTGTGTAAGTGGGCTTCTCCCATCAGGTTCTGGGTGCTTCCCCTGTCTATGTGCTTAATGTCATCTCTGCAGCGAGGGCTAGAAAATAGAAAAACAACGACTTCCCTGCCCATCTTTGACGCCTAAAATGCTCTGATGAGGAGCAGGACAGCTTGCCTAAGGAAACCTGGCCCCGAACCCAAGATCCCCGTTCCTCATTACCAGGGAATAGTAAAGTACCTCCTGTCTTCTTCAGCTTCTGCAGTGACCACCCTTTCTTTGCCTGGCATTCTCTGGGGCATGGTGAGAGCTGCAGGGGGGCGGAAGCTCCATTGTATAATCCTCTCTCTCTTGCCCACAGAATTCTCAAGCTTTATGGAGCCAAGAAGTAGAGTTAGAAGTGATTCAGGGCTTCCCACTGTGGCTAAACTGAGGGGGGTGGGAGGGGTGTCTCAAAAGTCAGTATTAAAAGCCAGCACAAAGGCAGCTTGGCCTAGGTCTCCGTAATCTATAAAGATCTGCGGAGGTCTCTGCAGATCTCTTTTTCCAGGAGTCCATGGTTCTAGGATATACGGATTCACCGGCTTGGGCGAAAGGAGGCCAGCATGGGACTAGGGACATGCAATAGGATTGGAAGACCAGAAGGTGGCACTCGTAGTATTTATAAGGCTCCCCAGACCGCTAGGTAACTGACACAGCCCTGGCTTCCTTCCAGCAGGCTACCCGTGAAACAACTGTGTTTTGTTAGCACCATGTTACACAGAGCTTTTTTTGGTGAATTTCTGCTTTTACCCAAACTAGTGCAGCCTACTTTCCTTCATGTTGTGAGTGTTACTTACAATGAATTCAAAGGCCTCAAAGGCCGGAAGGTTTTGTTTGTTGAAGTTTGCTCCGTGTATTTATGATGCTTTCTTTTCTTTGAAGCTTGGACAAAAACAGCCCCCCAATTCTCTGGGAAATAAGGGAACCCATTTGTTTAGCAACTGTTCACTCACTCTGGGAATGTTCCAGACATCTAGATGCAAGGGTGCTACTGTCTATCTTGTTAGTCTCGTTAGGTTTTTTTCTTTCTTTCTTTCTGCTTGTCAAGGCTTTTAATATTCTTTGTATGAGTTTAATGTAAAAAGGCACCAAGTTAAAGCTGCCTTTACATGACTAATAGACTGCTTCATGAATTAGTAACCTTGCCTATATATTTTTAATAGTAAAAGAACTTACTTAAAAGGAACTTGAAAGCCCCTGAGAAACTTAGGAGAAACTCAGCAAGAAGCCTCTCTGGCTGTGCCACTTTGTTTAGCAAAGGAAGATTTTTTCCAGAGAAAGTAGTTGGCAGGAGTCCTATGAATGGTAACGTAGAAACCTGTCCTCTTATGTCCTTGCGTGGTGCTCTCGGGACTGGAATAAGGGGCTGCCAGTCATGGGAGGAACCAAAGCAGCCACAGACAATGTGTTAAATGTGTGGGCATGGCTTTGTTCCAATAAAAGTTTGTAGAAACAGGTGACAGGCTACAGTTGGCAGATGTCGTTCACTAATGGACCCTAGTTTGTAGAACCCTGACCTAGAAGAAGGGAGACTTCACTTTTTTTTCTCCGATGTGGACATTTCCTTTTCAGTCCTCTTGCTTTTGCTAGGGTGGTGGTGGAAAGTTTTCTAGATGTGTTTGGCTTTATCCTCATAGGATTATGATAGGAGCAAAGGGAGACGAACAGTTTCTATTTCTGTGGCCCCTGTAAGTAGGGAAAATCACTGACAAAACTAGGGGATTGTGGTGATTTGTTTCATCTCCTCAGTTCTCACAAGTGAGGGTTATATTGAGTCAAGTGGAATCAGCATAATCTTTTGATGTCATCATATTTAGCCATCAATCATCCTTTAAGTAGGAGTTGGCACAGAGCAGCCTGGGGACCAAGTCTGGCCCTCCAGTTGTTTTGGTAGATAAAGTTTTATTGGAACATAGTCATGCTCATTTGCTTACACATTCTTACTGCTTTTGCTTTATAATAACAGGTAAATGAGACTTTATGACCTACGTAGCTGAAGACATTAAGCTTTACGGACTGTGTGGTCCTTTATAGAAAAAGTTGGCTGACTTCTGGTCTAGAGTTGTACTTTTCAGACCCTGTGATGAAGGACTTTTTAAAAAATCCATCATGATGATGTTGGGTTCCCCTGTCCTTGACTGGTAGCAGGTTGGGCCTCATGCTAGTCCCTCCACAAGTGCTAAAACCCCACGTTGGTCCATTCCTTTTAGAAGGACAGGAGTGCATTACTCGTGCAGTACTTCCCAAAATGCTTCATAGTCAGTGATTAATTCAGTAAGCCTGGGTGGAGTCTGTCATTCGGAATTTCTAACAAACTTAAGGATGACATGTACGGTACTGCTCCATGACTGTACATTGAGTGGCTCTGTTTTAGAGGTTGTCTAAAGGGGTCAGCGGTGCTGGCTTTGGGTCCCGCTTGACTGATGAGGTCTATGTTACATAGAGAAGGGAGGCAGTTTGCGTTGGGCACCCCAGAGCAGAATGCAGCGGCCGTTCACTAAGGGATGCCTCAAAATGGAGACACCCTCTTCCTACCCCTCCATAATATTGTGACCTGGGAATCAGCTTTCGTAGTACTGACACCAGGCATGCTTGCGACTTAGCTGAAACCAAGTCAGTGGTGGTATTGATCATAGCCTGTTAAACAAGTGTGGAACACGAGGAATGCAAAATGCTCTTAACCTCCTCCCCTCCCCCACGACTCCCACCTCCTTCACTGGTAGCAGGTTGACGGAGGGTCTGGCAGAACTTCCTCCCTCCTGTTATTATGCGTTGTTTGGAGAGTCTCCAAATTTTTGGACCTGGAAGACATTGGGAGAGAACATATCAAGTAGGAAATGGAATCCTTTTTACATTCTCGTAACATTAACATGCGAAAGATATACTTAAGAGATCTGGCCAATGCCTTTCTGTGTCATTCGGGGGCACCGTGGAAGCCACAAATGCCAGGTTTTAGATTTGCGTGGAGATTTATGTTACTAGAGCTGCATCTTGCCCATTTTCTGCCCTCCCTTAGCTGTTGTTTATCAGAAGCCTTTTGTGTGGTGCAACTGCTGCTTCTCATTAGTTTAAACGATATGGGCCACTGAGAAGAACAGAAAAAGAGGCTAATAAGGGGAGCTTAACTTCCCCGGTTGCTTATCATGAAAAGTTTATTCAGTAGCCAAATCTCCTTTTAAATTTCTCTCCACATAGTACAGTAAAAATGCCGTTGATGTTCGCTCAACTCTACAACGAGCATCCCTTTGCTTTTGTATCTATACTGTTGCTACAAAGCTTTCCTTTTCAGAAAGGCTTCCAGTAGAATGCATTCATAATGCACCAGATCCAAACTGTAGCCAGGTTTTCTTGTAAGTGAACGTACCAGCCTGGGGCCAAGTCATTTTTATCAAATTAGGAGCCCTTTCTTCTTTTTCAAGGACCTTGGCCTCTCTCATGTTTTCTTTTTAATAGTTTGCCAGGGATAATATCAAAACCCTAACGACTCCTCACTGGTAGTTTGGCCCCTGGAGGGGTAATGTCACAATGGTGTTGGAGAAGAGGGATTCTCGGCTACTGACAGAGGTCTACTGTGTTGTTTGTGATGATTCCTGTGTTGAACAAGTTATGTAAGGTGGTAAGGGTGGAAATACAAGCACCATTGTTGCTTAAAATCTCAGGGCATTTCATCCTTGGGAAATCCAGGAGACTGCCCAGATGAAACAGATTTCCATAGGCTAAGATCTTAAAGCAAGGAAGGGGAGAAAGAAGGTTCTACAGTTTGACATAACCCGTCTCGTCTCCCTTCCAGCCATGGGGCGTGATGGCCCATCCTCTGTGGGCTTTTGCTGTCAGTTGCAGAGCTGGTCCCACCCAGGCTTCCTATGCACATGTCATTCCATTCCTGTCCCTTCTGCTGCTTCCCCAGGTCAGGTGCTTTTCATCAACTTATGCCTTAACTTCCAACATAACCCCTGAGTGTTCCAGCTGCCTGAAGTCTTACTTTTCTCCTGGCCTCTCACTATCTGTCTGGAACTCAAATCCCATATGTCATTCTCTTTCTGAGACTTATCACCAAACAGATGACATTCCTTCACCCGCGGAAGTTCTACCAGACCCTCCGTCATCAGCCTCCCGTACTTCTCCGTTGTCACCTCCCACTATGAGCCGCCTTGCCCCGTACCTCACGCTCCACGAATATGGAACTATGTGCAGTTTTCATGATGTCCACTTTTTCACACCTTGAACATTTGATCATGATTCCCCTCTGCCTGTAATAGCAGCAGAGGTTTTGGACCAGAGGCGATTTTGCCTTCCTGGGAGAGCTGGCAGTGTCTGGAGACATGCGTAGGTGTTTGTATCTTGGCGAAGGGTGCTGCTGTCGTGGAGTGGGTAGAGGCCAGGGACGCATGAAGAGCCTCCTACAACAAAGCATTACCTTGCCTGAACGTCAGTCGTGCCAAGGCTGAGAAACTTTGCTCCACTTGTAAATTTCCAGGAGGATGATTTCTGTTCTCCAGTTAGGATGTAGGGAAGACATTCTCTCCTCTAGCAAATTGTCCTCACCCTTCTTCTCTTAGTTTGGGTGAATGTCCATTCACTGTATTATGAAAATGCTCTCTGTGTATACCTCTACCCTCACTGCCCAAGTCCTACGTTATTACTATTTTATTTAATTTTGATAAAGGCCTTACAGATACAACAAACAGGCTGCCAGTTGTCCTAGGATGACGGCTGCATCTCACATTCCTGGTTCGAGGCAAAGCCAACAGTGGTTCAGCTACCTCCCCTCAGGTCTGAGACAGATACACATTCAGAAACCAGCTCCAGCTCTGTCCCTCCCCTCACATTTCTGTGGAGGAGATGCTTTCTTTTCTCAAGGCCAAAGGGGAGGTTCCACAAGAATTCTTGTTTAAAATAAGGGAAATATGGAAAGGACGACTGTCATTTTCATTCCCTTTTTGGATGTCTGCTTTTGCAGAGAATTGGGGACAATCAGATGGGACAAGTGAGCTTTTTACCAGTAGACCATGCTGGAGCCACCATCTGTCCATACCAGCCAGCAGGAGGGCATATACAATGAGTGAGAACAGAATTACCACCAACCTCAGGCAGGAGTGTGACCTGGCCCAGTTAGGAGGGTATTTTTTGTTCTTTCCCGGCTACCTCAGCTCTCCCCTGACAGAGAAGGAAGCAGCTGGGTAGAGGAAGGGGAAAGGGGAGATGTGAAAGACCTCGCAACCCATCCCTCCCTTCAGGTCAGTCAAGCCAAAAGGGTGGCTTGGGCTTGGGGTGGTGGTGGGACAGACAGCAGAATTTTGAATCAAATGCAGTATTGAAATTTTTAGAATAAATAGAGCTGAGTCGTACAGGCTGAAGAAAGGATACTGTTTGTGTAAGTCAGAATGTCTGAAAACTTATGGATTTAGGTCAAGATAATAAAAAGGAAGGCATTACTTGATACAAGACATCTAGGGATAGTTACTGGCAAAAAATTCAAGTTTATATCCTAATGAATTGACATTCCTCAGTAAGCCATATATATATAGATATATGTATATAATAAAAATTATGTAGTAATGACATAATCTAGTTTTTACAACATGGGGGTGGGCAGTCCTTAGGTCCTTCCTTCTTCTCAAGGGCCCATCTTTACTATAGATGGGTGAGTCTTAAAATTTGGAGGGCTCCTGCATTGTGGGAGACTCTGTTACTTCAGAAAGTCTCCTGCACGTCTGGGGTATGCGGTGATAGAGAGGTCAGCACCACTGACTTTTTCCACTGGAGCTCAGAAAGGAAGCAACAAAGCTGACGTGCCTCTTCTAGCCCGTGTCCCGCAATCTCCACCAGACCCATGTGACACATTCTAACATTAATATCTAAGGCTTTTTTTTGGATACCCTTCTTGAAGGGTATCAGATATTAATAAGGTCAAAGTTCTAGTTAACTCGAACACCGTCTTGTATTCTGTAAGGGAAGGCATTTCAAGTTATTAGCTACGTATCCTGCCCCCACCCCTGACTGGTTTCATTTTGTACCGTGTATGCATGCACACACTCCAACATGCAACCCTTTCTTTGTGTGTCTTGGTCTGAAGGGACAACCCCTTCCCATGGACATATCTCTCCCTGAATTCCTCTTGGCTTCTTGCAAATTGAGAAACATCTTAGACTGTGCCCATTTGAGCATTACCCTTATTCTCTGGCCTTCACACAGGCTTTGGAGGGAAGAGGGCTGTGTCCGTCTTACTCTGTAGCATCGGTGACCTATCTCATTTGCTGAGCCTAGAATAAGGTGATGATGTGGAAAAAATTGTCAAGAATTTCAAGATGCACTAAACCAAAACAGGAACCCTTCTGAGCATGGGGGTGCCTGTGTCACTGGGCCCTTTCCCTCTGTGGGAGGAAGAGCCCGGTTCTGCCTTTACTGGGTCACCTGTAAAGGGAGCAGTCTTCATAACCATTAATTCATTTTTCTCAGTGCTCATAGTCATGTGCCTCTTCATTACGTCTTCCTACAGGCACGACTCTCTGACTTTGCCCTCGAGGACTGAGACATGACCCACGATGAGTCCCACCAAGATGTGACTCTACCGTCTGCCTGGGCCTGATAACATCCCAAAGGGAGAAACCCACACTCTGGTCTTTCCTGCTTCTCCCTTGTTCAAGGAACGGTGCTGGAGCCAGTTGATTTATCTTGATTCATTTTACCTCTGACAGTAGAAGGGGAGGAAAGCATCTCTCTTCCTTCTCTTTTTGGTGTGTGTGTGTGTTAAAATACGCATCACATAAAATTAACCATGTTAACTATTTTTAAGTGCAAGGTTCAGTGGTGTTAAGTCTATTTCTCTGTGTGTAGCATCACCACGACCCATCTCTAGAACTTTTTCTTCATCCCATATCTGATCCCTTTTATTGCATCTCTTACTCTGAATCAGAAGTCCCTGGAAAGCTGAGAACTTCCTCATTTTTGAATTTCCAGGGCCTTTCATACAGTAGACACTCCCTATGCTTATTAACCTACATTTATATTCAACAGAGGGAAGGAGAAAAGGAAGCTATTGTCATGTTTATTATCCCTGGCAGGGAAAGGAAGCCTCTGATTCAGTTAGCGGGGTTTGCCTGTTTCCCGGGCCACCCTTCCCTTTCCCAGGAAATAAGGAGAATAGAATTGTTATTTTTTTTCATACAGAAGTCATCATGTCCTTTATGACATCCTGCTGGCTTCCAATTAAGGAACATTGAGGAATTTCTAGTAAATTGACTAATATGTCCCTAAATACTGTGTTGTGTCTGAAGTCCTTACATAGATCAAACAAAAAGGAAAACAAACCCGCAGCCAACACAGGGGATAATGAATTCTCAAGTCTATGGTTGCATCTCATCCTGGATTCTTTTGTGGGTCGGGGCTTTCTTTAAAAGGAACAAGAATTCTGTTCTACCGAAGTTTTTATTGATCAATGTGAGGAGACCACATTTTGGATCTGTTTGAAGACCTTTTTGGTCAAAGATGTCTAAAATATAAGCTTAGGCACAAAAGAGCTCAGTCCAATTAGCACCCGCCTCTTAAAAGATCACCTCCAGGAGTTCAGTAAATATTTTTATGTGATTCCTTGAAGTTCTGAGGCTGGAGAGAAGGCTGGCAAATCACTAAGACCGGATGTTGAAGGAATTTTCTGGTGGGAGGAAGATGGTCAGAGGGTTCTCCTGGTCCTGGATTAAAAATAAGTAGTTTGAAATAAAAAGTGAAAAGCAGATGTATAAAGGGAGGGAGGTTTTGACTGCTAAATGGAGACATATCCCTTAAAATTACCCCTTTAAGACATTTAAGCAAATAGATATACACCAAAATAAAGCTGCTTATGGTGTTTTTTTTTTTTTTTTTTTGCTTTGTTTGTTTGTTTTTGTTTATGGGGTTTTGAAGCAAGATTGTGCTGCCATACTTGTGGGAGCTTTATTTTTCTGGGAGCATTTTTGGATGTTGGAAAAGATAGAAGGGACCTATTATAGTGGGCCTAGGAAAGATTCTTCGTTGGACTATTGTGGTAGGGTGGATGGTGGTGGCAGGGTAGGGGGTGGTTAGGCTATATTTCTTCTCTTCCTTGTAAGAGGAGCCATTATTACCTGTCTGTCCCTTTTTTGAGACCCTAATGTTGTATCTGGGAATTTATCCTAGTTCTCAGAAGTGTAGGGGAAAAGAAAGGAGAACCATTTATCTATAGGAATCCCATTGTTGAAGTTAGCACATAATATCATAATATATAATTTTTGCTCAGGAATGTCTCCACATTTGCTCTTGGGTGAAATTTCCCTTATATCTTGTCCTAAATTTTAGCTGTGTTAGGGAAAGATGTGTAAATACGAGAATATTTACATCAGGAGTTTGGCTTTCGTGTTGCTTAGAGCAACAACTGCTTCAACAAATAAGCTGCAAAATTTCAGCTGCATTCCATTGATCCAGTGGTAATTTGGGGACCCAGACTCCTCCTGTCTTGTGACCCCCACTATCTCTTAAGGTTTCAGACGACTTTACTCAAAGCCAGTGGGAGGAGGAAACTCTAAGGACAAAGTACACATGCTTCTTACCTAAGTTGTCCTAAATAACACTAAGATACAATCTTCCAGGTTATAAAATAGAGTAATATGTCATTAGATTTGTCTGGCATTCTTCAAACTCAGAACTACCATGATAGCTTTTTGTTTATTGACTTGGGACAAAAAAATCCTAGCAAATGTATTTATTTATTTTTAATAAGAAATAAGTATTATTTCTTATTTATTTATTTATTTATTCATTTTTTTAAATTTCAATCTTATTTAATTTTCAAAACTTTTAGTGATATAACATGCAGTCTGCCCAGGAAAATGAATTCCATGTGTACTTGAGAGAACTATATTCTTCTTCTTTTTTAAAAAATATCTTTTCAGTGTAACAGAATTCATTGTTTTTGCACCATGCAATCCATGCCCTCCTTAATATCCACCACCTGGCTCCCCTAACCTCCCACCCCCCTGCCCCTTCATAACCCTCAGATTGTTTTTCAGACTCCATAGTCTCTCATGGTTCATCTCCCCTTCCAATTTCCCTCAACTCCCTTCTCCTCTCCATCACCCCATGTCCTCCATGTTATTTGTTATGCTCCACAAATAAGTGAAACCATATGATACTTGACTCTCTGCTTGACTTATTTCTTTTTTTTTTTTTTTTTTCTTTTTTTTTTTTTTTTAGATTTTATTTATTTATTTGACAGAGGGAGATCACAAGTAGGCAGAGAGGCAGGCAGAGAGAGAGAGGAGGAAGCAGGCTCCCCGCTGAGCAGAGAGCCCGATGCGGGACTCGATCCCAGGACCCTAAGATCATGACCTGAGCCGAAGGCAGCGGCTTAACCCACTGAGCCACCCAGGCGCCCCGACTGCTTGACTTATTTCACTCAGCATAATCTCTTCCAGTCCTGTCCATATTGGTACAAAAGTGGGTATTCATCCTTTCTGATGGAGGTATAATACTCCATAGTGTATATGGACCACATCTTCCTTATCCATTGGTCCGTTGAAGGGCATCTTGGTTCTTTCCACAGTTTGATGACCATGGTCATTGCTGCTATAAACATGGGGGTACAGATGGCCCTTCTTTTCACTACATCTGTATCTTTGGGGTAAATACCCAGTACTGTAATTGCAGGGCCATAGGGAAGCTCTATTTTTAATTTCTTGAGGAATCTCCACACTGTTCTCCAAAGTGGCTGCACCAACTT
Source organism: Mustela lutreola (assembly GCF_030435805.1). NCBI lineage: Eukaryota > Metazoa > Chordata > Mammalia > Carnivora > Mustelidae > Mustela > Mustela lutreola. The sequence continues at coordinate 145,231,270 of NC_081294.1, forward strand.
GCATTCCCACCAACAGTGTAAGAGGGTTCCCCTTTCTCCACATCCTCTCCAACACACATTGTTTCCTGTCTTGCTAATTTTGGCCATTCTAACTGGTGTAAGGCAGTATCTCAATGTGGTTTTGATTTGAATCTCCCTGATGGCTAGTGATGATGAAAATTTTTTCATGTGTCTGATAGCCATTTGTATGTCTTCATTGGAGAAGTGTCTGTTCATATCTTCTGCCCATTTTTTGATATGATTACCTGTTTTGTGTGTGTTGAGTTTGAGAAGTTCTTTATAGATCCTGGATATCAACCTTTTGCCTGTACTGTCATTTGCAAATATCTTCTCCCATTCCGTGGGTTGCCTCTTTGTTTTTTTGACTGTTTCCTTTGCTGTGCAGAAGCTTTTGATCTTGATGAAGTCCCAAAAATTCATTTTCGCTTTTGTTTCCTTTGTCTTTGGAGACATATCTTGAAAGAAGTTGCTGTGTCTGATATCAAAGAGGTTACTGCCTATGTTCTCCTCTAGAATTCTGATGGATTCCTGTCTCATGTTGAGGTCTTTTATCCAGTTCGAGTTTATCTTTGTGTATGGTGTAGAGAATGGTCAAGTTTCATTCTTCTACATATAACTGTCCAATTTTCCCAGCACCGTTTATTGAAGAGACTATCTTTTTTCCTGCTTTGTCGAAGATGATTTGACCATAGAGTTGAGGGTCCATATCTGGGCTCTCTACTCTGTTCCACTGGTCTATGTGTCTGTTTTTATGCCAGTACCATGCTGTCTCGGTGATCACAGCTTTGTAGTAAAGCTTGAAATTAGGTAACGTGATGCCGCCAGTTTTATTTTTGTTTTTCAACATTTCCTTAGCAATTCGGGGTCTCTTCTGAATCCATACAAATTTTAGGATTATTTGCTCCAGCTCTTTGACAAATACCATGGAATTTTGATCGGAATGGCATTAAGAGTATAGATTGCTCTAGGCAGTATAGACATTTTAACAATGTTTATTCTTTTTATCCAAGAGCATGGAATGGTCTTCCACCTTTTTGTGTCTTCTTCAATTTCTTTCATGAGTGTTCTGTAGTTCCTTGAGTACAGATCCTTTACCTCTTTGGTTAGGTTTATTCCCAGGTATCTTATGGTTCTTGGTGCTATAGTAAATGGAATCAATTCTCTGATTTCCCTTTCTGTATTTTCATTGTTAGTGTATAAGAAAGCCACTGATTTCTGTACATTGACTTTTTATCCTGCCACATTACTTAATTGCTGTATGAGTTCTAGTAGTTTGGGGGTGAAGTCTTTTGGGTTTTCCATATAAAGAATCATGTCATCTGCGAAGAGAGAGAGTTTGACTTCTTCATTGCCAATTTGGATACCTTTTATTTCTCTTTGTTGTCTGATTGCTGTTGCTAGGACTTCTATTGGTGTTGCTAGGACTTCTAATATTATGTTGAACAAGAGTGGTGAGAGTGGGCATCCTTGTCATGTTCCTGATCTCAACGGGAAGGCTGCGAGCTTTTTCCCATTGAGGATGATATTTGCTGTGGGTCTTTCATAGATAGATTTGATGAAGTTCAGGAATGTTCCCTCTATCCCTATACTTTGGAGCGTTTTAATCAGGAACGGATGCTGGATTTTGTCAAATGCTTTTTCTGCATCAATTGAGAGGACCATGTGGTTCTTCTCTCTTCTCTTATTGATTTGTTCTATCACATTGATTGATTTGTGAATGTTGAATCATACTTCTAACCCAGGGATGAATCCCACCAGGTCATGGTGGATAATCTTTTTAATGTGCTGTTGGATCCTGTTTTCTAGGATCTTGTTGAGAATCTTAGCATCCATATTCATCAGTGATATTGGTCTGAAATTCTCCTTTTGGGTGGGGTCTTTGCCTGGTTTGGGGATCAGGGTAATGCTGGCTTCATAGAAAGAGTCTGGAAGTTTTCCTTCTGCTTCAAGTTTTTGAAACAGCTTCAGGAGAATAGGTGTTATTTCTTCTTTGAAAGTTTGGTAGAATTCCCCAGGGAATTCGTCAGGTCCTGGGCTCTTGTTTTTGGGAGGTTTTTGATCACTGCTTCAATCTCATTACTAGATATCGGTCTATTCAGGTTGTCAATTTCTTCCTGGTTCAATTTTGGTAGTTTATAGTTTTCCAGGAATGCATCCATTTCATCTAGGTTGCTTAGCTTATTGGCATATAACTGTTGATAGTAACTTCTGATGATTGTTTCTACTTCCTTGGTGTTAGTTGTGATCTCTCCCTTTTTGTGTGTAATTTTATTAATTTGAGCTTTCTCTCTTTTCTTTTGGATTAGTGTGGCCAATGGTTTATCGATCTTATTGATTCTTTCAGAAAACCAGCTTCTGGTTTCATTGATACGTTCTACTGTATCTTTAGTTTCTACCTCATTGATCTCTGCTCTAATCTTGATGATTTCCCTTCTTATGTGTGGAGTTAGTTTGATTTGTTGTTGATTCTCCAGTTCTTTAAGGTGTAGAGACAGCTGGTGTATTCTGGATTTTTCAATTTTTTTGAGAGAGGCTTGGATGGCTATGTATTTCCCCCTTAGGACTGCCTTTGCTGTATCCCATAGGTTTTGGACTGAAGTGTCTTCATTCTCATGGGTTTCCATGAATTGTTTAAGTTCTTTGATCTCCTGGTTGATCCAAGCATTCTTAAGCAAGGTGGTCTTTAGCTTCCAGGTTTTTTTTTTTTTTTCCTTCCAAATTTTTCCTTGTGATTGAGCTCCAGTTTCAAAGCATTGCGATCTGAAAATAGGCAGGGAATAATATCAGTCTTTTGGTATTGGTTGAGTCCTGATTTGTGACCAGTATGTGGTCTATTCTGGAGAAGGTTCCATGGGCACTTGAGAAGAATGAGTGTTCTGTTGTTTTAGGGTGGAATGTTCTGTATATATCTATGAGGTCCATCTGGTTCAATGTCACTCAATGCTTCTGTTTCTTTATTGATTTTCTGCTTGGATAATCTGTCTATTACTGAGAGAGGCGTGTTAAGATCTACTATTAATGTATTCATATCAATATGACTTTCTGTATCTCTGACTACAGTCTTTAGTTTAAAATCTAATTTATCTGATATGAGAATCACTACCCCGGCCTTCTTTTGAGGCCCACCGACATGAAAGATGCTTCTCCATCCCTTCACTTTCAGTCTGGGTGTATTCTTAGGTTCAAAATGGGTCTCTTATAGTCAACATATGGATGAGTCCTGTCGTTTTATCCAATCTGCAACCCTATGTCATTTTATGGGCGCATTTAGGCCATTCACATTGGGAGTGATTATTGATAGATATGTTTTTATTGACATTGTGTTACCTTTGAAGTCTTTCTTTCTGCAGATTGTCTCTATATTTCTGTTCAATGATATTCTTAGGATTTTCGCTCTTTTATAGAATCCCCTTTAATATTTCCTGCAGTGTTGGCTTGGTGGTCGCATACTCTTTTAAGCCTTGCTGGTCTCAGAAACTCTTTATCTCTCCATCCATTTTGAATGTCAGTCTTGCTGGGTAAAGTATTCTTGGCTGCATCTTCTTCTCACTTAGTGCCCTGAATATATCTTGTCAACCCTTCTGGCTTGCCAGGTCTCTGTGGACAGTTCTAACCTTATTCTGATGGGCTTTCCTCTGTACATAAGGAGCTTCTTTGTCCTAGCTGCCTTCAAGAGGGCCTGCCTACAATTATAATTCTTCATTCTTGCTATTAGGTTTCTCGAGGACTTTTGAGAATCTATAATTTTGGGGGGAGACTGTTCTGCCTCTAGTACATGAATACTGGTTCCATTCACGAGTTTGGGAAAATTTTCATGGAGAACTTGTTCCACTATATCTTCTAGACTTTTTTATTTCTCCTCTCCTTCAGGAATTCCAATAATTTTGATGTTGGAATGTTTCATGGCATCATTTATTTCCCTGATTCTGTGTTCGTGGCTTCTAAGCTGTTTGTTCCAGGCTTCCTCCTGATCCTTTCTCTCTATCTGTTTGTCCTCCAGATCACTAATTCTATCTTCTGTCTCAGTTACCCTAGTTTTTAGAGAATTTAGATTAGATGGGAACTCATTGAGAGTATTGTGAACATCACCCTTGGTGGCTTTCACTTCTGCCCTAACATTGTGAACATCATACCTCGTGGCTTTCGGTTCTGCCCTAATCAATTCCACTTGGTCATCTATGGCTTTCTCCAACCTAGCTATTGCCTGGATAATTGTTAGCCTGAATACCCTTTCCGACATATTGTCTATGTTGATAGCCATTAGCTCTGTTGCAGAAGGCCCATCCTCTGAATTTTTCTTCTGTTGGGCATTCCTTTTCCTAGTCATTTTGGTGAGAGATGGCTGAACGGATGTAGCTGGATGTTTTGACCGTGGTGCAGTCAAGGTGCACTTTGGAATGCTTCTGAGCAATCAGGAGTCCCCACCCAAACAAAAGAAAAAAGAGAGAAAAAAAGAAAAAAAAAGGTAAAACAAAAGAAAAGAGAGAGAGAGAGAGAGAGAGAGAGAGAAAGAAAGATAAAAGAGAAGGCTCAGCCCAAATGGGCCCCAAGGTAAGATTTATGACATATATAAACAAAAACAGACAAACAAGAAGACTGATACAAGTATATGACAAGAGAAAAAATATATAGAAATATAAAAGCAAAAAACAAACAAAAAAACACCTCGTCAAAAAGAACCCCAAGTATAAGATTTATATACTATCAGGACAAACTCAAATATACAGAAACGCTGGTGGAAGAAAAAGATGGGAGAGTGGTTATAAATTCTCGGTGTGGGTGAGGAAGGTTATTTTGATTCTTCCTGGATGTATCTTGATATTTTTGTTAAAGGACTCAACTTTCCTAAGATAAAGGGGGATTAAAAATTGGTTTACCTATAGGGGTAGCATTGATTGGGGAAAGGGGATTACCTTGTAGTTTAACTCCATATGAATTTTAAAAAATAAAAGTAAAAAAAAGAATAAACTAAACTAAACTAAAATTTAAAAAAGATTTAAAAATAGAAAGGTGAAAGAAAAACATGGGTATATGTATCCAAAAGTTCAGGTTAAAAGTTATTATGAGATTTGGTGTACTGGACATCTCACGGTGATGGTAAATAGGTCAAACAATCTTGGAGGCTATGGCATGGTTGGAGTCAAGGACCAAACCAGGCCCTGACTTGTGTCTCCTTCAAAGTCCAGACACCTTGACAAGGTTAAGGACGGGAAAGTTGAGTGCACTGAGAAAGGGGTCTGTGCTATGTGTCGTGCGCTCACCTACGTGACTTCCCACACCCTCTCCCTACAGTAGGGAACAATGTGGCCAGGGTCCTGAGTTCTTAGTTAGTCCTTGTTGTTCTGTACCTCCCATAACCCACTCCCTGTTTGATTGTCTTGCTAATGGCTTTAGCTGAAACTACCTGGCGTCTGGAGGTTTGCTTGTAGTAAATGTAAACTTGTTATAGAAACTTGCGGTCATCTGACTAGGTACTGATGTAATGCTCCTCTTATTCTGGTCTGCCTTATAAATGATTGTAAGATGTGGAATAAAATTGGCACTGTTGGTCATCCTCTTCAGTGTCCCTCCTGCCCCCATCTCTTTGTCTCTTAACTTTTTTTCATCATCCTCTTAGACCTCATGGCTACCCTGGTTGATTTGTTGTACTGGCCATGACAAGAAAAATTATCTATATTTTTTAAAAAATGAACCAGAATAGTGGGAGCGAATTAAAAATAAAAGTTGTATCTATGGGTTGCCTGGGTGGCTCAGTAGGTTAAGCCGCTGCCTTCGTCTCAGGTCATGATCTCAGGGTCCTGGGATCAAGTCCCACATTGGGCTCTCTGCTCGGAAGGGAGCCTGCTTCCCTCTCTCTCTCTCTGCCTGCCTCTCTGTCTACTGTGATCTCTATCTGTCAAATAAATAAATAAATAAAATCTTTTAAAAAAAAAGTTGTATCTATGAAGTAGTGGTGGTTGTTCTCTTGTCATCTTTTTTTTTTTCTTTTTTCTTTTTTTTCTTCTGGTTGATTTTCTGGGGGAGGGGCCTGCCATGTAGGTTTTCAGGCAATGTTCCCTGAGTTAAGTCCTCCTGTCCTCCTCAAGGGAGTGAGCTCTGAGGAAACTGGCTTTTTCAGGCTTTTGTTCTCTGGAGGTTTTTATGTTTGTTTGTTCGGTTTTTTGTTTGTTTGTTTTTGTTTTTGTTTTTTTTTTCCCTTGCCTTGACAGCTTTTGATTGTTTTTGGAGTTTTAGAGGAAAACAAACTGCACCCCGACTTCCCTCTCAGAGAGAAGCCTCAGTCTGTTCCTTTCTAGCTGCTGCAGAGCACATAAGTTCCCCCTTGGCCACTGGCAGAGTGCGTTGTGAGTCGTGGTCCCTGGGGACGCAGGAACTCCTGCCTGTACCCAAAACCATGACAGTGGCGGCTGTCTGGGCAGCTCTGGACCACCAGAGAGGTTCCATAGAACCATAGAGAGGTGTTATATAAGACTGATGAATCACAGACCTGTACTCCTGAAACAAATAATACATTATATGCTATTACTTGAATTTAAATTAAAAAATAAAGAAGAACTGGGGCACCTGGGTGGGGCTCTGTGGGTTAAAGCCTTTGCCTTCAGCTCAGGTCATGATCCCAGGGTCCTGGGATCGAGCCCCGCATCGGGCTTCCTGCTCAGCAGGGAGCCTGCTTCCTCCTCTCTCTTCGCCTGCCTCTCTGCCTACTTGTGATCTCTGTCTGTCAAATAAATAAATAAAATCTTAAAAAAAAAAAGAAGAACTTGTTTTCTTAAAAGAAGTTGTTTTAAGTTGAGATTATTCTGTTTAATATTTTCCTCAGTTTTTACAATATTAACAATAAGCTGTTTGTAAGAAATAAAAATCCTTTCTATTTTCCCCAAATTCACCATTTTATAAAATATAGCTTAAAGGAAACTAGTAAAAATATTTTTAGCTTTATAGAAAACGTTAAACCAATAAATAGGTAAGTGTGTTTTCCTTTTCTACAAGTTGGTTAGATTCTTACTTTTTATCTCAGAATAGAAACTCAGCTAGATTTTACATTCCTCATTTCTATAGGAATTGTCAGCAAACTTTTCTGTATCTATGTATCTACATTTTTATCTATTTCTACACACACCCTTATGTTTGTATCTGTGATGATCATTATATTTTTAGATTAACTTCCAAGTGACACTTTTGGTTCTATTATTGACTTACTAATTATTTGAATCTCCTTCATTCCACAGAAGGGACTTATAGTGGCTAAAATACATTTCTCTGGTAATATATGATAATAAAGAAGAAAGCTGGGGAAAAGAGAAGACAAATAAATGGAGAAGATGAAGTCAGGGTAATGCTTTATTCAAATACAGGCCACACACGCCAAAGCATGTGCATACTTTGACATAGGTGGGCTGCAAACTTAATCCCCGTTGCTCACAGTTGGTTAAGATGTTGTAGAACTTCCTGTATTCCTAAGAAACAAAATAGTAAGTTGAGACAGGCACATCTATCCTTATCACTGAGGCCTGAAAGTTCACAAACCATGAGAACATGTCAACCACTCACTGTGTTTACCCAGAATGTAGGGATGGTTCCTGACCTAAAGAAACTTCTCAGGACACAATATCACATCCAACAGATGGGAATACAAAACTTGCCTCTCAGGTGGGTGCTCTTTCCCACCAGCCATCTCTGCTGTGTTTGGTGCTCTTCCTTCTCCCACTCCATACAGTGACTTTTCTCTTTATTTATTTATTTTTCATTGACATATAATGTATTATTTGTTTCAGAGGCACAGGTGTGGGAATCATCAGTCTTCACAATTCACAGCACTCACGTTAGCACATACCCTCCCCAGTGTCCATCACCCAGCCACCCCATCCCATTTACCCTCCTCCCCTCCAGCAACACTCAGTCTGTTTTCCCGAGATTAAGACTCTCTTACACTTTGTCTCCCTCTCTGGTTTCATCTTGTTTCATTTTTCCCTCCGTTCCCCTATGATCCTCTGTCTTGTTTCCCAAATTCCTTATATCAGTGAGATCTTATAACTCTCTTTCTCTGATTGACTTATTTCGCTCAGCATAATTCCCTCTCGTTCCATCCACGTCCTTGCAAATGGCAAGATTTCATTTTTGAAGACTGTGTAGTATTCCATTTTGAAAACCTTCCCTCCTTTCTTCAAATTTCCTAATCCTCTTCCTTCATCTCTCACCTTCCCCTGTCTCAGAAAATGGCTGACTTCAAAGACAAAATGGAACCCATCCGCAGGGAACTGCATCTTTTCACTAGCACTGCAAATGAATCTCCCTGGAATTGTGGTTCCTCCCTCTTTTCTTGGCATGAGCTGGAGGCACTGCTCCACCCTGGTAAGAATAGTTCTTGACCTCAAGCTGCAAATTCTTTTTCTTCTTGAAAATCTGGGCTTAACATGATGTGTTCTTTCTTGTATAGTCAACCTCTCTCTTTTGTTGTCACTGAAATATGCTCAGACACCTGAATTTTTAAAAAACAAACTTTCTAGACCCTGTATCTATATCCTGGACCAGCTCATTCTCCCTGACCTCTCCATTTATAGCCAAAGTTCCCAGAAGGCAGGCCATGTTCACTGGCTCCTTTACTCCACTTTCTGATAACCATTCTGGATGTTTCATGCTGAATCCACCATGACCGCATCTATAAGATCACCAATCACCTGAGTGGCACCAAATCCTGTGATCATGCTTTAGCTTTGTGAGCTCTTTTGTGGGTTTCCAAAAAAAGCTACTCTTTATTTTAATGAATGAGGCAGAGTTCATTTCAGTGGTTCATAACCAAAGACTCCAACTGATACTCTAACTATCCAGCTGTATCATGCTCTGCTCTCCTCTTTGCTGTTCTTGGTCCACTCACATTGTTTTTGTTTATTTTTACCTAAGTTCACTAAGTAATCTCTGTTCTCCCCTACCAGGAAAATCTCTTCCTCTCCCTCTTCACTTGACAATTCTAATTCTTCAGATTCAAGTCAAATGCTACTTCTTCTGAGGAACATTTCCTAGATCTCTAGACTTGATTAGAAACCCTGTTAAGTATTCTCAAAGCCCAGCAATGCAGTTTAATAGTCACATAAAATACTGGCTAGCTCTTCACCTGGCTTAATGTTAGAGTTTTAATTTTAATTCCCACCACACGGTGACATTCCAAAACATATTTAATGGATTATCCAAGTAGGATGTGTGTGGCCATGGTTTAAACGGCGAGAAGAGTATCCTTTCAAGTTAGAGTGCTTGTCTTGATGTCTCATGGGCCTTTCAAGGACATCTGAGAACAACTCTGCTTATTGTCTTTATTATGATGATGACAGTTGCAGAAAAACAACCGGTTCAGAGGCCCTGAGCCAATGGAGAGGGAGCCTAGATGCTGCCATGGAAAGTCCTTCCCTGAGTGATTCATGGTCACTGCCTCTGGCTCTTCTATGAGGCTACATGGAGCTTTACTGGTAGGTCATCCAATGCCTTAGAGTTTGGCTCTTCATCCCAACACATGCTTCCCTTATCACCTTTTGTTTTTTATTATCCCTTGAGTTGCAAAGATTCCTTGATCTGGTGTGCTTACTGGGTAAGTGTAGGAGGAAGAATACAAACCAGTAATATTTTGTGTAACATGTTGAAATGAATATTTACTTGATACTGTAACCCAGTGGAGGAGTGCAGGGGCAGAGTTACATTCTGCATTTTCTACAGGGGACACAGAGGTCAAAGGAGAAATAACTAGGGAAGACAGTTATAGCACCCAAGCCTACTGATTTTAGATGTAGTGTTCTTTTCTGCCATACCATTAATTTAAAACTATTTTAAATGCTTCATCTTCTTTTCACATAAGCTCTTACATATGTTTACTCAATTATCCATTTTCAACTCAGTACAGCAAAGATCCATTGGGTGTTGTCTATATAGAAGACTCTGAGGAATATGGAACTAAAAATGCACATTCTTCAAGCTTATAATTTTGTAGGAGTGGAAGTGGAGGCAGGAAAATGTCATTTACTCTATTACTTCAGTGCCTCATGCCATCCTTTAAAGGATTGAAATTAGGATTAAGATTTAGCTTCTTTTACATCCCATTCTTTAGTTTTTATATGACTTTCAAATATCTCTTCGCCTATTAGACACCAAGTCAGATGACCAAAGAACTTATGAGAAGAAGATCGTGCTGACAAATGAATTTGTCTCTTTTCCTGATCTTGACCCAAAGTGAAAGGCAGGTGGCAAGTGAGAGTCAAGGTGGGTCTTAAACTTGGCAAAGTAGGAGAATTATTTATTAACATTTCAATAATTCAATATTTCCATGTACAGTATTTCCATATTTAAATTACCCAGCTTGATCACCTATTGAGAAAACCCTGAGCTTTGTTTTTCACTACTGCCACACCATGAAAAAACAGAATGAGTATTTACCTTCTGTGGCAGGGACCATTAGTTGCCTTCCCCAATATCCAACCTAGTCATGTGAGATAAAGATAGAGTTGAGGGAAATTGGAAGGGGAGGTGAACCACGAGAGACTATGGACTCTGAAAAACGGCCTGAGGGTCTTGAAGGGGTGGGGGGTGGGAGGTTAGGGGAACAAGGTGGTGGGTATCATGGAGGGCACGTATTGCATGGAGCACTGGATGTGGTGCAAAAACAATGAATACTGTTATGCTGAAAAGAAATTTAAAAAAAATAAATAAAATTAACCAAAAATTAAAAAAAAAAAAAAGATTCTCCAGCTTCCCTCATCACCAAGCTGGCTGTGTGACTATGTACTGGCCACCAAGATGTCTTAGAGAACCTTAAATGACATCTGGCATGCACCATTTACCCTCTTCCTTATGGGCAGTGCACACGGAGTTGCCTTAGATTATGGGACAGCATAAGGCAGCTGGTAGAACATTAGTATCGAGGCCTCTGTGCCAGGTCTGGGGGCTATCACAGAACTTCTTTTAAGGGGCATAAAGACACCATAGCTCTAGATTTCTTGTTTAAAAGAATGAAAGCAAAATAAGTCAGTCAGAGAAAGACGATTATCCGATGATCTCACTGATACGTGGAATTTAAAACAAGGCAGAGGATCATGGGGAAAGAGAGGAAAAAAATGAAACCAGATGAAAGCAGAGAGGAAGACAAACCATGAGAGACTCTTGATCACAGGAGACAAACTGAGGGTTGCTGGAGGGGTAGGGGTGGGGGGTTGGGGTAACTGAGTGAGACACATTAGGGAGGGTATGTATTGTAATGAACACTGGGTGTTATATAAGACTGATGAATCACAGACCTGTACCCCTGAAACAAATAATACATTATTATGTTAATTAAATGACTTTAAATAAAAATTATATAAAAGAATGGAAGGGGAAGTAATCCAAGTAGGTGACCTTTCTGGATTTCTCAAAACACTTGTTCTGTGAGGGTATTGAGCCAGATTTGGTTCATTCTGGAACACAAACAAATGTGTTTCTGGCCCCTCATGGAGTTAATTCACACCATTAGTGTAGGCCAGAATGTCCATGATCTCCTTTTACTTTTTCTCAAAGCCTACGAGGTGTTTCTCCATTCAAAACATACATCTTGTTTCAACATGCTAAGTATAAAGCATTTAGGATAAACTTTTATAGCAGGAGATTAATCACTTAATAAATTCAACAAATAAACTGGGCTTATGCTTTTTGCCAGGCATTGTTAATAGGCTGTTGGGATTCATCAGAGAGCGATCCCCGGCCTTCTTGGGGCTTACCTTCTAGCTGGTGGACAGACAATAAACAGAATATATTACTAAATGGAGTATGGTAATAGATGATTTAGTAGGAATCTCAGAGTGAGGAGATACAACATACTTTTGTTTCTTGGCTGCATTAAACCCAGAGAGAGGCGAATCCGTTCATCTTAGTGAAAATGTACCAGATGAGAGAGTACAATCCTGTGCATTTTAAGAAAATGGCCCTTTGTTAAGCTTACACAGAGAATTCCTGCAATTGTCCAAAATGGTACCCTTAGGTATTACTCAGAACCCGGCCAAAAGAGGCAGATTTGAGGGGCAGACATCTGATCCCAAACATTTTGCAGCTTATAAACAGAGCAGCACATTGACAAGAGGAAAAAGATGTTAAAAATACAACAGATGAATGAATTCTTTGCTTTCCTGAGGCTAAGCGCCGTGGTGAACTTGGGGTGTTAGTGACAGTCTCCGAGGAGAGAGATTCATTTCTGTTGGCCTTTGAAATTTTTCCTGTTACAGCAAACTTCCTGGAATGTGTGCAGATTGAGAACACTTTCATCTGGTAGGCTAAGAGTGATGGCGTTGTGTATTGGCTTTTCTATCGGTCATTGTCGGTTCGGAATGAGGGTAACTTGCGGCTCCTGGTGAGACAGACCTGCTGGGTATGGACTGTGGGTCTCAGCAGGTGGCTCTGAGAGAGGGGGCTGAGGCGTGGATAACTCGATAAATAACTAATTAAAGAGAGGATAGAATCATTAAAAATGTGAGGATCTAGGGCAAGGTTTAAGGGTCCCTAGCCATTTTGGAAAAATGGTGGAGGGAAGAGAAGGGCTGAAAAAAGGGAACGCTGTGAAACCATTATTTAATATGTTCAGAGCTGAGCGGGGCAGGCCAGGGAGCACGTTCAAGAGATTTGTGGTGCAAGGAAGGCTGGAAATGAGGGTTTTCTCCTTGCAGGTGGGAGGAGTTGACTTTGGGAGAGTTTTGACTTGGAACCAAGGACTGAGTTGGAGGGATAACAAAGAACATTTGAGGGATTCTGAGGTTTATAGGCTGACTCTGAACCTGCCATAAAGGCACATTTTAATCCACGCCTGAAGGGTTAAAAATTAGCTGCGAAAATAAAGCACCTGCTACCCTTTGGCTATGACACTAAAGAGTCATAAAAGACTCTTCCTTCTAAAGAGGAAGGTTGGCTTTATCCTAGATGTGGGTATCTGAGGACATACATGATCTGACATAGGCTGACTGCACAGTAGGCAGTCTAAATATTTCTGGATTTCTGGACTCAATGTAGTTATTAATTCAAAGCTGTAGATCAGTGTCTCGCTAAACTTTCTGCCATTGTGTCCTCTGCTGAAAAATCAGAATATGTTTTCTCTTGGCATCATATATGAAAAGTTCAGTTACAGCCCACAGATGTTGTTTTGTTGTCATTTTGTACGTGTGTTTGTGTGTAGTTATAGTTATGTATAGTATATAATTCTATATTATATAGTATATGAATGCATATAGTTATGGTTATATATATGCTATGTCGTGTGTGTTATAAATAGTTATATACAGTATATATAGTTATATACTACAGTATATATGTATAATACATATAGTTATATGTAACTGAACTATGCAGATATGGAACATAGTATTTCTTATGAAATACATATTTATACATATTATGTATATGTTATGTATGTATATAAACATGTTTCATATGTTCTATGTACATAAATGTATATAGCTCTCTCTATATGTGACTATATAGTGTTTCATAACTTTAAAACATTTCATGTGCTTTTAAGAAGATTCACAAGCTAATCTTACAATTTGGAAATATTGTCACTAAGCAGCAGATACTTGGTGTTTGAGCCACAGGCTTTAATTTTTTCCCAATTCAGATGTGGTTCTCTGTTTAGGCTCCTGAAGTAGTTTAACTTCTCTCTCTCTCCATCAGTGAATACATATATATCTAAGCACGCACACATGAATACATACAGAGGTATATACTCACTCTTACATATGCATACATACAAAGTCACATCTATACCTTTAAAAAAAACCAGTGGAATATTGGGAACATTGAACAAAATAGCCTCACTATATTTAAATATGGTACTTTAGAGAAATTCCCTAATGAAATAATTTGGCACATTTTTCACTAATCTTTTATCTGTCATCACTTTTCCTAATTTTAATATACTTCACACCCAGACTTGGATTACCAAATTTGATTTAAACTCATCCTATTTCTCCTCCTGGGGTGATTTCATGACTCTGGGACCTCAAGCTCTTGGATCAAAGCTTTGCTACATCTCAGCAGCTGTCTTAACTACTCTAGAGAGAGCAGTTTGAGTCCTTCCAAACACATCAAAGAGAAGGTGTTAGTTTGTCTTTCTCACACCCCTGCTCTGAGAACATCTGCTTCCCGTCTCCCAGATGCAGGAGTCCAATGGGAAGAAAGTGCCGTAGGACAGGGCGATTCTACTGAGCAGGCAAATGCCCTCCTGACTAGGTCTTCAGTCCTGAAGGATCTTCTTGCCATTTTTCTCTTGATAAGCTTGAGAGCAGTTCATAAATCATGGTGTACTGGCAAGGGTGCTAGATGTGAAATCAGGTAGTTTTAATGACTTTCCAGTTCTGCTATGAAGTAGCATTTGGGGTCATTTGAGGCAAATCTTTGGTCTTCTGGTTCTCTCTTTCTTCATCTATAAAATAGGATAATGGGATATTATGGCTTTAAGTTTCTTTAAAGTTTTATGATACCAGTCCATTCCTGACCCCTTTATCTTATTGGATCTTATATATATGTAGTGAGTTTTCCCCTCCAAATCATTGCAGACTTCATTTCTAATCATTACCTTGATTTACAGTCTTTTCTTTGTAAAAATTGAAATTATGAGGTTCCTGCATACTGTCAAAACCCTTTGAACAAATTTATTTTATTTTATTATTTTTTAAAGATTTCATTTATTTATTTATCAGAGAGAGAGAGTGAGCACAAGCAGAGGGAGAAGCAGGCTGCCCGCTGAGCAGGGAATTGATTCAGGACTCGATCCCAGGACCTTGGGATCACGATCCAAGCTGAGGGCAAATGCTTATCTGACTGAGTCACCCAAGCATCCCAATTTGAACAAATTTAAAAAGAAGTTTCAGCCAAGTTTTGTTTTGTTTTATGCTTGCTCTAGATTCTTCTACTGAAATATCTTTATCAGATGTTGGTTGAAGAGTTGTCATTACATGTTAATGTGCTACAATGTTGACTGTTTGTTTGTGGACCATTCACTATGACGTTACAAACTACCCTTTGAAATGAAAAATGTAAGGTCATATGACTAACCACTGAGTGATTGTTTTAGTAAATGCCAATGTGATTTTCCAAAAAGTCATATTAGTTGGATAGAATAAAAAAAGTCCCAGGAGTTCCAAGCTAGTATGGAGTGTGATGACCCAGAAATGGGTAAGGGCTCCTGAGGAAAGCGGGTGGAAGCCAGCAGAGAAACCCAGGCATCCTTAACATTTAAAATGTTGTCAGAGGAAGAGGAGAAGACATGTGAAGCAGGGGAGCCTCCAGTCAGAGAAGCAAGGAGGAAGAAACTTTCAAAAGTTTAAGGTTTAAAAAGGGTCTTTGGTAGAAAGAAATCCACTCAAGCTACAGTAGTTGGGGTTTGTTTTAAGGATACTTTATGGAATTTCAGGTAAATCCAAGAAACAAAAACCAAAGGCAACTGGGCAACAAGAAGACTGGCTGCTGGGACCTGGAAAGCCACCAGGAACCCAAGCTATTGCCTCCACCCCTTTCCCAGGGACCACCTTGAAGCAGCTGCTCAGTTATCTGTTCGCAGCCAGTTCTTTTCTCTGTGCTTTCTCCTATATGGCTACAGCAGCCTCCTTGGTTCATTGGCTCCTAAATGACTGCCAGATTTCCTTTGATTTTAGTTCATATTCATGGGAGGGAGAGCCTAGCCAAGCTCTTCTTTGTGAGCTTGTACACACAGATCACAAATTTCTAGCATTTCCTATGGGTCGACTGTCTTTAGATTGCATGTCTTCTCTTGGATCATCAGTGGTGTCTGGGCTGGGACTTCTTTGGGGGAGTCTCGTGGTAGAGAGAACATGCAGGTATACTTGACAGAGCCTGTGGGCCACAGCACAGCAAGTGCATCCAGAAGGAGTGTGGACTAGCTACTTTAAGTCAGAAGGAGAGGTTCATTCAGCAGCACGTCCAGTACAAGGTCTGTTTGACTTAGCTCCTGAATTGTACACATATATTTTGGAAAGAATGCCTTCAGTAGGATGGTGTAGGGCAGTGGTCAGATTATAATGGAATAAAGAGTGAATGAGAGGTGTATAAGTGAGCGCAGTATAGACTCTGTATTTTTGGAAAGACAATAAGACTTGGCATAGGAGGGAAAGACATAAAAGATGTAGGAGGATGTAGTGATGTAGGAGGAGAGATGTAGCCTATGAATGACATAGGCTAGATTATGCTGCCACAACAACTCCAAAATCTCCGTGGCTTTTAAAAAAGGCTTAATTCTTCTTCCTGCTACATGTTCTACTTCTATCTGCTCATCATAGTTACCCTGATGGAGCCAAATACTTGTGGTTTCTATGCCAGAGGGGAAGATAGGTCTGGAGAGTTTCCCACTGTCGGTTAAATGCTTTGGGCCCAAAACAATACCTGTCATCTCCCCTCACAAATCATTGGTAAGCATCAGTTAACTGATCTCCAAGTACAAGACCATGAAATAGTGTGATCTTAACAAGTGCCAGAAAAGTGGATAGTTGGAATGTTTGTTGAGCAACCTAAAGATGACAAGAAATAAAGAAAATGATGAGGACAAATACACTCTGTGAGTGGTTGCTGAAGAATGAAGGGCGTCCTCCTGTCAGGTGGAAAGCAAGATCTCCATAGAAAGGGAGGGAGGAGTTGGTGAAGGCCTAAAATAGTTGTGGGTGATGGAGTAATGAGAGATGCCAGGAGGGATTTTAGGTCATTCCTAAGAACCTGGGTAAGAATGGTGACATAAATCTGTTGATCCTATGCCTTTCTCTGATAATATTCATGGGCCCAGATATGGATAGGAAAGGTGGGCTGGTTATCTGGGATGGAGTTTTGCTGGGCACGTGCAGCAGAAGGGCATTGTGTCAGAGGAGTTGAGAATATTAATAGATGTGAGGTTGAATGTAGTAGATGGGTCATGTGCTGCAGGCTAATAGGGAAGTTCCTGAAAAGAGGTAGGGATGGTTGGATTAGAGAGAATGGAGGAAAAGCAGGACAGGTTAAATTTAAACATATCCTTACCTAAGCATCTAAGAATTATTGAAGATGGCATCTTGGTTAGAATGCTTCGGGGAGGGGGCAGCATTTATCAGACAGCCCTACTTTCATGGCTCTAAACAATGAGGCCTTTTATTATTCATTTCCTAAGAAGTATGGAGGTAGACCATCTGGAGATAGGCCCAGTGACTCAGTGATAATTGTGATATGGTCCATTTCATGTGTCCACATTGCCACACTCAGTGTACCGGCATTCCTTCACAGGCTTGTCCCCTCATAGTCACAAGATGGCTGCCACCACTCTAGGTAGCATATCTCCACCCAAAAATAGAAGTAGGATACACCGGTGTGAGAGATCTTTGTCTTTGCATTTTTGCTTTGTATCATGAAAGAAAATACTCCCTTTATGTCTGTTTGTTTAGAAGCAGGGCATATGCCTGCTTGTAAGTCAATCACCAGCTGAGAGCAATGGGGTTTCCCTGACTGACTTCAGATGGATCATTGCTCATCCCATGAGACTTGGCACATGACTGCTTGAACAACATTGGGGTTCTGTTATCAAGGAGGATGAGAGACATACCTGCTGGAGAACTAACAGTGAGTGCCACAAATGGGGACCTCCTTCTTGGTAAATGGTTAAGAGTGCACACCCAGGGTACAAAATTATTATCATCACTTATTCAAGATCTAAAAAAAAATGTGTAGATACAAGCTTGGAGCCAGCTAAGAAATGCTCCCCAAGGGAAAGGCATAATAAAATCGTATAAAATTTGAGTTTATTTTTAAAGAAAGTTTGATTTAACCCTTCAGGACACCCGAAGTTTCTTGGGTGAAGCTTGTTCTTTGGAAGATCTTCCACTGGCTGATCTGTGTGTAGTTTTTCTTCATCAGGTTTGCTCTAAGTTGAGACGGCTAGTGAAAGACTATGCCGTTATGATACTAAAACGCCAGGACAGTAAATGTTCACTTGTCTGGATTGTTCTTCCCAAAACCCAATACATAAGCTTGTTTCCTTGCTTAATTTTTTTAGAAATTAATCACAGAAATGCTATGTGATGCAAAGATCTATTCCCTCACTTCAGGCTTTCCATGAGGTATCTGAATTTAAGCTCCCCGTCCCTTCCAATAGAGCTTTACCGGTTCTGGTATGTATAGTGAGATGGATAGAAAATTAGTTTGCTCTGTTTTACTTCCTTCCAATTTGAATAGGAACAGTACAGAATTGACCAATATTGTTCCACTCAACAGACATTTATTTTGCCAACAGACATTTATTTCGATAGGAAATGCCGTTTCTAGTGCTTCTCAGTACACAAACATGAAAGACCCACAGTACCTACTCTCCCGGAGCTCACATCATTGCTGTGAACATCGACATGGTGGTTGGAGGTAATTAGGTTTGAGTACATCTTTCCCCACTATTTGAAACACTTAGTTGTTAAAGACCCAAGGTGTTCTTTGGGTGTGCTGCTGTATCTTTTTTTTTTTTTTTTTCTAAGATATTTTTGTCTCAATGCTTGATCTACCTGTAGCTTGTTTGTTTTTAAAAATGGAATGGTTTCTTACCCAGGAACTTGTATCCTCTCAATCGCTGTAAAATTGTCCATTTTCCATGGTTTGTTATCTCTTCATGGATTTCTGGTTGTGAAACTGAATATTGACTTAAAAGATCACATCCTCTACCTTGAGTCCGTAGGCTGCTTCTTCAATGCACTGGTCTATGAACCTGGTCTCCCGGATCTGAGGAAGAGGAAGAGGAAGAGGACTCTGGGTCCTTACCCAGATGCCCTGTGGCTATCCACCTCTTAGGAAGGGCTTTAAACTAAAGATCTTGCTGACAATGCCCTGATGAACAATGGACTTAACTTTAAAAAACAGACGCTGTGTTTGAGAACAGAATTCTAGCTAATTGCAAATAGGGTTTCTGAAGGCTGCATGTAGGAATAGAGGATCTTCCTCTGGGTACCTGCTGTACCAACTATATTGTTTTCCCATTGCAGTCTAGTTGCTCACTTTCCTATGTTCTCCCCGAACAGTGCATTATTCAAGCAGCTGCTGTTTTCTTTGATTGTGAGCTGGTCACATTTGCGATGACATCTTTTACGCTTTGTTCTGAGAGCCCCACATGCCATGTTTCAGTATTAGGATTTGTTCACAATTAGCCTTTTGTGTACATAAGGCACCAACTCCCACTTTCCTCACCCTAATTTCTAGGCTAAGTTCAAGGGTAATTTTGCCCCTTGGCATAATTTGCAAATACTAATGAGGTTACTCCATTCTCTCCTGGATCACAAGGGTCCACAGTTCTATCAGGAAGAATTACTCCTGTCTCTGAGTTTGGACGGTTGTAACACATGACTGTACACTGGGGGGCTTAGGAACAACAGAAATTTATTTCTCCCAGTTCTGGAGGCTGGAAGTCCAACATAAGGTGTTTGGTGAGCACCGGCTTCCTGGTTCAAGGATGGCTGCTCCCATGGTGGAAAGACATAACTCTGGTCTCTTTGACTTCTTAAGATGGGCTTCACTCTTGTGGCTTAATCACCTCCTAATGGGCCCACCCCCTAAGACCATCACACTGGGGGCTAGACATTGGTGAATATGAATATGAACTTGAATTTGAATTTTTTTTTTTTAAAGATTTTATTTATTTATTTGAGAGAGAGAGACAGTGAGAGAGAGCATGAGCGAGGAGAAGGTCAGAGGGAGAAGCAGACTCCCCACGGAGCTGGGAGCCTGATGTGGGATTCGATCCTGGGACTCCGGGATCATGACCTGAGCCGAAGGCAGTCGTCCAACCAACTGAGCCACCCAGGCATCCCTTGAATTTGAATTTTGAAGGGTCATAACTAGTCTATACAACTCTGCTGATGAAGGCATTGTCTTTTATTATTATACTATCCCTACAGCATCCCCAGAGGATAACCCATTTGCCCAAGACAGAATATGTTGGTTCACTGTGCTTGCTTCCTCTGGCCATGGTGATTTACCGTCTAAGCTACCCATGGCTCTGTGGGTCAGAACTGTGGATTACTGCCCTGCTAGTTCCGCCCCCTGGCCACTTTGTCTGTCAGCAGAGCTCAGTGGCCCAGGGAGGAAAGCATTGCTGTTTACCAGCCATAGCAGGACACTCTCTCTACACCTCCTGCTTTCCACCCCTCCCAGAAACATTTAGCTGACTCTCCCTGAAAACCTCCATTGTAGATCAACCATCTTTCTGAGAAAACGCTGTTTCAGAATTTTAGCACATTTAAGTCTAAATGATATGGTTTGAAGGTAAACATATGTGAAAGTTTGCTTTACCTGGTGCAACAGCTGCTTATGTAAAAAATTATTCATCAATTGAATTTTTGGAAATGTTTTAAAGGCTCCAAGGGAAATTTTTACTTAAAAGAACTCAGTGGTGAGACTTCTAGAAAGTAAAGACTCCGTTTTTTGGGATACAAATAATAACAAATTGTTCTGTGAATTTGGAGTTTACAGAGTCTCTCTCTTTCTCTCCCTCTCTCTGTCTCTGGCTTTTTAATCTTTAGGTGATATACTGTTGTATAGAATTGGGACTGTGTTGTTATCATACTGTTGGAGGTTACTGTCAAATCATGAGGTGTAGTTCATAATAGAAACCTGAACTAATCCTCAGAATTAATGAATCAAACTGTTTCTGTCTCTATCTCTCACATATGCTCACACACACATGACATAAATATGAGTATAAATTACACTGCATTTGAAGTGTGGAAAGAAGGGAGGGACTATTTAATTCTGGGTACTGAAGGAGACTGAGAAACTTGAGTTTTGAAGAGTAAAATTCATAATTGAAAAAATGATTTGTAGATCTTGATAGGAATTTTCTCTGGAGACTGTTTCATCTCTGTTATAGCTAGTTTGATTTTTTTTAAAAGATTTTTATTTATTTATTTGACATAGAGAGAGATCACAAGTATGCAGAGAGGCAGGCCAAGGGAGCGGGGAGAAGCAGGCTCCCTGCTGAGCAGAGAGCCCGATGCGGGGCTTGATCCCAGGACCCTGGGATCATGACCTAAGCCAAAGCAGAGGCTTTAACCCACTGAGCCACCCAGGCACCCCTAGTTTGATTTTTTAATATGAAATGTGATTTTCAGTTTTAAACCATAATGATTTCAGATTTTCTTAGCAGAGTCGGTACCATCGCTTTGTGCTTGGTAACCTGTCTGTTGTCTACCCAGGGGAATTTATCAGGGAGTCAAAGCCTTTTTTTTTTTTTTTTTTTTTTTTTAAAACTGGTCTTTCTGCCTGAGTACAGTGATGTTTCCATCAAAAACAAAAACATTCCCGGGCAAGCTCGTTTAATCTCTATCTCTTCTGAAATTGCCTTTTCTTTTTGCTATTCACTTTGTTGTATAATAACATAATTGCTCAGACTGTTTAAGAACCTGGAAAGGGAAGTGGGTTTCATATTCCAAGTCTTTAGGCATCCTGTTGCATTTTCCTGCTTCCAGACAGCCAAGGGTCTCCCTGACATAGAATTTGATTTGTCTCTTGTAAGCAGATGGCAGAGGCGTGGAATGATGCAAACAAAACCTACAGGGAGGGGACCGGTTGGGTGTCTCCTGCAAAGAGCACGAGTGTTGCAGAGTGAGAAGGAGTCTCTCTGTAGCTGCTTTATATCATCTTAGCCACCTGGCTTTGAGTTCTTCATAGGACATAAAGCCCAGAAAGTAGTGAGAGTGTTTATATTTGTTCTGGATTCCAACCCAGGGCTTCTCATAGATCTGAAAACAACCAAACTTCTCATGGGGATACTATCCTTTATGCATTTTGCTAAGCACAGCTATAAATAATATTAATTCTGGGATGGTGGTCGCAGAGGCAGGCCATGAACTTCCTGAAATTCTCATTTTCTTTTTAATATGTTTCATTTTATTTTAATTCCAGTACACTTAATAGAGTGTTATATTAGTTTCAGGTGATATATGTATTTATACAACACATACAACACCCAGTGCTCATCCCAAGGGCTGTCCTTAATCCCCATCAACTATTTCTCCCTGCCCCCCTCCCCATTTCCCCTCTGGTAGCCAGCAGTGTGTGCTCTAGAGTTAAGAGTCTGTTTCTTGGTTTGCCTTTCTCTCTTTTTCTCCTCTTTTTTTTTTTTTTCTTAAATCCAACAGATGAATGACATCATATGGTGTTTGAAATCATATGGTCATCTTTCTCTGACTGACTTATTTCACTTAGGATTATACTCTTTAGTTCCACCTATTTTTGCAAATGGCAAGATATCATTCTTTTTTATGGCTGAATAATCTTTATATATATATAGATAGATAGATATCTCTATATCTATAGATAGATAGATATAGAGATATCTATATCTATAGATAGATATACAGATATCTATCTATCTATCTATATATACACCTCTATCATATCCACTCATCAATCATTAGACATTTGGGTTACTTCCATATTTTGGCTATTGTAAATGATGTTGCTATCAATATAGGGGTGTATTAAAAGGATATAAAATATGACACCAAATAACTGTAACATGAAGGAGAGAGGAATAAAGAATGAGTTCAGGGACACCTGGGTGGCTCACTCATTAAGTTTGCCTTCGGCTAAGGTTACATCTCAGGATCCTGGGATGGAGCCCTGCATTGGGCTTCCTGCTCAGCGGGAAGCCTGCTTCTCCCTCTCCTACTTCCCCCTGCTTGTGTCTTCTCTCTCGCTGTGTCTCTCTCTATCAAATAAATAAAAATATTTTTTTAAAAAAGATTTTTTTTAAAAAAAGAATGTGTTCAAAATTAAGTGACCATCAGCTGGATATAGACTGCTATAAGCAGAAGAGATTATATATAAATTAAATAGTAACTACAAATTTAAAAACAGTAATAGATATGCAAAAAATAAAGAGTAAGGAAGCCAAGTATTTCATCATTTCATGCAAACCATGAAAGAGGAAAAGACAAGAAAGGATCAGAGAAAAATCTATAGAAACAAACACAAAACAAGTAATGAAATGGTAATAAGTATGTATCCATCAATAACTACTCTGAATGTAAATGGACTAAATGCTGCAATCAAAAGGCATAGGGTAGGGGGAGGAGTCAAGATGGTGGAGAAGTAGCAGGCTGAGACTACATCAGGTAGCAGGAGATCACCTAGATAGCTTATCAAACCATTGCAAACACCTACAAACCCAATGGGAGATCGAAGAGAAGAAGGACAGCAATTCTAGAAACAGAAAATCGACCACTTTCTGAAAGGTAGGACCAGCAGAGAAGTGAATCCAAAGTGACGGGAAGATAGACCACAGGGGGAGGGGCTGGCTCCCAGCAAGTGGTGGAGCAACGGAGCACAAAATCAGTTCTTTAAAAGTTTGCTCCACTGAGGGACATCGCTCCAGAGGCCAAACTGGGGTGAAGCCCACATGGGGCCAGCGTGGTCCTAGGTCCCGCAGGGTCACAGAAGGATCTGGGGTGTCTGAGTGTTGCAGAGCTCGCAGGTAGCCTGCTACAGAGACAGAGCTGAGGAGTGAGCTCCCAGCTCGGGGTTACCTTAAAATGGTCGCAGGCTGGGTGAGCTTGGAGCATGGCCAGAGGCTAGGGGGACAGGAATGATTGGGCTCTTTTCTCTGAAGGTGCACTGAGGAGTGGGGTCCTGAGCCCTTGGCTCCTCCGGGCTGGAGACTGGGAGGCTGCCATCTTCCTTCCTGTCCTCTGGAACTCTACAGAAAGCATTCAGGGGACAAAAGCTCCAGAAAGCGAACCCAGAGCAGATTACTTAGCCTGGCCCCTGGTTAGGGCGGTGCAATTCCGCCTGAGGCAAAGACACTTGAGAATCACTACAACAGGCTCCTCCCCCAGAAGATCAACAAGAAATCCAGCCAAGACAAAGTTCGCCTACCAAGGAGAGCAGCAGAATTCCAGTGGAGGAGAAAGCAAAGCACTGAACTCATGGCTTTCTCCTCATGATTCTTTAGTCTTGCAGTAATTTAAATCTTTTTAATTTAATTTTTTTTCTTCTGCTAAATTTTTTTTAACTTTTACCCTTTTCTTTTTTAACGTTTTTAAACTAGTTTATCATATATATATATATATATATATATTTTATATAATATATATATTTATTTAATTTTTATGTTTTTTCTTTATTTGTTTTCTTTTTTAAATTTTTTTTTCCCTGAACTTCTTTTTATCCCCTCTCTCCCTCCCACGATTTGGGGTCTCTTCTGAATTGGTTAAAGTGCATTTTCCTGGAGTCTTTGCCACCCTTTCAGTATTTTATTTGCTCCTTCATATACTCTTATCTGGACAAAATGACAAGGTGGAAAAACTCACCACAAAAAAAAGAATAAGAGGCAGTACTGAAGGCTAGGAACCTAATCAATACAGACATTGGTAATATGTCAGACATGGAGTTCAGAATGACGATTCTCAAGGTTCTAGCTGGGCTTGAAAAAGGCATGGAAAATATTAGAGAAACCCTCTCTGGAGAGATAAAAGCCCTTTCTGGAAAAATAAAAGAACTAAAATCTAACCAAGTTGAAATGAAAAAAAGCTATTAATGAGGTACAATAAAAAATAGAACCTCTTACTGCTAGTATAAATGAGGCAGAAGAAAGAATTAGTGATATAGAAGACCAAATGACAGAGAATAAAGAAGCTGAGCAAAAGAGGGACAAACAGCTACTGGACCATGAGGGGAGAATTCAAGAGATAAGTGACACCATGAGATGAAACAATATTAGAATAATTGGGATTCCAGAAGAAGAAGAAAGAGAGAGGGGAGCAGAAGGTATACTGGAGAGAATTATTGGAGAGAATTTTCCTAATATGGCAAAGGAAACAAGCATCAAAATCCAGGAGGTGCAGAGAACCCCCCTCAAAATCAACAAGAATAGGACCACACCCCGTCACCTAATAGTAAAATTTACAAGCCTTAGTGACAAAGAGAAAATCCTGAAAGCAGCCCAGGAAAAGAAGTCTGTAACATACAATGGTAAAAATATTAGATTGGCAGTGGCTTATCCATAGAGACCTGTCAGGCCAGAAAGAACTGGCATGATATATTCAGAGTACTAAATGAGAAAAACATGCAGCCAAGAATACTATATCCAGCTAGGCTATCATTGAAAATAGAAGGAGAGATTAAAAGCTTCCAGGACAAACAAAAACTGAAAGAATTTGCAAGCATCAAGCCAGCTCTACAGGAAATATTGAAAGGGGTCCTCTAAGCAAAGAGAGAGCCTAAAAGTAGTAGGTCAGAAAGGCAATACAATGGCACTAAATTCATATCTCTCAATAGTTACCCTGAATGTTAATGGGCTAAATGCCCCAATCAAAAGACACAGGGTATCAGAATGGATAAAAAAACAAAACCCATCTATATGTTGCCTACAAGAAACTCATTTTAAGCCCGAAGACACCTCCAGATTTAAAGTGAGGGGGTGGAAAACAATTTACCATGCTAATGGAAATCAGAAGAAAGTTGGGGTGGCAATCCTTAATCAATTAGATTTTAAGCCAAAGACTATAATAATAGATGAATAAGGACACTATATCATACTCAAAGGATCTGTCCAACAAAAAGACCTAACAATTTTAAGTATCTTTGCCCCTAATGTGGGAGCAGGCACCCATATAAACCAATTAATAACAAAATCAAAGAAACACATCAACAATAATACAATAATAGTAGGGGTCTTTAATACTCCCCTCACTGAAATGGACAGATCATCCAAGCAAAAGATCAACAAGGAAATAAAGGCCTTAAATGACACACTGGATCAGATAGAAATCACAGATATATTCAGAACATTTCATCCCAAAGCAACAGAATACACATTCTTCTCTAGTGCACATGGAACATTCTCCAGAATAGAGCACATTCTGGGTCCTAAATCAGGTCTCAGCCAGTATCAAAAGATTGGGATCATTCCCTGCATATTTTCAGACCACAATGCTCTGAAGCTAGAACTCAACCACAAAATGAAATTTGTAAAGAACCCAAATACATGGAGACTAAACAGCATCCTTCTAAAGAATGAATGGGTCAACCAGGAAATTAAAGAAGAATTGAAAAAAAGCATGGAAACAAATGATAATGAAAACACAACAGTTCAAAATCTGTGGGACACAGCAAAGGCAGCCCTGAGAGGATAATATATAGCAGTACAAGCCTTTCTCAAGAAACACGAAAGGTCTCAAATACACAACCTAACCCTACACCTAAAGGAGCTGGAGAAAGAACAAGAAAGAAACCCTAAACCCAGAAGGAGAAGAGAAATCATAAAGATCAGAGCAGAAATCAATGAAATAGAAACCAAAAAAACAATAGAACAAATCAACGAAACTAAGAGCTGGTTCTTTGAAAGAATTAATAAAATTGATAAACCCCTGGCCAGACCTATCAAGAAGAAAAGATAAAGGACCCACATAAATAAAATCATGAATGAAAGAGGAGAGATCACAACCAACACCAAAGAAATACAAACAATTATAAGAACATACTATGAGCAACTCTACGCCAACAAATTGGACAATCTGGAAGAAATGGATGCATTCCTAGAGACATATAAACTACCACAACTGAACCAGGAAGAAATAGAAAATGTGAACAGATCCATAACCAGTAAGGAGATTTAAACAGACATCAAAAATCTCCAAACAACAAAAGCCCAGGGCCAGATGGCTTCTCAGGAGAATTCTACCAAACATTTAAAGAACTAATTCCTATTCTCCTGCAAATTCCTATTCTCCTGATTTTCTCCTATTTCTAAAAAATAGAAATGGAAGGAAAACTTCCTTTTTTTTTTTTTTTTAAGATTTTATTTATTTATTTGGCAGAGAGAGATCACAAGTAGGCAGAGAGGCAGGCAGAGAGAGAGAGGAGGAAGCAGGCTCCCTGCTGAGCAGAGAGCCCGATGCGGGACTTGATCCCAGGACCCTGAGATCATGACCTGAGCCGAAGGCACTGGCTTAACCCACTGAGCCACCCAGGCACCCGGAAAACTTCCAAACTCATTTTATGAGGCCAGCATCACCTTGATCCCCAAACCAGACAAGGATCCCATCAAAAAAGAGAACTACAGACCAATATCCTTGATGAACACAGATGTGAAAATTCTCACCAAAATACTAGCCAATAGGATTCAACAGTACATTAAAAGGATTATTCACCATGACCAAGTGGGATTTATTCCAGGGCTGCAAGGTTGGCTCAACATCTTAAATCAATCAATGTGATACAATACATCAATAAAAGAAAGAACAAGAACCATGTGATACTCACAGTAGATGCTGAAAAAACATTTGACAAAGTACAGCATCCCTTCCTGATCAAAACTTTTCAAAGGGTAAGGATAGAGGGCACATACCTCAATATTAGCAAACCCATCTATGAAAAACCCACCACAAGTTTTATTCTCAATGGAGAAAAACTGAAAACTTTTCCGCTAAGGTCAGGAACATGGCAGGGATGTCCATTATCATCACTGCTATTCAATATAGTACTAGAAATCCTAGCCTCAGCAATCAGACAACAAAAGGAAATTAAAGGCATCCAAATCAGCAAAGAAGAAGTCAAACTATCACTCTTCGCAGATGATATGATACTATATGTGGAAAACCCAAAAGACTCCACTCCAAAACTGCTAGAACTTGTACCGGAATTCAGTAAAGAGTCAGGATATAAAAATCAATGCACAGAAATCAGTTGCATTTCTCTACACCAACTATAGGACAGAAGAAAGAGAAATGAATGAGTCAATCCCATTTACAATTGCACCCCAAACTATAAGATACCTAGGAATAAACCTAACCAAAGAGGCTAAGAATCTATACTCAGAAAACTATAAAGTACTCATGAAAGAATTTGAGGAAGACACAAATAAAGGGAAAAATGTTCCATGCTCCTGGATTGGAAGAACAAATATTGTGAAAATGTCTATGCTACCTAAAGCAATCTACACATTTAATGCAATTCCTATCAAAATATCATCCATTTTTTTCAAAGAAATGGAACAAATAATCCTAAAATTTATATGGAACCAGTAAAGACCTCGAATAGCCAAAGGAATATTGAAAAAGAAAGCCAAAGTTGGTGGCATCACAATTCCGGACTTCAAGCTCTATTACAAAGCTGTCATCATCAAGACAGCATGGTACTGGCACAAAACAAACTCAGAGATCAATGGAACCGAATAGCCCAGAAATAGACCCTCAACTCTACGGTCAACTAATCTTCGATAAAGCAGGAAAGAATGTCCAACGGAAAAAAGACAGTCTCCTCAACAAATGATTTACGTAAATTGGACAGCCACATGCAGAAGAATGAAACTGGACCATTTCCTTATACCACACATGAAAATAGACTCCAAATGGATGAAAGACCTCAGTGTGAGATAGGAGTCCATCAAAATCCTTGAGGAGAACACAGGCAGCCACCTCTTCCACCTTAGCCGCAGCAACATCTTCCTAGGAACATCGCCAAAGGCAAGGGAAGCAAGGGCAAAAATGAACTATTGGGATTTCTTCAAGATCAAAAGCTTTTGCACAGCAAAGGAAACAGTTAAATACCATCTGGTTCAGACAGATGGTATTTAACCAAAAGACAACTGATGTAATGGAAGAAGATATTTGCAAATGAGATATCAGATAAAGGGCTAGTGTCCAAAATCTATAAAGAACTTATCAAACTCAACCCCCAAAGAACAAATAATCCAATCAAGAAATGGGCAGAAGACATGAACAGACATTTCTGCAAAGAAGACATCCAGATGGCCAACAGACACATGAAAAAGTGCTCCACAACAATCAGCATCAGGGAAATACCAATCAAAACCACAATGAAATATCACCTCACACCACTCAGAATGGCTAAAATTAACAAGTCAGGAAATGACAGATGCTGGGGAGGATGCGGAGAAAGGGGAACCCTCCTACACTGTTGGTGGGAATGCAAGCTGGTGCAACCACTCTGGAAAACAGCATGGAGGTTCCTCAAAAAGTTGAAAATAGAACTACCCTAGGACCCAGCAATTGCACTACTGGGTATTTACCCAAAGATACAAACATAGTGATCTGAAGGGGCAAGTGTGCCTGAATGTTTATAGCAGCAATGTCCACAATAGTCAAACTATGGAAAGAACCTAGATGTCCATCAAGAGATGAATGGATAAAGAAGAGGTGGTATATATATACAATGGAATACTATGCAGCCATCAAAAGAAATGAAATCTTTCCATTTGCAATGACATGGATGGAACTAGAGGGTATCATGCTTAGTGAAATATGTAAATCAGAGAAAGATAACTATCATATGACCTCCCTGATATGAGGAAGTGGAGATGCAACGTGGGGGGTTAGGGGGTAGGAGAAGAATAAATGAAACAAGATGGGATTGGGAGGGAGACAAACCATAAGTGACTCTTAATCTCACAAAAGAAATGGAAGGTTGCTGGGGGGAGGAGGGTTGGGAGAGGGGGGTGGGGTTATGGACATTGGGGAGGGTATGTGCTATGGTGAGTGCTGTGAAGTGTGTAAATCTGGCGATTCACAGACCTGTACCCTAGAGATAAAATTACATTATATGTTTATAAAAAAATAAAGATTAAAAAAAAGACATAGGGTAATAGAATGGATAAAAAACAAACAAACAAGACCTGTCTATATGCTGTCTACAAGAGACCCATTTTAGACCTAAAGACACTCATAGATTGAAAACGAGGGATGGAGGAGAAATGTTTATCGTGCAAATGGATGTCAAAAGAAAGCTGGAATAACAATACTTATATGGGACAATTTAGACTTTAAAACAAAGACTGTGAGAGGAGACAAAAAAGGACATAATATAATAAAAAAGACAATCCAACAAGAAGATATAACAGTTATAAATATTTATGCACCCAACATGGGTGCACTGAAATACCTAAAACAATTAATAACTCACATAAAGACACCTATTAATAATAATACAATAATTAATAAGGGACTTTACCACCCCACTTATGTTGATGGGCAGATCATCCAAGCAGAAAATCAACAAGGAAATAGTGGCTTTGAATGACACACTGGATCGGATGGATTTAACAGCTATATTCAGAACAGTCCATCCTGAAGTCGCAGAATACACATTTTTCCCAAGGACAGATTCTTCAGGATGGATCACATATGAGGCCACAAAAAAGCCTCAGCAAATTCCAAAAGATTGAAGCCCTACCGTGCATCTTTTCTGACCACAAGGCTATGAAACTGGAAACCAACCGCAAGAAAAAAATCTGGAAAGCACACACATGCATGGAGGTTAAATAACATGCTACTAAAAAATGAATGAGTCAGCCAGGAAATCAAAGAGGAAATCAGAAAGTACATGGAAACAAATGTCCAGTGAGCCTGCTTCCTGATGCATAGATGGCTCTTTTCTCACTGTGCCTTCACATCCAGAGGAAGGAAGGGAGCTCTCTGGGGTCTCTTTTCGGAGGGCACTAATCCCATTCCTGAGCACTCCACCTTCATAATTGCATCTCAAAAATCCCATCTCCTAACATCATTTTTTAAAAATATTTTATTTATTTATTTAACAGATAGAGATCACAAGTAGGCAGGGAGAGAGAGAGGAGGAAACAGGCCCCCCGCTCAGCAGAGATCCCGATGCGGGACTTGATCCCAGGACCCTGGGATCATGACCCAGGCTGAACCGAGGCGCCCCTCCCATTATACTTTAAAGTATAGAAACAGTATTGGTTCCTGAAACGCATTTTATTAGATAAGTTTTATCTCTTAGGTATGCTTATTGTATTTATCACATTAAATTCATGTTTATATAGCTTTTGCATCTCACAAGTATATTTCAATTACCTACCACACCTCTGGTCCACTTATGTTGCTCAAATGTCAAATGTGACTGCACAAATTGTACATCTCTATGCAGTGTCTTATAAACAAATACTAACATACCTTGGATAGAGCGTGTATTATCAATTCTCATTAATTCACTTAATAGAAATCAGCTGTGATGTCAATTCTGTTGCCGATCACAGGCTAAACTACTTATTAGCAATCATCATTTTCTCAATTCAGGGGATTCTGTAAGTCTTAATTCAGAAAAGCTGGAGAGTGGTAGATAGATCACTCTCAGCCTATTGATAGATACGCTGTTCATCAGAAATGCCCAAGGCACTTGCTGGAGCTTGTGTTCCTTTTGGCAACCCCCACAGACATTTCCCGGAGCTGACATTGCACCGGCCCTTCTGGTTCTTATGATTTCCGGGTGCACCTCAGGAAGGCCATCAGGGAGCTTTGAAAAAGCAAGTCTTACTACTCACAGATCCTAGGGGGTGCATGGCACAGCTGAGGACCACACATGAGGTTGAACTCAAGGGTAGGGAGAGAGAGGGAGCTTGGACTTGGGGTCCTGCTTTTCTTAGGCTAAAAGATTAGGGGTTTGAGGATTCACTCTTTATTAGCAAATTTAAAACACAAGAGCAGGGATTTGGGAGCGAGAGGAAGAAGTGGGATCTCTCAAGTGGTCAGTTATCTGGGTTATCCAGAGATTTCTAAAAGGGAAGCTTCATGCTAGGGGGTGTCTAGTGGGTTTGTGAGCAGCTGGGTTCTATAGCTGGCAGCATGTTTACTCGAGATGGGTATCTCTGAAATGATGCCTTGGAAGTCAAAACCTTAATGTCAGTATCTTACGTTACCCTTGATGCCAGAGACAGGACTTGAAGCCCAGCCCTCTTGAGGGGCTACTAAAAGCCTCTGCCCTTTTCCCCAGCACTCACATGTTCAGTTAATTGGTTTTTATTAAAGTGTAGTCCATTTGGACTTTCAAAGAAAGATTAAGATTGGGTTGCCCTTTTTTTTTTTTTTAAGATTTTATTTATTTATTTGACAGAGAGAGGGAGAGATCACAAGTAGGCAGAGGGAGAGGGGGAAGCAGGCTCCCCGCCAAGCAGAGAGCCCGATGCAGGGCTCGATCCCAGGACCCTGAGACCATGACCCGAGCCGAGGCAGAGGCTTAATCCACTGAGCCACCGAGGTGCCTCTTGGCTGCATTTTTAAAATTGGAGGACGTTCATCTGCAATTTATTTCCTAATAAGCGAACATTTTTATTTGAGTTTGATCTTCAGATATCAACTTGCCAGGAGTAAACTTTGGCCCAGGTAGATGATCAACGTGAATAATCATATATGTTGCTTTCTGGCATGACCTTTCATGGGAGAGGCAAGGGGTTTATCAAATATCTGAAAAGTAGAAAATTCAATTTAAAAACTAATTCTTAGGAGGTCAGCATTTTCCGTAAAATCCCCTGTACCTTTGCCTTTATGAGTCCGATGAAGAAGGTGTTCTAAATTCATCTGTTTTGTGAGGGGAGACTCATCTGTTAGGGTGAAGAATGATTTTTCTGCCCGCTTCTTTGCCAGCTTTCATAATAGCTGTGGCGAAGAGCCTGCTGGCAGGCAAACCCGAGTTCCATGAATGGGCTTTATTTTTTAATCATAGAACTTGTGATCCTTGACAGGTTCTAACGGCTTAGTGTTTGACGCGTATACTTGAACTAAGGAAGACTGGATTTTACCCACCAAAGGGAAAGAAAAACTCTAATCAGGGTCCCACTGGGGACTGATGTTCAGGAAGCTTCTGTGATGTGGAACTGTCGCTCACCTATGATTCTGCATGAGAAAAGGGAAATGCATACAGTGCAAGGGCAAAAAATGCAGGACTCTTTCCTTTATTCTCCCCAGTACTGCAAGTACCCAGTGAAACCTGTTTAATTGATTGAGATGCACGACCGCACTACGGAAGATCTGATTTACAGACATTCACTGCAGTCTAGATTTCGTCGCCTTTACGGAGAGAGCCATGCACAAGATTTGTTGGACTTGAATAGCAAACCAATCCCAGTCTGGACTGAGAAGCCTTTTATGTGCATCAAGGCAGAAAAGTCTTTCCATATATGAAAATCCATTGGTTTATATTGTAAAAGAGTGAATTGTATGTATGTGAATTACCCCTCAATAAAACTGTGACCAAAATAATTTCAAAACAAATTCTCATGTAGCCACCTACCAAGTAAAGAAACAAAACATTTATTTATTTATTTACTTATTTATTTTAAAGATTTTATTTATTTATTTGACACACAGAGAGAGATCACAAGTAGGCAGAGAGGCAGGCAGAGGTCAAGGGAGAAGCAGGCCCCCCACTGAGCAGAGATACTGATGTGGGGCTCGATCCCAGGACCCTGAGATCATGACCTGAGCTGAAGGCAGAGGTTTAACCTACTGAGCCACCCAGGCTCCCAGAAATGGAACATTTATTGTGTTTGTTTTCATAGTTGTTGTCTACTTCTATCAGGTAATAGTGGATTTCCATTTTCTGGAGTCATGTGAAACTTTCAAAGACATCTTGTTTAATACAACCAGTAAATAATAAATAATAAAAAATAATAAAAAAATACTATGGTAGAATGCAGATAACTGAAATTGGGGAAACCTAGAGTATGGAGTTCACTTGCTTCAGAATGCAGTCATTTTCATCTCTTCCTCCGTGAAGCTATTTCATTGGTGGAGTGCCTTCCCGGTGTCCTGCATGTGCTGACTTCCTTTCTGGAGCTCCCCGCCCAAGAGGACAAGTGAGACAAGACTAAGTACCTTAATCAGAACACATTCTGAGAAGAAGGGGCCCCTGTTTTGGAGGAGGTTGTTGCAACTTTTAGAAACACATGACAAATAGGAAAAGGAATAAAATCATCAGGGAAATATGGGGTGCCTGGATGGCTCAGTGGGTGAAGCCTCTGCCTTCGGCTGGGGTCCTGATCTCAGGGTCCTGGGATCGAGCCCCGCATCGGGCTCTCTGCTCAGCGGGGAGCCTGCTTCCTCCTCTCTCTCTGCCTCCCTCTCTGCTTACTTGTGATCTCTGTCTGTCAAGGAAATAAAACCTTAAAAAAAAAATCATCAGGGAAACAAACACAGATGGAAAACACTTCAAAATACAGGCATGCTTGGTTTTATTTTGCTCTACTCTCTCCCTCCTTTCTTTCTTTTCAGTAGGATCCATGTGGCTTTTAAAAATTTAATTCTTAATAAGATTATTTGGAGTTTCTTATCACTTCAAATAAAGCCCACTACTTGAGCTACAATTTTAAAAGCTGTAAAAACAAAAATCCAAGTTCAACCACCATAAAACCTACCTTTTACCAAAGCTGGTGAAACCTAACTATTCCTTTTTGAGAATGTTTCTGCATTCCAGGTTAAGGTTAGCTATTGAGTCTGGAGAAAATAAGCGCTTTTATTCTGAGATGGGAAGCCCTGCAGTTCAGAAATCCCTTCCTTCAATACTGAAAAATGGATGTTTTTCTAGGCTTAGTGGTTTTATATTTCTGGCTTTACAGGAGTATCTCTGTATTCCGGGTGAAATCAATTGCATTCATTGACATTCCCACTACAAGGGATGGGATGTTCTTGTACATTTCCAAAAGAGTTGAAGTGAGAACAAAGCCAGGTAGCAAATAGTTGTTGTTATTCTAATTTGGTGTGCTAAAATGACAGCTGCCTTTTTAGTGTTCAAATTAAAAATGTGAACAGTTAGGTCTGGAGATTCTTATTCATTGTAATGCAGATAAGCAAAACTTCATCTAGTCAGAGTTCAAGCCTGTTTTATTTAATCAAGCAACAAATATTTATTGAATATTTGCTGGGTATTGGGAAATGAGCATAGTGTTACAGAGCTAAGCTCATTTTCATTCCCTGGTTTCTTTTCTTTATGTCCCTATTTCTGTTGCCCCTTTTCTACTCTCAGGGGCTCACTCTCACTTTTGGAGCTATATCTAATACATTAGATTAATTTTAAATTCTTCGTCTTTTTCTACTTCACACATGCATATCATTATTCCTGTCCTTTTATTAGAGATCACACAATTTCTCCTTCAAACAGGGATCATTGTGTCGCTTCCCTACTGGTGGGCTCTGTGCTGTTGGATCAGAGATATTTTTTCTCTTTAAGATTCCCTTTCTGAAGAGGCAAGAGAATGACTTGGTTGTTGATAGGTTAGGGCAGACCTGAGCAAGGGCTGGGATTAGAGCATGGTAGAACACTAAACAGGACAAGTGATCTGGAAAGACCACAGAAGCAGACAAGAGGAGGAAATCAGGATGAATTAGCTGAAGAGTTGGCAGGAATCATAGTCACAGACAACAGGCTGAGATCAGAGAGGTAAGCTGGTGTCCTGTCATCCGATATTATAGGTCTGGAGTGTAGCTTTGGGACTTTAGGGTCCTGTGAGGATGGATGAGAGGAACCCTGGCATTTCATATATCCTTCCTGAATTATGCTGACCTCCAACTATGTGCCCAAGTCAATACCATACACTTACCTCTCTCCATGTTTCCTTTTTTCTTCTCTTTCATGAATTTGCTTATGAATTCTTTTTGAACTTCTATTCAGTTTCCAAAATCCATCTAAATAGATTTCTTTAAGCTTTTCCTGATCATGTTGGCCAGAGATAGTTTTCTCTTCAAAATTCACATTTGTCAGAGTCAAAGGAATGAGCATTTATTTGAATGCCTATATGTGCAGAATTTTTGATATGAGCTTTCTTTGTTTAATCCTCACTTGAACCTTGTATAAAGGAAGTCCCTAACTGAAAGATGTAAGGACTGAATATAGAGACTAATAGTGTCTCCCTTTTTGAGTCATCATGGCCCATCCATTAGGATTCCAAAATAAGATAAAAGTATGGGAAAGACTATAGATGTCTTGGCTGGATCTCCTAGGAGATTTTGTGGGCTAAGCTATTATGGGATGCAGATAATATCCTGGTATAACTTTACTGAAGAGAAGGAAGTATTTACAGTAAGTTTCTAAGTGAATACATCACAGTATTTTCCTAGTGTCCTCCCAGTACCAACTCATTTTTCCTCTATATATAATCAAAAGGTACATCAGGAGACATTCTGAGATAGGGTCACCTGGGGGAGAGAGGACAGAGCAGAAGGGGGGCCCACAACTGAATACTGAAATGTCCTTACACCTAGGGGGCATTCATTTGTGGCAGAGGCTTCTCAGGGATTGACCGACATGAGGGCAGAAAAAAGGGGTTTGTTAGGATGGAGGTTCATGGTTTCTTTGATAGAAGTCTTTCTAATGAAGTGAAGGACAAAAACTTGATCAGAACAGATAGATGAGACCTGTAGAGAGCTTTTCTATGAAGGAAGGAGAGAAATGGGCCAAGCTGTGGAAAGATGTGGGTCAAGGGATTATTTGTTGAAGTAGGAAATAGCTCAGCAAAGTTATGATAGAAATAATAGAAGAAAGAACATTAAAATATTTGATCATATCACCCTCATAATTCGGAGACTTCTCATACTTTAAAGATTACCTTATTACTTACCTAGGTGGCTAGGTTGAGGGTCGAGTTCATCTCTATGTAACAAGCTTTATCATTTAAGAATATGCAACCTGTCCTCGAATTCCTTGCCCATTACTGGTCATTAGCCTAGTGGACATTAAGTTTACTACACTAAGTAGAGAATATATGGCTTTGAACTTGGTTTTAGTACATTCTCCAATTCACAGGGTTTGGTTTTGTTTTTCTTCCCACTATGGAAGTGAATACTGGTGGTTTATGTTTCAGTGTGTGAATAGCAGCGTAGAACTGAGTAGGCAATCGTTGACTTATGAGGGAGAATCCAAACGCTTGGAATTGGCTTTTGCAGTACTTCATTCTGCCCCCCAAACTTAACTGGGGGCTTGCTCTCCCCACCCCATGTCCAGTATCAGCATTTCCAGTGCAAATGCGGAATATGGAGAATTGACTTCAGCTGATACTCTTCTTTCTCTTTAGGACCTCCTGCTTTCCTCTTCGGATTTCCAGTGGCACTTGTTGTTTAGTGATTTTGAGTTTCTGTTATCAAAATCCCAAGTTCAAAAGGCAGAATCAATGTCACTGCGTAATAGTTCACCAACACGATCCATTTATTTGCAATGCTTTAAAAAAGTTCCCCTGTGAACTCAGCACAGTTTGAGTTTTGATAAGTGATTGCCTGGCATAGCTGATACCCTAGCTGAGATTTTCATCTTAGCTAATATCTTCCTGAGATTACTTTACAGCCCATTTACTTGGGCAAGGGCTAAAATGTCCTGAGTCTCTAATCATGTGTTGAGGGTGAATGTGAATATTGAAACAGAAGGCTTAAAATGTGAGTTTATTATTCTTGATGTTGTTGTTCTGTGTTATAATGCCTCAGGCTATATATTTAGGAACAAGAGGCAGAGTGGCTTAGATGGTCCCAGGATTATCATTTCCACCTCTCAGCAGTCATAGAAAGCATGGACAGTAATTCTCCAATGATGTCTGTACTACAATTTTTCTTTTACCACATATGCTTTTAGGTGGCTCTGCTTGGGGGTCCACTTATAACTTTGTGAGCCACTGTTTTGGCCAAGTGATAGATGGGATGTTTCCATCCAAGGTATGCTATTCATAAGAGGACTAATCACTCTTTATCAAACTTGAGGCAAATAAAGCCAAATTAAATTTATTTAGGTAATTAAAAAAATAGAGACTTTTTAATGGGTAGTGATGCTGTGCATTATCTAAATGCAATGCAGATGTAATGATGCATTAGAAATGCCGAGAAAATTTAATCAGCATAGAAAAAATATAATGAAATGGTTGTTTAAACACTGTAAAGCTAATGTTAGAGTAATTACTTCCCATGGAGCAAGGCGTGGAGCACATTACCCAGGGTCTGTTTGATTAGTCATCCTGCCTGCAACATCTGGCCCTTTGATCCATTTTGATTTTAATATAATTTCTAAACTTCTGATTATAAGTTTTAGAATGAATGAACAAATAAAACAACTTCCGTAAGGAGATGAAGTTTTTACTAGCTCGTGACAGATTAACTCCATGTTCCTGGCTTCCTTCTTCTGCTCCTTCCTCACTTGCATTCTCCTTTATTTCTTCATCTGAAAGAGAACATCGAAATCCAGAAGGCTGGGCTTCCTTGCTTTAGATTAGGATTTGGATTAGGTAGCAAATCTTTAGATTTTGGATTAGATTTTAGATTTGGATTAGGTAGCAAATATTTAAAATAATACTTCGGCTTTCTCTGAGTGGTCTTTCTCTTGGTGGAAAGTAGTGGTTTTAGAACAATTATCTTCTTACCTTTTGATAGGAAAGGAATGGAAAGAATGGGTTGGAAGAACATAGGTCTGGTTCCTCCGATGAAAGTTTATGTGTCTTGTTGAAAATTTAGAAAATTCATGCTCCCCCCCCGCCCCCCACCTGCCTTTCTGCCTACTTGTGATCTCTGTCTGTCAAATATATAAATAAAATCTTTTTTAAAAAAAGAAAGTTTAGAAAATTCAGGTAATAAACATAAGAAAATAATTATTACCCATATCGTATTTCTCAGAAGCAAACATTATTAATATTTGGGGGGAATTTCTTACTAAAAACTGACAGTTAATCTACTCTAGTCTAATAATTGTATAAATCAGGGATTGACATTGCAGTTAAGAGTGTCAGAGCCGGCGTCCGGTCACATGGGTCCAAACACTGTTTCACTTTGGACAGGTTACTGGTGTTCTTGGTACTTCATTTGCCCCACTTACAAAATACAGACAGTAATAGTGACTGCTTCATGGCATTGTTGTGAAAATTAAACGAGGGAATTAGTATATGCAGTGGATTTAAAACAATGCCAAACACGTAATGAGTGCTTATAAATGTCAGCTATTACTATGGCTGTTATTGTGAGTGTTCTCCGATTATAAGAATTATATTCTGGGGGTGCCTGGGTGGCTTAGTTGGTTAAACAACCAACTCTTGATTTTGGTTCGGGTCATTGTTTCAGGGTCTTGAGATGGAGACCTATGCTGGGCATGAAGCCTGCTGAGGATTCTCTCCCTTTCCCTCTGCCCTTCTCTCCCATGGGACTCCACTCTTGCACACTTGCTCCTGCTTAAAAAAAAAAAAAAAAAAAAGAATTCTGCATATATTTTATAATATACATTTTTTCACTTAATAAAATAGCATCTGCCTTATATGTTAGTAGATGTTCTTTCACAGTATATTTTTTCTAATGCATACATGGATGGATTTTGGGCTAGTATATAATTTTTTATTTTTTTAGATTTTATTTTTTTATTTGACAGATCACAAGTAGGCAGGGAGGCAGGAAGAGAGAGAGGAGGAAGCAGGCTCCCCACTGAGCAGAGAGCCCGATGCGGGGCTCAATCCCAGGACCCTGAGATCATGACCTGAGCTGAAGGCAGAGGCTTTTTACCCACTGAGCCACCCAGGCGCCCCTAGTATATAATTTTTAATTTTTATTTATTT
Organism: Mustela lutreola; assembly: GCF_030435805.1. Lineage (NCBI taxonomy): Eukaryota > Metazoa > Chordata > Mammalia > Carnivora > Mustelidae > Mustela > Mustela lutreola. The sequence continues at coordinate 145,270,598 of NC_081294.1, forward strand.
ATTTATTTTTGATTTTTAAATTTTTTATTTTTTATAAACATATATTTTTATCCCCAGGGGTACAGGTCTGTGAATCACCAGGTTTACACACTTCACAGCACTCACCAAAGCACATACCCTCCCCAATGTCCATAATCCCACCCCCTTCTCCCAAACCCCCTCCCCCCAGCAACCCTGTTTGTTTTGTGAGATTAAGAGTCACTTATGGTTTGTCTCCCTCCCAATCCCATCTTGTTTCATTTATTCTTCTCCTACCCACTTAAGCCCCCATGTTGCATCACCACTTCCTCATATCAGGGAGATCATATGATAGTTGTCTTTCTCTGCTTGACTTATTTCGCTAAGCATGATACGCTCTAGTTCCATCCATGTCATTGCAAATGGAAAGATTTCATTTCTTTTGATGGCTGCATAATATTCCATTGTCTATATATACCACATCTTATTTATCCATTCATCTGTTGATGGACATCTAGGTTCTTTCCATAGTTTGGCTATTGTGGACATTGCTGCTATAAACATTCGGGTGCACGTGCCCCTTTGGATCACTACGTTTGTATCTTTAGGGTAAATACCCAGTATATAATTTTTTAAAAAAATTTATAAACAAGGTTTCCTCAGAATTCCTTTTTAGGAATGAACCTACTGGGCTAAAATGCATAAACATTTGAAAACTTTTGATATGTAGAGTGAAATTGCCCTCTCTAAAGATGTGAGCATGTCCCTTTCTCTCCCCCCTCCCCAAATGTGAATAATAGTAGCTCCTAGGAAAAAAAAATAATAGTTTAATGGGTGAAAATGGTATGTTGTGGTTTCTTTAATTTCCATTTGCATACATGTTTTCCCCTGTATCCTGGGATTTTCTCTTCTAGTTCCTATTCATATCCTCTGTTCATATAGCTTATGGAGCATAAATCTTTTAGTTTTTAAATTGTGGGCATTTTTTTTTAAAAGCTTAAGGAGGTTATCTTTTTCCCAGATATATTGCAAATATTTCCCCCAGTTTATGGTTTGCTTTGAATATTGTTATATGGTTTTTATACTACTTATAGAGATCTTTTAAAAGTTTTATATAGTCAAATTACTCATTATTTTTGTTTACGATTTCTAGTTTTGGAGTCAAATTCAGAGACTTATATCAAGAATCATCCTAGTGAGTATGAAATGGTGCCTCATTGTGATTTTGATTTGCACATTCCTCGTGGCTGATGCCAACTTTACTTTGTCAGTTTTCTTTATGCCTAAAATGCCTGCAGAAAAACCTCTACTTTTCTGTCCTTGCCTTTTGCTTTGTATTCTTTATAATTCCTAATATTGGTCGAGTCTGGGCAGACCACAGCCACCACTCTAGGGATTTCAGTTAGAGAGGATTTAATAGATGGGGATTTAGAGATTTGGAAGTCTGGAAGGAGCAGAAGTTAGGGCACTGGCTTTCACCCTGTTGATTTCAAGGGTTTAGACTGTGTCTGGAATCTGAAGAGTGGGGAAGCTGCTCCAGATAAGGTTTTTGTTGTTGCTACTGTTGCCGGTCCCACCCTGGAATCCTGAGGCAGCCACGGAAACCTCACTTACTCCCAAAAGTCTTGCAAGTGCATCTGATTGGTAATAACTTAATTGTTTCAGCCCCATCTAAACAGGAGAATATGTAGAAAGAGATGAGAATCAATGTAAAATGCTCATAGACCATGATCAGTGACTTTTCATTTCTCAGGACCTGATTGAAAACAGTGGTTTATGAATATTCAGTTTCTCACTCCCCCATCTCCTGAATCAAAAGGACCTTTGGCTTCCAGGGGCAGCAGTGGGTATGGGCTTTGGTTGAACACATAAATGGATAGAAATGGGAATCAAAAGGAACTAAGAAAGGCTAAACGGAAAGAGTAAAGAGTTTATATTGGAAGAAATGCTTAGCTCAGAAAAATCCCAAATAATGGGGAGAGAAGATCCAGGTTGGGCTGAAGTTGAGGAACTATTTGTGGGTGGGCCCAAGAGTAAGACTGGGAGAATGGTTGGAGCAACCATTCATACTGAGGGTTACTTGTACATAGAGATGGTTGGAAGTCCTGTTGAGCATAATGTCTAGTAATCCTTTTCATAATGTCTCATGATGTCTTTCAAGGGACTGGATTAATGATTTTGATTGCCTTTCTCTGTTTTATGGGTATCAAATTTAACTTTTTTTTTTTTTTTTTAAGATTTTACTTATTTATTTGGCAGGCAGAGATCATAAGTAGGCAGAGAGGTAGGCAGAGAGAGAGAGGAGGAAGCAGGCTCCCTGCTGGGCAGAGAGCCCGATGTGGGGCTCAATCCCAGAACCCTGAGATCATGTGCAGAGCCGAAGGCAGAGGCTTTAACCCACTGAGCCACCCAGGTGCCCCTAAAGATTTTTATTTTTATTTTTACTTGGTTGAAAAGGATCCCACCTTTATTTTGGATTCATTCTCTTAATCTAATTATTATTAATGAATAAGTCATTGTTTATGTGAATTGGTTAACTCTTTTTGATTGTTTATGTGAATAACTCAGAACTGTTTATCTGAAATTTGCATGAATGGGGGGAAAAACATCCAGATATTAAAATATCAGAAACTTGAGTAAGAAATGTCTGCAGTTAGCTGGATCTCTCTTCTCTCACATCTGCAACAGAGGTTGTCTGGGAACATTCCTCCTCCATAGTACATATGACCTTGTCAGTTGAGATGCAGAAGGAAATGGGTTAGGAAGGAAGGGGACATGTGACATTTACTGGGATAACATACACTGTTTCAAAACTAATGAGAAACAATTTTGTAAATTGCACTTAAAGTCTGTTTTCTGATACTCAAAATATGTTTAAAGGTATTCATTGTGAAAAAGATTTGACACTTCGAAGAACAGACTCAAGAGAAATATTTTCTCTTAGTGGAATAAAATTACTTAAAATTGAAGGGTCTTGAGAATACAGTTAATCAGTTATTTTTTAATACAAGGCTTAGTAAAAAGTGGTCTTACCACGCTGATAAGCTTCAGAAGAGGCACACTGCCTGACTGTATGTTTATCAAGTGGGGCAAAAAAAAGTAAACCTTTTCTTTTGGGGAAAAGTTAATCATAAGGATGCCATAGCCTCATTTTTTATTTTAGGTATTGGTTCCTTTTGCAGGAGCATTTATTTCTAATTCTAACCAGAATCCACAGACCCTTTGGACTTTAAACAAGAGGATTAAATTAGAATAGATCGCAAGGCAGACAAGTTGGGAAGCTTTCTTTCCTCCAAGATTTCTGGAGAGCACAAAAATCATTTCTTTTGTTATGCCCGAGTTTTCGCATCCGAGAGACCACCGAGGAGTCAAGCACTGATGCAATCACAGGAGGGTTTATTTGACAAGCTTAAACTTGGGCCCAAGTATACCGGACACAGTGGAGTAGGGACTTGGACCCCGAACGAGATTACAGTCAGAGTTTTGAAAGGCAGAGTAGGGGTGGACTGGGCCGTGGGTAAGGACAAAAGGGATTATGGATGATGTAAGTCTCCAAAGATTTTTGAAAGAAAGGTCTCCAGGACCTTGAGGGGCTAGCTATTGTTGGGAGAAAGGATATTTATTACTAATAATAAAAATTTCTCATGAGGCCCTTTAGATGTATATCAGTGGGCCATATACTTGGGAATGATTCTCGACACTATCTTAAAGGTTTAGAGATAAAGGAATTGTTAAAGTAGACTTACAGGATCCTGGTGGGACCTGTTGGGGTAGGAGGTTGGTCAGGTTAGGATTGTCCTCAGCAAAATCTCCAGGTGAGGGCAGTTAAGTCCCCAGGGGAGAGCCACTCTGTCTGTTTCAAGGGCTTGTCAGTAGGTGAGGAATTTTAATGATTTTCTTCTGCCTCTGTTTCCCACATCAGTTAAACTTGAGGTGGGATGGCCTTAATTTTCTCGGCCTCCACATTTTAACGAATAGATTAAATGTTAGAATCAAAGACAGTTTCAGAATGTGGGGATTGGAGTGGACTCAAGAATGTATCTAGTCTTGTTCGCTAATGGAGAATTGAGAAATGCCCAAGGGTGATACATTTCCCAAGGTCATGCAGGTTGAATTTTGCCTGTCATCTATTGGGTCTTCTCTGCACTAAAATCTCTGTATTGACAGGTTAGAATGGAGTTTAGTGGTGTCTCCTTTATGTGGAGCTGGAACAAGTAAAAGTTAAGAACAAGTAAAAGTTAAGAAAGAGTGAAATTAGGTGAGCCTAGACGTGTTCACTGTAAGAAAAGACCTAAGTATGTTGCTATCCACTGCTGAGCAGCAGAGACTGGCAATGTGGAGAACCAGAGTCAGGGTTGTGTCTGAATCTTATTTCTCTGTAACTTACTGCAGCTTGTAGCCCCGTGTTAATTTATCTCTTATGGAGAGTAGTTGGCAAATCAGGATTTTACCATACAATAGTCACTTCTTTTTTTTTTTAAATTTTTTCAATTTATTTATTTTCAGAAAAACAGTATTCATTATTTTTCCACCACACCCAGTGCTCCATGCAATCCGTGCCCTCTCTAATACCCACCACCTGGTACCCCAACCTCCCACCACCCCCCCGCCACTTCAAACCCCTCAGATTGTTTTTCAGAGTCCATAGTCTCTCGTGATTCACCTCCCCTTCCAATTTACCCCAATTCCCTTCTCCTCTCTAACACCCCATGTCCTCCATGCTATTTGTTATGCTCCACAAATAAGTGAAACCATATGATAATTGACTCTCTCTGCTTGACTTATTTCACTCAGCATAATCTCTTCCAGTCCCCTTCTTACCTGCAGTTTTGCTTTCTGTAGTTTCAGTTACCAGCTATCAAGTGTTACCTGGAAGCAGATGTCCTCTTCCTGATGTACCCTCCAACACAATGCCAGCTTCACTCATCTCTCTTCATCTCATCACATAAGCATTGTAGCAAGAGCATTGTAGCATTGTAGCCCTTCTCTCTCCTTCACATAACTTTTATTACAATGTATTGTTGTAGTCTATTTTATTACTATTATTAATCTCTTACTGTGCCTAATTTATAAATTAAAGTTTATCACAGGTAAGTACATAAAGGAAACAACATCGACTTTGTAGGGCTGAGTGCTGTCCATGGTTTCAGGCAAGCACTGGGCATCTTGGAGCATCTTCCCTGAAGATAAGGGGAATGTACAATACTTGATTGTGTTGTCTGTTTTTAGCTGGGTTCTCAGTTCATATTTAAACTTGAAGGTACCTGAATTTTAGAGTTGTGTCATGTATAAAGTTTTCACCCACAAAGTTCTTATTTATTCGTTTTGGTTTTCATCATAGATGAAGGTGGCAGTTGCTTATGTAGAAGAGGGTTTCCTCTGCAAAGATATCTTACCACCTGGTCCATTACTGGTGTGAGTCCTGCCAGTAGAGAGCCATTCCTTTGATTTAGGCATTTCCTCATCTAGCCATTTGTATTTTAAAATCCATATATCCCTTGAAAGTATAAAGAAAAGTAAAGTGAAAGTGAGAAAACTATTTTCAGCCACTTGAGCATTTGTCCAGCATTCTGATGTTTGCAATGATGGCTTTCAGGAATTGTAAGATCCTGAATCATTATTTTTATTCCCTCTCTTCCCATTACTAAAACGAGGTCTAGTTCTAAAATTGGACATCAGGCTAATGTATGCTCTTTTTATTATTATTCTCCAGAGCAAATATATGTTTTACATGTATTTTTGCATATATCAAGATATTAAATAATAAAATATTTAAACATTCAGTTATGCAGCAAAGACTTGAGAATAGAGGCCATTTAAAAAAATTATTGTGTTATGTTAGTCACCATATATCATTAGTTTTTGATGTAATGTTCTAAGATTCATTGTTTGCCTATAATACCCAGTGCTCCATGCAATACATGCCCTCCTTAATACCATCAGCAGGCTCACCCACCCCATCTACCCCTCTTTCCTCTAAAACCCTCACTTTGTTTCCCGGAGTCCACAGTCTGTCATGGTTCATCTCCCCCTCCAATTTCCCCCCATTCACTTTTCCTTCCCTTCTCCGAATGTCCTCCAGGTTATTCCTTATGCTCCACAAGTAAGTGAAACCATATAATAATTGTCCCTGCTTGACTTGTTTCACTCAGCATAATCTCCTCCAGTCCCATCCATGTTGATGCAAAAGTTGGGTATTCATCCTTCCTCATGGCTGAGTAATATTCCATGGTATATATGGACCACATCTTTTTTATCCATTCGTCTACTGAAGGGCATCTCAGCTCTTTCCACAGTTTGGCTATTGTGGACATTGCTGCTATAAACATCGGGGTACAGGTGCCCCTTTGGATCACTACATCTGTATCTTTGGGGTAAATACCCAGTAGTGCAATTACCAGGTCATACGGTAGCTCTATTTTCAAATTTTTGAGGAAACTCCAAACTGTTTTCCAGAGTGGCTGCACCAGCTTGCATTCCCACCAACAGTGTAGGAGGGTTCCCCTTTCTTCGCATCCTCTCCAACATCTGTCCTTTCCTGACTTGTTAATTTTAGCCATTCTGACTGGTGTGAGGTGGTATCTCATTGTGGTTTTGATTGGTATTTCCCTGATGCCGAGGGATGTGGAGCACTTTTTCATGTGTCTGTTGGCCATCTGAATGTCTTCTTTGCAGAAATGTCTGTTCATGTCTTCTGCTCATTTCTTGATTGGATTATTTGTTCTTTGGGTATTGAGTTTGATAAGTTCTTTATAGATTTTTGGATACTAGCTCTTCATCTGATATGTCATTTGCAAATATCTTCTCCCATTCTGTCAGTTGTCTTTTGGTTTTGTTTGTTTACTTTGTTGTTTACTGTTTCCTTTGCTGTGCAAAAGCTTTTGATCTTGATGGAGTCCCGATAGTTCATTTTTGCCCTTGTTTCTGTTGTCTTTGGCGATGTTCCTAGGAAGATGTTGCTGTGGCTGAGGTTGAAGAGATTGCTACCTGTGATCTTCTCAAGGATTTTGATGGACTCCTATCTCACACTGAGGTCTTTCATCCATTTGGAGTCTATTTTTGTGTGTGGTATAAGGAAATGGTCCAGTTTCATTCTTCTGCGTGTGGCTGTCCAATTTTCCCAACATCATTTGTTGAGGAGACTGTCTTTTTTCTGTTGGACATTCTTTCCTGCTTTATCAAAGATTAGTTGACCATAGAGTTGAGGGTCTATTTCTGGGCTCTCTATTCTGTTCCATTGATCTATGTGTTTGTTTTTGTGCCAGTACCATACTGTCTTGATGATTACACCTTTGTAATAGAGCTTGAAGTCTGAAATTGTGATGCCACCAACTTTGGCTTTCATTTTCAACATTCCTCTGGCCATTCGGGATCTTTTCTTTTCTTTTTTTTTTTTTTTAAAGATTTTATTTATTTGACAGAGAGAGATCACAAGTAGGCAGAGAGGCAGGCAGATAGAGAGGAGGAAGCAGGCTCCCCAAGGAGCAGAAAGCCTGGTGTGGGGCTCGATCCCAGGACCATGGGATCATGACCTGAGCCGAAGGCAGAGGCTTTAACCCACTGAGACACCCAGGCACACCTCTGGATCTTTTCTTATTCCATTTAAATTTGGGGATTATTTGTTCCATTTCTTGGAAAAAAAATTGTTGGTATTTTGATAGGGATTGCATTAAACATGTAGATTGCTTTGGTAGCATAGACATTTTCACAATATTTGTTCTTCTAATCCATGAGCATGGAACATTTTTCCATTTCTTGGTGTCTTCCTCAATTTCTTTCATGAGTACTTTATAGTTTTCTGAGTACAGATTCTTTGCCTCTTTGGTTGGATTTATTCCTAGGTATCTTATGGCTTTGGGTGCAACTGTAAATGGGATCAACACCTTATTTTCTCTTTCTTTTGTCTTGCTGTTGGTATATAGAAATGCAACTGATTTCTGTGCATTGATTTTATATCTTGACACTTTACTGAATTCCAGTATGAGTTATAGCAATTTTGGAATGGAGTCTTTTGGGTTTTCCACATAAAGTTTCATATCATCTGCAAAGAGTGAGAGTTTGACTTTTTCTTTGCTGATTCAGATGACTTTTATTTTTTTTTGTTGTTGTTGTCTGATTGCTGAGACTAGGACTTCTAGTACTATATTGAATAGCAGTGGTGATAGTGGACATCCTTGCCGTGATCCTGACCTTAGCAGAAAAGCTCTCAGTTTTTGTGCATTGAGGATGATATTTGCTGTGGGATTTTCATAGATGGCTTTGATGATATTGATGTATGTACTCTCTATCCCTACACTTGCAAGAGTTTTGATCAAGAAAGGATGCTGTACTTTTTCAAATGCTTTTTCTCGCATCTATTGAGAGTATCATATGATTCTTGTTCTTTCTTTTATTATTGTATCATATTGCATTGATTGATTTGCGGATGTTGAACCAACTTTGCAGCCCAGGAATAAATCCCACTTGGTCGTGGTGAATAGTCCTTAAATGTACTGTTGGATCCTATTGGCTAGTATTTCTTTCTTTTTTTTTTTAATATTTTATTTATTTATTTGAGAGAGAGATAGTGAGAGAGAACATGAGCGAGGAGAAGGTCAGAGAGAGAAGCAGACTCCCCGTGGAGCTGGGAGACCGATGCGGGACTCGATCCCGGGACTCCGGGATCATGACCTGAGCCGAAGGCAGTCGTCCAACCAACTGAGCCACCCAGGCGTCCCCTATTGGCTAGTATTTCGATGAGAATTTTTGTATCTGTGTTCATGAAGGATATGGGTCTGTAATTCTCCTTTTTGATGGGGTCTTCATCTGGTTTGGGGATCATGGTAATGCTGGCCTCTTAAAATGAGTTTGGAAGTTTTCCTTCCATTTCTATTTTTTGAAACAGTTTCAGGAGAATAGATATTAATTCTTCTTTAAATGTTTGGTAGAATGCCCCTGGGAAGCTGTCTGGCCCTGGGCTCTTTTTTATTGGGAGATTTTTGATGACTGCTTCAATCTCCTTACTGACTATGAATATGTTTAGGTTTTCTGTTTCTTCCTGTTCAGTTTTGGTAGTTTATATGTCTCTAGGAATGCACCCATTTCTTCCAGATCGTCAAATTTTCTGGCGGAGAGTTGCTCATAATATATTCTTATAATTGTTTGTATTTCTTTGGTGTTGGTTGTGATCTCTCCTCCTTCATTCATGATTTTATTAATTTGAGTTTTTTTTTTCTTTTTGATAAGTCTGGCCAGAGGTTTATCAATCTTATTAATTCTTTCAAATAACCATCTCCTAGTTTTGTTGATTTGCTCTACTGTTCTTTTGGTTTCTATTTCTTTGATTTCTATTCTAATCTTTATGATTTCCCTTCTCCTGCTGGGTTTAGGCTTTCTTTGCTATTCTTTCCCCAGCTCCTTTAGGTGAAGGGTTAGGTCATGTACTTGAGAGCTTTCTTGTTTCTTGAGAAAGGCTGTATCACTATATGCTTTCCTCTCAGGACCTTTGCTATGTCCCAAAGATTTTGAACAGTTTTGTTTTCATTATCATTTGTTTCCATGAATTTTTTCAATTCCTCTTTAATTTCCTGGTTGACCCATTCATTCTTTAGTATGATACTCTTTAGCCTCCGTATATTTGGGTTCTTTCCAATTTCCTCTTGTGATTGAGTTCTAGCTTCAGAGCATTGTGGTCTGAAAATATGCAGGGAATGATCCCAATCATTTGGTACTGGTTGAGACCTGATTCATGACCCAGGATGTGATATATTCTGGAAAATGTTCCATGTGCACTAGAGAAGAATGTGTATTCTGTTACTTTGGGATGGAATGTTCTGAATATACCTGTGATGTCCATCTGGTCCAGTGTGCCATTTAATGCCTTTCTTTCTTTGTGGATCTTTTGCTTACATGATCTGTCCATTTTAGTGGGGGGGGGGTGTGTGTTAAAGTCCCCTTCTATTATCATATTATTGTTGATGTGTTTCTTTGATTTAAAAAAAATTAAAAAGATTTTATTTATTTATTTGACAGACAGAGATCACAAGTAGGTAGAAAGGCAGGAAGAGGAGGAAGCAGGCTCCCCAGAGCAGAGAGCCTCATGCGTGTGATCCCAGGACCCTGGGATCATGACCTGAGCTGGACACAGAGGCTTTAACCCACTGAGCCACTTAGGTGTCCCTGTTTCTTGGGTTTTGTTATTAATTGGTTTATATAGTTGGCTGCTCCCATGTTAGGGACAGATCTTCTTGTTGGACAGACCCTTTGAGTTTGATATATCCTTCCTCATCTCTTATTAGAGTCTTTGGCTTAAAATCTAATTTATCTGATATAAGGATTGCCACCCCAGCTTTCTTTTGATGTCCATTACCATGGTAAATTGTTTTCCACTCTCTCACTTTAAATGTGGAGATGTCTTTGGGTCTAAAATGAGTTTCTTATAGACAGCATATTGATGGGTCTTGTTTTTTTATCTATTCTGATACCCTGTGTCTTTTGATTGGGGCATTTAACCCATTTACAATTCAGGGTAACTATTGAAAGGTATGAATTTAGTGCCATTGTACTGCCTGTAAGATAACTTTATTGTATATTGTCTCTGTTCCTTTCTGAGCTACTACTTTTAGGCTCTGTCTTTGCTTAGAGTACCCCTTTCAACATTTCCTATAGGGTTGGTTTGGTGTTTACAAATTCTTTTATTTTTTGTTTGTCTTGGAAGGTTTTTATCTCTCCTATTTTCAATGATAGCCTAGCTGGATATAGTATTCTTGGCTGCAGGTTTTTCTCATTTAGTGCTCTGAATATAGCATGCCAGTTTTTTCTGGCCTGCTAGGTCTCTGTGGATAAGTCTGCTACCAATCTAATATTTTTACTAATGTATGTTAAAGACTTCTTGTACCGAGCTGCTTTCAGGTCTTTTTCTTTGTCACTAAGACTTAGAAGTTTTACTATTAGATGATGGATTGTGGACCTATTTTTATTGATTTTGAGGGGGATTCTCTGTGCCTCCTGGATTTTGATGCTTGTTTCCTTTGCCATATTAGGGAAATTCTCTACTATAATTTGCTCCAATATACCTTCTGGCCTTCTCTCTCTTTCTTCTTCTTCTGGGATCCCAATTATTCTAATATTGTTCCATCTTATGGTATCGCTTATCTCTCAAATTCTCCCCTTATTGTCCAGTAGTTGTTTGTATCTCCTTTGCTCAGCTCCTTTATTCTCTGTCATTTGGTTTTCTATATCACTAATTCTCTTCTGCCTCATTTATCTTAGCAGTAAGAGGTTCCATTTTTTATTGCACCTCATTAATAGCTTTTTTGATTTCAGCTTGGTTAGATTTTAGTTCCTTTATTTCCCCAGAAAGGATTTTATTTCTCCAGACAGGGATTCTCTAATATCCTCCATGCCTTTTTCAAGTCCAGCTAGCACCTTGATAATCATTATTCTGTACTCTAGTTCTGACATATTACCAATGTTCGTATTGATTAGGTCCCTAACCATTGGTACTGCCTCTTGTCTTTTTTTTGTGGTGAGTTTTTATGCCTTGTCCTTTTATCCATATAAAAATAGATGAATGAGAGAACAAAATTCTAAAAGAGTGTCAAAGACCCCAGAAAAATAAACACTAACCAAATTGGAAGAGACCTGAAACTGCAGGGAGAAGAAAGGGGGAAAAACATGAAAAAAATATATATATTAGACTGATAACTAGAACAGAGCCACCCACACCCACTTTACTTAATGGTGTCTTCTTGTCTCTTAGAAGAAACTACCTCCCAAAATTTTAAGGAAAGAGAGAAAAAAGTACACACACACACACACACACACACACGTACGTGCACACACAAAAATAGGGGTAAACATGATGAAGGGATGGAATATGACTGTAAAGATGAAAATTTAAAAAGATTCTAAAAAAAGAATTGATATGATAAATTGGTTAAAATATAAAAAAAATTTTTTTAAAAAGAGGAGAGAATGTGATCAGGCTAGAGACTAGAACAAAGCCCTGTGCTAGATTTAGGGTATATTTTGATCTATTAGAAGAAATTGTATCCCAAAATTTCAATGAAAAATACCTATATGTATACAAAAAAAATAGGTTAAATGCAATGAAAGCATAAAATATGATTATAACAATGAAAATCTAAAAAGATATTTTTTAAAAAGGTGTTGATAAGATAAAATAGTTAAGTAACATTAAAAGAGGAACAAGGAAAAGTTTTAAAAAATAGAATAAGAAAAAATAAAGTTAAAAAATTTAATTTTGCAAGACTAAGAGTTCATGGGGAAAGAGTCATGAATTCTATGTGTTGCTTTCCCTTAGCTCTGGAATTCTGTAGTTCTCATTGATTGAAGAACTTGATCTTGGTTGAATGTTCTTGCCCATCTTCTGTGGGAGGGGCCGGTTGCCTTGATTCTCAAATGTCTTTGCCCAACGTGGAATTGGACTGCCATTGTCAGGGGCCAGGCTAAGTAATCTGCTTGGGTTTTCTCTTGGTGCTTTTGTTCCCTGGATGCTTTCTGTAGAGCTCTGAAGATCAGGTATTAAGATGGCGGCCTCCCAGTCTCTGGCCTGGAGGAGCTGAGTGCTCAGGGCCCTACTCCTCAGTGAGCCCTCAGAGAAAAGCAATCAATCCCTCCCATCTCCCTGGTCTCTGGCCTCGCTCCAGGCTCATCTGTCCTGTGACCAAGGGTTTCTAGCCCTGGCATCCAGTCGCATCTGGGGTCTCCAAACCAAGCAGATTCCTGCCAGGCTGCTTCTCCCAGAAGAGGAAGGAGAGAGTCTCTCCAGGTCTGTCACTTTGGGGTCCCTGCTTGAAGAGCAGTGGCCCTACTGTGCCTTGGATCACAGTTTAAAGTAACCTTGATCTAAAAGCTCACTCCTCAGCTCCATCTCTGTAGTTGGCTTCCCCACTCTGATACCTGGCAGCTCTGCCACACTCAGGCATCACTGGTCTTTCTGTGACCCCACAGGTCCTGAGAATAAACTGTCCCCATGAGGGCTCCACCCCCCACATAGCCTCTGAAGAAATATCTCTCAGTTGAGCAGACTTCTAAAAGTTCTGATTTTGTGCTCCACTGCTCCCTTTGGATTCACTTCTCCAAATGTCCTACCTTCCAGAAAGTGGTCCCTTTTCTCTTCTTAGAATTGCTGCTCTTATTCTCTTCAATCTCGTGTTGAGTCTGTAGGTGTTCAGAATGGTTTGATAACTATCTACCTGAACTCCTGGGACCTAATGATATTAAAGTCTCCCCTTTGGTAATACATGTTGATATCTGGCAGGGCATCCCTTTACATTTTTCTTCTTCTGTAATGTCTTGGCTAATTCTGATCTCTGGTGTTTTATGTAAATTATAGAACCTGCTCATAAAGTTTTGCAAAAACCCTCAATTTTTATTGGAATTAATTTTTCTCAGACCATTTAAATGATTTCAAGTTCTTTCTGTGAAGTATTATATTATTCTATTAACTTACATCTTTAATTTTATTTAATAAAGTTTTACTTTTTTACACATGAGGTGTTCACATATCTTTGATTACATTTATTTCTAGGAACTTTATATTTTTGTTGCTATTGTAAATGCTATTTTAAATGGTCTTAAAACCACATTAGGTAAATGGTTGTGTGTGTGTGTATATGTGTGTGTGTGTGTAAAGTAAAATGGTAGAATTGTATGTATTGATTTATGGCTAGATACTTTGCTACACTAATAATTCATCCAATTCTCCTGGGTTTTATACATGGAAAATGAAATTACCTATAAATAATGACAGACTGTTTCTTCTTTTCTAGTCCTTACCTATTTCTTTTCTTTACCAGAAGGTGCTAACCGGGACCTCTGGCACATTATAGTAAGGAAAATAATAATGGAGATAATGGGTGTCTTCGTATTATTCTTGATTCTAATGGAATTGTTTTCAGTTTTGCCATTATGTATGTTTTTTTTGTGTGTATGTGGGCTTTTTGTATGTTCCTTTCATCATATTCAGGGAGGTTCCCTCCATTTGCTTTGATTACATTTTCTTGATGATGAAGAGATATTGAATTATATAGAAGGTTTTTTCTTCATCTACTGTGTATTAGATATGAAGAGGTGCTGTCATAGTAAACCTCACAGAAGGATTTCTTCTCTATGTAAGGCCACAGAAACAGCAGAGGACCTCTGTCAGTCAGATTTTGTATGGCCTCCTGGCCCAGGCTCACCCCCTATCCAGGGCAGCCTGTGTCCACTGGCTGAGCAGCGTGAGGGATGAAGGCCCACTTCCCTATGAGATGGGATAGCTGCTGATTGGCCAAGGCTTTACGGGGTCTCTACTGCAGTGTGAGTTATCTCTGCCCAATCCTGCTTTTCCTCCCGTTGTCTCACAGGTGTGGCTTCCCAGTAAACATACAACACCCCAAAGTCAGCCGCAGTGTCTGCTTTTGGGGAGCCCATCTTGGAATGACATTTTTTTTTTCACTTTTACTCTGCTCATGTAATGAAGTATATTAATTGGTTTTTCTTCTATTAACCAATGTCATATTAAAAAATTGAATTTGTATAATAAACTCAAATTTATCATTATTACCATATTATACATTGAAGGATTTTGTTAGTTCTTATTCTTATTTTAGATTTTTATCATCTACACTTACGGGTGAAATCAACATTCCTTAAGTGTACTGTCCTTTTCTGCTTTTGTCACTGAGGGTTTGCTAGACTTGTTAAATGAATTGGGAAGGTTTTTCTCTTTTTCTTTATTCTGGCAGAGTTTATGTCGGATTGTAATTTTTAATATAACGTACCTGTAAATTTATGTATCTGGTTTTTTTTAGGGGATTTTTTTCATAGTCAGATTATTTAGCGTCCTTTTTGAAACCTTTTTAAAAGTGATAGGTCCCTAAAATGAAAGAATTTCCACAGTGATTCTCCTTAAACTGAACGCAAGTAGAAAAAGATATATGAGGAAAATTTTCCAAGTTGATCAACTGAAGCAAGGTTTATGGGCAACTCAACTGTGTGGTCCGCCAAAGATAATTGTCTGGAGTTCCAGGTGGACATTCCCATTCCTTTCCTACACCCCATATGGACTTAGTGATGCATGTTTCAGAAAATCTTCCCGTGAGCATTGTTGAAGGCAGAAATTTCTTCCAGCTTAAATTTGTGTAGGCATCTGGATATGTGGGGTCTAGTTGTGGCACTGCTGTAACTGCTGATCTCTAGCCAGTGGAGAAAACCTTATATGAGCTTCTTTATCTGTGATATGAGTTGTGCTGAAAGCTCTTAGGGTATTTTAATTTGATGATTTGACTTATTTAATGGTTATGGAAAATCCGATTTTTATGTACTTTTGAATCAGTTTGGTATCTTACACGTTTTCCTAGGAATTTAACAGTTTTACCTATGTTTGCACATTTTTAAAATATTTTATTTTAATTACTTGACAGAGGGAGAGAGAGATCACAAGTAAGCAGAGAGGCAGACAGAGAGAGAGGGGGAAGCAGGTTCCCTGCTGAGCAGAGAGTCTGATGCGGAGCTCGATCCCACGACCCTGATATCATGACCCAAGCTGAAAGCAGAGACCCAACCCACTGAGTCACCCAGGCACCCCTGCACATTTTTTATAGTATTATAAAAGAGCTTTTTAAAATAGGATTCTTTGATAATTTTTTCTGCATGCTATATCTCCCTTTTCATTTGGGTTGCTATTACTTTTATCTTCTCTCTCTTTTTTAAGATGAACTGTGTCAGAAGTTTATCTATATATGTCTTTTTTTTTAAACATTAGTTTATATTTTTTAAAAGATTTTTAAATTTATGTATTGGACAGAGAAAGAGAGATCACAAGTAAGCAGAGAGTCAGGCAGAGGGAGAGGGAGAAGCAGGCTCCCTGCTGAGCAGAGAGCCCGATGTGGGGCTCAATCCCAGGACCCTGAGATCATGACCTGATCTGAAGGCAGAGGCTTTAACCCACTGAACCACCCAGGTGCCCCCTATTATTTCTTTTCTATGAAACAATTTTGGCTCTGCTGATTTTATGTTTTTTATTTTGTTCATTTATTTTTTCTTCTTTTTTGGGGGTGGGGGGTGTGGTTAGAATTCTTTTTACTGAAGTGTTAAATTAGGTGCTTATTTATTCATTAATTTTCAGCTTATCTTTTCTTTTTCTTTAGCTTTTCTCTTTTTTTCTTATGTGAACTCTTGAAGCTGTACCATCCCCTTTTAAGTACCATTTAGATTTATCACACATATTTTGATATGCAATATTTTATTTTATTTTATTTTTAAAGATTATTTATTTATTTGACAGACAAGAGATCACAAGTAGGCAGAAAGGCAGGCAGAGAGAGAGGAGGAAGCAGGCTCCCTGCCAAGCAGAGAGCCTGACGTGGGGCTCGATTCTAGGACCCTGAGATCATGACCTGAGCCGAAGGCAGAGGCTTTAACCCACTGAGCCACCCAGGCGCCCCGATATGCAATATTTTAGTATATAGTAATTGAAACATATTGTGCTTTATTTTTAACTTACCTGTTATTTAAAAGTGTGTTTTTAAATTTTCACACCTACACAATTTTTCTCTTTATCACTCTCCTGTTGATATTTAACACAGTGGCATCATGGTGAGAGAATATGCTCTGAGTAAATGCTTTGTGATAATAGATGCTCTGTTTTTAATTCTACCAACTTGCTTTATGCTTTCTATTTGCCCTGCATTTTCTGTATTTCTTTTTTTTTCCCCCATTCCTTTCTTTTCTTCTTTTGGATTCACTTTCTTTCCTTCTTTCACTTTTTCCTTTCATATTCTCATTTGAAGATTATACAGTCTATTTGTTTTAGTAGGTCAATGCATGTCCATGTTTAGTATTGCCTAAAATGAGTTTCTTTACTCTCTAGAATAATACATGAACCTGAGGATACTTCAAGTTCGGTTATTTCCTATTTGGTTTATACTCATTGTTGGACTATATTTCAGTTTTTTATTTTCAATTTAGATAACGTTGTTTTATGTAGTTGTTAAGATTTGTCTACATGTATACCCTGTCCTTTTTGTACTATTCCATTTTAAATTTTTTAAAAAGATTTTATTTTATTTAACAGAAAGATAGAGAGCACAAGTAGGCTGAGTGGCAGGCAGAGGGAGAGGGAGAAGCAGACTCCCTGCTGAGCAGGGAGCCTGATGTGGGGCTTGATCCCAGGTCCCTGGGATCATGACCTGAGCAAAAGGCAGTCGCTTAACTGACTGAGCCACCTAGGCGCCCCTCCATTTTACATTTTTGATCTTCCTAACAGTTTTGTTTTTTCTTTCTGCCTAGAGTACATTGTTTAGAATTTCCTTTTAGAAGGGTTTATATTGTCAAAGTCAGTTTTTGTTTGTCTGAAAATACCTGTGTTTCACCTTTGATTTCTTTAAAGGGAATTCACTGTACAATTATTGTTTGAAGTTCTAGTCTCTTAGAATTTTAGAAATATTGTTCCACTGTTTTCTGGTTTCCATTTTTGGTATCAAGGGATCTACCATCAATTTGATGTGAGGTTCTCTGTAGGTAATTTGTATTTTCTTTTTGACTTTTTAAAATATATTATTTTTCTTTAATACCTTCAAATTTCCCCATGATATGTTTAAATCTGAATTTTAATTAACTATTATTTCCTGAGCCTCATTTATGATCTTCAATTCTGGAAGACTTTCAGTCATTCTCTCTTTTTATGTATTTTATCTCTTTCATCCATTCTTTCTTGCTTGCTGGATAGATTATTAGAATATGGTAGACTTTTTTTTATTCTATCTTGTTTTTAACCTTTTTTTTTTTTTTTTTTTTAAAGATTTTATTTATTTATTTGACAGGCAGAGATCACAATTAGGCAGAGAGGCAGGCAGAGAGAGAGGAAGAAGCAGGCTCCCTGCTGAGCAGAGAGCCCGATGTGGGGCTTGATCCCAGGACCCTGGGATCATGACCTGAGCCGAAGGCAGCGGCCTTAACCCACTGAGCCACCCAGGTGCCCCTCTTGTTTTTAACCTTTGATTTACTTTTCGGTATTATTTTGTCTGTTTGTGCTGCATTGTGATTATCTTCAAATCTGCCTTCTAGTTTGCAAGTTCTGTTTTCAGCAATGTCTAATTTGTCATTGATTTCATGCATGGATTTAAAAATGTGATGAATTAGAATTTTCATCCTCAAAGTTTTATTTTTTCAAATTTGCTTCACTTATTTTATATTTGCTTTCTTCTCATATATTAAGTATTCTCTTTTATATCTTGGAATTTGTTAAATATCCTTATTTTATAATTCAAACTTGGTAATTTTAATGTCTAAGATCTTTATAGGTCTGATTTCTTATAGTTCTTGTTTCTTTTTGTGTTTTGTGATATTATTCTATGGATTGTGAGCTTATATTCCTCAGAAAGTTATCTGATGGGATTTTTATAGCCTGAGAGAAATGCATATCTCTCCAAATAGAATTTGTGCTTATTTTTGATGGATGTTTAATGACACTACTTAGGTAGGAAATTAAGTGATTAGGCTGATGTTTTTTTGGATCACAACGTGTTAGAACTCAGGTGAGAAGCATGTGCAGTTGCTGGTGGTAGACATGAAACAATAGAGGAGACCAATGTCCAGGTTGAGAATCTTAAATTCTCTTTCTGTCCCCTCTGAAAGGATTATTTATTTCTATTTTACTCTTAACTAGGCCTATGGAGTCCAACTTATGCAGGTGTCTTCCATTAAACGCTCTAGATAGCTCTAGGACTGTTTTCTTTCTTCTTTCATAACTGAGGCTTAAGAGCATAGGGTTAATTTAATGACCTCAGGGTGAAAATCTTCCTCAGAATTCTATTCACCTTTCTTGATTCCAACTTTTACTTCTTTTTTCCTGCTCTGAAGAGTCCTTATTTGCTTGCCAGGTCAGTGATGAAATGTAGAAAATTTGGGGGGGGGCAGGGTGGTTAATATATGTTATTCAGTATTTTTTTATTTTGTCAGTGGGGGAGGACTGTTCATAGTATCTGTCCCACCATACTGTTGGAAATTAAATCCAGTTATTCCCATGTTTAAAGATGAGTAAACTCAAGTTCAGAGAGGCCAAATGTTTGCCATAGGTCACGGGACTTGAAGGTATCAAGGTTGAGGATTGTCGACCTCATGCTAATTGTTCCTGTCATTTCCTGGCTCTCTGAAAACTGCAACCATCAGTTTAAAAGCCTATACTTAATAAACATACAACTATGAGATCATTCTTCATAAAATTTTAAAGCATTTCCCTATTTGGAAAGGTGCTCACCATTTTATCCTTTAAAAATTTTTTTTATTAAATTCTAGTTAGTTAACATACAGTTAACTAACAGTCTTAGCTTCAGGTGTACAATGTAGTGATTCAGCCCTTCCATGCAACACCCAGAGCTCATCACAAGTGCACTCCCTAATCCCCATCACCTATTTAACCCATCCTCCAACCAGCACAATTTAATTCTTAAACAATCTTTTATAAAGAAAACAAAGTATGCCTTAGTATTTTTAAATTTGGAGACAGATACACCTCAGGATAATGCATGAGGGTTTTTTTTTTCCCCAGGTAGTGTTGGGAAGTTTGGAAGTAGCTCTTAATTTTCAAATAATTTAGATCGAAATATTCAAAATAATGCATGAAGATCATTATGTGATTTTGGTGTTCCCCCTTGGAGAGTAAGAAGCAAATTATGCAGGTATGTTTTCTCAACAGCAAATAACATGGCAGTTTTTAAAAGTTATGCTTGGTGTCTTTGAAGAGCACTTCATATTGAAGAATGTGCTAGATGATTCCTTTGGCACATTTCTAGATTTAAGGCAAACTTTTCTTCCCTCAGATAATTCTGTGAACACTGATCAGACCATATGAGGTGAGGAAAAAGAAACAGCCAGTTCCATGTCCCTGATGTCTGGGTGCCAGTTGGTACAGTTGCTCCTTTTGGTATAACCCTATAATATGAAAAGGCAATTATAGGATAATTTGAGATGGGAACAGGTGAAGCTCAAATAATTTCAGCCTGAGGAGAGAGGAGCAAATGGCAGCTATTCCGAGCAGCCCTGGCGCAGTTACTGTAGTGTTTGGACAGGCATGTCTCCTAATGTGATTTCATTATGCTCAGGTTAAAGACTTGGGTTTTAGATCAACAATGTGCAAATTTGGTTTATCACCTGTGTTCAAAAAAGAGATGACAGAATTCCAGAAGGAGAGCTTCAGTGTTTGCCAAGAGCACCAGCAGAAACATTGTTCTGTTTATGTCTCTCAGAGAACAAAAGGTCTGACTAGAAATGTGAAATTATTTGTATTTGAAAATAAGGAATGGCTAACATTTCAGGAATACTCTTGAAACAGTACTCTTAGTGTGTATGCATCTTTTCATGCTTACTTTTTAAAAGTAAACTTTGATCTCCATTTGGTGGTTTTAGCCTATCCACGACTTTGTGGTTTTTTTTTTTTTTTTTGGTAGTAATTGTACTCAAAGTGAATGAATCACAGAAAAATACTCAGTGCTGATCCCACT
Source organism: Mustela lutreola (assembly GCF_030435805.1). Lineage (NCBI taxonomy): Eukaryota > Metazoa > Chordata > Mammalia > Carnivora > Mustelidae > Mustela > Mustela lutreola. Next base: position 145,291,045 of record NC_081294.1, read on the forward strand.
CAGCTGGTTGCATAATCACTGGCACTGCAAGAGATAGGGAACAAATCCCACAGCCCGATTTGTCCTTGTCAGAAGAGCAACAATGCTTAGGAATAAAACTCAAAGTTTTACATGACTCTAAAAAGAGCAGTTTGTCAAGCGTTTCATTGGCACAAATTGAAATGAAATTAGGTCTTGGGCTCCTGAGGTCACTTTGCAACAGGAAGAATTCATTATCTAACTATACACAGAGGAAAATGCTTCACAATTGTATTTGCTTGTAAAGGATGAGTGCCCACACATAGAGCCAAAGCAGCAGAGGTCACTTACAAGGAATAAACTACATGAAAGCAGAGATTCAAGGGTCCCTGGCTCATAGATTCTTCCTTTTTTCTCCTAGTCAGAGCTGCTTTGTGGCATATTGCTCAATGAGTTGGGGGAAACCCTTAGGGAGCTCTTTGTTGTTAATACAAAATCATTTGTGCAGATCCTGCTAAGTTGTCTACCAGAAGGACAATGCAGTCTTGTATGTCTTCTCCCTTTGGGGTGGGAGGAGTTTGTTCCCCAGTGTTCTCCATATTCCATATTATTCTGAAATGTACATTTTCTCTTAAGGCATTTTATGGCATTTCCCCCATTACGCGAAGCAGGTGCAGCCTTGAAGCTTTGAATATTTAACAGCTCATTGGGTGGTTAGAGACAGGGCATTGGTTTCAGTTTAAAAAATGGAAAGGAACTGCACTTTGAACACCTCACTTCTGAGGTTGCATTTTTTCAATATATTTATAAATAACTAGGAACAGAGAATTGATTATTACATTTTCCATCAGACAGAATTGGTGACAGCTCAGAAGATAAAAACAAAAAAAATAATTTAAAATGAAAGCACAATTTAGCCTGGCTAAGGAGAATGGTTTTAACTGAGAATGGGGTAAGGAAGTAGATGTGGAGATGTATTCCCTTAATCTCTTTAAACAGCTGACCCCTCCCCAAAGTCAAGCATCAGGAGAGAAGTGTTAGAGAGGCCCACATGTCAAGGTGAGGGGCTATTTTTCACTCCTGATCATTTCCACTCATCCAATCAAGTCTCCTAGCCTTTTAAGTTTTGGGTTTTTTTTTTTTTAAGTTCTTTTCTGATAATGTGGCTTCTAATTTGTTCTCTTTCTCACCTTTTTATGGCTGCCTGTTGACAGAGATTACACTGAACCTGTAGATCCCTTTGAGTAGGATGGACATCTTAACAGTATCTTCTAGTCTTCTAGTCCATGAACATGGGATGTCTTTCCATTTATTTTTGTCTTCTTAAATTTCTTTCAGTAGTGTCTTTTTATGGTTCTCAAGTGTTGTTATAGGTGACTGCATGTTTGTGTTGTATTTTTCTTGAGTGGTGGGTGACTTTGGACATGATAGTGGTGCCCTTCATTGAGATATAGGGTATGAAGAGAAGCAGCCTTCAGGGCATGGAGGAGACCATGAGCCAGCTTCTGGCCCTGGTGAGTTTTAAGTACTAGTGTGGCATCTACCAAATGTATTTGGATGCAGAGATTTAGAACTAGACATTGATGATGGATGAAACTATCAGAGTGGGTAAAGATGCTTAGGAAATGTATTTACAGAGAGAGAGAGAGAGAGAGAGAGAGAAATCAGTTTTCCTTTCCTCTCTCTTCTCCCAATAATAAACCATCTAAATGACAAATTCCAACCTGCTAACCCTGTTTCTACTTTGACTACAAGCCACAGGAGCCAAGAGGAAAAGGGGGTACATTAAAAGGAAAATTCAGACAAATGGTACTAAGTGTCAAGGTAGCAAAGCACAGATGGCTTTACTGCTTCCTTCTGGCTGCCTGAAAACCATACTGAACAATCACGTTTCATCCTGTAAGATCTCCTTCCCAGGGCTTGTAAGTCCTGTGATTCTTTTCCCAGTTCCCCTAATAGAATTAACTTTGGCCTGGAAGGCTTGGTGGAGGAAGAGACTCAACTCCATTTCTTCTTGTCCAATCATTTTTTCATTATTCTCTCAATTCAATGGGCAGGCCCTGATGATTTCATGAAGGCCTCCTTTCTTGCTCAGTAGAATCCAATTTGGCACAGATTCTCTCCAGCCTGGAATGATTTAAATGTGATTTGACACTGAAGGAGGAGACTAGAGTGTATGGGCAACCAACTCAGTCATTCAGTCACTGAAGTGAGATGATAGCAAAGAGTGTGAGTCGCTTCAGCTTTCCCCAGCCCCTCCTCCCAAGAAGTGGGTAGAATTTCTTAATTCCTAAGTATTTCTTGGTATAATTCACAACACTTTTTATCACTTTCTTCGGGTTTTGTTATGAAGGAGATGGCAGAAATGTGACAATGGTGATCATCTTCCCCATAGCACTTCTGGTTATGGAATATTATATTTTATATCTGCCTGTTTGGTTCACAACTTTGTCTGCGGCATGGACAGCAGTGCCTAGGACATGTTAGTCACTCAGTAGAGAGTTACTGAAGTAATTTTTATGGTCAGATCAGGTATTGCATATGTGTTCATTTTGGTTTAGAAAATGTGATAATTGTGGCCATGTGATTTTGCATTAAACACACTTACTAACACATTTTATTTTGTGGTTGCTTTGGTGACGTTTCCTAATTCCTTAGTTTACCATCGAATCTCAGGTCTGGCCTTGGATACTGTTGTTAGATGTGAAAGGATAATGATGGTGTTTGTTTTTTTGTTTTTGTTTTTATTTTGGCAAGCCTGATTTAAACCTTGCATTTATTGTTACTTGTTTAGATCTTGCATTTATGGTTACTTATCTGGTCTACAAAGAGACCTGGATAATTGACAGTTGTATTCAAGTCCTAAAAGAATTCAGAGAGCTGGTGATTAGGGGTGCCTTCTAGCTGTCACTTTGATTTCAGTGGGATTGTACTTCAATGCTTTGCCTAGAAACACTAGGAGAGAGACGGTTTTCCTTTACAGACTCACTGCAGAAAAACTCCACCAGTATGGAGAAGAAAAAAAAAAGACACCTACTGACTTACTTTTCATCTGGAATTAATACAATCAGTAAAGTCTGAAGAAGGTAGATAAGACATGTTTTCATTTCAGTGAAATCAAGATTTTCAAAGCTTTTGAGCTACTAATCCCACTCCCTTCTTTCTGCTACTTTTCCTCTTTTCTCCAGTGCAATGTCTGCATCAAAGCTACATCTCCGACATGAGCAGAACAATCAGAGGCGAGGTGAAAATGCAAAGCGTGACGATCGAACACTCTTGCTTCACAGAGAGCTGCAGATCTAAGATGGGTTTGCAGTGGTGTCCCATCCTGATTACCAACACACCAGGATGTGGAATGAAAGGGGCCAGGCTGAATTATCCTGGGGCTCCTTGGCAGCCATGGGACTTGGTGTAGACAGGCAAAATCCTTAAAGAAAATCAGACACCAGAGAATGGAGGGGGGACGACTTTTTTCTCTGTGGTCAAGACCAGTTTCCATTCATCCTCTCCTGGGTTTTTGGAAATGACTTTACCCTGGCAACTGCGAGGAATGGAGTTAGGAGTTGAGAAAGTGGGGAAATGCTCTGTGCAGCAGGTGCTCTGCCTTGCTAAGTAGGTTCAATTCAGAGAGTGTGACATGTTTGCAGAGGAAATACTGTTAAATAGTAGAAGAGGTGACCATGAATCCCACAGCAGAGGCCGAAAGCAAACAAGCTCGAAACAGGGTGCTCAATTTAGGAGCTCACAGTTGTTTAAGTCAACATCAGATAGTTTCAGCTTTCTTTATTGTGGTAATGGGGTTCCCTACTCAAATTGAGGATACCAACAGCCTGGAAGAAAATCCTAACTTGGAAAATGTGTTGGCCTGTGTATTACATAAAATGATTTTGGGGCACCTGGGTGACTCAATGGGTTAAGCCTCTGCGTTCGGCTTAGGTCGTGGTCTCAGAGTCCTGGGATCAATTTTCTATCGGGCTCTCTGCTCAGCGGGGAGCCTGCTTTCCCCCTCTCTCTCTGCCTGCCTCTCTGTCTACTTGTGATCTCGTTCTCTGTCAAGTAAATAAATAAAATCTTTAAAAAAAAAAAGAAAAGAAAATGATCTTTTAAACATTCACTCCTTAAATTAGGTAGATAGTCTTCTACCAGATTGAAAAATGGTTGCAGTTTTCAGAGCCAAAGAGGGAGTTTGCTTTGTGGATGTCGGTTTCTTTCCTTCTAATCTTCATTTGCCGGTGGGGGGAGGGAGCTCAGGAAATCTTAACTTCTTGCTGCATCTCAGAGTTGGCATGCCACCAACATTAATTCGAAAAAGAGGAGATAGGGGTGCCTGGGTGGCTCAGCAGGTTAGGCCTCTGCCTTCAGCTCAGGTCATGATCCCAGATCGAGCCGCGCATTGGGCTCTCTGCTCAGCGGGGAGCCTGCTTCCCCTCTCTCTCAGCCTGATGCTCTGCCTGCTTGTGATTTCTCTCTGTCAAATTAATAAACGGAATCTTTAAAAAAAAAAAAAGGAAAGAAAAAGGGGCAATAGATGGCATTGTAAGGATTCTATTAATATAGATTTGCTCCCCAAACACAGAGGGCTGCATATCTCTCCCCTGTTAGGTTCAAATTCTGTGTGGCAGTTCAGAGGCAAAATCTCTTCTGGAACCATCTACTTAGAAAAGGCCTAGATAAAGATTGTTCTAGGGGTCTTAGGTCATTGAAGCAGTGATGTCTAACTGTGGGAGGTAGTGCGGTGGACCAGTCAGGAGCTTAGGCACTGGTACCATTCTCTTTGGGTTTGTATCCCCACCACGGGTCTTGGGCCTTTGGACAAGTGACTTAGCGTCCGGTGGGTGTTTGGAGGTGGGCCATTCTGAGAAGGGGAGTGACTTTAGTCAAGGCAGTTCTGCTGTCAAGGTATCCTTGAGTGGCTGGGAGTGGAAGGCTCTCTGCCAGTAGCTGGGGCATCAGGTCCTTCCATGAAGGGAGATTTGGGTGGCATCTGTGTCCATGATGCTTAGCTTCATGGCCCTCTGTCTCCCAAGAATATTTTTTTGAGACTCAAATGAGATGAGACATGTAAACTCCTAGAACTCTGGGTGGCATAGAGCAATCAGTTGGTTATTGCAGTGTACCAAGCAGAGGTTAAAAAGTTTGTCCAGAGGAGAGGTAAAAAGTTTGTCCAGAGGAGAGGTAAAAACTCTGGACTGTTCTGTTCTCCCGGTCTGTACACTCATGGCGCCCTGCCTTTTTCTCACTCTCCAGTCCCTATTTCTCACTCTCCAGTCCCTATAGCCCTCCCCCCCAGGCTCCATTCTTTATATTTTGTGTCCCCTCCTAGATCCAGAAATGAAATGCATGAGTATTCTTTGTGAGATGAGATGTTAGGACTTCCCTCTAAGACTCAGATGAATCTTAACTCAATCCAAAGATCTGTGCTGTAGGTCTTCTATGGGATAAGATTTCCCTAGCACCCCACAATGACGTGTGAATGATTAGAACACAACCTATTTGTTAAACAGCTTAACAATGTTAAACAGCTTAACAATAACCCACAACCTTCGGACCAACTGAACACAACCTATTTGTATGTTGAGCTGCCTGTATTTTCTCCCTCCCTGAGTTACCAGTCAAAGAGCCAATGAGTTCTGTTTCTGTTATTACCTTTTGCTTACTATTTCTTCCTTCATGTATGCACTATGGGAAAACATTTACAAATAAATTACCATATGCAGAATATTCTAGAGAGCACAATGAAGTGAAAGAATGTATTTTCAGAGAGCTTACGGCCTACTTCAGGGTTGTATAACCCAATAGGGAGGGGGGCTGAGTTTTCACAGGACTCTCTTTAGTGCTACTTTGTTCTTCTGGGTTCACAGCACAAAGTTAAAACTGACTTTTTTTTTTTAATGCTTAAAATTTAGTATTTTATTTTTAAAAAATTGTTTTTGTTTATATTGTGGGGAGGGGAGATGCAGAGGTGGAGGGAGGGAGAGTCTTTTTTTTTTTTTTTTAATTTTAAATTTTTAAAATTTCTTTTCAGTATACCAGAATTCACTGTTTTTATGCACCACACCCAGTGCTCCATGCAATATGTGCCCTCCATAATACCCACCACCAGGCTCGCCCAACCTCCTACCCCCCACCCCTTCAAAACCCATCGATTGTTTTATAGAGTCCATAGTATCTCATGGTTCACCTCCCCTTCCAATTTCCCCCAACTCCCTTCTCCTCTCTATCTCCCTATGTCCTCTGTGTTATTTCTTATGCTCCACAAATAAGTGAAACCATATAATGATTGACTCTCTTCTTGACTTATTTCACTCAGCATAATCTCTTCCAGTCCCGTCCATGTTGATATAAAAGTCGGGTATTCATCCTTTCTGATGGAGGCATAATACTCCATAGTGTATATGGACCACATCTTCTTTATCCATTCGTCTGTTGAAGGGCATCTTGGTTCTTTCCACAGTTTGGTGACCGTGGCCATTGCTGCTATGAACACGGGGGTACAGACGGCCCTTCTTTTCACTACATCTGTATCTTTGGGGTAAATACCCAGTAGTGCAATTGCAGGGTCATAGAGAAACTCTATGTTTAATTTCTTAAGGAATCTCCACACTAAAACTGACATTTTTAATTTTTGATGTTAGCAAAACATATATGTTATACACATAAGAGCATAATAGGAATACAAATAATTTGTAACAAGTGCTCAACCCCATGCTGAAATCTGTCAGCTGTCCTCAGTCACAGGAAAGCTTTCTCTCACGACTTTCAGGTTCTCAAAGAATCTTAGCAGGTAGAGGGCCAGGATTCTGCGGTCTTTCCCCACCCTAACTCTCCTCAGGGAGGAAGAGTGACTTAATTGTATTGGTCACTTAGAAGAAACTAAGGGCATCTCATGCTTTCTTTCTTCTTTAGGGGAAGACGTGCTTCTACAGTGCCTGAGTTTGACTACCAGAGGGACTACTATCCTAGGGCAGCATTTCCTAGAACTGAGTGTGTAAGTTTAATTGTGGAATTTGGGGTTGTGAAGCCCATTGACTCACAGATGTAAATCACTTTTCTCCAATGTCAGCTTTGTAATAATGACAATCATTTTTCATCAGTAAAATGGGGTTACCCTATTTGGATTCTACTTGTCTTATTTGTATCTTATTCCCAATTTGAATCTGATTGGTTCAAAGCCCAGGTGGGGATGAGGGATGTCATTTGTCAGCCTTTATTCAGTTCTAAAGGTCAGGCTTAAGGTTTCCTCATGCATTAACTCCAGACCCAGATCACTACATACTAGGTAGATCTGGATTTATTCAACAACTGTGTGTGTGTGTTTCTTCCAAAGAGAAACTCTTGGGAGGCAGAAATTAGGGAGGAAGTCCTGATTTGAGTAGATCCTCTTTAAGTCAGCTGAACAAATTGTTATTAATCTCCCGAGATGGGGACACAGGCCCAGAGGACATAGATGAATAGGACACTCCCAAGGACCTTTGGATCATACAAAAGATAGTGGCAAAGGGGATAGAGGGAGGGTCAACCAGGGGTCAGGATTGAAGCATGTTATCCTTTCTCTATTTATAACACCTCCTGAATGAACAGCACTTGGGTTAGGCTCTAGGGTCAAGTCTCCCCCTAGTGATAAGGATAATCTAGTCTGATGTTCCTCCTCCCAGGTCAAGTTTTGTACAGAATAATGCTATCATTGTGCAGCCATGAGAGATAAAGAGTATTATTTGCTTTACTTTGGAGTTTGATTAGGGTAAGTGACTTACCTCCAGTGTGTTTCTGATTCCTCAAGTGAAACAGGGGTGATAAGAATGCCTGCGTCATAGCGTCATAGCGTTACCAGGAGGGATAAGTGAACTAATCCACATAGAGGCTGAGACCAGTGCCTGGCCCAGAGGGTTTTTCCGCAGAGGTGAGCTCCTATGGTTATTAGCTATTATCAGGAATGTTCATGTGTGTGGAGAATTTAGCTAAACCACTCCACTGATATTGCTGCCTTGGCATCTGTTTCACGTGGCCAGACAGCCTGTAAGGTTCTTGAACTGTCACTAGCCCATCCTGAGATGCATGTTCTTGGTAATAGCTGGTAGAAAACAGCCCACAGGATCACATGCAAATGTAAGCTCCTCCTACAACTTTCCAGCAGTCCTTGTGAGTTACATTCTCTCCAGGGCGATCCCCTTTTGTGTTCCTTAGATAAGACCATCCTTGGAGCTTACCAAAACTCCGCTCTTTTTGAATTGACCAATCTGGCCTTAGTCTGGAAACCCTAAAGCACTCTATCTCTGGTCTCTAATAAAGGCATGTGCCCTAGAGTCTGTCACTCTCTCTGCCTGTGCCCTGCCTTGATCTCCCCATGGGGCATCTGTAGGCGTGCACTGTGTACTTTCTCCAGGATTTGCCATAGTCTTTCCTATTTCAGTTTCCCTCTGGTCTTCTACTGAACCTAGGTTCACCATCTAACACCCTGGGGCTCTACTTAACAAGTGTTGTGTTAACAAAGTCACAACAATGTGGCATGGTACTGGGGAGGAGAAGACAGACCATGAAGATAAGAGAATCATTCTTTTATAGTTCACTGGAAGGCTTTGGGTCTAAGACTTTCTTTACAGTAATAGTGGGGACAATTAATAGTGGAAAAGTCTTCCATATCCAGAGAGACTCTTAATTTTGTCCCAAGTTTTTTTTTTGTCATTTGGCATAGCAGAAAAGTGCTTGTTTGTGCTTGTATGTCACCTGAAGTAATAGACAATAAGGTCTGCACGTAGCAACGAGAGGCGGAATGGTTTCCAGTTTCGCCAGATTCTACTTATTTTGGACGAGTGGTGAAAACCACACCCTTATCTTAATGTTCTTTATTCACGTGGGAGCTATAGATATTTATCCCAAATGCCCAATCCGGTTGTGTCTGAAAGTTAGACAAAGTGATTATCACTGAATTAAAATAGGCATTTACTGAAATCCTATGACATACATGTGTCCATACCAGGAACTTAGTTAACATATGGTTCACCATAAAAATCATTCAAGGTAGGTGTTGTTTTCTTGGTTTTATAGATAATGAACTTGGAGTTTAGACTCTTCCCCAAGACAGTAAGATAGAAATTTCTGGAGTTTGACTCAGGATTTCAATAATATTTTTTTTAAGTTTACATAGATTTAATGAGGTCCAGTCATATATTATTAGCACATCGCCTACTAATTTTATGAATTTTAGGGAATTTTAAAAATACAGAAGATCATCAAGTAGAAAATAAAAGTCATCCTTAATATCATAACTCAGAAATAGACACCATTTAAATTTTAGAGTATTTTCATCTGGTTTTAATGCATATATGTGTGTGTGTGTGTGTGTGTGTGTGCCTATGTATATACATGTATATGTGTGCGTGTGTGTATTTGTTTTTTCCCACAAACATGAACTTCCTCTCTTTCTATGTTCTTTTAAAATTCCTCCTTAAAAGTATGTTTTGAAGGTTGTCCCATATTATTAAGTAGTTTTCCAAAACCCAATTTAAATTCCCACGTTTCATTATGTGGATAAAGAAAGCCCTTATTGTTCCAATGTGTGTTTCCTATTTCCCCTATTTTAAACATCTTTGTATATAATTCTTGTGCATATCTCTAATTATCCCCTTAGAATAGACTTCAGAAGAATAATGACAGTGTTTGAGGTTTTTCCAGTTATCAACTGCTGTGTAACAAACCAACCCAAAACCTAGCCATATTAAACAAGCAGCATTTTATTGTGCTCATGGACGGTGTAAGTTAGGAATTCAGTAAAGACATGGTAGGGATGGTTGTTCTCTGCTCCGTGATGTCTGGGATCTCAGTGGGCAGACTCAAAGATTGGGCATAGCTCGGACTATTGGGTGCTGTTCCTTCATGTGGCCTCTCCAGCCTGGTGATCTCAGCGTGGTGGTAATTTCATGACTTGGCGCAGGGATCCAAGAGTATGTCCACTGCACAAGGCAGCTTATGTGGGATTTATGAACTATACTTGGAGGTCACATGGTGTCACTTTTGCTGTATTTTATTGGTTGAAGCAGTTATAATCCTGTCCCAATGTAAACAGAAGAGAATATAGACCCCTACCTCTCAGTGGAAGGGGTGTCAAAGAATTTATAGCCATGTTTTAAAACTACCAGAGAAGTTATAAACCACTTTTAAGATTTCAATGTATATCATCAGGCTGCCCCCCAGAAATGTTATATAAATCAACACTTTTTCTAGGGAGGCTGGGAGTACACTCTCACCCACACTGGATATTACAGTTTCAAGAGGCATTTGTCAATTGATAGCCAAAAGATAAGAGTATCAGGCCATTATAAATTTCAAATATGAAAATACTAGTTAAATTCTGTGTGTATCTTTTTCAGACTCATGTCAAAATTTAATGCGAATTTTTCTATTTTTGGCTTCTTTTTCTTTTTTATTTTTAAAGATTTAATTTATTTATTTGACAGAGATCACAAGTAGGCAGAGAAGCAGACAGAGAGGGGGAAGCAGGCTCCCTGCTGAGCAGAGAGCCCGATGCAGGGCTTGATTCCAGGACCCTGAGATCATGATCTGAGCTGAAGGCAGAGGCATTAACCCACTGAGCCACCCAGGTACCCCTGGCTTCTTTTTCTGTTGGAATAGTCATCTTGTCCTTCATTAATTGGTAGGTGTTATCTACCTATTAAGACTAAAGCCAGGGACGCCTGGGTGGCTCAGTTGGTTGGACGACTGCCTTCGGCTCAGGTCATGATACCGGAGTCCCGGGATTGAGTCCCGCATCGGGCTCCCAGCTCCATGGGGAGTCTGCTTCTTCCTCTGACCTTCTCCTCCCTCATGCTCTCTCTCTCACTGTCTCTCTCTCAAATGAATAAATAAAATCTTTAAAAAAAAAAAAAAGACTAAAGCCAGGTGATCTGACTCTAAGTTGAGTTCTTTCGCTACCACCTTTAACAATTCTAATTAATAAGTATTTTTTAAAAGATTTTATTTATTTATTTGACAGAGATCACAAGCAGGAAGAGAGGCAGGCAGAGAGAGAGGAAGGGAAGCAGGCTCCCTGCCGAGCAGAGAGCCTGATGTGGGGCTCGATCCAAGGACCCTGGGATCATGACCTGAGCCAAAGGGTTTAACCCACTGAGCCACCCAGGTGCCCCTCTAATTAATAAGTATTTTTAAGACTATGTGTTAGGCACTGTTCATTTGTAATCCTGACTCCTTCCAAGCTATGTGGTTCTAACAATCTGTTTAAGCCTCCTGGACTTGGTTCCTCTCCTGTAATACTGGGATCGTAACATTTGTATCTCACTGATTATTGTGGTCATTCAGTAATGTCCACATAGATGTTTAGAAGACGACTTAGGACATACTACATGTCCAGTAGAGGTAAGTGGTTATTCTTGATATTATTTCTGTCATCCTAATGGTCGAAAGTGAGACCTGGACACTTTTAAGTGTTATAGTGATTATCTCGTTCTTTCCCTCGACCAGCTTATAACTGTGTAACTGCTAGTCACGTCAGAGCCATTTGGCTTCTGATTTCTGAAGAGTCATGGTTGCTCTGAGAAAGATTTCATCTTTTGCTTGTTACTTCAACTCGGTTCTCATATTTTCTAGAGGAGGTAAGTCACTAACAACGCAGGATGGGCTTTGGGGAACGGTTGGGGAGGAGGCACTTGACTGGTTGTTGAGACAGTTGGAGGTAATTCCCATCCTTGATTGTCTTGCCAGTACAATTAGAAGGACATGGGGAAGAACTCATTTCTTTGTGAAAGTCCCGAGACAAAAACTAAATTTGACGGCATTTCCCTGGCCTTTCTCATTTGTCTTCCCATCTATCAGACTGATGGCAGAATTGAGCATTGTAGAGAGCAGTGCTGATGAAAGTAAAACTCTTCTTTAGAACACTAAGTCCCAAACGGCCCTCGTTGCTTGGATTCAGGGGAGGCCTTAGAAACCAAAGGCCAGGGCCTGGGTCTGAGGTGGCCAAAGGCAGGGCTCAGCCCACCATCTCTCTCATTCCTCTAATCATGCACCTTCCTCCCAGCCTGGCACAGTCTCTCCATGCTCTTTCCTTTCCGAGCCTCATGGGGGTGTTGGAGTGCCATGTTTGGAGGTATGGGCATTGGGGGGCTGGGTTGGGGGAGGTGGAGTGAGGCCTGGCGGCCTGTCTCTACCATCCCCCGGGGCACTGAACATTTGTTGTCTCCAAAGAGGGCTTCTCTGGCTTCAGCCCAGCTGTCCCTGTGTGATAACCACCACAGCTAATACTATACTGATGAGCCACTTTGGGTCTCCGCCTCACCGCCTCTGATCAGTGTGAAATATGAGTTGGGGAGCTTTCTGTAACAAATGCCCGCTTGACTGAGCCCCTATTCAGGCATCCGGTGTCAGTACTTGACACAGACAGCCGCTCTAGCCAGACAGTGACAGATTCAGCCTCCTGCTCACACTGTCAAGGGACTCCCCCCGACAGGCATGGGCTTGTCACTGGAGTGCCTGGCTGGGTCCTGCCAGGGCTGTGGGCCGCACCTGTGTTTCCAAATGTCGGTGGGCCTGAGAGCCAGCCGCTTCCTCTGCCCTTCTTGTCAAGGTCAGCCGGCCTGATGGGGGAGGGGTGCTCCTGACCTGATCCGGGACTGGCCTCCTCTGTCCTTTGCCCCTGCCTCAGAAGACAGGCCTTTCGATACCAGGGGCTCTAGGACTTACCAAAGACCTGTGAGGAGATCTTGTGTAAAATTAAACAAACAAACAAACAACCATAAACAGACAAGCACACTTGCCTGGGGATGGGTCCAGGCAAGTTTATTTCTTTCAGGTGGCATTTCCAGGTTTCCTTTAACGTGATCTGGCTAGTCTTGATTGAAGATGAAGTGAAGGGAAGAACAAAGCAAGTTAACAGATAGCAAGAGAGAAAGTTCACGTTAGTGGCCACGCTTGAGATTCTGCCAGGGGTGGCCATATGGTGATCGTAATGATGATTTATAAATCAGAAGTTGTAACCTGATGGCCCATGGACTGAATTTGGCACAATGAGTTTTAATTTGGCCTAGAGTGTTTATTTGTTTTTAATAGAACTTAATGCTAATATTTAGAATCTGGACTATTTGACATGCAAATGTGATTTCCGGCCTTTCTTCAAACACGAAGCTCTGGCAACCTTGGACTTGAATAGGGGAAACAACATGGTTGTCCCTACTCCCTTCCAAAAGGGCAGATATTCTTAGTTTGCCACAGTCCTCATGGCTCCCTCTTGTTCAGCCCAAACAGTGTCTCTTATTTCTATCACATGGATGATTCCCGTTGCTCTTCGAGTTGGTGATTCCCTAGTACAAATGCTGACCTTTAATGTTTTACTACTCAATCTTGAGTGAACTCTACTTAGTGTCTTTTTCCCCCCTCCCCCTTCCTGGGATGATATGTGACAGGGCATTGCCTGAATTTTGAAGATGCAAATGCAATTCATATTAGAAAAGAAGAAAAATACTGGTTTTATTGATATGTGAGGACCATAGTCACCCATTACCAGGTCTTAGCTCTTGATTTTAGACAAATGTCTCATAAATGATACACTTTGTGACAACTTTTGGAGTTTCTACTGACAGGGGAAGAAAAATATATGAATAGAAACCCGTTATAGGGGCGCCTGCGTGGCTCAGTGGATTAAGGCCTCTGCCTTCAGCTCAGGTCATGATCCCAGGGTCCAGGGATCGACCCCCAAGTCGGGCTCTCTGCTCATCGGGGAGCCTGCTTCTTCCTCTCTCTCTGCCTGACTCTCTGCCTACTTGTGAACTCTGTCTGTCAGATAAATAAATAAAACCTTAAAAAAAAAAAAACCTGTTATATTATCTCATTTTTAATCCTTACAAAAATCCTTCCAAGTTAACAATGGAGTCTCCTTTCCATGAGTGAGGAAATGGGGCTCACTCAGAGTTAAGGCCCTTTCTCAGTGTTTGAAAGCTGGAAATGAAGAGAACCAGAACTTATATTTATGTAAAAGTCTTTGCTCTTTTCTACAGCATACTGCCCTAACCAATAGAATCCTGTGTCATCTATGTGAGCTGAAATTCACTGGAGGGAATTTTACTGTTCACTGTTGAGGGAAAGTGTACTACCTTTTTAAAAATAGGCATGCATTTGGAAGCATATTTTTTGTTTTGCCTTGTTTTATTTTGTTTTGTGGGGAGGGGCAGAGGGCAAGGGAGAAGAAGAAGTTTAAGCAGATGAGCACAGAGCTTGACCTGGGGCTGGGTCTCAGGACCCTGAGATTAGGAGCAGAGCCACAACCAAGAGTCAGACACTTAGCCAACTGAGCCCCCAGATGCCCCTGGAAGCACATGTTTAAGAGTCTTCAATAATAATAATTTTTAAAAATCCAAAAAGGCCTTGTTCATGATGGTGATATTTTTCCCCTAATTTTTTTAATCCACATGATACACAGATTAAAATGGTACTTGATTGATTTCAACAATGAAAGAAGTCTGAGAGACTTGAATAAACTGCTTCATAAACCACTGGGCAGGATGGGATCAGAATCATTAACACAGCTTCACCTTCTACCTGTCTAACCTTTGAATATGAATATTAGCCAAGATACTAGGTGTGTTATAACCACTGCATTTCTGTGGTCTCTATCTAACTATGCCCATTGGTTGTCCCCCGTTCTACAGGGGGAATACTGGAAAAATCTCCTGAACACTTGTTTGACCAAAGAATAACTTTAGAAGTGCTCCTGCAAACGATGGCTGAAGAAGGTCATTAGTACTTCTGATAGCTGTAAATAAGTTGTTTTGCAGGGACAGTTATGGGGTGGATCACTTATGGTTAAGTGGCGTGATATAGCCCAAACAACTCATGGATAAGGCATGCTGAAACCTCTCACTACAGATTCAAGTGCAGTCATCTCATATCCTCTCTTTCCCTTCCCTAGAGATATAAAGGATTAGAATTATTAGAAAAGCTATGCTTGCCCTAGATTTCCTCTCTGCTGGTTAAGTTACAGGCCAGGCTGAACCCAATACTTTCGGTGCTGATACCTGCCATATTTCCTTGTGGGCTGCTTTGTCTTTGACAGCAATCCTACACCTCGCTGTTCCCAGGGTTCATCTTGGTCATTTTCTTATCGCTTCCTTTCTGTACCTTCCAGGGTGATTTTGTTAAAAAAAAAGAGAGAGAGAGAGAGAGTGAAAGAAAGAAAGAAAGAAAGAAGCACCCATATCTTTAGCTACCACTTAAAAGCTGTTGACTCCTAAAGAATACAGCCTCAAATGTCTTCTCTCGCCTGAGCTGGAGCCCTGTATTACCTGCTACTCATAAAAACCATCCCCTTGGGTATTTCACAGGTTTCTCAAAAACAACAGGCTTTTAAACTAAGTTCATTACCTGCCTCACTGTCTCACCTGCTCTGGTCTGTGCATGTCTTACTTATGTGAAGTGTGTTTCAAACTTCATCACGCATAAATTCTGACTCATTAAAATGTCTGGGATGGGGTGAGGAACTGACATTGTTTGCAGACACCTCTAGCAATTCTGGTGTTGGTGGTTCACGTACAACACAGAGAAAAGCAGCTGTGTGAATATTCCTGTCTCCATCTGGTCTCAGGAGCTAGAAATCTTAGAATTACTGTAGACTTACTTCTTCTGCTCAACCAATGTCCCAAGGGAGACTATGTCCTGCTGATTCTACTTCTCCGTGTGTTTCAAACCAGACCCTTCTTTGCTAGTCCCACTGTTGCTCCCTTCCTTTATATTAGATAGCCCAAGCATCTCCTTCTTTCTCCTTCACTTACTCTTGTTCCCCTTTCATCTGCTTTCTACCAGACCACCAGAATGATCTTTCTCCCATCCAAGTACTAACCAGGCCCAACCCTACTTAGCTTCCGAGATCAGACGAGATTGGGTGCGTTCAGGGTGGGATGACTATAGACTAGAATGATCTTTCTAAAATGCAAATATTGGCTTGGTATTTCCCATCACAAAAGTTTTTGGTGTCTCTCTCTTCTAAAGCATAAAGACTAACCTCCTTAGCATGGCCTATTAATTCTTTTGAGATCAGGCCCTGACAGATACCTCATTTCACCTCTTGGCCATCTTTCATTTCAACCCATATTCCAAAGATGTTAAGCCATTTGTAAGCCTGAACATTTTTAGTCTCTGTATTCCCTGTGCTATTATGCAGGTTTATCTTTTTGCTTCTTATACCCTTCCTTTTCCTTGGCTGGCTAAATTTTACTATGTCATCCAGTGAACCAAGTCAAACATTTCCAATTTAGAGCAGACTTCCATAATCTTCCATAATCTTTGCTGACTGACTTAAAGACTTCTCTGGTTAAATTTCTCTAGATCTCTGGACCTATAGACATCAGAGTATTTATCACAGAGTGTTATATTTATTGGTTTATTTCTTTAAAACTAGAATGTGAGTTTCTTGAGAACCTTGACTATGTCTTCAATTTCTCTTTGTCTAATATAGTGCCTGACTTTTACTGGGCAGGCAAAAGATTCTTGCTAATGAACGAATGGCCAAATGGTTTTAAATAACTTGGTAAAACTTTAGCCACATTAAGATTCAGAATGAAGAGAAATATTCTGTTGTTATTAGCCTTTCAGTAATGGAATGTTCCCTTCAGTTTCATTTCGTTTCTCCCAACAATGGGGAGGTACATTTGAGGATCACCTAATTACCTAGTCATCCTTCCCCAAATTCTTTTACCATGTCCTACTTAGTAGAGTATGAAAAGGAAGGTGATGTTCTACTGCTAAAATGGAGAGCCTTCAAGATGATTTTAAGAACGTATAACACTCCATGCAATACGTGCCCTCCTTATCACCCATCACCACGCTAACCCATACCTCCATCTCCCTCCCCTCTGAAACCCTCAGTCTTTTTCCCAGAGTCCATAGTCTCTCACGGTTCATTTCCCCCTGTGATGTACCCACCTTCATTTTCCTTTTCCTTCTCCTACATCCCCCATGCTATTCCTTATGTTCCACAAATAAGTGAAACCGTATGATAATTGTCTTTCTCTGTTGGACTTTTCACTTAGAGTAATCTCCTCCAGTTCCATCCCTGTTGATGCAAATGTTGGGTATTCATGCTTTCTGATTGCTGAGTAATATTCCATTATGTATATGGACTATATCTTCTTTATCCATTCATCTGTTGAGAGTCATCTCGGCTCATTCCACAGTTTGGCTATTGGGGACATTGCTGCTATGAACAATGGGGTGCATATGGCCCTTCTTTTCACTACATCTGTATCTTTGGGATAAATACCCAGTAGTGCAATTGCCAGGTCCTAGAGTAGCTCTATTTTTAACTTTTTGAGAAACCTCTACACTGTTTTCCAAAGTGGCTGCAGCAACTTGCATTCCCAGCAATAATGTGAGAGGGTTTCTCTTTCTCCACAACTTCTTCAACCTTTCTTGTTTCTTGCCTTGTCAATTTTTGCCATTCTAACTGGTTTAAGGTAGTATCTCAATGTGGTTTTGATTTGAATCTCCCTAGTGGCTAATGATGTTGAACATTTTTTCATGTGTTTGTCATTTGCAAATATCTTCTGCCATTTTGTGGTCTGTCTCTTAGTTTTTTTTTTTGTTGTTTTTTTTTTTTTTTTTAAAGATTTTGTTTATTTATCAGAGGCGGGGGAGAGAGCAAGCACAGGCAGGCAGAATGTCAGGCAGAGGCAGAGGGAGAAGCAGGCTCCCTGCTGAGCAAGGAGCCCGATGTGGGACTCGATCCCAGGACGCTAGGATCATGACCTGAGCCGAAGGCAGCTGCCTAACCAACTGAGCCACCCAGGTGTCCCTGTCTCTTAGTTTTGTTGACTATTTCCTTTACTGTGCAGAAGGTTTTATCTTGATGAAGTCCCAGTAGTTCAGTTTTGCTTTTGTTTCTCTTGCCTTTGGAGACGTGTCTTGAAAGAAGTTGTGGCCAATGTCGAAGAGGTTACTGCCTATGTTTTCCTCTAGGATTTTGATGGATTCCTGCCTCACATTGAGGTCTTTCATCCATTTAGAGTTTATCTTTGTGTCCAGACATCATTTTTATCTAAATATTGTGAGGATCTCTTTGGCTCTCCTGTTTCTTCTTGAGAATAATCAGTCAACATTCAGTCGCAATGAACAACCCTAAAGACTCTGTGATTGTGTCACAGGTTTAGTGTACAAAGGTGAACAAGACACTCTTCCTGTCACAGAATACGCCAGCATGTTCACAAGCAACCTAGCTTTTAGAAGTCCCTTGTTGGCAATTTATCAAAATCCTTCTCTGCATCAAACAAGTAAGATCAGAGTTGGGAGTCAAGATGAAAAAAAAAAAAAACCTTTTGCTTTCTTTTGTGTGAGAAAAATTCCTTTAAGGAAAGGTGACATCTGCAATGTTTTAAGTGAGTCTATACCATTGGTATGCGGCTCCTCATTTGTTTTTTTTGGAAAAGCATTTCAGAGGGCAAGTGTGTTTGCTTGATACAATGAAGATGACCCTAGAAAAGGTCATGTTCCTAGAATCAGAAAACCAGTGTGGCGTTGGTCCAACCAAGGCCTTTGGATGGAGGGCCATATGGAAAGAGCTGCCTCGGTGCACAGGCAGAGTTTGAAGAGGCTAGAGAGAGGGCACAGGTGTCTTTCTGAGAGCATTCTCGGTGGAACTAGGTGATCAAGGACATGGTAAATAGGATTTGGTAGGGGATATCTCTGGTTACTTAGGAATTGCATCATGTGTAATCGAATCATATTTTAGATTTTTTAAAAAGATCTTATTTATTTATTCAACACAGAGAGAGAGAGATCACAAGTAGGCAGAGAAGTAGGCAGAGAAAGAGGAGGAAGCCGGCTTCCCACTGTGCAGAGAGCCCGATGCAGGTCTTGATCCCAGGACCCTGAGATCATGACCTGAGCCGAAGGCAGAGGCTTAACCCACTGAGCCACCCAGGCGCCCCCATATTTTAGATTTTGAAAGTATGCCATTCCTCTAGTTTAAAACCATTTTTCAAAAGAACTTAGTTGAGGCTAGTCTATGAAAGAGCACAGAACAGTTGATTTAAGTAAAGGAGAAGAATATGGAACCATCCATTATGTTTCTTAGCCTCACATCAAAACATATTTGTTTATTTATGATTTTTTTTCCCCAGAGAGCAATGATTTTGTTGTTTTCTCCATAAAATACATTTATGTCACTGATGAGTTGGCTACAGACTCTTTCTCTAAATAGAGTGTTCCTTGAATATGATATTACCCATTCACACATCTGGTGTTTTCAGGATATTTCTGGAGGCTAAGTTGCTCTGTAACTTCCTACGCTGGGGAGCAGGACACAGTGAAGCGTTTCCAGCATTGCTCTCTCCTGAGGGAAGCTGTCTTCTGGGTGACCATGGGTGATTAGATAATGGAAGGCAAAGATCTTTTCTGGCATGGAGCTGGGCCCCAAGGAACTGTGCTGTTGGTCCTCACCACGGAGCTGGGAGAGCCTCTGTCAGGGAGTGGAAATCAGCTTCTTTTAGAACTCGGAAAGCCTCATAGAAATGCTTTGAAACACTGGAACTTACGTTTTTAAAAAAATTAATGATAAATTTTAACACTCCTTCTTGTCAGTGCCAGAGACCAGGTGTTGGGATCCTGGGTAACTTTATTAACTCAGTACTTCCTACTGACCCAAAGAGCCATGGAACATCACTCACTGCTGTGGGACCCCTCAACCAGCTGGTGCCAGATAGTTAGGGGCGTCTGATTGTGTGCCCTCTGTCCAGCCCCCATGGCACTGACTTCCCTCTTCTCCCATGTCACTGTGGCATGGGAAAGAACTAGGAGTTGGGTTCAGCTTCCAGATGGAATATTTGTAAAATAGCCAATCCATTCAATTTTACCAAACATAGCAATTTAAATTATAATATACCATTAAAATAAATCTGCACAGGAAGCAAATGTGGTATTATGAATTTTTGTCAGTTTTTGTTCTATAGATAATAGTATTATCAATCAATTTGTCATATATTGCTCAATAGATCAGCAAAAGAACTTAGAGGAGAGTGCCCAGGGTTTCTCTTGTTGCTCTTTATTATGCTAAACCAGAAAGGAGTGTTCAACATTCCTAGTACCCTAGTACTCCTAATACCCTCAGGGTACTAGGGTAGCATAACAGTCTGTTTGTCCATGCCTATCGTTTAACTGAGAATAAAAGAAAATAGAAAGAACAATGTGAAATCCTTAGGGTGGGTCCCTACATAATATGATAGACCCAGCAGAGGTGGGTAAAGATGGGGTTTCTTCTGGAGGAGTCAATGAATTTTAGTCTGATTTGAGGGCAGAATCTTAAGCAGTCTGTCCCCAAAGAAGAAATTATCCCCTTCATGGTAGATTCTTGAAATTCTGGTGTTTATGAGCTCTTTCTGGGGAGTTTAGGGATCTGGGTTTACTCAAGCTGGGATTCTGATTGTCAAATAAGTATTCACTTAACTTCTATACTTCTATGGGCTCCATTCCCTTATCTTCCAAAAAAAAAAAAAGAACATTGAATTGGATGCTTTAGATCCTTTCTTTATCCAAAGTTTACCTTCTATTCACTTTTGATGTGGATTCATTTTTTCTATCACTCCCTTCCTTAGATTCTTACAGAATACATACTGACGTTTCAAGCACTATGGTAGGTTGAGGGATATGTCTGCAATTGGGAATAGCAGAGCTTGGCTTCCAAGGATCCCAACATAGAGTATCTGTGTTGTCAGTGTGTGTGGGATGATAAATGATACAGATAAATGAGTGACAAGTACACAGCGTAATACATGGTAATCTATAAGAAGTACAGAGTGCTTTCAAAATCAAAGGAGGGATACCTCACTTAGTCTTAGGAGCAGAGAAAGAGAGATTCTAGGAAGAGGAATGGACTTTTTTTTTTTAAGATATTATTTATTTATTTGACAGGCAGAGATCACAAGTAGGCAGAGAGGCAGGCAGAGAGAGAGGAAGAAGCAGGCTCCCCACTGAGCAGAGAGCCCGAAGATCCCAGGATCCTGGGATTATGACCTGAGCCGAAGGCAAAGGCTTTAATCTACTGAGCCAACCAGGCACCCCAAGGACTTCTAATTTCAGCCCTGCAAGAGTTCTGCTGAGCAAGAGGATGAAGGGTTGGAGCTGCAGAGTGGGTCATATCCAAGGGAATGGGTTTGCATGAGGATTGAGAGAGAGAGAGACAGAGAGGGAATGAGTGATATTCTTATGGGGTTGGAGGAAGATCTGCATGAAATCCAGCACACAGACAGGGAGGGAGGAAATGGCAGGAGACAGCTGGAAAGTATGGTGAGCAGGTCGTAAAGTGTGTTGTACTTTGCACCTTGGGGTTTGGGTGTTATTCTGAAGACTGGTGGAGAATGGGGGCTTGTAAAGCAGGGAAGTGGAGCTCTCAGCACTTTGCTTTAGAAGGATCTTTGAATACTCTGTGTAGAGGGTATTATGGGGCTGGGGAGGGGGCTTGGAAGGCTAGACTGGAGGGGAAAACTAGAGAAGATGCTTCCATTTCTTGACAGGGCCACCAGCTGTGTAATTGGAGCTTTCCAGGCTGGTGGACACAGGCTGTTGAGCCAGGAGTGAGTGATGAGAGGGTACCAGATGCTGCTGTGTAAACCTGGACCCCTTCTGAGGGTGCCTCAGCAGGCAAGGGAGGAGCTGTTCACTGCCTCTTCTAACCTGGGTGCTAACTGAGGCGTGTCTCCTGTCCAGATTGGGGCTGGCATTTGCAGCCTCACCAGGAGTGAAGAGAAAAGAGCCAACTCCCTTGTAGGCTGATGGGAAGGAGCTGAGGCTCTACAGGACACCATCAGTCAGGATTTGCTCATTGCCTGGCTGAGTTGTCCAAGCAGGCCCATATGCCTCACAGTTCCTGTCCATGCCCTTGAATGACCTTGCCACTCTCAGCTTTTACTTTGTTGATTCATTTAGTACTTGAACTTTCCAGAGAATACACAATCTTCTTCTTTATTGGAGTGGACATCCTGGTCATGCTTGCAAAGAGTTGCAGAGGCATGGACTAGGGACCTGCGAGATACCCTGAGAGAGCAGACTTACAGAGGAAACCAGGCTTGGTTGCATGTCTCAGGGCCCTCCTGTGTCCTGAAGAAGAGCACAGGTGTGAGAACACTGATATTTGGCGGCTGTACCACATCCCATTCACACCACATGGAGAGCAGCAAGTCTGGTAAGGTGGGCTGGGGTTGGGAGATGAGGATTGGCAGTGTCTCTCCCCAAGAGCAATCAATGCTTGTATCTCTTTCCTATGCTTCTGGGCCTGAGGCATAACCATTGGGTATTAGTCCTTAAAGGGCCTGTGCAATACCCAAGGAAAGCCTGTGCTTTCCAAAGGGGCTCTGTGAATGTGTTATCTTGGATTGCATTTTGTCTGTCACCATTACATGTAACTGTGTGTTTAACTCCCTCAGTAGGCTGTAATTCCTTGAGAAAAGCAAATGCTTGTACCCCTCCTGGTTTTCCTGGAAGCAGTAAGCAGGGTGCCTTGCATTTAGGACATGCCCAATAAATGCCTCTTGGACTACCAGGGACTGTGCACCACAGGCTTAGGTTTGCTCACTCAAGTTTTAAGTGTCTAATAGGGAAGGGTGGTCCTGTAGTTAGGTATGCTACCATCATCAGTTATTTGCTTTAAATTACTAGATTCTAACCTTTGATGGCTTCTTAAGATTGATGAGATCCCAGACACAGAACAATTTCTGAGGGCCTCAAAGCACACAGCCATGGGCAAGGCCATGAAAAGCATGGTTACACGTGTTTACAATGGCCTTGGAGACCATTTACTACTGATGGTTAGTCGTCATATCACAGCATGTTCCCCACATACCAGGCCTCAGGGTCAGGCCCCTTGTTCAGGCTTTACATCTAGCATCTCTGCTAATCCTTGCCACAAACTTTGAGGATAATACTGCTCTTTTTAATATGCAGATACCTATGCCCAGTGAAGATTATAGCTTCTGTTCAAGCTTACGTCATATTAAAGGTGGGGCTCAGATCTAGATCTGCTTGACTCCAAAGCTTTTCTCCTTTCATTATTAGCTTCACCAATAGTGTTAGTAGGATGGGGTCCTGGGTAGGTGGGCTAGCATTACTGGAAGCTTCACTGGCTCTGGAGGACCAAGGATAGGCATGTGTGTGGGAATTTGCTTCCTGGAAGATGCCAGAGCAAGTAGAAGACTACCACAAACTCCAGACCTTCTCTTCCTAGCCATGGAATAATGGCATGTGGTCACCATAACTTCCTGGTATGCCCAGTTATGATCTAGAACAGAAGGAAGAGATGTAGTTGTGGCTGAGGGGCCATTTTGGGGCAGGACAGTAGAAAATAATTGTGTGTGTGTGTGTGTGTGTGTGTGTGTGTGTGTTATAGAGATAGAAACAGCAACCTTAGAGTTTGGTGAGTCTGAGCAGGTACTACCTTGTCTGTACGAAAGAGTCGCACATTAGAGTGAGTAAACCACAGCCTATGGAGCAGAGAGGCTGTTTCCCCTACAGGGTTTACCCAGACTGAGGGGTTGAAGGGGAGAAGCGGCAGAGAAGGGGAATGTATAAAAATCAGGAAGTCTAGAAATAGTAAGGGATAAAGCAATCCAAGAGCCACTGATTGATTGTGTTGTTGAAATAATCTGTGTTTCAGCCTCTGAGCCCTTCTGACAGGTAGAATCATTCCTTCCTCTTTGGGCAATCAGTACAGGAAAAGACAATATTTTCAAATGTACTCAGTTTGGCAGAATTGTATGAACCCATAGTGTTATTACTATAATGTAGCAATCTTTGCTTTGCTTTTCCAATAACACTGGTATTTTCTTGTGAATAAAGGCAAGAAGTTGAGACACAATTTTCCCAAAATTCTGGGGTTTTTTTTTTTTTGAAAAGTAAAAGATGCTCTTCATTGTCACATTTAATGATTCTAGTGAAAGTTCCCCGACCCCCAAATTCCCTATTGACTATGTTTTAGAAGATAAGGGGAGAATTATAGAACTGAACATATAGCTTTGATTTGTCTGTTTATATTATTTTTTCTCAATGGGAGGGAGAGGGCATTTCTGTTTTAAAAGAACTTGGAAAACAAACCCCCAGTCTAATTAAAGGCAATTTCCTGGTGTTGTCAGACATCATTTCTTAGAAATCATTGCCATTGGCTGAAGAAATGGTTGAAATTCTCTTGGGAATATACCAGCAGCCCTGAATTAGCTATTTCTATCTGCATCAAGAGCAGGTCCTATTCCCTTTCATTGGGGTAGGCTTAATTCATCCAGGGAGGCTGCCAGTGGTCACTTGCAGTAATGGCTCTGACATGATCAAGGCCACCATGAAAGAGAAAAAAAGGAACAAAGAAGATATATTGCAATCATGCAGCAGAACAAATGATTATAGCCTTACCTGGCTTCACTACTATTCCCCCTAACAAGACAAATGTGGCAAGAATTGATCTGTTTACAAAGAGACAACTTTAGACTCTAATGACCCATTCTTGGCTCACCACGTACCCTAGACTCATTAGATCCATTTCAGCCTTCTTTCTCCTTTGTTGGAAAAGCTCTCAATAGCATTGCTGACTGAAACAACTCGAATTAGTGAGTTGGTTTTTGAGGTTCTGTTATTTGGTTGGTCTCCGCATCATTCATTTAATGGAGTTGAGTTAAAGAAAATTGCACGAGATCTAACCTCCCCAAAGACATAAACGTGAAACATACTTTATGATTGCATTTTGGGTGCATTTTTCAAATGGGATTTCCTATTTTGAAGTCCTTTTCAGACTGAATAAAATCCATCATTCTGAACGGCTGCAGTTAGAGCAAGCAGATCTCATTTGGATCACCTCTTATAGGCAAATGTCCATCTGTAACTTGGGTTTGGAATCGTCACTTGGTCCTTTTCTGTAGAACCTGGTCATCGGCATACCTCAGACATAGGTTTTTAGGGGGAGAAAATCTGTGCTCCTGAGATGGGAACTATCTTGAAGTTTTGCTCTGAGAACACTATGGGTGCTTCTTAACCATTCTCTTACAACCACTGAAATGATTCTTAGCTCAGAAGTGGATATATAGGAATTGTATGAATGCGAGCTTCAGCTTTATGCTGCTTCAAGTTCAGTGGGAGCCTAGGGGCAAGAATGCATCTGTGACATCAGCAAAATAAAACACTTCTTTTATTCAAAGGTACCATCAAGGATGTGAAAGGACACTCCACAGAAGGGGAGAAAGACTTTGCAAATCATACCTCTGATAACCAGGCTTGTACCTAGAATACATAAGGAATTATTACAATTTAATAATAAAAATGTAACCCAATTAAAAAATGGACAAAGGATCTGAATGGACATTTTTCCAAAGAAGATACACAAATGTCCAGTAAATCCAGGAAGTGTTCAACATCAGTAGCCATCAAGGAAATGCAAATGAAAATCAAGTGAGATAATGCTTGATACTCTCACTAAGACGACTTTAGTCAAAAAATAGTGTTGATGAAGAAGTAGAGAAATCAGAACCCTCATATATTGCGGGTAGATATCCAAAATAAAGCTTTGGAAAATAGTCTGGCAGGTCTTCAAATGGCAAAACAGAGAGATTAAAAAAAAACAGTCAGTTGGAAATCTCGAAGGGAGAACAAGACAAACATTATATGTGAAATTCCAGTGTTCAAACTTATGATTTGACCAAGCATGGTTATCTCTCAGAATGGCGTGGCATGGTGCAGAGGAATTGTCTTTCAGTGCTTTCTGCTTTTGTAACCAAGGAGAAAATTTTGTAGGAAGTCTGGGAGCTAAATAATCCCAGGAATGGCCAAAGCACGTAGTGCCCAGACTGAGAACTGAAAAGGAAGGAAAAACAAACGGAGAGGAAGGATCCATTTCTGAGGTGCAAGAAGCCTTTGAATTTGGTGTTTTTGAGACACCCCATTCCAGAGCCTGGTGGTGACTTTTTGCAAGCCTGTTTGTCTGCCGATGCGAGATAAAGAATCAAAGCTCTGCCCACGGCTACTTTCCTTAAACCTATACCTTACTGGAGGTTTTTGTGTCACCTGCCTCTGTAGTGTGTTCGGGACAGAAATTGTTAAAAAGAAAATACAACAGCGAGTCTACGGGCCCAGACAACATTGGAAATTGTCCAGGCATCCTGAGGAGCATACACAAAAGAGATGTTGAAAGCAAGGCTTCATTTTGAAAGAAAACCCTTAAGGGAACACGTTTTCAGATTCTTTAAAAAGTCTTTGTTTGGCACATGAAAGTGAAATGACCAGAGGGAAGACTGAAGAAGTTAGACGGAGCTGAAGTCCAAACTTGAGGGCAGTTCCCTGTTTGCTGTTCTTCCTTATTGTCTTCCTCCTTGGATCAGCTCTCCTGTTTCCATGTATTACTTGAGTGATTGATGAGTGAGAGAAAAGAACCTCAGAAGAAAGTGGCACAAAATCCCTATCAGTGAATCAGATTTAAATAGCACCCAGGTGGCTGGCAAAGAAAAAAAAAAAAAAGTCCAATAGCACAATCAGTCAGAAACCTGCTGTAGCTGAGAAGCACAGTTTATGCTGCGTATTAAGCAAAGGAGTAAGGATTATTGGAATTTTTGCCCTCCTACCCTCTCTCTTTATTCGGTACAAGTGTGTGTTTGAAGAGCTTAATTAAAAAATGTAAAAAGTACTGGGGGAGATGGAAACAGAAGTCCTTCAGAGCCAAAGCTCAAAGCTTCTTGCCGTATGCTTTCCTAATATGGCTTATCTATGCCGGTTGCTTGTAGGCATATTGTTTTATTAATTGGTGTTGGCTTTTCTGCATGCTAATCAGTGGATACAGGCAGATATTAATGTTAATTAGTGTTCGGTTAAAAACACAAAACAAAAACAAAAACCCTTCTCACAGGAGGCAGCCTTTGGAATGTGCATTTGTAGTTAAATTGGCCCACTTGGGCTGACCTCTAATGACGTTAACAGACAATTTAGATTAGCATAATATCCTTTGTACCGTAGATGTTTCTACAAAGGACTTTACACCAGAACTATAGAAAAGTCAAGTGGCCTATAAATATTTTCCACACATGTTGAAATAGTTGTTGGCAGGTTGTGCTTTTAGTCTTTGGGACAGTAGGGGTGATTCCACTGTATCTCATTTAAGTGAGACACAGAGAAACAGGTGGACACCTGTACTCCGAGGTCATATTTTCGTACCCACCTTAGGCCTCTGGTACACCTACCACCTGCTGATGGGGAGTTATTTCTGGAGTGGGATCTAGAGAACTTGCATTCCAGACATTGGCACTTTGATCATGAACACATCCCTTATTATCTTTTGAACTCTGGTTTCCCTTTTTGAAGCAAGAATATTGGACCAGCTGAACCCTTGCATCCTTTCCAGTCCTTAGGGTTCACTGTTCTATGATTCATATGCCACTGCCTCAGGACTACCATTCTTAGAACGGGTTAGGTCTAATCACACAAATTAAAATGTAGATGAAGTAAAGCATATGGGTTAAGGACCTTAAGCTTACCTTTGTTTTCCTTAATAAAAAAGGAAAATAAGTTTGCACATGCACAGATATATAAATACCACATACACAACACATTAATAGTCTTCTTAATTAGTGATTGCAGATAAATTTTCACTGCAATTAGCCCATTGATTTTTGACTCATAAATTTCACCAGCATGCAAACCACTAGCTCACCAAACTCAACTACTATCAGTCCCTTTCTCAATTAACAACCAATTATTGTGGACCAATATGGGTTCACATTGTGCTAGTAACTCTAGGGCAGTTGAAGAAATTTAAAACAGTCCAATCCAGAACAATTCAGTGCTACATTTTTTGGTATTAATTGTATATATAATAGGGTTTCAAGAAAGAGGGAAAAATAGAAAATGGTCCTATTTTAGAGGAAGTACCATTGGGTTCACGGCTCATGAGTTGAACTCTAAACATTGAGGGGGTTATGGGCATTCTAGTAGGAGGATGGAAGACATAAACATGAGCAAATGAATGGAGATGGTACCAGTCATGTGCGCAAACTATGTTGCTATTGGACACCACTGTAAAGGTGCTTTGACTTGAGGGGGTGGCCAAGATGGACATGGTGTTTTGAAGCAATCCCCAGAGAGTGTGCAGAATGAATGTTCATGCCCTGAAATTACTTCCTCTACAGAACATTTCATATGCTCCCAGTTGGCATTAAAGGATGCACTACATGCTTTTTTATCATTTCTTTTTTATTTATTTATTTTTAATTTATGTTTTGAATGATTGATTTTTAAAATTTTAATTCAAGTAATTAACATATACTGTATTATTAGTTTCAGAGATAGAGGTCATTGATTTAGCAGTCTTATATAATACTCTGCTCATACATCACTTGCCCTCCTTAATGTCTATCACCCAGTTACACCACTCTGCCTCCCCTCCAGGAACCCTCAGTTTGTTTCCCATGATTAAGAGACTCCTGATTTGTCTTGCTTGATGTTGTCTTTTCTTATTTTCCCTCTTTTTCCTTATGATCATTGTTTTGTTTCTTAAATTCCACATATGAATGAGATCATATGATAATTGTCTTTCTCTGATTGACTTATTTCAGTTACATAATACCCTGTAGTTCCATTTACTTCCTTGCAAATGGTAAGATTTCATTTTTTGGTTGGCTGAGTAATTTTCCATTGTATATTTTTATATCATCTTCTTTATCCATTCATCTGTTGATGGACATCTGGGCTCTTTCCCTAGTTTTGCTGTTGTGGATATTGCTGCTATGAATGTTGGGGTGCATGTGCTCCTTCAGATCACTACATTTGTATCTTGGGGGGTAAATAGCTAGTAGTGCAATTGCTGGGTCATAGGGTAGCTGTATTTTCAATTTTTTGAGGAATCTCCAAACTATTTTCCAAGTGGCTGCACCAGCTTGCATTAGCCCCAACAGTGTAGGAAGGTTCACCTTTCTCTGCATCTTTGCCAACATACATCACTTCCTGACTTGTTAATTTTAGCCACTCTGACTAGTGTGTGGTGGTATCTCATTGTGGTTTTGATTTGTATTTCCCTTATGCTCAGTGAATTGAGCATTTTTTCACAAGTCTATTGGCCATGTGTATGTCTTCTTTAGAGAAATATCTGTTCATGTCTTCTGCCCATTTCTTTTCTTTTTTAAATTTTTAAATTTTTTATAAATCCCACTTGGTCGTGGTGAATGATCCTTTTAATGTACTGTTGAATCCTTTTGGCTAGTATTTTGGTGAGAATTTTCTCATTTGTGTTCATCAAGGATATTGGTCTGTAGTTCTCTTTTTTGATGGGATCCTTGTCTGGTTTTGGGATCAAGGTGATGCTGGCCTCATCAAATGAGTTTGGAAGTTTCCCTTCCATTTCTATTTTTTGGGAAACAGTTTCAGGAGAATAGGAATTAGTACTTCTTTAAATGTTTGGTAGAATTCCCCCGGGAAGCCGTCTGGCCCTGCGCTTTTGTTTGGAGATTTTTAATGACTGTTTCAATCTCCTTACTGGTTATGGGTCTGTTCAGGCTTTCTATTTCTTCTTGGTTCAGTTGTGGTAGTTTATATGTTTCTAGGAATGCATCCATTTCTTCCAGATTGTCAAATTTGTTGGCGTAGAGTTGTTCTTATAATTTTTGTATTTCTTTGGTGTTGGTTGTGATCTCTCCTCTTTCATTCATGATTTTATTTATTTGGGTCCTTTCTCTTTTCTTTTTGATAAGTCTGGCCAGGGGTTTATCAATTTTATTAATTCTTTCAAAGAACCAGCTCTTAGTTTCGTTGATTTGTTCTATTGTTTTTTTGGTTTCTATTTCATTGATTTCTGCTCTGATCTTTATGATTTCTCTTCTCCTGCTGGGTTTAGGGTTTCTTCCTTGTTCTTTCTCCAGCTCCTTTAGGTGTAGGGTTAGGTTGTGTACCTGAGACCTTTCTTGTTTCTTGAGAAAGGCTTGTACCGCTATATATTTTCCTCTTAGGACTGCCTTTGTTGTGTCCCACAGATTTTGAACTGTTGTGTTTTTGTTATCATTTGTTTCCATGCTTTTTTTCAATTCTTCTTTAATTTCCTGGTTGACCCATTCATTCTTTAGAAGGATGCTGTTTACTCTCCATGTATTTGGGTTCTTTCCAAACTTCCTCTTGTGGTTGAGTTCTAGCTTCAGAGCATTGTGGTCTGAAAATATGCAGGGAATGATCCTAATCTTTTGATGCCAGTTGAGTCCTGATTTAGGACGGAGGATGTGATCTATTCTGGAGAATGTTCCATGTGCACCAGAGAAGAATGTGTATTCTGTTGCTTTGGGATGAAATGTTCTGAATATATCTGTGATGTCCATCTGGTCCAGTGTGTCATTTAAGGCCTTTATTTCCTTGTGGATCTTTTGCTTGGATGATCTGTCCATTTCAGTGAGGGAAGTGTTAAATACCCTACTATTATTGTATTATTGTTGATGTGTTTCTTTGATTTTGTTATTAATTGGTTTATATAGTTGTCTGCTCCCACGTTGGGGGCATAGATATTTAAAATTGTTAGATCTTCTTGTTGGACAGACCCTTTGAGTATGATATAGTGTCCTTCCTCATCTCTTATTATAGTCTCTGGCTTAAAATCTTATTGATCTGATATAAGGATTGCCACTCCTGCTTTCTTCTGATGTCCATTAGCATGGTAAATTCTTTTCCACCCCCTCACTTTAAATATGGAGGTGTCTTCGGGCTTAAAATGTGTTTCTTGTAGGTATCATATAGATGGGTTTGGTTTTTTATCCATTCTGATACCCTGTGTCTTTTGATTGGGACATTTAACCCATTAACATTCAGGGTAACTATTGAGAGATATGAATTTAGGCCATTGTATTGCCTGTAAGGTGACTGTTACTGTATATTGTCTCTGTTCCTTTCTGATCTACCACTTGTAGGCTCTCTCTTTGCTTAGAGGATCCCTTTCAATATTTCTTGTAGAGCTGGTTTGGTGTTTGCAAATTCTTTCAGTGTTTGTTTGTCCTGGAAGCTTTTAATCTCTCCTTCTATTTTCAATGATAGCCTAGCTGGATATAGTATTCTTGGCTGCATGTTTTTCTCATTTAGTGCTCTGAATATATCATGCCAGCTCTTTCTGGCCTGCCAGGTCTCTGTGGATAAGTCTGCTGCGAATCTAATATTTTTACCATTGTATGTTACAGACTTCTTTTCCCGGGCTACTTTCAGGATTTTCTCTTTGTCACTAAGGCTTGTAAATTTTACTATTAGGTGATGGGGTGTGGGCCTATTCTTGTTGATTTTGAGGGGCATTCTCTGAACCTCCTAAATTTTGATGCTTGTTCCCTTTGCCATATTGGGGAGATTCTCCCCAATAATTCTCTCCAGTATACCTTCTGCTCCCCTCTCTCTTTGTTCTTCTTCTGGAATCCCAATTATTCTAATGTTGTTTCGTCTTATGTTGTCACTTATCTCTCAAATTCTCCCCTCGTGGTCCAGTAGCTGTTTGTACCTCTTTTGCTCAGCTTCTTTATTCTCTGTCATTTGGTATTCTATATTGCTACTTCTTTCTTCTGTCTCATTTATCCCAGCAGTGAGAGCCTCCATTTTTGATTGCACCTCATTAATAGCTTTTTTGATTTCAACTTGGTTAGATTTTAGTTCTTTTATTTCTCCAGAAAGGGCTTTTATCTCTCCCGAGAGGGTTTCTCTAATATCTTCCATGCCTTTTTCGAGCCCGGCTAGCACCTTGAGAATTGTCATTCTGAACTCTAGATCTGACATATTATCAATGTCTGTATCGATTAGGTCCCTAGCCTTTGGTACTGCCTCTTGTTCTTTTTTTTTGTGGTGAATTTTTCTGCCTTGTCATTTTTTCCAGATAAGAGTATATGAAGGAGGAAGTAAAATACTAAAAGGGTGGCAACAACCCCAGGAAAATATACTTTAACCAAATCAGAAGAGATCCCAAATCATGAGGGGGGAGAAAGGGGATAAAATAGGTTCAGAAAGAAAGAAAGAAAAAAAAAGAAAGAAGGAAAAGAAAAGAATAAAAATGAAAACAAATAAAGTATAAAAAAGAAAAAAAAATATATATTAGATAAACTAGTTAAAAAACGTTAAAAAAGAAAAGGGTAAAAGTTTAAAAAATTTTATCAGCATTAGAAAAAAAAATGAAAAAGAAAAAAAATTAAATTAACTGCTAGACTAAAGAATCATAAGGAGAAAGCCATGAGTTCCGTGCTTTGCTTTCTCTTCCTCTGGAATTCTGCTGCTCTCCTTGGTATTGAAACTGCACTTCTTGGTAGGTGAACTTGTTCTTGGCTGGATTTCTTGTTGATCTTCTGGGGGAGGGGCCTGTTGTAGTGATTCTCAAGTGTCTTTGCCCCAGGTGGAATTGCACTGCCCTTACCAGGGACTGGGCTGATTAATCCGCTCGGGTTTGCTTTCAGGAGCTTTCGTTCCCTGAGCGCTTTCCGTAGAGTTCCGGAGGACAGGAATACAAATGCCGGCTTCCTGGTCTCTGGCCCGGAGGAGCCGAGAGCCCGGGGCCCCACTCCTCAGTGCGCCCTCAGAGAACAGCGCCCAGTAACTCCCTTCTGACTGACCTCCGGCCGTGCTCCGAGTTCACTGAGCCTGCAACTGGTTCAAGGTAACCCCGAGCTGTGAGCTCACTCTCAGCTCTGTCTCTGTAGCCGGCTTCCCCATTCTAATACCTGTAAGCTCTGCGACACTCAGACACCCCCAATCCTTCTGTGACCCTGTGGGACCTGAGGCCACGCTGACCCCGTGTGGGCTTCACCCCGGTTTAGCCTCTGGTGCAATGTCCCTCAGCGGAACAGACTTTTAAAAGTCCTGATTTTGTGCTCCGTTGCTCCGCTGCTTGCCAGGAGCCGGCCCCCTCCCCTGGGGTCTATCTTCCCGTCGCTTTGGATTCACTTCTCCGCCATTCCTACCTTTCAGAAAGTGGTTGTTTTTCTGTTTGTAGAATTGCTATTCTTCTTCTCTTCAATCTGCCAATGGATTTGTAGGTGTTTGTAATCTTTAGATAAGCTATCTAGCTGATCTCCTGCTAGCTGAAGTAGTCTCAGCCTGCTACTTCTCCGCCATCTTGACTCCTCCCCTCTTCTGCCCATTTCTTGATTGGATTATTTTCTTGATTGGATTATTTGGTTGTTGAGTTTGAGAAGTTCTTTATAAATTTTGGATACTAGCCCTTTATCTGATATGTCATGTGCTAATATCTTCTCCTGTTCTATCATTTGTCTTTGGTTTTGTCGACTGTTTTCTTTGCTGTGCAAAAGCTTTTTATATTGAGGAACTCCCAGTTTATTTTTTATTTTGTTTTCCTTGCCTCTGGAGACATATCCCGCAAGTAGTTGCTGTGGTCAAGGTCACAGAGGTTGCTGCCTATGTTCTTCTCTATGATTTTGATGGATTCCTACCTCACATTTTGAGTCTATTTTTGTGTATGGTGGAAGGTTCAGTTTCATTCTTCTGAATGTGGTTGTCTCATTTTCCCAATACCATTTGTTGAAGAGCCTTTCCTTTTTCCTTTGGATATTCTTTCCTGCTTTGTCAAAAATTAGTTGACCATAGAGTTGAAGGTCCATTTCTAGACCTTTCTCTATTGTGTTCCACTGATCTATCTGTTTTTGTGCCAGTATCATACTGTCTGGATGATTACAGCTTTGTAATACAGCTTGAAGCCCAGAATTGTGATACCACAAGCTTTGATTTTCTTTTTCAACATTCCTTTGGCTATTCAGTTTCTTTTATGTTCCATACAAATTTTAGGATCATTTGTTTCAGCTCTTTAAAAAAAAGTTGATGCTATTTTGATAAGGATGGCCTTGAACATATAGATTGTTCTAGGTGGCATTTTAACATTTTAAAATGTTCTAGACATTTTAACAATATTGGTTCTTCCAATCCGTGAGCATGGAATATTTTTCCATTTCTTTGTGTCTTCCTTAGTTTCTTTTGTGAGTGTTGTATAGTTTTTTGAGTACAGATCCATTGCCTCTTTGGTTAAACTTATTCTTAGGTATCTTGTATTTTTTGGCACAATTTTAAATGGGATCAACTCCTTAATTTCTCTTTCTTCTGTCTCATTGTCAGTATATAGAAATGAAACTGGTTTCTGTAATTTGATTATATATCCTGCCATTTTGCTGAATTCCTGTATGAGATCTAGCAATTTGGGGGTTGGAGTCTCTTGGGTTTTCCACATAGAGTATCATGTCATCAATGAAGAGTGAGAGTTTGACTTCTTTGCCAATTTGGATGCCTTTCATTTCTTTTTGTTGTCTGATTGCTGAGGCTAGGATTTGTAGTACTATGTTGAACAACAGTGGTGAGAGTGGGCATCCCCACCATGTACCTGAACTTAGGGAAAAAGCTCTCAGTTTTTCCCCATTGAGAATTATATTTGCTGTGGGTTTTTCGTAGATGGCTTTGATGATATTGAGGTAGGTACCCTTTATCCCTACACTTTGAAGAGTTTTGCTCATGAAAGGATGCTGTACTTTGTCAAATGCTTTTTCTGCATCTGTTGAGAGATGGTTCTTGGCCTTTCTTTTAATAATGTAGTAGATCACATTGATTGATTTGTGGATGTTGAACCAACCTTGAAGCACAGGAGTAAATCTCACTTGGTCATGGTGAATAATTTAACGTACTGTTGAATCCTATTGGCTAGTATCTTGGTGAGAATTTTTGCATCCATGTTCATCAGGGATATTGGCCTATAATTCTCCTTTTTGGAGGGTCTGTGTATGGTTTTGGGATCAAGGTAATGCTGGCCTTATAGAGAGTTTGGAAGTTTTCCTTCCATTTCTTTTCTTTTCTTTCTTTTTTTTTTTTTTTTTTGGAAACCGCTGAAGAAGAACAGGTATTAATTTTTCTTTAAATGTTTGGTAGAATTTCCCGTGGAAGTCATCTGGCCCTGGACTCTTGTTTTGTTGGAAGATTTTTTGATTACTGCTTCAATTTCCTTGGTGGTTATAGGTCTGTTCAGGTTTTCTATTTCTTCCTGTTTCAGTTTTGGTAGTTTGTAAGTTTCCAGGAATGTGTCCATTTCTTCCAGTTTGCCTAATTTGTTGGCATACAGTTGCTCATAACATGTTATAATTGTTTGTATGTCTTTGGTGTTAGTTGTGATCTCTCCTCTTTCATTCATGATTTTACTTATTTGGGTCTTCTCTCTCTCTCTCTCTTTTTTAAAATAAGTATGGTTAGTGCTTTATCAATCTTATTAATTCTTTCAAAGAACCAACTCCTGGTTTCATTGATCATTCTACTGTTCTTTTGATTTCTATTTCATTGATTTCTGCTCTAATCTTTATTAATTATCTTCTCCTGCTGGATTTAGGCTTTATTTGTTGTTCTTTCTCCAGCTTCTTTAGGTATAAGGTTTGGTTGTGTATATGAGACCTTTCTTGTTTCTTGAGAAAGCTTTGTATTGCTATATATTCCCCCCTGCCTTAGGAATACCTTTACTGTATCCCAAAATCTTTGAACAGTTGTGTTTTCATTTTCATTTGTTTCTATGAATTTTTAAATTCTTATTTAATTTCCTCATTGACCCATTCATTCTTTAGTAGGATGCTCATTACCTCCATTGTATTTGAGTTCTTTCCAAATTTCCTCTTGTAATTGAGTTCAAGTTTCAAAGCATTGTGTTCTGAAAATATACGGGAATGGTCCCAATCTTTTGGCACCAGTTGAGACCTGATTTGTGACCTAACATGTGATCTATTTTGGAGAATGTTCCATGTTCATTTGAGAGGAAGGTGTATTCTGTTGCTGTAAGGTGAAATGCTCTGAATATATCTGTAAAGTCCATCTGGTCCAGTGTGTCATTCAAAGCCCTTGTCTCCTGGTTGAGCTTCTTCTTAGATGATCTGTCTATTGCAGTGGGGAGGATGTTAAAGTTTTCTACTATTATTGTATATTATCGATGTGTTTCTTTAATTTTGTTAATTAATTTGTTCATAAAATTGGCTTCTCCTGTATTAGAGGCATAAATATTGATAATTGTTAGATCTTCTTGTTTGGTAGACCATTTAATTATGATATAGTGTCCTTCCTCATTTCTTATTACAGTCTTTGGTTTAAAATATAATTTGTCTGCATAAGAATTGCTATTCCATCTTTCTCTTGGTGTCCACTAGTATTATAAATGGTTTTCCACCCCCTCACTAGATCTGGAGGTGTTTTTGAGTCTAACATGAGTCTCTAGCAGACATCATATTAATGGGTTTTTCTTTTTTATGCAATTGGATACCCTGTGTCTTTTGATTGGGGCATTTAGCCCATTTACATTCAGAGTAATTATTGAAAGATATGAAATTAGTGCCATTATATTACTTGTAAAGTTGCTGTTCCTATACATAGTCTCTTTTCCTTTCTGGTCTTTGATATTTTTGGTCTCTCTTTCTGCTCAGTGGGTCCCCTTTAATATTTCTTGCAAGACTGGTTTAGTGATCACAAATTCTTTTTGTTTCTCTTTGTCATGGAATCTTTTTATCTCTTCCTCTATTTTGAATGACATCCTTGCTGGTTAAAGTATTCTTGGCTGCACAGTTTTCTCATTTAGCACCCTGAATTATCATGACAGTCCTTTCTGACCTGCCAGGTCTCTGTGGGTAGGTCTGCTGCCAGTCTATTGTTTCCACCTTTGCAGGTTATGGATCTTTTGTCCTGAATGGCTTTTAGGATTTTTTTTGTCTTTGACATTTGCAATTTTCATTATTATATGTCGGGATGTTTACCTATTTTTATTGATTTGAAGGGCATTCTTTGTGCTTTCTGGACTTGAATGCCTAGTTCCTTCCCCATATTAGGGAAGTTTTCTGCTACAATTTACCCCCAACTCACCTTCTGCCTGCCCTCCTCTTCATTGGTGATGCCAATTATTCTAATATTGGATCACTTTATGATATCACTTATCTCTCAAATTCTCATCATCCAGTACTTGTTTATCTGTCTTTTTCTCCAACATTTTGTCTTCTCACTAATTCTCTCTTCTGCCACACTTAAACTAACAGAGCCTCCATTTTTTATTGTATTTTATTAATATCCTTTTTTAATTTTAACTTGGTTAGATTTTAGTTCTTTTGTTTCTCCAGAAAGTGATTCTCTGGTGTCTCTAATGCTTTTTTCAAGTCCAGTTCCTATCTTTATAATCGTTATTCAGAACTCTAGTGCTTACATTTTACTTGTATCCATACTGATTAGGTCCCTGGAAGTCAGTACTGCCTCTTGTTCTCTTTTTTCAGGATGAGAGTTTCCATCTTGTCATTCTGCCCAGAGAAAAATACATGAATGAGAGAACAAAATATTTAAATGGCAACGACCCCAGAGAAATCTACACTAAACAAATCAGAAGAGCCCTGAATACCACCCTCCCCCCAAAAGAGAATACAATCAGATGAGTGAACAGAACACAGCAATACACTGGATTCTGTATGTATTTTGGTCTGCTTCTTAGAAAACTAGATCCCAAAATTGTAAAGAAATGGAAACTTATATATGTACAAAAATAAAATTAAATATAATGAAAGGGTAGACTATAACTATAAAAATGAAAATTAATGGGGCGCCTGGGTGGCTCAGTGGGTTAAAGCCTCTGCCTTTGGCTCAGGTCATGATCCCAGGGTCCTGGGATCGAGCCCCACATCGGGCTCTCTGCTCAGCAGGGAGCGTGCTTCCTCCTTTCTCTCTGCCTGCTTCTCTGCCTACTTGTGATCTCTGTTTGTCAAATAAATAAATAAAATCTTTAAAAAAATGAAAATTAAAAAAGTCTTAAGAAAAATAGTTGTTGAAATAAGAAATTGGTTGAAAATGAATGATAAAAAAATTAAAATTGAAAGACTGAAGATTCATGTAAACAAAAAAAAACCCTCGTGAATTCTATGTGCTGTATTCCTGTAGCTCTGAAGTTTTGCTGTTCTCATTGATCAGTAAACTTGGTCTTGGCTGGATGTACTTGCTGATCATCTCGGGGGAGGGACCTATTGCTTTGATTCTCAAGTGTCTTTGCCCCAGGCGGAATTGCTCTGCTTTTGCCAAAGGGTCAGGCTAAATAGTCTGCTTCAAATAGCTCTATGTGGCTTTTGTTCCCTGAAGTCTTTCTGTGCCACTTTAGGGAATGAGAATGAAAATGGCAGCCTCCCAATCTTCAGGCTGGAGCCAAGAGCTTGGGGACCTACTCCTCAGTACTCCCCCAGTGAAAAGCAATCAATCACTCCTGGCTCTGTGGTCTCCATCTGCACTCTTTGTTCACTCAGCCTGTGACTGAATATTTCTATCTCAGCCATGTGACCCCTATTTGAGTCTCCAAACCCTGCAGAGTCCCGTGGCATGCTCCCGTGCCACTCCTCCCAGGAGAGTTGGGAAAGTCTATCTGGTTCTGTTGCTTGCTGGGCCCCTGCTTGGAGAGTGGTCACCCAATCATGCTGCAGTTCTCATTTTATGGCAACACCAGGCTGAAAGCCCACTCCTGGGCTTGCTGATTCCAGCCAGCTTCCCTGCTGTGATGCCTGGGAACTCTGCTGCATGCAGACAACCCTACTCTTCCTGTGACCCGAGGGATGCTGAGACAACACTGTCCCATCTAGGATTCTGCACCACTTTACCACCTGAGCACCTTTCAGGCAGGGTCCTCCCTCATGGGAGCAGACCTTTAAAAGTTCTGATGTTGCTCTCAGCTGCTATATCACTTTCAGGTAGCATGCTGATAAGAGGCTCCCTCTTCCCCTGCAGTTTAACCTCCCATATAGCACCTCAGATTCACTTTTGAAAGTGGTCACTTTTCTATTTGTAGAGTTGCAGCTCTTCTTTTCTTAGATCTCTGGTTGAGTTTGCAAGTATTCAGAATGATTTAATGCCTATCTAGATGAATTCCTGGGATCAGACAAAACTAAGGTCTCCTACTCTTCCACCATCTTAGACTTCTCTTCTTTTTCCATTTTGAATTTTTGGGCTGCAATTAATATGATGCTTGCTGAGGAAACCTAAACTATCTAAGACCTACCTTATTCCAGACAATACCCTTTTGGGGTCTTTAAAGGAGATATAATGCACAGAGTGGTCTTTTAAAAATGGAAGGCATGTGATATCACTTCTGTGCTTAAAATCTCTTAATGGACTTCAGTGCCACTCTGAAATGTGAAAAACTTAACCAATATTTTAATCTGTATGACAAGAAAAAGCTGGACATACTGAAAATCAATGACATTTTTGGACCCATGATAGAACTGAGGTCTTTGGGCAACCCCCTGTATGAAATCTGAAGACAAAGATGCATCCAGGGAGTCATGATCAAGATCTATTTCCCTCAAGCAAAAGCTACTGAAGCCATAGACTAGAAGGAAGACTTGAGAGATAATTTTGATGAATTGTTAGAGGTTGAGTCTGGACTGTTTGAGAGTGAGAAACACCTGGGGGATGACACTTTATGGGCTTTACCACCAGGAACCCCATCAGGTTCTCATAGTCAAGATTTGGGAATGATCTCTATATGAATCTGATAGACAAGGGAAGCCTAATTGTTATTAATTTGCCTGGAGTCCTTTCTGTAACTAGAGGACACTCTGCAGGGGAATGGCTTACCATGTCCCTACTCGGGTCAGGTCATTCCTTGCCCCTCAGCTTCCTCTAGCCCATCTCACCTAAGGATGAAATGGTGGTAGTGGTGGACATAGGTGACAGGGCCAGGAAGAGAAGGAAGCTATGTCTCTGGAGAAACAATGTGAAGATCACAGCCCCAAGACAGACCAAGAAGAAGACTTGTAAGTTTTAATTAGAGGATTATGAAACACTGCCCCTTTCTACACTTTACCACCACATCAGTAGAGACCCAGTATAACAGTTGGTCATAGTTGAAAGAGCTTGAAGACACAGACTTTTTATGAGGAGGAGAATATTCAGGGAAGCAAACCTCAGGGGTAGATTGGGGGAGACATAAATAGGGACACTGGCAGACTTTGAAGCTCAGGCACCTATAGCTATAGCAAATGTTAAATATAGCCCAACTCCTAGAAGATTGACATACTCATGTGAAGACCATGTACCTCAGCTCTATTACCTGATACATGAGAAACTTTCAACAGACCATTATAAGGCATGACAAAAGGCAATAGAAAAACAGTCTAAAGGGACAAAGCAATCCTCAGAACCAATGCAGATATGACACACAGTACTGGAATTACCAAATGAGGAATTTGAAATAACATTGTTATATTAGGTAGTCTAATGGGAAAGGCAGACAATGTGCAAAAACAGGCAAGTACTGTAAGCAGAGGGATGGAAAATCTAAGAAAGTGTCAAGAGGAAATACTGGAAATCAAAACAGAAATGAAAAGTGTCTTTGATGAGCTCACCCATAGTCTCAACATGGCCACAGAAGGAATCGGTGAGCTTGAAGATAGGACAATAGAAACTTTCCAAACTGAAATGCAAAGAGAAAAGTGAAAAATCAGAATAGAATATCCAAGAACTGTGGGACAACTTCAAAAGGTGCAATATGAGTAACTAGAATAAAAGAAGGAGAAAAAAGAAAGGAACAAAAGAAATATTTGAAACAATATGGTTGTAAGCTTCCCAAATTAATGACAGATATCAAATCAGCAACCCAGGAATCTCAGAGAACACTAAGCAGGATAAATACCAAAAACAAAACTAAAAACATACAACCACCCCTAAAATAAGCACATTATATTAAAATTAAGGAAAACCCAAACAAAGTGAAAATTTTTAACTAGAGTTAAAAAACAAGAACAAATAAAAAGTACACTTGTCATGATGAAGACTGAGTAATGTATAGAATTGTTATATTATATACCTGAAACTAAGATAACACTGTATATTATTTTTTAAAATGATTTTATTTAGTTATTTGAGAGAGAGAGGGAGAGCACAAAGGGAGAGTGAGAGGAAGCAGCAGACTCCCTATTGAGCAGAGAGCCTGATGCAGGACTCAATCCCAAGACTGTGAGATCATGACCTGAGCTGAAGGCAGACGCTTAACCAACTGAGCCACCCAGGTGCCCGAACACTGTATGTTAGTTAACTATACTGGAATTAAAATAGAAAATTAAGAACAAAACAAAAACAAAAAAGACACTACCCCCTCCAAAAAAAACCCTTTACCTAGAGGAACAAGAATTAAAAAACATGAAAAGAAGAAAACATAGTAAAATATTTTAAGTGTTGAGAGAAATATTCCTACCAACCCAGAATTCTATAGCTAGCCAAATTATCCTTCAAATTTGAAAGAAGAAATAGATTTTCTCAAACATTCAAAAGATGAGGGAACTAATTGCTGGCAGACCTGCCCTACAAAAAAATGCTGAAAGATGTTCTTCAGGGTAAAGAAAAATGATCTAGGTCAGAAACTTGGGTCTACATAAAGAAAGGAAATATATTATAGAAGGAATAAATGAAGGTAAAATAAAATGTTTTCTTTAAAAGATAATGGTTTTGGGGGCACCTGGGTGGCTCAGTTGGTTAAGCCACTGCTTTCAGCTCAGATCATGATCCTGGAGTCCTAGGATTGAGTCCTGCATCAGGCTCCCAGCTCTTCGGGGAGTCTGCTTCTCCCTCTGACCTTCTCCCCTCTCATGCTCTCTCTTGTTCTCTCAAATAAGTAAATAAAATCTTAAAAAAAAAGACAATTGTTTTTTGGAAGTGGTGATGATAATCATTGGGTGATTATAACATGGTTAAGTGACATGAAGTCAGCTGTGTCACAGGAATAGAATGGAGAAAGTGGGAATGTTCAGTTCTACAGTATCTGCACCACATGTAAAGTAGTATGTGGTTATGTGAAGGTGGACTTAGTTAAAAATGCATGTTGCAAACTCTGTGGAAATCAGTAAAATATTTACAAAAGGAGAGTAATTGATACACTAAGAGAGGACATCAAAGGAAATCATGTGGAAACTCTACATTAAAACCAGAGGAGGCCACAGAAAAAGAGAAGGGGGGGGCAGCACATAAGGAATAAATTCATTGAATAGAAAATAGTTGTAAACGTGGTAGATGTTAACCTGACTTTATCAGTAGTCACTTTCAATGTGAATGGTCAACATATACCAATTAAAAGACAGACAAAGTGGAGTGTGGGGGGGAGCCTAATAGTGTCAACTCTGTTGCCTCCAAGTAAACCATTTTATTTATTTTTATTTATCTATTTTTAGTTTGAGTACTGTTGACACACAATGTTACATGAGTTTCAGGGGTACGACATAGTGATTTGACTAGTCTACGCGTTACGCCATGCTCACTGCACATATAGCCACTGTCTGTCCCATTACATTGCAATTATAGTATCATTGACTGTATCCTTACACTCTGCTTTTTATTTTCATGATTTTCTTATTCCATAACTCGAGGCTTATATCTCACTCTGCCTTTCACCCATTTTGCCCACTCCCCCATCCCACTCTCCTCTGCAAAGACACCAATCAGTTAAAACGTTCCAATGGCTTTCCATGGCACTGAGAATAAAATCAATATTCCTTATTAAGGACTGCAAGGCTCCATGGTCTGGCCTCTGTTACTTCTCTGGCTCCATTCCTTACTGTTCTTCTCCTTGCTTGAACAATTTGCTCCCAAATGGAATTTTCCACATGTTCTTCCCCCGCCTTGACCTTTGTATATGCTGCTTCCTTTGACTTCAGTGGTCTTTTCCTCAGATGTCTCATTCCTTTGCGGCCTTTATAGGTCATTTTCCAAATGATACTTCATCAGAAAGCCTTCCATGCTTCTGTATTCATTTTCCCTGCACCAGTCCCTCCATGTATTTTCCCCACTGCATTTTTACCCCTTAGCTGCAAACCATCTGATTTTCTTACGTTTTACTTTTTGTTTGTTTGTTTCCAAACTGTCTTTATCTACCAGAACAAAACTCCTATCAGGTAGATGTTTAAAAAGCAAATTGTTAATACTGTATCTTCAGGGCTTAGAATTGTGCTTGGTACAGAGTAGGTCTTGATAAATATGTATTGCATTTTTGAAGGAAAAAAATGGATATATTGTCCAATGCCATGTCCTTGGTGCCTACAACTGTGCCTAGAAGAATGGGAGCTGAATAAAACACTTGTTGAATGAGTGAAGGTAACACCTTATTATTAGCTGAGTTTTGGACTCAAACTCTAGTATAAATTCCAGGGAGCTAGGCTAATTCATGTCGGGAGGGGGGTCTTTTTTTGGGCAGGTTGGGCCTCAGAAGGGCTCTGATCAAATAGACCATAAGGCCTCCTCTATCTTTCCCCCAACTTGCTCTACCATTGGTGTGCTGGAACCAGTTTGTATCAGATCTGGAGAGATCATTGTTTAATTCTTAAGAATTATACATGCTAATTATTAAGTTTGAACTTGGCCATGATGGGAGTATTTATAGCACAGTATTTATACTCCCCATCCTCTCATGGGCTTGAAGAGCTAGGCTTCTACTAGCATATCAGTGGGGTACAGGAGGGAGATGCGAAGAGATTTTTTTTCCCCCTTGGTGGTTTTCAAATGGGAAGATACATTTGTTTTGTAGTTTTTTTTAAATTTATTTTTTATTTATTTTCAGCATAACAGCATTCATTGTTTTTTCACCACACCCAGTGCTCCATGCAATCCGTGCCCTCTGTAATACCCACCACCTGGTACCCCAACCTCCCACCCCCCATCACTTCAAACCCCTCAGATTGTTTTTCAGAGTCCATAGCCTCTCATGGTTCACCTCCCCTTCCAATTTCCCCCAACTCCCTTCTCCTCTCTAACTCCCCATGTCCTCCGTGCTATTTGTTATGCATTTTGACTTACCTGGGGAACTCAAACTGCATACACTTGCACTTAAATCTCTAAATACCTGGGTTCCATTCCATTTATCTACAGGTAAATGTAGTGGTGTATTCATTGCCTATTGCTGCTGTCACAAGTTACCATAAACTTAATGGCTTAAAACAAAATGGCTTAATGGCTTAAAAACAAAAATGTATTCTTCTATAGTTGTGAAGGTCAGAAGTCTAAAATTAAGGTGTCCACAGAGCTGGAAGTATTAGGTGAAATTAGGTGTGTTTTTCTTGTTTTTGTGTGTTTTTTCAGCTTTGACAAGCCATCTACGTTCCTTGGCTCATGACGCTTCCTTGCTTCAATCCATGCTCTTCCTTGTATTATCCCATCTCTTACTACTGATACTGAAAGTTCTGGCTACCTCTTATAAAGACCTCTTGTGATTACATCAAGTTCACCCGGGTGTCCAGATAATCTCCTCATCTCAAGATCCTCAATGTAATCATATTTGCAAAGTCCCTTTACCAGGTGAGGTAACTTATTCACAGGTTTGGGGAACGAAGACGTGGTCATCTTGGGACCATTATTCAACCTACCGTAAGAAGTTTTCAATCTTGGCCGAGCATTAGAGTCACATGGGGAGGGGCTTAAAAATTCTTATGCCCCGGTAGCATCCCAGAACAATTAAATCAGAAGTTTCTGGGCTGAGACCCTGGCATCTGAAATTAAAAACTCTTCATCGTGATTCCAATATACACGTAGTGAAGGCTATAGAACGCTGGGTTAGAAGTGCCAGGATGGGATCCAAGATACATATTTAAGGACACCCTCAAACGTGAAAACTGAAGGATACTCTGATTTAGAACTT
The DNA here is from genome assembly GCF_030435805.1 of Mustela lutreola. Lineage (NCBI taxonomy): Eukaryota > Metazoa > Chordata > Mammalia > Carnivora > Mustelidae > Mustela > Mustela lutreola. Next base: position 145,335,614 of record NC_081294.1, read on the forward strand.
CTGCCTTTAAAACTGAGAGGACTTGTTAATTTATATTCTGTTGGGAGACTGGGAGCTCCTTAGCTTTAGGGCTGTGTTCTGCTCATCTTCGTCCCCACCGGGCAATGTGTGATAACTATTTGTTTAATGCAGGAATATACTTTTTAAAAAAGTAGTCTTGCTTGAGCAATGCTTTGCCTCAACACTGTCTTCCACAGATGCATGTGATCTCTCTACTGTCCGTGAAACTATGCAAATTTATTAGGCATGCCAAGATGGGGTAGAGGACAGTTCGGTCATTTCAGTGGGAAAGGACCATGGCCTTATCTTCATCTCACTTGCCTGGTGGGTAACTCATTTTCTTCATGCATTTCCCCCTCTACTGTGGACCCCTCAGTGTCTGTCTTCTCCTAGCGCATCCTATGAGACATATAGTCTATTCATCTGGAGCAAAGTTCTTACATATTCCCCAGAAATGTGTTAGAAGTTTAAAAAGCTACACCCCCATCCAGAAGAGGTAAGGCAAAGATTTTTTTTTTATTGACCTGTGGCAATCACATTTTTAAAGGTCTGGAAACTACCACTGTACAGATGTGTATTGCCAGGTTTTAAAGGGATATGATTCTACTTTGAGTGGGAGACACCAAGTGCATCAGCAAGCAGAGAAAGCCAGGTGATATTCCAGAGGGGTCAGCAAACCCCTGTGCTCACCCTTACCCACACTGCTCTGGCCATATTGGCCAGTCACTGCTCGCTTAATATTCCAGATAAGGCCAAGTGCCCTCCTGCCCTAGAGCCTTTGACTAAGCTGACTATCTTTTCCTCTCAAATGCTCTTTCCTACGATACCTGCTTAGCTAACTCCCTTGCCAAGTTCAAGTCCTCCTCCACGAGGTTACCTTCACCATACTCCTGTTTGCCTTGCACTGGTCTACTTTTCTCTTTTTTCTAAGTTACTAACCACAGACTAGTAATATATTTTTTTAAATTTTATTTATTTGACAGAGAGAGAGAGAGAGAGAGAGCAGGAGCAGGGGGAGAGGCAGAAGGAGAGGAAGACTCCTGACTGAGCAAGGAGCCTGACATGGAGCTTGATCCCAGGATCCTGGGATCATGACCCAAGGTGAAGGCAGATGCTTAACTGACTGAGCCACCCAGGTGCCCCAATCTAGTAACATTCAAACAGGGTGATCGTTTTTAAGTTTCTTTGTCTCCACTTTCTAGAATGGAAGCTCTGCAAAAACAGGGATCTTGGTCTGCTTTGTTCACTCATGCACATCCAGCCCTTGAACTCTTCCTAGCACATACTTGGTGCTCAGTAAATACTTGTTGAATGAATGAGTGCATGAATGAGAGAAAAGGATTCCAACAGCAAACAGAGAAACTAGAGAAACACAGAGCGTGATATGGAGGAAACACCATGCAATGTCCAGGATCTGTGGGAAGAAGGAATGCTTAACGTCGAGGTCAGAATGAGAAGAGATACTGAGAACTCAGCTATGAGGAAGGAGGTTGGGATGTCAGTGTGGTTTTGATTAAGGTTGAGAGGCAGGAATTATGGCCCAACGGAAGAGACTTATTACTCCTGAGGAATCCAGAAAAAGGCTAAAGATGGTAATTTAACTTGGGAATTGAAGTGGGGGGGAGTATATAGGTACTAATCATTTATAAGCTAAAAGTTCAGGGCTTTGGAAAGAGGGTAGAGAAGACAAAAGGGCATTTAAGGAGAATGCTGACAAGCAGTGCCTGGAAAGAATTGTGTTTAATATATTTATACCTGAGCTGTCACCAAAAATGGTAATGGTGCGATTGAGTGCTTTAATTAAATCTGAGCTGTGCTGACCATACCATGTGAGTTTAAGTACCGTGGTGCTTCAGTGGGATGTGATCTGCGTGAAATTTCCTCACTTGGGTGGCCCAGCAGACTTGTGTGTGCTCGACTTCTCTGAATAATCAGTGGTTGTGGCAGGATGATGGTACAGGAGGCAGTCTAGCTGGTATCACTCTAGGGATATTGGAAACAGGGGAGCAGGCCAAAGCCAAGGGTAGGCGGTGGTACAGGTATACACATACACAAACACACACAAATGCAGGCATGCACGCACCTTTCCATAATAGCTAATCATGACCAGTAGCAAGCATATTTTATACTATTCCTGTTTTCCCCCTGGTCCTTAGGAGAGTGGTAAGTAAGCCCTTGAAATTGATAACATTGGTATTTGGGGATGGCTGGGGATACACAGAGACTTTTTTTTTCCCCCTTTGTAAAGAGCTCAAGGAGGGTGGGATTGGAAAGTTGGCTGCTGTAGTTCCCTACCTGACCCTGCCTTGTTCTGGAAACTAGAAGGCAAACCCACCCTAGGACCATTGGGGAATACCACCTGTGTGATCTTGCAAACTTGCTGAGACATCTGTGCTGTATGTCTGACCCAGGGAAGGAATGTCTTTAAAACCTGACTGCCATGACTGGGTCCGAAGGAAACACGCGCAGCACTTGTCTGTTTTTCTTTTCTAGTTTGGGCCGATCAGGTATTTCGGGTCAGCCCAGCAATGCCACTCCTGCCACAGGCTCAGGGATCTGGAAGGGGTGGAAGGTGAGTGGACTCGAGGGTAAAGGTGGAAAAGCCATGGCATATAGTTCCAGCTTTCTCCTTCAGTTTATTCTTTTGATGATTCCTTCTGAAATGGCTCTTACAAAAAAGCATGAGGCTGCTGACCCTACCATGCAAAATCTTTTGAAGTTACAACACCCCCTTTCTCCTTGATCTCTGAATCTCACTGATGAGCTTTTATCCTTGGCAATGTCCCAATCTTGTTTGGCTTTGATTGCTGACATAATGGATATGTTGTTATTTTCTGTAAACTTTACAAGTAGGTCTTAAATAACCTAATTAGCATGGAGGTTAATTAATGGGGAGGAAATTGGCCTCATGATAAAAAGGACGGTAGGTATACAATGTCATTATGCATCGAAGGCTGGAAACTGAAAGAGGGAAATACAGAATGTTGGTTTTTAGGATTAATAATACTAGGTTCTGTTTATGTACTTACAGAGAAGTGGAATACTTACCCTGATGTGAAGAACATTCTGGAAAGAGCCAAAATGCTCTTCATTAGAAAGATGCTATGGGAAGCTTTTCTCTTCCAAGTTATTTACTCTTTAGTACTTTGGGGAGATAGAATTATAAAAGCTGGAAGACAGAACATCATGCTCTCCCTGACCCCAGGGCATATACAAAGGGATAAAAAGAGACCAACCTAGATAGTATCAGTGGATTAAACGCCAAGCACATTAGCCCTCTGAGTAAGCATAGTACTAAAAAAAACAGCAGAGAAATGTTTGCTTTGTTGAAACAAAAATACGTGGACCTTAATTGAATAATGTCAGTCAGGACTCAGTTGCCAAATACAAGTCCCTTACTGTATTTTTTTTTTTTTAGCTCTCTAAATAATAATTTGGACATAAAAACGACTCAGGATTCTGGATGTCATACTGGTAATTCCAAGCAACACACATAGACCGGCATATACAGAACACTGATTGGTTTGTGACTTCCTTCTTGCCCTGACAGGGAACCAAAAGGGCCCATGTTCTCCTATCCTGTATCCCGCCGGGCCACTGTTGTAGGCTCTTCATGTAAACAATGTACAATTTTACTAGTTGCGTTGAGTTCTGTTAAGAGCTGCCCATCAGGGAGTATGTTAGGCAGCTTGTCTACAAAAAAACACGATGATGGAGGAAATTGAAGACCAAAGACCAGAAACTGCCCCCAGATCTGAGGTGTCTGAAACACATTTTGAGTATGAAAGCAAATCATGTCATGGAAGTAGGAAGTACAGCAAAGAAAAGATGTTTTTGGAAAATGGTTCTACTTCTCAGATAATTTTATTCATTTATATTTGTTTTATTTCCTTATTTATTTTATTTTAGCAACCCCCCCTTTTTATTTTATTTATTTAGTTTTTAAGATTTTTTATTTATTTATTTGACAGAGAGAGATCACAAAGTAGGCAGAGAGGCAGGCAGAGAGAGAGAGGAGGAAGCAGGCTCCCTGCTGAGCAGAGAGTCCAATATGGGACTCGATCCCAGGACCCTGAGATCATGACCTGAGCCGAAGGCAGCGGCTTAATCCACTGAGCCACCCAGGCGCCCCAAACTCCCTTTTTATGTTTTATCTCATGCCAGCTTCAACATTTTAAAATATTATTTCCATCCCCCAGTCCCAGTGTAGATCATCAGACTCCTATCAATGTTGAAAAGTTTCTAGTCTTCCTAAGAAGGGTAGTGTTTGGAGCTGGTAAATCAACATATCATGGATCAAATCCATGGCCAAGGAACACAGATTTTGACCTGGAGACATGAAATCATTCTGGAAACCTAGTAGTCACTGCACAATGCCTTCAGAAGGCTGCTAGACAGAGTGTGGGGAGGTGGACGAGGTTGGGCCATTCTGGGAACAGCGAGGCCCCCATGGCCATGGCCTCGAGCTGTTTGATTTTCAGTAGACTTGAAAAGATAGAAGGAAAATGGTAGCTCTGGATCTGGTCCCAGAATATCTGAGGGGAAGATGGCCAGGAGGAAAGATGCAAGGGGAATAGTATTCAGGAACCAAAAATAGATTTGGCTCTTCTGTATCATCCAACTTCTAGGTAAAACTTTGTGGTTGTGTGTGTTTGCTGCAGAGAGAGGAAAATATATTTCTCAGTGCCAGGCTGTGAACGTTTGGCCAGAACACATCTCACTCTTTGGCTGCCAACAATCCAGGCACCTTTAACAAATCCTGGTCTTGAAAGGGTAACGTGTGGGGACATCTGGCTGTGGGCGCCATGTCTTGACACTTGAAGAGTGGAGTTAAAATTATTGGCTTTCTGGAAGAACAGCTTTGCAAAGGCAAGCAGTGGTATCTGCTTGTGTTAACAACCTGCTTAGTTTTCAGTTGCTCTCAAGGGCAGTTTTTGAGGCTTCCCACCATCTCTGATGGCAACTGTAAAGGTATTTGCAGCTTTATTACACTTTCTTACCCCCACCCCCTTTGGCTACTCTTTCAGTTCAGGACATTTCTCAGGGCCCATTACCTGCTATTTATATTGGCTTGTTACTTAAACCTCCTTGGGCTTTGAAAATGTGAAGTCTTGAGAAGAAACAAGTCATAGATTTTTAGGGTTGGAAAGAGACCATGAAGGTCAACATTTATCATTTTTATTTACTATAAGGTCCTTAAGACATTTTACAAAGATCATTGTGCCTGTGGTGGAGAATTAAGTGGGACTAAAAATAAAGACTCTAGCAACTGTGAGGACCAAATTTGTTTGCTCCCTACTTCGGGTTTCCACCGTTCAGAAGAATTAACAGGATCTGATCAGCTGGGAGTAACAACTTTTGTGGAGTCAATGGGCCTTTAGGGGCCACCATGGCAACATGCCAAGCTGCCATCACGGGGGGTGGCTCTCCTGCACATAGCATGTGGGCTATGGGGTATGTTGGGGAAGTAGTGTTTACCATCAGTCTTTGATGCTTAAACATAGGGGAGACCCCATAGCTATGTCTGGCCCCATGACAGGAGGCTGGGTTTCCCTTTCCCCTTAAATTTGACATGCACAATTTCCTAGAGAGATTGGGAGGCAGTTTAATACCACTGAAAAAGGAAGACGTTTCCTTACCTTTCAGCAGCAAAGAAGAATGCTAGAATATACTTGTACAATGCTCACATCTGATACTGAAATTTAGCAGACGAGAAGAAAGGCTAGATATTTACTGGGTCATTTGAAGATATTGCTTAGAAATTGTATTCTATTGTAGAACATCCTGGAAAGGACTTCAGAGTCTTTCTAGTGTGTTAATGAGGACTCATGTACATGTACGTGTGCTATCTGTTGAACGGAACTAGAGTTTGTTTGGACCTGCCATGTGGCAGACATAGTGCTAGACCCTGGAGATGAACAAACAAAGACGATTTAGCTACTGTTTTGAGGGCGAAAGCAAAAGACAGCTAAAGTTGGATGTCCTGCTGCTGATGTCATTCTTGTCACCCTTGGAAGAGTAAATCGTTTTTCAGGCACTGAAAGTCGCTCCCTTTTCCCAAAGGTAGGCATGGCCCCAACTCTTCCTGCCCTGATTTAATTTCCCATACAAAGGAGGCAAGTAGGGTAGATGCCCTTTGGTAGATGAGTGGAAAGCCCTGTTTTCCAGCATAAGCAATATAATCAGAAGTCTATAGGGGCAGGGCGGGGGGGGGCAGAAATCTATGGGAATGCCCCTCCTCCATGACCACAAACAGTATAGTGCGTGGCTTGATTATCTTAGAAAGGAGATGTACTGAAACACTCTGCATGTCAGGGGATGAAGAGGAAAACTGTTTTTACTATAGTTGTTGAGAGTCTCCTAGAAGGAAAAGGGAATCGAGACGAGTTGTATAAGTGCGGACACTGAATCATCTCTGACATAGCATTCCTAATTTAGCTTAATGTCTGGGCTCTGGTGGGTGTGGGGTTCTTAAAGCCTTGAGAACCCAAACCTGGGACATTCTTGGCTGAGGTTACCTTCCAGGGAGTGGATTCATGCTCCTAAGCAATTCCATGGATGGTCTGTGGAAAGACTTGGAGCCTTTCCCCTTTCAACACAGGACATCCCATATCAATTAGGTGAGCACCTTCTTAGCTTCCACTTCCCAGCTCACCTGATCCTCTTCTTTTGTATTAGTAGAGGTGTTCCTTCTTCTGGCAGAGGCTATACCACCCTATCATTCTCAGAGCATTCCGTAACTACCCATCCCCTCTCTAGCTTGTGTGTTTAGCGGTGTGTCCTCCTCTCTAACTTCATCTCATTGTGTATCTCATCCTCCTCCCTCTTTCAGGTCTGTGAAGACTTTAGGTTTCCTTCCACCATGGGTTCTTTGCTTGTGTCCTGCTCTCTGCCTGGAAAGTCTTTCCTATGTGGGACTAGACTATACTCTGAGGAAATACCAGATGTGCGGATTGGCAAAATATGGATTGGGGCTCAACTCGGATTATTTTTCACTTTATTTATTATCAATCCAGTAAATGTAGATCAACGTGATAGTATGAATGGTCTCCTCTTTTCTTGTGCAGGAAGGAAATCCAGGGAGTTGGGTGACTGAATGGGGACCACCACCTCTTTAAGGCTAGATGTAGGAGAGGGCAGCAAACATGAGAAGAATTCCTTGGAAGAGGAATTCCTGATTACACCAGTTATATGTTTCTGGGCTCAGGCAAGATTCAGTAGGACTGGATGGGATCTACCAGGCTCTCTCATCTTGACACCTTCTCATTTCTGAACGTTAGTTGAATCTTCACTTCTTCAGAGAAGATCCCTACTCTACCCTCCTTTCTCGAGTGATTTATATGGGGATTATGTGGCACATCTCCAGGACCATAATTCACACAGTAGACTCAGATGTGGATGGTGTCACTTCGAGGTAGGTAGAGCAGCTGCTCTTGGCACAAATGATGAGGCCAATTTATTATCTTAATTTGTTATCTTATTTAAGGAGTATATGTGTGTGTGCTAGGGTGAGAGGACTTGAAGACTGCTTAATTCACCTCAGTGTTGGCATCAGCCATTGCCTACCTTCTTCCACGTGTCATTTAGCTTTCCTGATGGTTCCCAGATGTCTGCCACAGGACATACACAGTACAAGAAGAGTGTCTGGCTCTTGCTACATGTCTCTGCATAAGAGCAGGATACTGTTTCATAGATGTGACCCTGACAGTCTTACATTCATATCTCATGAAGCTGTAGGTGTATACATGGTAATCACTGCAAGGTGAATGGTGTCATAACTCCTGACCTAAACCATTGTAGACTTGCACTTGGGCTCACCATAGGATCCCCTCCCTGATTCACATGGAGGGAACATAGCTAAATAGAATGAAGACCAAGGAAGAAGAGAGAGGAGGTTTTTGTGCACACTACTCACAGTGTTGGTGACATCCCTAGTTGGAGTGAGGGTGGGGAACTTGGTAAAAGCTCCTGTAGGACCATTTTTTTTCCCTCCAAGTCATTTCCTCTCAATCTGTCATTAACATATTTACTAGTGCTACTGTTGAAGTGGTCTCCTTGGCTTGTCTAAGTCTTCCTTGAGAACAAAGTGGTGACTCTTAGTCCCTGATACTTTGCACAGGGTCTGGCTCTTAAGAGGCACTTAAAGAATACATGTAGAATGTCTGAGCTGATGAGCCATGGAGCATGGGGCATGGAAACAGGACTGGCTTCCCCTTCTGGACTCCATAAGTCCCTAGGAACCATGTTGAGGTGAATCCTCAGGACAGAGCTCCCAAAATTCTACCTACAGTCAATCCTTTTTTGCAGAGTTTGTATTTGTGAATTTACTTACTTGCTAAAATGCATTGGTATCCCCCCCTCACCAAATTAAAACTTTTTTTAAAAAGATTTTATTTATTTATTTGACAGCCAGATCACAAGTAGGCAGAGAGACAGGCAGAGAGAGAGAGGAGGAAGCAGGCTCCCCGCTGAGCAGAGAGCCCGATGTGGGGCTCGATCCCAGGATCCTGGGATCATGACCTGAGCTGAAGGCAGAGGCTTTAACCCACTGAGCCACCCAGGTGCCCTAAATTAAAGCACTTTTGCCATCATTTGCAAACATTGCAGAGTGATCAAAAATGTGAATTGCCTAATCTGCATATCCTTTGCTGAATGAAGAACAAGAAGGTGATGCCCTGACCAAGAAAGTGAAGGTCCTTTTTATGATCTATTTAATCCCATGTGTTTTACACTTTTGTGCTTTTTGTTGGTGATTTCACTGTTTAAATGGCTCCCAAGTGTAGTACTCAAATACTATCTCATGTTCCTTAGTGTAAGAAGTCTATAATGTGCTTACAGAGAAAATACACGTGTTAGATAAACTTCGCCAGGGATGAATTATAGTGTTGTTTGTTGTGAGTTCGATGTTAATGAATCATCAATATATATTAAAGAGAAACACCCACAAGACAAGGTAACACATGGCCTGGTTGATGAAACTATCATGACCAGAGGCTCACAGGAACCTAATCCTGTATTTCCTGTAGGAGCAATGGTTCAGTATTTGCTAATTCAGTGTTTCTGGCTGCTTTATGGATCATTACTACAAATAAGGAGAATCAACTTTTTTTTTCTTTTTTTTTTTTTTTAGTAAAGAGTAATTGAGATAGGACTACATTAGGATTTGTGGATTATAGAAATATTTGTAAAGTTAAATGGTTAACACTAAATCTTTCTATATTCTGTGGTAGAAATTACATAGGCATGCTTCTCTTGTCTTTCAGACAAGAGGAACAAATGGCTCCTCCAATTTATTTTTTCCCCATGTCTTGTTTTATCCTGTACCATGTAGAACATTTTATGCATGTGTGAACAATTCAAAATTCAATTCCATTCATATTCTCCTGCAAATATTTGCCCCTTGGTGACCCCTGTGATCCAGGGTGAGTAAGCTGGTGGCAAGGTCTGCGCTTGGGAGTCAGGCCAGGGAAAAGGCCTTTGCAAACCTTGGAAGTGGACTTAGAGCCACTTTTTGGATCCAACTGTTGGGTCTAGAAGGAGGGCGAGACACAGACATTGGTGCTTGAGTCCTTCTTCACTTCTCCTAGATTCCTTGACCCCAGGCGAAGGTCACGGTCAGAGAAAGTATAGGGTAGGACCCTCCAGAGTACTGGGCCCAGCACAGGAGACCAAGTTTTCTAAGTATAAGGTAAGTACTGGGTATGGAGTATGATATGGCACAATAATGGTTATTTCTATTTCCATATGAGATAAGAAACAGGAAATTCCTTATGGAGAAACAGTGTTTGAAGTGAGTTTTGAGAGATGATAAGGAACTTTCCAGATGTGTGGAGACAAGGACTGGGTTGGGGGGACAAAATTTCTCAGCCAGAATCAAGTAATATGACAATGTTTTCAGTGAGCTGTGAGTAATTCAGGAGGGGTTCAGCATGGCAGGAGAGGTGTGGCGGCTCAGATGGTGGCAGGGGCTGGGTCATGGAGGGCACTGCCTGTTGAATTGGAGGGTTTCTTCTTTATCTTGCTGTGCTGGGGCACTGCTGAGTGAGGACCCCCATCTCTGTTTTAGCTATAGCAATATGCATCTTGGATTGGAGAGGCATGGGGTAGAAGTTGGACTTTGGAAGTAGCTATGGGTATGTTGTAATTTTTCCAGATGCAATGTGGAGAAGGGCTGAACCTCAGTCCTAACCCTGTGAGGTAATGAAAAAGAACATGAGCAAGAATGATGAAAAAATACATTTATTATTGTAAAAAGAACCATCCCAAGTGTTTTACAGGCAGGATTTAATCCTTATGTCAACGCTGAGCAATAAGTGCTATTATTTACTTCTATTTTACAGATGGAGAAGAACCCTTCAGGCAGAGAAGGGTTAAATAAACCATTTCTATACACTGACTGTGTGTGTTTCCTCAAAATTCATATGTCAAAACCCTGATCCCCTCTATGATGGTATTTGGAGGTGAGGTCTTTGGGAGGTGACTAGGTACAGGGAGGTCATGAGAGTAGAGCCCCCATGATAAGAAGAAGAGGAGTCTAGAGCTCCCTCTTTCCCTCCTGTGAGAATACAGCAAGAAGACAGCCCTATGGGAACCAGGAAGAGAGCCCTCACTAAGATCCATGCTGACCCCTGATATCAGACTTCCAGCCTCGAGAACTGTGAGAAATTAATGTTTGTTCTTAAGTCTCCCCCAACCTAGAGTATTTTTCTTACAGCAGCCTAAGCTAAGATATTGCTCAAGGTCATATTGCTAGTAAGTGGTGGAGTCAGGGTTTTAACTAGCTCTGACTCTTGTCTCCTTTCCCCACATCTCTAAATCCAAAGGGGCTGGAAAGAACCAGCTTTTCATCTCCCCCTTTGTCTTGTGGGACATTCTCCACATCACAATCACTTCCAGAATGGTGTTAGGTTCCCTGTTCCCCTTTCTGGAGCTAAGGGGGAAATGCAAATAAATTGATTAGTCCAGGGATACCAATGATGGGAGCCTATGTTTCTGATTAAAGAAGGGTTGTTGATGTAAGCCACCAGAACCCATGAAGGTAAGATAGGACTTCCATAAAACTCTATAAACATGTATGTAATGAGGCTGTTCTAAATCTTGTAAAGTCATTTTTTAAAAAAAGTTTTTATTTATTTACTTTAGAGAGAGAGTGAAGAGGTAAGGAATAGAGGGAGACGGGGACAGAGACTTTATTTTTTTTTTAAAGATTTATTTATTTATTTGACAGAGAGAGAGCTCACAAGTAGGCAGAGAGGCAGGCAGAGAGAGAGGGGGAAGCAGGCTCCCTGCCGAGCAGAGAGCCCGATGCGGGGCTTGATCCCAGGACCCTGGGATCATGACCTGAGCCAAAGGCAGAGGCTTTAATCCATTGAGCCACCCAGGCGGCAGGGACAGCATATTAAGCATATTAAGCAGATTCCACACCCAGCACAGAATCCAACTCGGGGCTCAATCTCATGACCCTGAGATCATGACTTGAGCCTAAATCAGACACAACTGGTTGCACCACCCAGGCGCCCCTTTGTAAAGTCATTTTAATGCACTTTAGACCTTAGTATATGCAAGGAATTCCTTAGTATTATAAATGTTACTTTAGCATATAAAATTGTGTCATAAATTGGACCTCTTTAAAACCAATATGCTAATATAATAAGCATTCATTAAATATTTAATTAGCAGGAATTTAGCCTAAATTTTGGGATGTGGTTATGTCTCCTATGGGCAGGATGGTAATTAATGCCTCCTCTTACTAAAAATGGGTTCCTAAAAAAAGTTACTTAGCTCTTTATACCTAAGGTGCCCCATTTGTTTGTAAGGTAGGTGTATCAATCATTCAATCATACCTATGTCATGGGGTTATTGTGAGGATTTGGTTAGAACAGCAGCTGGCACTTAGTAGGCACTATATTAGCACTTGCTGTGTTCTTCATGATTTGGGTGGCTGAGTCTCAACCTCTTAACCAGTGCTTTTTTTCACTGCTGCAAACACGAGTGTTAAAGTTTATCTTTTTTTGATCACTATCCTTTTTATTATTTTTTCGTTAAATGTCATTGAAGCAGCTGACTTTTTTTTTTTTTTTTAAAGATTTTATTTATTTATTTGATAGAGATCACAAGTAGGCAGAGAAGCAGGCAGAGAGAGAGGAAGAAGCGGGCTCCTTGCTGAGCAGAGAGCCCCATGTGGGGCTCAGTCCCAGGACCCCGAGATCATGACCTGAGCCGAAGGCAGAGGCTTTAACCCACTGAGCCACCCAGGCGCCCCTGGAGCACCTGACATTTGAGATTACCTGTGATGCCTGAGGTTGTGAGAGTTTGGAAAACAAAAATCTTGGATTAAGGTACAGCTTCATTCCCATTGCTTCTGTGTTTTAGATGTCTGAGGTCCTATCCACTCTGGAATGCCGTGCTTTTTTTGGCCTCTTTCTCTCTCACATTCTAAGAACGCTAAATAATTCAGGCATTACAATGATTTTTGGTCATTTTCTACTTGATTTGTGTACAGAATTCTTTCAAAGGGTGGAAGATATAATGTTGTAGCATTTGCTAATCATAGGTATACCTTTGGAAGTTGTATCAAAGATGAGAAAAGTTGGAAGACAGAAATGTTGGGTGCTGGAGGAAGGAGAGAGCATTAAACTGTCTTCTCATTTAAATTTGCATTTCTGGGATTGCTAGTGAGGTGGGCCCCTCCTCCCTTTTGCTGGTTCTCTATACGCTTATTTTCTTTTCTAAATTGTCTATTCCTGTCCTTGTCCGTTCACCTGTTGGGGTTTTCACTAGTTTGCACCTTGATTTACATGAGCTCCTCAAAATTAATAAAACCTTAGTGGTCATATTTATAGCCAATATATTTTTTTAAGGTTTTATTTATTTATTTGACAGAGCGAGATCACAAGTAGGCACAGAGGCAGGCAGAGAGAGAGAGAGAGAGAGAGAGAGGAGGAAACAGGCTCCCTGCTGAGCAGAGAGCCTGATGCAGGATTTGATCCCCGGACCCTGAGATCATGACCTGAGCCGAAGGCAGAGGCTTAACCCACTGAGCCACCCAGGCACCCAATATTTATTTTTACCAGTTATCTTTTGAGTTCCGAAATGAGAAAGTTTTGAAATTTCCCATAACCAAATCTACTGACCATATGTTTTGAGACTGCTTATGTTCCTTTAAAGATTAGACAATTTTCCTCTCCCTTCCTATGGCAGAGTCACTTACATTATTCCAAAGTTGGTGAGTTCTGACTCTTTAAACCACTTAACTCTATGTATCCTTGGAGATTATACTGTTTATTGTTCATTCCTTATACTGTTCATATATATATAGAGAGAGAGAAAGAGAGAAAGATAGAGAGTGTGTGTGAGAGAGAGAAACTATTTTAATACCACTTAGTGAATTCATCTTTTGCTTGTGTTTAGAGAGGGAGAGAGAGAAAAGGTGGGGTTGGGGGCAGACGGAGAGGGAGAGAGAGAATATTGAACAGGCTCCACGTTCAGCATGGAACCTAATGCAGAGCTCCATTTCAAACCCCCAAGATCATGACCTGAGCCAAAAATCAAGAGTTGGGTGCTTAACTAACTGAGCTACCCAGGCATCCCTAGGTGTTGTTTCTAAATGGTTTATTTTTTTCTCAATGTTGTTTGCAAATTCAGTGATGGTAGTTTTAAAATGTGTTTTCAATCTTGGAACACTGAAAAAATAAAAAAAAATTTTTTTAAATAAAATATATTTTCAGATTTGGTTGAACTCATTTCTATTCTTTACCATTTTCTTTTTTCCTCTCTTCCTCCCTTTCTCTCTCTCTCTCTCTCTTTCTTTCTTTTGCGTGTTTGTTCTTCTGGATAATGTAAACAGTTTTGCCAAGTATCAAGAAAATTGAATCCCTCTGAGACTTTGAGTTAAATCACACAAAATTTGTAAAGTGATTTTGAAAAAAGTGACATCTTTACAAGACTAAGTCTTTTTTTCCCAAGGAAATAGGATCTCTTTTCATTTTTGTCTTGGTTTACATTTCTCTAGCAACCTATGTGGTGGTGGTGGTGGTGTTTTCATATAAATGATACTCATTTGTTCTTTGGATTATAGTTAGGTATCATGTTTTTATTGATATTGTAAATGTGATTTACTTTTATTCCAATACACTTTCTAAATGGTTTATGTTAGTTTGCAAAGAGCAATCTTTAAAAATGAACGTTGTGGGGTGCCTGGGTGGCTCAGTGGGTTTAGCCTCTGCTTTCGGCTCGGGTCATGATCCCAGGGTTCTAGGATCAAGCCCCGTTTCAGGCTCTCTGCTCAGTGGGGCGCCTGCTCCCTGCCCCCCACCTCTGGCTGCCTCTCTGCCTACTTGTGATCTCTCTCTCTCTGTCAAATAAATAAATAAAATCTAAAAAAAAAAAAAAAAAGAACCTCGCAACTATTTTTACTGAGCCTTTGGAAAATTAATGCTAATAGTTTTTCAGCTGATTCTCTTAAGTTATTCTTCATCTCAAATTAAAATGCTGTATCACAGTGAGCGCCAATTCAGATTCTATAGTTCTCACCCACATTCTAGCTATCAAAAGCTGATTTTTGAAAAAAGTGGGATGTTTAGGTATAAACATATAAAAAGGGAATGTTTAGGTATAAAGTCCTCTTGTTTGTTTTAGTGGCAGTTTTATCAGAATTCAGCTGTAATATTGGAAATCATGGAGATAGAACATTTTTCTTCTGTGTCTGTCTTCTTTCCAAAGACTTGATTCAAGGGCTAGGGAAAAGTGGTATAGGATTCAACTAGCACAGCTAGCAAATTGACAGCCTCTGCATGTGCATACACTAGTTGTAAGGACACATTGTTGACTTCTGATAGTTGCCTTTCACTGGGCATTTTTACATTCATCACCCCAGATGGTTACAATGGCTCCATTGTATTGGGATTTTACCTTGAAACTCTCAGCCCTTTTCTTGGATTTCTGAGAGCCTGGGGCTTATACTTTCTTCTCGCTACATGATTATAGGAATTCCATTTTTATTTGGTCTTAAACATCTTTCCTTTCTGCTCTCTGCCCATATATTTTTACTAATGTCTTTAAAAAGCTTGCTTTCTTTTTTGGGTAGCATGAATAACACTATTATTTCATACAAAAATAGTAGTTTATTTTTAGGACAAATCCTTGAGCACAAAATTGCACAGGTATTAACGATGATTTTGGTCCTCTCTGAATTGACTGTTATAGAGAATTATTTCTAATCCAAAAATTATGATGATGTTGCATTCTGTCATAGGAACTGCAACAATATAGGACAAAGGCAAGGAAGTAAAGAATCTGGGGCGCCTGGGTGGCTCAGTTCGTTAAGCGTCTGCCTACAGCCGAGGTCATGATCCCAGAGCCCAAGGATCGAGCCCCACATCAGGCTCCCCGTTCAGCAGGGTGCTCTGCTTCTCTCTCCTCACCCCATTTGTGCTCGCTCTCTCTCTCTCAAATAAATAAATAAAATCTTGAAAATAGAAAGCAAAGACCCAGAGGGGAAGTGACATGTTCTCCTTAGAAGGAGCGTTAGTAATCAGTACGATCAGAGATCAAACCAAATTAGTACTTTTTTTAAAAAGATTTTATTTATTTATTTGACAGAGACCACAAGTAGGCAGGCAGGCAGAGAGAGAGAGGAGGAAGCAGCCTTCCTAATGAGCAGAGAGTCCGATGCGGGGCTCTATCCCAGGACTCTGAGATTATGACCTGAGCTGAAGGCAGAGGCTTTAACCCACTGAGCCACCCAGGCACCCCCAAATTAATACATTTTGCAAAAGATAACACATATTTGTATATTACCTTCAACCCTTGCCTTAAGGGAGAAAACTAATTTTCTCTGTTGATGTATTTAAACAAAATTATTAACTACCAGTAACAAAATGTTTCCTCTCTAGGTAACAGGGGAAAAGACAGGCTTCAGACTTTTGATGTGTTCCTGTGGGTGTGAACCTGCTTCCCTCACCCACTGTCCAACCAGCTATATTAAAGGCAGAAAACCCCTTAGTTCGCTGGCATTGATTTTTAGTATCGTTACATGGAAGCCTCCTGATTGGGTGCTTTTGCTAGTCCCCACCTGGTGCAAAGGGAAAACATGAATCTGACATTTGGAAACATGAGATAGCTGTTCTATTTTATATACTGTGAAAGTTTATGTGCACACACACGCACATGCACACAGAGGCACATTGTGTGATGTGGAATGAACTCTTTAATTAAAAATGTTATATTGACATGGTGCAGGCGTGTGTGTGTGTGTGTGTGTGTGTGTGTGGTGGTGGTGGTGGTGGTGGTGGTGAAACCATACCATTTCAGCCTACTGGGATTTTTATGTAAAGAGAGATTATTTATATGTGGTTGGTGTTTGGAATGTGACTCTCTTGCCAAGTTCTCTAGTTGGTTAGCTTATTTCCCGGGTAATATAATTAGAAAAGCAAACCCCGTAGAATTTAAGGTGTTACACAGCTCTTCAGCTCCGAGTGAGAAATCACTTTACATGAGACAAGAATATATTCATTTGTATTCCAAGCAGAGATGGAAAAATATCTTATAAATGTTTAATCCACCAAGTGGCATGTATTATCCTGAGCTATTGTCCCGGGTCAGGCTGCATTTTATATGTGTTTCTTCTCCATTTGGAAAGGAAGCTACTGTGATGTGGAAGATAGGGCCCCCCCTTCCCCACCCCACCCTCCAGCCAGTCCCAACCTTGAGAACTACCAGAATGATGGGCTTTAATGACAGGGTAAAATTACTGGAGTTTATTCTTATTCACAGCCTTTTCTACCAGTGAGCTTCACTGAAGCAACATAGATTTTTCTTTTTCCATCCCAACGCTGAACTCAAAATGTATTCTAAACTGAAAGAAGACACACACACACACACACACACACACACACACACATTTTAGTTGGATTATTTTTTAAAAAGATTTATTTATTTATTGTTTGAAAGAGAGAAAGTGAGAGAGAGCATAAGAGGGGATAAGGTCAGAGGGAGAAGCAGATTCCGGGTGGAGCTGGGAGCCCAATGCGGGGCTTGATCTCGGGACTCCGGGATCATGACCTGAGCTGAAGGCAGTCACTTAACCAACTGAGCCACCCAGGAGCCCCTAGTTAGAGTATATTTTAAAACAGAACATATTATACAATAGCAAGATTCATGACACTGGCTACCTCTACGATATGAAAAATTGAAAGCCTTACCAATAATTATCAATTATTATTTTTAAATGATAAAGTAATTGATTAAGATTAACCATAACCTTATTGAAATACATCATATTCTTATAATTATTAAATTCTACTGCAGAAATAAATCTTCACTCATTAAATCCAAATGTTTACAGAATAAATTCTTAAAAGTACTTCAAGGACATACAGTATCAAACAGATTGTTAATTTTTCCTCACTTATTTATGGCCAGAAGTAGGAGATTGAAATATCTTAGGAAATCTTGTAGGTGAGTACGAAAATATCTTGCAACCAAAAGGCAAATGAGGATATAAGTTTCTGGGATTACTTTTTTTTTTTTTTTTAAGATTTTTATTTATTTATTTGACAGGCAGAGATCACAAGTAGGCAGAGAGGCAGGCAGAGAGAGAGGAGGAAGCAGGCTCCCCATTGAGCAGAGAGCCTGATGTGGGGCTCGATCCCAGGACCCCAGGATCATGACCTGAGCCGAAGGCAGATGCTTAACCCACTGAGCTACCCAGGCGCCCTCTGGGATTACTTTTAGCTAGGATTGTTTAAATAGTTCAGGTATGGAGTTTACATATTTTAGGTAGGGTTTGTGTATTTCAGGGAGAGTTTGTGTATTTTAAGTTACAGTATTTAGCCCACTGGATGTGTGTCTGCACTTAATGGTGTGGTAAAAATAAGACCCTCTACATAACTGCGTGGTAGGGGTTGCCTAGATGGCTCTCGGCTGAGCATCCAATTCTTGGACTTCGGCTCAGATCATGATCTCAGGGTCCTGGGATCGAGTCCCACATCGGGGTCCCTGCTCAGTGGGGAGTCTGGTTCTCCCTCTGCCTCTCTACCTACTTGTGTTCTCTTTCTCTCAAATACATAAATAAAAATCTCAAAAAAAAAAAAGTTTCTCTTTTTCCCCCCCGCCCCCCCAACCCCTGCCCATGCTCCCTCTCTCTCTCTGGAAAAAAAAAAAAAAAAAGTTGAGTGGCTAAAATTCTCTTAAACGCTGTCCTACACCAATTTCCCTATTGTGATTTAGTAACTTAGGGCATAAGATGGTGCTAATATACTTATTCAGGCTTTTCTCTCAAGGATCAGGCATATTTTCAGAGGATGGAGGGGGATTTCTCTGGGAACATAACTGAAGGAGGAGCCAGAATGAATCTTTCCAGCCTGAAATGTCTTGTTGAATGATTCTGCCCCTGCCACTCCTTCTGTGAACCATGATGACTGCAGCCGTGAGAGAAACATGCTTTTGTTAGAGGGAGGCTTTCCTAAAAAGAGCATTGTTATAAAATAGCATTTGGCAGTAAAACTCAATTTGTAGTAAAATATGTTTAAAATTGTACTGATGAAAGTTCCCTGGGCATCAGGGGTTATGACATTCTTCTCTGAGGCAGAAGGTCAGAATTTCAGTGGTGCCGGAAATTAGGACCTACTGAAGTGTCAGGTCATGGGAATGGCCCGGTCCACAGTAGGAAGGGGAACCCCCTGATGGCCCAGAGCACCTTTGATGTTTTGCCCCCAGCAGGCTCTGCCTCACCTCTACTTCTGACCTTAGCTGGAATAACCTTCTAACTAACCTAATTGGTGGTCCAGCACGCCCCTCCTGCTGGCTGCCTCCAATTCAAATGAGAATGGCTAGATAATTAAGCCCTTTTTTAGCTGCCTCAAGCTTGGCCTTTGTGACCCTACAGATTCCCTGTGCCATCATCCCCCCCCCCCCAGTTCTCTGCGGTGGATTTCTGGCATCCTTCCACGGAGGTCTCCTCGGTGGGTGCTTTTCTTAGCCCCCGCCCTGTGCCAAGCAAACAGCTCCCTTAACACCGGACATGCCCAAATGATTAAAGCACCATAAATCCTATCCCATTGCGGCCTTATACTTGACTGCCTCCTCCCCATACCTTGTTCACCAGCTTCCTCCCCGTCAGAACAGCAGCTCTTCACACCAGTTCTTAGCAAGGTTATTTACTCGGCATGCCCAATGAGACTGTGCCTTATGTAATAAGTTCTTGGCTTAGAGATATGCCCGAGAGGGCAGACTTTTCAGCTGCTAAAAGAATTAACCTTTTAGCTGAAGATGGCCCTTATTGCCAGCCGGGCCTTCATGGGCACGTCTGTGACCATTTAAGAATGTCGCTGTGGCACGCGGAGACTCTCACATTCCCCACAATAGATCTGTGTTGCTAGTCGGAGTGGCCAGGAGGTGACCGTCTTTGCCAGCTGTGTCCTTCAGTGTGCCCATTTATTTTAAAAACGGCTCTGTAGACTTATCTCGATTATTTATGGAAATCGGAGCAAAGAGTGGCAGTGATCATCAGAATCCACTCATCATTTCAGACCTCATTTGGCTGAGTTCAACCCACCGTCTGGCTCCTAGAGCGGGGAGAAGAAGTCAGTGGGTCAGGCAGCGGTCTTATGAGACTCTCAGGATATTGAGATCCTTCGGTGGGAGAGAAGCTGTTTCCTAGTTTTATAACGGTGTACTGAGTGGTTTAGACATCCCATAGGGATCTTTAGGCTCATCCCAGGGTAGGTGTTCCACAAATTCTAATTCCCCTTAATGGTTCTTACCTTATTTGCGTGTGTCTGTTGGACAGCATCTCAATACTACTGCGTCCCAAATAGTCACCATTACTGAACTTCCTCTGTCAATGTTAGATACGACGCAGAAGGGGGGCTTTCTTACAACCTTAAACACCACCCTTCTCTTCTCTTCTTCTCCTTCTGTCCCTGTGTATTTTCATTTTCTTCTTTCTTGTTCCTCTTTGCTTCTCCATCATGGGGCGGAGAACTGGGCCCCCCTGGATGGCATTGAGCAAGGAGGACGAGAGATGGCAGCAAGAAGTAGGCGAAAGGCACAGCTGCAGAATCTTTATATTCAAAACGTACTTCTTGAACGTGGATCAAGTGGTCGTTGTCCTTCGCCCTCCCTCGGCCGACACCAGAGGACAGCGTCGTTGATTGCGGCGCAAAGCGGGAGCGGGGAAGACTGAACAGAGCAGACTCCGGGTCCCCTCGGACACAAAATACACAAACAGTGATTTCAGAAAAATACTGCATGAAACATTCTGCGCATGGAATTCTACACTGTTCCCCTGGAGCCTGGACTTCAACTGAAAAAGGGAGGCAGGCCCTTTGGCTCCTCTGGGCTGGCGTCTGCCCCTCCACAGCAAAGCCGGGTCGCAGAATGGAAGGTTTGCGGGGAGGAGGGGAGGCCCAGCCGTGGACGGAGGAAATGACAGGCTCACGCGGCTGTGGGGAAGGAATTGCACAGGGGGCTGCCTGTGGATTCATCTGAAATTCTGCCACTTACTGCCCTGAACGGGAGGGTTCTCGTGCTCAGATAAAACAATCACCGTGAACGGCCTATTCAACGATCTATTGAAAAAGATCGTTCATGGGTAGAAAGTTGTCAAATCTTTGGCTTCGGCTGCTGTTTATAGTCGAATCAGGAACGAGACTGTGTAGAATGGAACCCCGAGTGATCGCATTTTAATTTCAGCAGATTGCCGCTGTGCCGCGAGCCCTGGGAGAGCGCCTCGCTCTCGTGAGTCCTGAATCTTGGAAGGCAAGAGGTGGTCGCCAGGACACAGATCGTGGAGGCAGAGTCGAGTCCCGGCTTCCTTCTGGAGCTCTTGAACCTCCCAGCTTGCTCGTGCCCAGGGAGCCCCTGCACCTCTCTGGATCTCAGTTTGTCCCCGAGCTTTGGCAAATTGGGACACTGACCATCACAGCAGCCCGTTGTTGGGATGATTAATTTCAATTATGCACGTTTAAAGTCAGTCTCTTCCCTGGCGTGTGACTTGTATCTACGCACAATGTATTGTCTCTCCTTTTTTCCTTCACTTTCCTGAACCAGTAAGAAAGACCACAAGTAGAGGCAACACAGATTTTTTTTTTTATAACTTTCTTTTTTTTAATAAACATATATTTTTATCCCCAGGGGTACAGGTCTGTGAATCGCCAGGTTTACACACTTCACAGCACTCACCAAAGCACATACCTCCCCAATGTCCATAATCCCACCCCCCTTCTCCCAATTCCCCTCCCCCCAGCAACCCTCAGTTTGTTTTGTGAAATTAAGAGTCATTTATGGTTTGTCTCCCTCCCAATCCAATCTTGTTTCATTTATTCTTCTCCTACCCACTTAAGCCCCCATATTTCATGACCACTTCCTCATATCGGGGAGATCATATGATAGTTGTCTTTCTCCACTTGACTTATTTTGCTAAGCATGATCCGCTCTAGTTCCATCCACGTTGTCGCAAATGGCAAGATTTCTTTCTTTTGATGGCTGCATAGTATTCCATTGTGTGGACTAGTGTCAAAAATCTATAAAGAACTTAGCAAACTCAACACCCAAAGAACAAATAATCCAATCAAGAAATGGGCAGAGGACATGAACAGACATTTCTTCAAAGAAGACATCCAGATGGCCAACAGACACATGAAAAAGTGCTCCATATCACTCAGCATCAGGGAAATACAAATCAAAACCACAATGAGATACCACCTCACACCAGTCAGAATGGCTAAAATCAACAAGTCAGGAAATGACAGATGCTGGCGAGGATGCGGAGAAAGGGGAACCCTCCTACACTGTTGGTGGGAACGCAAGCTGGTGCAACCGCTCTGGAAAACAGCATGGAGGTTCCTCAAAATGTTGAAAATAGAACTGCCCTATGACCCAGCAATTGCACTACTGGGTATTTACTCTAAAGATACAAACGTAGTGAGGCAACACAGTTTTTTAAGACCGTTTGCGTTCTGCCAAGGTAACCGAGGCCGATGTTCTCAGACTTTGATGAAATCTTACCCGAAATCTCACTATAAAACAGATACAGGGGAACTTGGGGAGGGGGCCTGGGTTGCCACTGTTTAGTCCCTGCAGCGGCATTTTCCCTGTGACCTGGGAGCAGAACCCCACATTCCTCAGGTAGAGTGACTCTTTAGTTGTGTACTGAAATGTATTCCCAGGTATCTCCACGAGCTACTCCAACCCTGGGCCACTGAGAATTTATTAGAATTACTTGTTCTCCCCTAACTTGCTTGTGTACCTGAGATATTTTAACGGTGTCACACACCAGATTCATAAAGAATATGTCAAGGGGCGCCTGAGTGGCTCAGTGGGTCAGGTGGCTCAGGTCATGATTTTGGGGTCTTGGGATCAAGACCTGCATCAGGCTCCTTGCTCAGCGGAATGTCTGCTTCTCCCTCTGCCTCTGCCTCTCTCTCTGACAAATAAATAAATAAAATCTTAAAAAAGAAAAAAAAAAAAAAGAAGGAATATGTCAGAACTCTCTACCACACATTCTCTCTGAAACCAAAGGGAGAGAAGCACATGTCTAGATTCTGAAAAGCATCAAGTGCTTGGACCTGGGGTATTTCCTTGAGGGCGTTCCCTTTTTAAACAATGGGAGCCAGCTATCAGCACGTTTCTCCGCAACTGTTGCTTGTCTTTGGGTATCCTCCGATACCTGAGGTCAAGATGAGCCAGAAGATTTACTGGTAGGTAGTGCATTTCCTGCTGATAATTTATAAACAATAGATTTTAGTGGAAAGTTATGGAAAATTTTTCTTGAATAACTGAGTTCCCTTATATGTGCTCACTGATGCTTAACTCAGTGAAACATCCGTACCCAGAATATTAAATCCTTTTTACACAATTAGATTGTACACGTACGCATACTAATGAGGTGTGAATCTTCTTCCTGAGGGTTATAAATTCTTGTGGCAGGTACTGTCTCTTTCTATTTCACCATATAATATGTGCCCAGAGGTAACTATTCTTTGCCAGAGTGCATCCTCCAAACAGCAGAAATCAATGAGGTTAAAGAACTTCCTGAAATGTGTGTCTCAAATACACTGAATTTTCCCTCATTGGTACGTGTACCAACCAGTCAGTGGCTGTCCTTCAGCTCTTATATTTATCATATTGATTTTAAGGATAGATCCTTTATTTTATGATCATTTAAAGAAGAAAAATGAGGGGCGCCTGGGTGGCTCAGTGGGTTAAAGCCTGTGCCTTCAGTTCAGGTCATGATCCTAGGGTCCTGGGATTGAACCCCGCATTGGGCTCTCTGCTCAGCAGGGATCCTGCTTCCTCCTCTCTCTCTCTGCCTGCTTCTCTGCCTACTTGTGATCTCTGTCTGTCAAATAAATAAATAAAATCTTTAAAACATAAAAAAGAAGAAAAATGAAAGAGTATTGAATGCCATACTTGTTTTTTGATTTGGGACAAATACTTAAATGGCTTATGCAAGAGACAAATTTTATTTTATTTCATTTTATTTTATTTTATTTAGATTTATTTATTTGAGAGAGAGAAGGAGAGAGAATGGTGGGAGGGGCAGAGGGAAAGAGACTCGCAAACAGACTCCCCGCTGAGCATAGAACCCATTGTGGGGCTTGATCCCAGAACCCTGAGACCTATGAACTGAGCCCAAATCAAGAGCTGAACGCTTAACCAGCTGAGCCACCCAGGTGCCCCTGGAGCCAAATTTTAATTCTCAGCTGCAGTTGACAATACTTTGAATTCTGAAAAATGTCCTTATGCTATCACTGCATTTGGCTTTCGTTAGTTTGTTTTGCTTTGGCCCATCTGGTTGTGTCTGTGAACTGGAGTAAAGGTCTTGGTTACTAGTTCCTTCAATGCTTCCAACCCAATCTGTGTCAGGCAATTTACCAAAAGGTCATACCTTTGGAGTCAGATTGTTAGATGGGAGAGCACTCAGCCTATTCTTAAGCTCAGGAGGAAAGTGGTCCTGGGTTAGAGAGAGATAAGGAGTAAGAGGAAGAAGGAGAAGAAAAACTTTCCTGCATCTGCATTTTCTGAATACTGGGGCCCATATGACTCTACCACCTGTTTGCAAGTGGTCAGTGCTTTCTTGTGGACAGGGAGGTCCACATCCATGGGTGTGGTTCTGTTGTATTTTGGGGTCA
Organism: Mustela lutreola; assembly: GCF_030435805.1. NCBI lineage: Eukaryota > Metazoa > Chordata > Mammalia > Carnivora > Mustelidae > Mustela > Mustela lutreola. Next base: position 145,359,748 of record NC_081294.1, read on the forward strand.
TCTTTACAAATTTAGAAGCCATGGTATGCCTTAGCCTCTCATGATTTAGTAATAGATGCTTCATACTTGCTGCGAGGCATCCAAGGTTGGGCTCCACGGTGGTGGGGAGTGCTGTGTGCTTCCTACGACAGTACATCTGTTTGACATACTGGTTATTTGCTCCCTCCACTCTGCTAAGCACAGTGGCTCTCAGCCCTTCTCTGTGAAACCAAGAGAAGTGATTTGAAATGAAAATGAATATTAATAGTCTATCCTATAGGTGGCTGCTGGCTGTAATTCATTCTGAGTAAAGCTGGCAAAGACTCTGAGCACATGCCTGAGAGTCTTCAGACATATGATGAATTCTGTCACACAAAAGCAGCTCTGCACAACCACGCGGCAGCAGGCTTCCGTGTGTGTCTGCCTCTGTCCGTTTTAGGAACGTCATTTTCCCGGCTCTGGTATCACCCAAGATAAGCAAGCTATCATAATTCTGTCACAGAGATGGATTTCCGGGTGTGGTGGTGGTATACCGCGACCTCGAGTGGCCATGTGTTCTAAATAAAGGTCTGAGGGTGATTGGAGACATTATCTTCACGTTGAAGACGAGTCATTTGGAAGTGGCGTGGGAATAGTGCCTGCCATTATTATACACGTAGACATAGGCATGTGTATCCGAATTGCATGCTTGGGAAAAAAGTCCATGTTTTTGTTTTTGTTTTCTGAGGTTGCTTCAGAAGGTAGGAAAGACAAGTAGAAGTTGGCTCAGTTTAGGAGCAAAGAGAGGTTCCCTGGTGATGGGGCATTAATCAGGGTAGAGGATCCCAGAAGCAGCTGGGAAAGGTACTGCCAGAAGATCTGGGAGGGATACCGGTAGGGAGAGGGCTATCCTCACTGTGGCGCATGGCCCCAGGGGACCCTTGTTCTCTTCCGGCCTGGGCAGACGTTGGTAATTGTTTTTCTTCAAGGCAAGAAGGAAGCGTGTAGAACAGAAAAAACAGGGCAGGGAGGTACAAGCGACCGGGAGAAATCTGAAGGTAAATCTTCGCAGGTTGTTAAAGGACCAAGAGTTTGTGTGGTGGACAGCTTGAGGCCCTGAGAGGATTCCAGGCCCCTGCAACAGAGCATGCAGCGGGAACAAGAAAGACGACTTAGATAGCAACAGCAACAATGACACCATGGGCAGCTGACATTTATGTGACAGTTCCTGGGTGTTGGTTACTGTGGTTAGCCCTTGACCTGCATAATCTTATTTAATACAGTGGGCACAGAAAGATAATATTATGCCCACTCTACAAATGAGGAAATTGAAGTGTAGAGAGGTTAAATTGCTTGCTTAAGGTAATAACAATAATTTAAATTTAATCAAAAAGGAACCAAATTGCTTTTGGGTGTTCGTAACTCTACAGTATTTTCTTTTTTCTTTTTCCCTTGGAAGAGTAATGCATTTAACTCCAATCCTAGCTGTGCCTTAGAGTCATTTGGAGACCCCGCTTTAAAAACTGGTGCCTGATCCTCTCTCCCAGACATTTTAAAAATTATTATTATGTTATGTTAAATTATTATTATGTTATGTTAGTCACCAAATAGTAAACCATTCGTTTTTTAAGTAGTGTTCCATGATTCATTGTTTGCATTAACACCCAGTGCTCCATGCAATGCGTGCCCTCCTTAATGCCCATCACCAGGCTATCCCATCCCCCCACCCCGCTCCCCTCTAAAACCCTCAGTTTGTTTCCCAGAGTCCATAATCTCTTATGATTCGTCTCCCCCTCCGGGAGCTCCCTCCCCTTCGTTTTTCCCGTCCTTTTCCTATTGTCCTCCATGCTGCTCCTTAAGTTCCACAAATAAGTGAAACCGTATGATAATTGACTTTCTCTGCTTGACTTATTCCGTTTAGCATAAGCTCCTCCAGTCCCATCCAAGTTGGTGCAAAAGTTCGGTATTCATCCTTTCTGATGGCTGAGTAATATCCTACTGTGTATATGAACCATATCTTTTTTACCCATTCATCTGTTGAAGGGCATCTTGGCTCCTTCCATAGTTTGGCGACTGTGGCCATTGCTGCTATGAACATTGGGGTACATATGGCCCTTCTTTTCACTACATCTGAATCTTTGGGGTAAATACCCAGTAGTGCAATTGCAGGGTCATAGGGTAGCTCTATTTTTAACGTTCTGAGGAAAATCCACACTGTTTTCCAAAGTGGTTGCTCCAACTGGCATGCCCACCAATAATGTAAGAGGGTTCTCCTTTCTCCACAGCCTCTCCAACATTTGTTGTTTCTGGCTTTGTCGATTTTTGCCATTCTAACTGATGTAAGTTGGTATCTCAATGTGGTTTTGATTTGAATTTCCCTGATGGCTAATGATGTTTAACATTTTTCATGTGTCTGTTAGCCAATTGTATTTCTTCGTTGGAGAAGTGTCTGTTCATGTCTTCTGCCCATTTTTTTGGACTTGATTATTACTTTTTGGTTATTGAGTTTGAGAAGTTATTTATAGATCTTGGATATCAGCCTTATATTTGCAGTTTCATTTTCAAATATCTTTTTACATTCTGTAGGCTGTCTCTTAGTTTTGGTGACTGTTTCCTTTGCTGTGCAGAAGCTTTTTATCTTGTTTAAGTCCCAATAGTTCATTTTTGCTTTTGTTTCTCTCACATTTGGAGATGCGTCTTGAAAGAAGTTGCTGTGGTCAATGTTGAGGTTACTGCCTATGTTCTCCTCTAGGATTCTGATGGATTCCTGCCTCACACTGAGGTCTTTCATCCATTTAGAGTTTATCTTTGTGTATGGTGTAAGCAAATGGTCGAGTTTCATTTTTCTGAATATAGCTGTCCAATTTTCCCAGCATCATTTATTTAAGAGACTGTCTTTCTTCCATTGGATATTTTTTTCCTGCTTTGTCAAAGATTATTTGATCATAGAGCTGAGGGTCCATATCTAGGCTCTCCATTCTGCTCCATTTTGTATGGAACCAGAAAAGTTCCCAGACATTCTTTCATTGATCTGCAGTGTGATTGGGAGTTTTCAGAAGTCCCCAGGAGTTTTCTAATGTGGGGGTTGATGTTGCAAATCCCTGCTCTAGGGTAGGTTTTCCGCTAGACTTTCATTTGATTCCACCATTTAATTTAATCATAATTCTGAACTCTGTGTTTATGTTCTGATCACGTGTTTGGTCTGTCCTTCCTAGAAGAATTCAGAGCCCATTCCTATATCCCCAGCATCCCATTTAATGCTAGAGAAATGTAAATGAGTAAGTACCATCCTTCTGCAAAAATAGTTAATCACCAGTCAGAGTGTATCCTTGCTTCAGTTTTTAAAACCAGCATCTCATACTTTTATTGAAAGAGTAATTTATTTAAAGGGGTGTGGTGTCCTGGCAGTTTCTTCTTATATGGGACCACATAAGATGGTCAGGCGGAGGAGGTGATGAATGAGGAAGAAGAGAAAGACCAGGATCCCAGTGAGGTCAGTAGTGTGGAACTGTGTTCCTGAGATCAACACCCATTACACAAGATTTCTCAGGATGAGATGTGGGCTTTAATATTTGGTTTAGAATGGCATTTTAAGGTTTGATCTGATATTTGATTCAAACTCTTACACCTGTGTAGATAAGGAACCCTGATGGAAGGGTGGTTGAAAACAACCCGGGTAGGGAACCTTTGGTTTCTCCAGCCGTGCAGGGAGAGACTCTGCCTTCACCCAGGCAAGCTGGTGTGGGCTGAACTGGGCTGGTTAAGACAGGGGATGGTCAGAAGCAAGGCTCTCCGGTGTCTGCTTTAGTTCTGGGCTGGGTGATGAATACAAGCAAAAGGCATCTTGCAGCCTGGAGAATAATTCAGGCCCCAACAGCTCATCAATCTGCTATTGCATTGCAGAGCAAAAATTTAATACATAATAAATAATTTCTCCCTGCCTCAAAAGGAATGAAAATTTCTTTGTAAGAATATTTCCTATTTTAAAGGTAACCATCATCCCACCATTAATGCTTGATCATAGACTAATTTGAAATCCAAATACTGGAGATTTAAACAAATTCAACTCATAAAATGAAATGATTAACTTGGTAAGTTGTGATTTCTGCATGCAACTCCAATACTTACAAAGACAGGATGTGGAGGAAGAACTGGAAGTAATGCTGAGTGGGAGGGACATCGAGTCAGGGTATGCATTTATACAATGAGTGTCATGAACTATTTTAGATTTTATTTAATCGACATTTTAGTAATACTTAGTATGTACCAGGCACTTTTATGAGCACAGTATAAATATTAACTCAGTAAGTCGTCATATCAACTCTGTGAAATAGATCTTATTGGCATCATTCCTATTTTCCAAATAAGAAACCAAGGCACAGGGTGCCTGGGTGGCTTGTCAGTTAAATGTCTGTCTTCGGCTCAGGTCATGATCTCAGGATTGTGGGATCAAGTCCCACATTGGGCTCTCTGCTCAGCAACCAGTCTGCTTCTCCTTCTGCCTCTGTGATCTCTCTCTCTTAAGTAAATAAAATCTTAAAAAACAAAACAAAACCCAAGGCACAGGAGGTTAAGTGGCTTGTCGAAGATCACATGGCATGTATGGGATACAACCAGAACTCAAACCTCAGATTTGGGCTCCAGAGCCTTCAAGCCTAAGTACTATGTATCTCACCTCTCAGGGAAAAAGCCTCCCAGATTCACATGCTCTCTTATTAAAGCTGAGAGATTGTTTCCTATTGAAAGAGCCATTCCTGTCAGTTCATTTGAAAATGTCCCATGCCAGGGCACCTGGACGGCTCAGGAGGTTAAGCCTCTGCCTTCAGCTCAGGTCATGATCTCAGGGTCCTGGAATCGAGTCCCAAATCAGGCTCTCTGCTTGACAGGGAGCCTGCATCCTCCTCTCTCTCTCTGCCTGCCTCTCTGCCTACTTGTGATCTTTCTCTGTCAAATAAATAAATAAAATCTTAAAAAAAAAAAAAAGAAAATATCCCATGTCTGAGATGAAATCTGTAAGATTGCTGACCAGAGATGGGTGGCACCATAGGTTCATTCTGAGGGAATGGCCATTGTGGCTATTAGACAGGCACTCATTGGATCAGCCCTCCCCTCCACGGTCGGAGTGCTGAAGACCAGAAAGGTGAACTCACATGTGTGCCAAAGCAGAAAGGAAACATGGATGGGATGCTTACAGAAAACAGGTCCTCTAGGAAGTGGGCTGAGAGGTATGTGGCAAGTGGAGATGTGCGTTTCCTTATATATTTTCTGTGCTGCAAAAGTTTGTTTTTCTTTTTCAATACCGTGCAAATGCTAATTTCATAATATTTTCAGCAACAAGGGCTCTCACCCTGTAAATATGTCAGTTGGGGTGAGTCTGGAGTCAGGGAGGCTAGGTGGCCTTGGCCGTGATACATGGAGAAGTTGTGAGTGTCCGAGAGGAGAGAGAGCAGATGAGGACAGGAGGGTTCTTGGGTTTGGGGCCGTTAAGGAGAAGTAACCTTGAGTCATCTGTGACCTGTGAATTCTACCTTGTTGGGGTGCACACCTGCCTATAGGAAGGTGAAATGTACATGGCAGGTGGACATGCTGGTGGTGAAAGAGCAGAGAGAGGTTGAATAGATTCTGGAGAAGGGGGCACACACGGGTCGGGATACATTACATTGGTGTGTGTGTATATATACTCCAGCGGGGCTCACTGGTGTCTGCAAAAGGGAGAGAACTGAGGTGCATGGTCTTGGTGCCATTGCTCCTCGATGCACACAAATGTGTTTTGACTCTGAAGTCTGGACCGACCTTATTTTGACAACTTGCCCATAGGAAATGTGCATGACATTAAAAAAAAAAAAGATATTTGTTTATTTTAGGAGGAGAGAGCAAGAATGAGCGAGAGCATGGGGCACAGGTACAAAGAGAGAAGGAGAGAGTCTTAAGCAGACTCTGCGCTGAGCATGGAGCCTGATGGGGGCTCAGTCTCATGACCCTGAAATCATGACCTGAGCCAAAAAACCAAGAGTCGGACACTTAACTGACTGCGTCACCCAGGCATCTCTAAGCTGGCAAATTTTTGTTTATCCCCATGTCTGTAAGTCTAATAGAAAAATGAGGTGTCATGAATTAAAATACATATGATTACTTTTTAAAGCTATGGTTAATTAGATCATGACAGAATTAAGTGAATACATTTAAACCCTTATTAATGTTTCTAATGCTAAGCAGTTACAGTTAAAATCAATATTTTTCTCAAAGTAATGACTCTAGGTACTGGATTGTATCATTTAAGCATAAAACTTTCTATGATAAATATGCATTGGGAAACGATTTTACATCTAACTTTCCTTTTAGGAAAAGTGAAGAAGTTAAAGGGTTTGGCAAAACCACATACAGTAATTTCTTATTTTATGCAGAAGTAAATTTTTGTCAATAATTAATATGCATTTAAAACACAGGAAAATTATGAACTCTTTAATACTGTATGAATTCTAAGAAGGCAACAAGAAAAATGATTGTTCATCAACTATTGCATTCATGTTGATTCTAACTAGGAATTTATATTTAGAATTGTCAAAATTATGAGGGGGCAGAGTTGTAATATTTTATATGCTGTAATACTTAGGGTCCCCTCATGAAAGTCATGTGTCAGCATTAATATGAATATTCTTTTAAAATGGAGCTTAACCATTTTATCATTCTTTCTATTCTGTGTTTCCCTCAGTGGGTCTCAAGTATAAGTTCTTTCTGTCCACAGGTAAAGAGGAATTTGGAAAGTTCGTTTAGTGCAATAATTAAGAGTGTGAGCTCTAGAGACAGACTCCATAGATTTTAGTCCTAGTTCCAGTGTTTACTAGCCGCATGGCCTTGGGGAAATTATGTAATCTGTGTGTGTCACAGTTTCCTGGTGTTTAAAAGGGGAATGAGGGGTGCCCGGGTGGCTCAGTGGGTTAGGGCCTCTGCCTTCAGCTCAGGTCATGATCCCAGGGTTCTGGGATCGAGCCCTGTGTCCGGCTCTCTGCTCAGCAGGGAGCCTGCCTCCCTTCCTCTCTCTCTGCCTGCCTCTCTGCCTACTTGTGATCTCTGTCTGTCAAATAAATAAATAAAAATCTTAAAAAAAAGGGGGGGGAATGAAAGCAGTACCAACCTCTATAGACATGGAAGTCATACATGAGCCACTAGATAAAGCAATTAGGACAGTGCATACATACAGTAAATGTTCACTTAATATTGGATACCATTATTAGTCAAAAGCTAATGACTAAGAACAGCTTTGACTACTAATAATACCTCAACATCTTTGACTTGAAATCTTGGAATCATGTGATTTTAAGGCCTATTATGAAAGACTAAAAAGAGAACAGTGCAGCTCACTCTCATGGAGTGCTTTCTCTGTGTCAGGCTCTTTTCTGGCTACTTCACATGTACCCTTTTAGTCTGTCAAGAAATAAAGAATAAAAAAGAATTAATAGCCATCGAAAAAGTGCCTTAAATAAACATAATGGAGAAGAATAGAGATCCCATATGTTGCAATTGAGAGACAGTGGGTCTTGGTAGGTGGATGGCCTTGGGTCCAGCGTCCCAGGAGCACAGCCCCAAGAGACACTGCTGATTGGTGTCTCCAGATCCATGAGATCAGAATCCAGCCTTTTGTGAAAGATTTGTGATGGAGAGATTTCCATCATGGAAAGCTCAAAGGACCCTCCAAGTAGGGTCAGTGTTCCGACTCCTATTGTCCTGCATATCCGACAGTGGACACTAGAGGGCGCAGTGCCCACGTTTGCGCCTGAGGACTAGGTTGGCTCTTCTGTATGTGGGCATCTCCAGATTTCATTTAGAACTCTAGGGCAGTCCTTCTACCAGGAGACGTACCTGCCCAATACAGAGACTGCCCTATTCCATGTGTACATCCTTCCTTTTCTCATAACACTCCAGCACATCTGAGACCAGAAAAGGTGGTATGGCCCCAACCACTCAGAGGAGTGGCTGTGTTACAGTGGGGCTGTAGTGAACCCACTTAAAACCCCGAGATGGGAGCTTGCTTCAGAGAATTTGAACTTGCTTCAGAGAATTTTTTAAAAGCATACTATATCCTAGGGACGCCTGGGTGGCTCAGTTGATTGGACGACTCCCTTCGGCTCAGGTCATGATCCCGGAGTCCTGGGATCGAGTCCCGCATCAGGCTCCCAGCTCCATGGGGAGTCTGCTTCTCCCTCTGACCTTCTCCTCACTCATGCTCTTTCTCACTGTCTCTCTCTCAAATAAATAAATAAAAAATCTTAAAAAAAAAAAAAAAGCATACTATATCCTATAGCAAGACAGAGGAGGTAGATTCTTTACAGATTTCCCTATATCCTTGCGAACCTAGGCAAATCATGTTACTTGTTTTCTTCATCTTGAAGAATCAAGGATTGGATTTATAAGATGATGTTAAAAGTTTCTAATAGTCACAAATACGTTGTGCCTTAGAACTCAATTTGATAGTTTTGAAAGCTCACAGAAGATCAGGGTTACATTTTTGAACCAAGGTTGTCATATAGGGTTTTGATTTGCAGATTGGCAAGGGCAAGCGCTGACAAAAGTAAAACAACTTTTGGGGACAGGGATGACAAGCTGGTCAAGGAAGGAAAACCTCTAGTCAGGAGAAGGAACAAGATGGAGAGTCCTGGAGGATGTGATTAAGTTCCTTACCCTCTGGTGACATCAGGCATGGGTTTCAAAATCTTTGTGCCTTGGGTAGCTTTGCATGGTGATTTTTGTTGTGGACAAAACAGTAATTTACACCTTTTTTTCTGATTTTTTTAGGTTCTTTGATTTTCTTAACCCTGAGAACTTCAAGAATAGAAAGGAAAGCATCGAGTACCTGCACAAAAGGATAGGAAGGTTTGGCAGAAATACTTTTTTTAGCTTTCCCAGTGCTTGGTTTCGGGATGTAGTCATTTACAAATCCAGGCCCACTTTCTTTAGGGAGGAATGTGGCATGGAGTGAAGACATATTCATCACTCCTTGTGGACTGTGGTGATAGCTGTATGAGGGGTACATAGACCTGTGACCTTGAAGAAAACCAAGGACTAGAAATAGGTCTCAGGGGATAGATATCAGTGGTAGCAACTAGGACTCTCCCAGCTTCTGTGCATCAGAATCAAACCACCCTCTCACTGATTTCTCTTTTTGAAAACATCAAAAATGTGTATTAACCCATTAGTTTATTTCTTCCTCAGAATCATAAAATGGAGCCTGTATCTCTTACATAGGGATATATTTTTCATAAATTTAAGAACAGTTTTTGGGGGGCATTGGCTTCAGCATATTCCTGTATATCTTTTCTATATAATATCCACTCTTTAGATTTTTCACATTTTCATAGTACTTCTAAAAATAAGTACAGGAGGGATGCCTAGGAGGCTCAGTTGGTTAAGCAGCTGCCTTCGGCTCAGGTCATGATCCCAGTGTTCTGGGATGGAGTCCCACATCGGGCTCCTTGCTTGGCGGGGAGCTTGCTTCTCCCTCTGCCTCTGCCTGCCACTCTGTCTGCCTGTGCTCACGCTCTGTCTCTGTCTCTCTCTCTCTCTCTGACAAATAAATAAAATCTTAAAAAAAAAAAAAAAAAAGAACAGGAGATAAAAATATTTGTAGAGGGATGTTTCCTTGATGAGGTAGAAATATCTTTTTCATTTTCTTACCCTTAGTAGTTAGGTCCAAACAACTCAACAACTTAATAGCCATATGAAAAAACAATACACATGAATTAAAAATTTTAAAAAAATTCTTAAAAACCCACAGTTACTTACTAATGAGACATGTGTATTTGTTTGGCAATTCCCAGACTCTCAGACTTTGAAATCAGACTGAACCACCTTCATGTCCTATTCCATGTTGATTTTCATGAAATACTTGCTTTTTATCATAGCAAGAACCCAAAACTCAGTTTTGCAAAGATGTGACGCTCATGAAAAACAATGTAGTGTGACCTAATGTCAAAAGGATGGAATCTCAAGCTAGGAGTTTGTGCTATGTCTGAAAGATACCAAATATTATAATATTTTCCTCAAAAATTTAAGATGCCCGAGATAACTGTGCTGTCCCAGGGTGCCTTGGTGCACACTTTGGGAAGTGCAACTTTTAAGGTTAGATGGTGGAACTTTAAAAGTGGAATTTAGAACAATTCCACTGTAGTAGAGAGTTAGTTAAAAAACTAACAACTTCTCCATTGCCTGTCACTTTCCAGATGGTGGAAAGTTGAGAAATTACAGTTTGAGCAACCAGGAAGGCAGGTGTGATACTGGCAGGGAGAAGGCGGATGGCTCTCTTGGGAAGGGGGTATGGAAAAAAAATCTCAGCTCATACTGGCTCAAGGAACCCAGGGAAGGTCCTAGAAAAGATCATTTTAACCTGCATCTTAAAAAGTTATTTGACTAGATTTAGCTGACCAGGTCTCTGATTTATCTGACACTGTCTTCAAGATAGGATTAGAACATCTAGCTCTACTATTGTATCTAGGGGAAAGTACAATCTGTGTTAAGTTGGTTCTTTTGCATTCTGGTTTTCTGCAATGCACTGTGGTTAAAATGTGGATCATCTGTCTAGTATTATTGGTTTTGCAATATACTAATGCTGAGTTATGTTTATTGCATCATCTAGAATGCATAGAGAATCTCCTTCAGGTGAATGCTTCTAGTCATTAGAATATAAAAATGCAGATTTATTTCTAGCCATCTGTAAAGTGTCCAGGCCTATTAATACATGCATATTTTCCATTAAAGTCCTAGTGATATGTTATATACATAAGTTTCTGCCCTCCATTAAAAACAAAACAAACCCGCTTCCTTATCTATCTTTTAGACAAGATGGGAAAAAGAAAACACCAGAAAATATGGAGACCAAAATATCACAAAATACAGCAGATACGGTTTAAAGACTGTTAGCTTAGTGGGCATGTTAATATGGAACACCAAAATTAGGCAGACGTAACCATTCACTTCAAGTCGGCATTAAAAGGAGGCTGTCTTCTCCCTGCAGGGGAAGGCCCCGCACAATTCATGCCATGGGAATAGAGGAAAATGTGTGCTTTTCTCAGATAAAGTTTGCCTACCAAAGAGGGATGGGGTGAGCATGTCTCTTATGCTCCACGTCCTAGCAGTCTCTAGGAGGAGTGTGAGGCTGGGCCAGCAAATGATCAGGGATTACACGGATTAGGACCCTCCATAGAAGGGAAACGTTGGGAACAGGTAAGAAAAATTCCCAGTCACATCTGAGAATTACCAGAAAGGGCTCAGGGAGTCCCTCTTTGCGGCCGAGATCGTCCTGTGGGTTTAGGGGCTTCCAATCCATGACTCAGCGACTTCAAGGGTTAAGTTTGGGAATGCTTGCTTTAACAATTCCAGACTCTTACAGAAAGCAGTTGTGTATCTCATCCTTTCTTTCGGGTGGTGAGTAAGGACCTACGCAATCTAACCCAGAAAAAGAACAAGCTCTGGTTACAAATAATGAACAAAAAATGGGGAATGACTAACCCTGTGCTTATAAAAATGGTGACCATGCTGGGCACCCCCCGGATGGCTCAGTGGTTAAGCATCTGCCTTCAGCTCAGGTCATGATCCCAGAGTCCTGGGATCAAGCCCTGCATCAGGCTCCCTGCTGGGTGAGAAGCCTGCTTCTCCCTCTCCCACTCCCCCTGCTTGTGTTCCCTTTCTCGCTGTCTCTGTCAAATAAATAAATAAAATCTTAAAAAAATAAAAATGGCGACCACACGATCCCACATTAATGATGCCAAGGGCATGCTATCTGGAGTCGCAGTTTCCTTTTCCCACAGAAAGGCTGCCCTGCTCCAAGGGAGAAGGATGAGTTCATATCATGAAAACAGTTTGTAAGGTGTAAAGCCGTTCGAGAAGCTCTAGAACCCCGGGCACCGGGAGCGCTGGGGTCTCAAGCGAAGAATTTCAGGGCACGTTACCAGAGGGGTCCGTCCACGCCTGGAGGAGGAGCCCAAGGTGAGAAGCAGAGTTTTGTCACTCGCTGCTAAGACTTAATAAGGAAAGCGGTAGCAGTCCAGGTATTTGTCTTTCTTTACATCTCTTTTTAAGGGAACATCTTTAAAAACATACAGAGGCTAAGAATACTATTTAAAATACATTTTAGGAGACTTGGTATTGAGGTTTTCATTATTTTTATCTTCTTGTTTGGGTGGAAAGGATTACTGAGTAGCCCAAGTGTCCCTTCTATTTGTCTTAGGTTCATTTCACCACACTTAAAGCAATATTGAACATAGGAAATTTGGTGCCCCAAACCATGGATCCTTTCTCTTTCTGATCACAGCATATCCAAATGATAGAGAAAGTATCTGAGAAAAAAACCATGTATCTTTCTTTCTTTTTTTCTTTTTTTAAATTATTTTTATTTTTTTAAAAAAGATTTTATTTATTTATTTGACAGATTTTATTTATTTATTTATTTGACATCTATTTATTTATTTTATTTATCAAAATAAAAGATTTTATTTATTTATTTATTTATTTGATTTTATTCACAAGTAGGCAGAGAGGCAGGCAGAAAGAGAGAGGGAAGCAGGCTCCCTGCTGAGCAGAGAGCCGGATGTGGGGCTTGATCCCAGAACCCTGGGATCATGACCTGAGCTGAAGGCAGAGGCTTTAACCCACTGAGCCACCTAGGCGTCCCTCTTTTTTTCTTTTTTAAAGATTTCATCCATTTATTTGACCAAGATCACGTGTGGGAGGGTAGAGGGGAGGCTCCCCTGTTGAGCAGAGAGCCTGACTGGGGACTTGATCCCAGGACCCTGAGATCATGACCTGAGCAGAAGACAGAGGCTTAACCCATTGAGCCACCCAGATGCCCCCCAAAAACCATGTATCTTAAGTGTGGAGTTTTCTATCTCAAATGCATATAATGGAAAGTGTAAGTCCATATGGTGGGAGTGAGGGTTTATAGAAACTGAAATACCAGATGTGGATCCATGATGATTTTTCCAGATAAATCGAGAGACTGTGAATCGATTTCGTTAAAGAAATGAGGACACTTTTAAAAAGGGATTTACTTAATTAAATGCTTTAAAAGTCTTATTTAAGGTAACGGAGGTAAGAGCTACTAGGTTAGTACCTGGGAGAGTCCATTTTTATGGGCAAGAATTGCCAGAGTGCAGGGTCGCTACGAGCAGGAAGGACTGGAGTCTTTGCTACAAAGATTTGAATAGGGCGGCAGTTAATTCTGGGATGCCGAGGGCATAGTCTGACGCAGGGCTCGACCTATGGCGAGGGGGCTGGGAAGGAGCTGGGAGGAACAGAGGCTGCATGGAGCACAGCTAAAAGAACTTCACTTCCCCTCCTCGCTGGTCAGTGACACACAAAATCAAGCATGAAAACAGGAAAAAGTGGTTTTGAAGCCGAGGCGGTCCTAGCCACCCACGATCGCTTTGAAAAACTTTTAGCATTCACCTCAGGAAATGACCCTTCACATTTCTTCTTCACATGCTGGCTGGCGGCCCAGAAGTGGGGGATCAAGGAAGATGATTATAAAATCAGAACTTGCTTGTGTAAGGCCTGAGTCGTTTGCAGGTTTAATATTAAATTCGTTCAGTGTTGTGGCGGGGGCGGAGGCGATGGGGAGGAGTGTGAAGGCGAGTTGTCATGATGGTGATGTGTTTTAGTTTTGAAAGGAGGGCTTAGAAGGTATTGTAGAAAGGCTTTAATTAAAAAGTTTATTTTGACAAACTGAGATGCATTAAAAAATTCTTCAACTTTGATGTATTTATGACACAATTTGGGGTCAGGTTGATGGAAATGTTGAATCTGTGGGGTACTGGTTGCTCAGGTGGATATCTGAGTCACTGAAGATTAACTTGAGATAAACTCTTTCCACCATTCAGTCCAACTAATATACTTGGTGGTTGTGGAAGTCCTATCATAGAGAAGTTCATTTTCTAAAAATCTCAGCACAACTTCATAGAACCCGAGTTATTTGTCTTGGCATCTGGCTCTGAAAGGCCTGAAACAGTGGCATTGTTAGCTTGTCTTGCAGGCTAAGACGTGGGATCTACACCAGGGGCCACAGAAATTCATCTCTTGCTGAATTCAAATGACTATAATTGCAAAGTTTCCAGGTCCCTGTGGTCTAAAGGTAGTTCTATAAGTCATAGGATTTCTTTGGATCAATTTTTTAGAAGTTTAATAGAAACCACTTTCCGCCAAGTGAAGTGGGACTTTTTTTTTTTTTTTTTTAAGATTTTATTTATTTATTTGACAGACAGAGATCACAAGTAGGCATTGAGGCAGGCAGAGAGAGAGGAAGGGAAGCAGGCTCCCTGCCGAGCAGAGAGCCTGATGCAGGGCTCCATCCCAGGACCCTGGGACCATGACCTGAGCTGAAGGCAGAGGCTCTAACCCACTGAGCCACCCAGGCGCCCCGAAGTGGGACATTTTAAATCATTGGGTCAAACTGGCCACCTGGAATAGTGATATCTTATTGGACGAGTTAGCATTTCTGTTTAGTTTACCTTGAGCCCTAACTGCCTCTGGCTGAAAGTGATGACTAAAAGCCCTTCTGTGAGCTTGTGATTGGCCCATTGAGGTATCCACTTGTGCAGGTTCCTGCATTCATCAGTAAATGTGTCTGAAATCATGGCTCTGGATTTGGCAGGCTAGCCCTGACTTCCATGTGGCTTCAGGACATAGGTTCTGTGCACGTGGGAAGCACTCTCACGCTTGGCACATGCCATGGACTCGTGAATCTTTTCCTTCCAGGAATCTGACCAAATGAGCAAACTCCAGGTTTCCTTTAAGCACAATTCCAGCCTATCTGCATGAACTTTGAATGCAGATAGGAAATGTGGAGAACCTTCTTACTGAATGTTCAGACTTTGGTTTGCCTGTGGATTGCAGGGCCGCACATACTGGTGACTGGGATAAGAAGAGGGAACTTGGGGCTGGCATCGAAACGGATGCGGACGGTTATATTAAAGTCGACTCAAGACTTTTTGCAGTGAAGCCTTAGAAGAGAGAGTTAGCTAAAGGAAAACAGAGGAGGATGAGGAAGAGGAAGAGGAGTGAGGTAGGGAAGAGAACGGGAGGAGAAGAGAGGAAAAGAATGAGTAGACAGTACTTGTTGCATTAATTAGAGTACTGTGCACTGAGTAAGTCCAGCTCTCCTTGCCTCTGAAAATGGATAATTACTCTTCTCTGTTTCTGATATTGTTCATGACCTTCTGGTTTGCTTGGCTAGTGTAACGTGGGTGTGCGTGGGGCATGCTGCTTATAGGTTCTCCACATTTCCTTCTGTCTGCTGCAATCGTCGAAGTGTCTGCTTAGAGGGAGCCCTGTCAGCCTGATCCGTGAGTGACAGTCATGAGCTGAGTCCCTCTGCCAACCTGCATTGAACATGTCATGTGAACCAGGACATAAACTTTGGCTTAAGGCATTGAGATACTCTTCCCGTAGCGTAATTCAACTTATCTCATCTAATACAGAAATTAGGACCTAGAAAGAGGAAGCTGGTATAACAAAACAAGGCAATAGGTGGCTTTGTCCTGACTGCTGAGTAACAGAAAAACTTGTCAGAGGCTAGAAAGGCCGAGATCCGTATCAGATAATGGCAAGTCATTTGGTAAAAGTGTTGCTTGCTGTAACTTTGAACACCTGTAAATCAATAAAAGTCTAACAGGACAATAGCATGATGTGCAAGGAATGTGAACAGTTAATGTGGTAGTCTGGATCCCCTGGGGCCTGGATGTCAAGACAGGATGATGTGTGCTAGGGGAAATCCCTTTGAGAGGAAATGGGGAGGGAGTTGGGAGAGGCTGGGCCAATTCTCAGACATGATATGAGTCTGATACTAAGTGAAAGAAAGTTCGGGCAAACATGTCCTAAGCCATGCTGCTATCTCAGGAAACTTCTGTAAGTCCTTGGCCAAAGCGACCCTCAGAGATGTCTCATGGGACGGGCCTGCCCTAGTGTCCCCGCCATGCTTGGTTACTGACTGGGAGGTGAGGGCAGCAGCTAGGGCCCTTGGTTTCTCTCAGACCCTTTGGTTGCCAGTCTCAAGACATACTCTTCTGGCCATCACTGTTAGCTTCAAGATCTTAGACATATGACAAGACAGGTAACCGTCCTCATTCTAAGTGGCTTTCAAAAAACACAACATTTTTTCATCCCTCATGTAGCTAAAGTATTAAAACTGTTTGGTAGGGACGCCTGGGTGGCTCAGTTGGTGAAGCAGCTGCCTTCGGCTCAGGTCATGATCCCAGAATACTGGGATCGAGTCCCACATCGGGCTCCTTGCTCGGCAGGGAGCCTGCTTCTCCCTCTGCCTCTGCCTGCCACTCTGCCTGCCTGTGTGCTCTCTCTCCCTCTCTCTCTGACAAATAAATAAAATCTTTAAAAAAAAAAAAAACGTATTAAAAAAACAACTGTTTGGTAATAGACTGTGTTGACAGAGATGGGAAAAACAGCACTCTCCTTCTTTAGTTATGAGATTATAAATGGGTATAACCTTCTCAGAGACCAATTTCCATATCTTTCAAAGTCATGCATGTGTATACCTCCTCCTTTCTAATCTCTCCCAAGGATACATTTGCATATGTGCAGAGTATTATGTCCCAAGATATTTACTTAAGCAGTGAGTATAATAGCTCAAGAGTGGGAAAAAATACCCATTGATAGGGAACTAATTCTGTAAAGTTTGTCTATCCATAGAATTAAATATGTACCTTCAAAATAATGAGGCATATAATGATAAGGCACTCTCTCCGGTTTAAATTTAAGTTAAAAAGGAGATACACCAATGGTAAAAGGTGCTTACCTTTGTGTTTTGAAAAGAGAAGGGGTCCTAGATATGCATGTCACTTGTATCTCTGGGTGACCACTTGAGAGGCTAATGGCATTGGTTGTTCCTGCAGGCACATCCAATAAAGGGGTATTTTAAGGGACATGAATGGAAAGGAGACTTAACTTTTCATTGTGTTTCTTTTTGTATTATTTGAATGTTTTCCCATGAATATGGATGGCCAATTAAAAAGAACAATTAAAATATAAATAAAAATCACAGTTGAAAAAAAAAAAGTGTCTCTCCCTTCTGCCACTCACAGCCACTGTGTGTCAAAATGATTTTTTATCCTCTTGTCACATGGCCATGTAGAGCTGTTCTTGGCTGGCATGAGTACATATTATTAAATTGAAAAGGAAAAGAACTGAAATGTTATTTCAGCAACCCTGGAATCATGTACAAGGACAATTTTTGCTGTATTGGGAAGATTCGCCTTTTACCAGGATCTGCCCTATAATGAACAGTGCCACCGCAATCTAGAGAAAAACCAGAATGCACTGTTATAATCAAGTTTGGGGACTTGACTTATTTTAAGCTTCCATATATCATTTGGCCAAAGATTTTTTTTTTTTTAAACCAAACTCTGCGTTTCTTTTGAAGGTCACACAGTAGCATGAAACTGATGGAAGCCCTACACAGAGAACAGAGTGTGATGTACTTCACTGTTTTCAAGGAAAATCAGAACAAGAAATGTCCCCTTTTTTTTTTTTTTTAAAGAGGGCTTGATAAATGATGGGGGGGGGGGAGAGTGGATGGCCATTATTTGTATCTTTTCTTTGAACATATAGTCCAGGCCCACATCTGCATCTCTGGGCTATGGTATTCTAGAATTACTAGAATTACGTGAGTGAAGGGATCTCAGAGACCTTCTCTTTTTCTATCTCATTTTAGCTTCTTAATTTAAAAAAAATTAATTTATTTATCTTTAAAAAATATTTTGTTTATTTATTTGACAGAGGTAGTACAAGTAGGCAGAGTGGCAGGCAGAGGGAGAGGAAGAAGCAGGGCTCCCCGCTGAGCAGGGAGCATGATGAGGGGCTCAAATCCAGTTCTCTGGGATCATGCCCTGAGCTGGAGGCAGCCACTTAACTGACTACACCATCCAGATGCTCCGGCTCTCATTTTATAGATGAAAAAACTGGAGCCCAGAGAAATTAAGCACATTTTCCAAGGTCACACAGCCAGAAATTTCCCGTTTTCAGCATCGGAATATTCAATGTTAGCATGGCCCCATCTTTACAGACACAAGGTCCCTGACACTTCTGATCACACTCCCCAGAGGCTGAGGAAGTCCTTCAGGTGGGCTCCTGTGTGTGCTCTCTTTCGCATCTATGCTTAGGCCTTTCCAGAAAGACTCTCTGTTGGTCTACATTTACTGGTGAAACTAGATAGCAAGGTGGGCAGGAAGAATTGAGATTGCTCCTCATTCTCCGTTCCAAAATTTATCTTGAGCACCCCCTCCTTTTTTTCTTTTCACGATTACCATATGAGTATTGATTTTAATTAGTTCTGTCTATTAAGATTTCCCTTAGGTTCAGAAGCCAGCCTGGTAATTAACTGTTCAGCTTGCTTCTTGCTGGCAGTATTGTTAGGTGAGTTACTGCTGCTCTCAGTCACAATCTAGGATCGATGCTCTTCTATGGATCCCCCCTCAAGAGTTCAGACGGGGATGGAGTTCCTGTGTTAGGCAGTTTTCCCTGTCTTGTTACAGGCATGGGAGTATGGAAAGGTGGCTCTCACACTCTATGAGCCTTTTCCTGTTCATTAAGGCAGATACCCTTGTATCAGGGTCTCCAAATGATGTGCATGTTGTTGGCAAGAATTACAGGGAAGTCCAGATGTTTTGCAGCTTGCCCGGTAAAAAAAACTCATTATGACATAATACCAAACCACACCCTTTTGTATTTTGTGAATAGACCTGGTACTTCTCTTGGGTGGAGTAGGGTTTGAAGCAAAAGTTTACAGTCAGTTTTCCCTTCTGCTTTCATTCCACCGTGAATTCTGGGAAAGGTAGAGAATGCTCCCTAGTAATTTGTGGGATGTGTGAGATCTGATTGCCCAGAAAATGTGTGTGGGGTTTAAGTTTTAGAATACACATTTTGAGGCTCAACTCCCCAAGTGGATTTTCTGTGCATATGCAGATTTTACTGACCAAGTTGTATTTGGGTTTGTAGTTCTGATAGAGTAAGTGTTTGGGATAATGATGGTAATTCTGGACTTTGTTTACAGGCAATCAATTAACAATTGGGTGAGAGCCATGACAACAGTCCTTTCTGATTAAATCAAAATCCCTCCCGTTTTCTATTATTGAATGCAATCCATTATTTTTAATGAAACAGCTCAACAGTTTAATGTGTTCTTAGTGATGTTTAGCAACTCTGGATTTGCTGATGAGACTACAGAATTCTCTGTGTTTTACCCGAACAAATAGTGAAGGTGCAAAATGTCCAAGTCCATCCGTTCCTTAGGTGCCAAGTGCCTTTCTATTCCAAAGGCCCTTCCCTCTTTCAGTGTCCCGTCTACCCCCCCCCCCCACCCCACTCTCTCTTGGGTACCTTGAAACCTTTGCAGTCAAGTTTTTTCCTGATGTTAGTAGCCAAGGCTGTCACTCAAAGCTGAGGCTTTACTTCCCTTGTGACTTTTTGTTCTTGCCTGGTCAATCTGGGAGAGTTTGAACTGCATGGATGTTGAACTCTCATTTTGAGGCCCAAAGCCAGAAATACTGGGTCAGGGAACTCAGAGTCATCATTATAAAACAATTATATAACCAGAGGAGTATCTCCTCTCATCTGCTCCTGATAATATTTTTAACAACTGTCATACGGCAGGCTGAAATGAGACACTTTGTGTACTTTGTCTTATGTTTAGCAAAATACCACCAGACAAGAAAATGAGAGCAGTGCATTAAAACATGCATTGTTAGTGCAGTTAAGCAATTTACTCATTTGATGATTATTTACTGAGTGCATAGTATTTACATACTAACATCGTGAGGTATATAAAATAAACTCTAGGTTTCCTGCCCTCAAGGAGACTCTATCTAGGAGCAATTTAGTCTGATCAGAGACATAGAGCTGTCTGTGGAGCTGATGAGTCAAAGTGGACCAGTGGCGAGCCTGTGAGCAGCTGTCACGCAAATGAGCCAGAGGAGAAAGAGTATTCATGTACTCAGCTCAGAAAAGACTTGGGTCACATGTAACTGCGTGTAGGAACACGACTCACAGCTGGATTTTAAGGGCAATTATGCAACTATGACAATACTAAGCAAGATCTGATTTCCCCTTAGACTTGAGTCCTGCAAAATAGGAAAGTGTTATCTATCTCCTTTCACAGCAATGCTTAATGATGTGTCTGTGCAACAGCAGAGCAATTCTTTAAGGGGGAAATTGAGTGACAGTCATTGACAAAATTTGCTGGGAATTAATTTTCTGCAGTTCCCTAGTGAGCACATGCATTTTATATTTCAAGATCATTGTTGCAGATGAAAGAAATGTAGGAAAAATGGGGCTGTATTCGACTCATGTTAAACATAATACTTTATACATCCAGGGGAAAAAAATGTTCATCTTTGCTCCAAAGAAGGTTATGTAGAAACTAAAGTTGCCAGTAATGAAACATTTAATGTTTGAGTACTAACCCACCTTGAGATGGTTTAATACTGTTACATTCTGAGGCCTGATGGCTTCAGGTTTGTGATGTATGGTTATTTCCAATGTTCCCCTTCTGGAAGATGGTGCTCCTGGGAAGAATAAACAGGACTAGGAAATAATTTTTTTTAAAGCAGTTTTTTTTTTTTTTTAAAGTTACTCACAGTTTATCCTCTGAAAGAATTGCTTTAGACGAATAAATAGAATGTGAAATAGAGTCTACATGCAAGTTTGGTATTAACAAATGATCCCAAAATAAGATGGTAGTTCAAAGCATACCTCTGGAATCAGACTGCTGGATTGGGTTCGAATCATAGCTTTGACACTCATTAGCTGTGTGATTCTTGCCAAGTTAGTTAACCTCTCTGTGCCGTAGGAGGTCTATCTCATAAGGGTTTTGTGAGAATTCAGTAAGTTAATAATAACTTAGATCTGTTATGTGAACTACGTGATCACATAGACCTGTTCATAGATCAGTTGTAGATCTGGTATGTGTTTAGCACATGTAGGAAATAGTCCTCAGCATTCCTGCCTTCCAGCAAGTGCTCTGAAAGTACCATGTAGTCGAACTTGAAACTAATGTAGCATTGTGGATCAACTATACTCAAATAGAATAAAAATAGTTTAAGAAGTGCTGTGGTTGTGGTTGTCATTAGTACCGAGCCTAGCCATCCGCTGTTCTGTTGTGCCAGGGACCACCAGGCTTCGGGTCTGTCAGTGGCTGCCCGGTTTAGTAACCCCAGAAACGTGTGTAGTGGCCAAAGAAATGGTGAAGATTCCATATGTGAGGCCCTAGGCTGATGCCCAAGACCTCTGCTGCTTTCCCAAATGCTGCACGTTGGATAAATTTATCCCCTATTTCCAGAAAGAAATCGAAGTGTTGATGAGGGGCTTCAGTTCTCCAGTGCTTTGGCATTTCCTGGCAGGCCAATTTACCGTTGTGTACAGAGACTTCATTGTTCTCTGCCACCAAATGTGACACAATCCTTTTCTTGTTGGAATCTGTGGTGGGTTTGCCGAGGGGGGAATTTGTTGAAAATTCTCCTGTGGGGTCTAAGGGATCCTCTTTGGCTTTGCATAGACAGTAGTTGCACTGATGTTGGAGGGCTGGGGGACAAAAGCAACCTCCTGTCCCACCAGGCCTGTCAGTATTTCCTTAGCACCTGCTCTGTGCAAGGGAGAAAATGCTCATCTGCTTTCAGAAGATCTGTTTCCAAATCAGAAAGCATCATATGTCAGATTTTCCCCATGTCAGGCACCAGAATAGATCCAATGGAAAGTTTCTAAGTATTGTGTGGAAAAACACAACGAAACAGAATGTATAACAGTGGCTTTCTCTCGGCCTCACCCGGTAGAAAATATCTAACCCAGTGTATCAGAGTACCAAGACTAGGGCAACCCGAGAAAGTTGAAAGAAACATGGTGCCCGCATCCCATTATTCTTAGAGGCTGTATGGGGACAGGCCATAGGACTGCCCTCTGTCCTTTGCCTCTTGGTTTGTGGTTTCTGTCAGCCCACCATTCTTTTCTCTATCTCCACCCCAGTTCTCGGGGAATCCTGTGCTTTTGGATTCCTTCTCTGGTCAATGTAAACCTTCTTAGGCTCTGTCCTTCTGCTGTCTTTATTCTCCAACAACAGAGAAATAAAGTGTTACTCACCTTAGCTGCCTCGAGGTCACTTTAATTCCAAGGTAGGCATGTGTATGCCTTTGTGCATTTGTAGGAGCTGGGAGAGGTAAGGATCTATCTGTATATATATTTGGAGAAGAATGTGAGTAACTCTTATGCTGTTTCTAATTAAGCTAGGCACTTTAGTTATTGGTTTTGTTGTTCCTCTGAATAAGCTAGAACTGTGAATGTTGACTGGATCTATTTCTATCTCCCTATCTATCTATCCAATCATCTACCATCCATCCTAAAACACAGTTTGTCCATTAGTCTACTGATGGGCCAATTCGATTATTTTCAAGGAAGAAATATTTAAAGAGACGTGCAGATGAAGTCAAAGTATGCCAGCCTGATTGGGTTAAAGCAAATCACTGTCGGGATATGGAAAGAAGAAGGAAGAAAGAAGAAGAAGGTATCTTTTTTATTTTATTATTATTTTTAAGTTTATAAGTGACTGCATCATGGGACAGTTATCTTGACAAAGAAAAATAATTTCACAGTGTGTGGGGACATGTTCTTTTATCAACATCACTTAGGTTCAGTTTGTATCTCAGTGCTGTATGTATGTATCTCAGTGCTGACTCTACTTTAGGCTCTTTAGAAGCCATGAAGACAGGTCTCCTGGTCTTGCTTTCCCCCATCTCTTTTCTCCTGGTCAAAGGAAGATTTTCCTCATCATCTGACCCACCCAGGGGCAGCTTCTTGGTCTGTAATTGCTGGGAAGCCCAGTGTCCAGGACCTAGTTTTCACTCCTCTGGCAAGGAATCAAGAGACTGGCCACATCATAAAATTTAAAATCAGAACTGTCCTAGGGAATTCAGGGCCCAGAGACCAGGCACCATAGTTGTGTCAAGGAGGAAGGGTACCTTTCAAGTGTCTTTTCAGCATGGAGTCCTCTCCTGATAATGGAGGACCACCATCCACGTGACATTATTTACAGGTGTTGATAGTCTCTTTGTGGCTCTGACAGTTGGTTTGTGATATGGATATTATTTTATACCTATGCATTGCCTTTTGTTGTTTACTGTGACTAGATCTACTCATTTAATTGCTAACTGTGTTTAGTCATACAGTTAAGTGGAGAGGCACAGAACACAAATAATGAAACAATTAGGATATATGGGAGCAGGATTTAGAGAGAAGTAAAAGGAAGAGTACTGGACTGGGAATCCCAGGGTTTGGATGTGAGTCTAACTTCCCATGTCTCGGGGTTGGTCCAAGGGTATCTGAGGCCCTGTTCATGCTTGGTTCATTCTGTATAGTCCCTGGGTGCCTTTTCTCTCTTCTTATGTCCAACTACATCTTGACCCTCTTCTTTTGATTCCTTGTAATTTTTCTAGATCAGGGCGGGGTCAGCTCTTTCTTTCTTCCTCTCTCCCTTCCCTCCCTTCCCTCCTTCCTGCTCTTGTTACTCTTTATCAAGCTGCCCAAACAGGGGAGGGGGAAGTGAACTAGCATTCATTGAGGATCTCTTTTTGCCAGGAACTTGACCGGTATCGTCTCACTGAATCCTTGAAACAATGCTGAGAGATTGGACTGGTTATTTTTGTATTTTTATTATTTCAAGGAGGAGGAAACTGAACCTAAGTGATGTCGAATACCTTGGCCAAGGTCACATGGTTGATGTTGGCAAATCTATATCTGGCTAAGTCCAAAACACTTTGATCTTCCCTTTGGAGAGCACTGCCTCCCCTTGAGAGTGTCTTGCCTCCTGGGGTTTCCACTGCTTTTAAGAGTTGACCCTGTTCCACTTTTTATGAGTAGAATCTTGGTGTCTCATCCAGGGCTCTTCTGTCTTCACTCTTCCTAATTCTGTACTGAGGCAGATAGTTCTGATTGTTTTTCAGCCTCATCAAAGTACTTACTTTGGGCTTCCCTTCATCTATACAGATAAGGATTCGTAGCCTTTCACAAGTCATAGAGGTAGAGAATCTGATGAAAGTTATCCTTATGATTTTTCACATGTGTGCACGCGTGCATGCACAAACACACACTCCACACTTTTGCATAACAATTATGGGGATTCAGAGAACGCCAGAGGCCTAACTCTGGACCCCTGTTAAAGGTTCTTGGATCAGGAAGATTACTTTTCACTGGTCAGGGACTGGGAAAACGTCCAGTTTTCTCTGTCCTCGGTAGGAAAGTAATTCATTTTGAGCATCCTGCAACGGCAGGGTGCTCAGGTCTCATCCCAGGTGAAATTTTTTTCCAGAAAGGTGTTGGCACGTGCTGTGCATGTTTGCTGGCCTCCTTGGACTGGCAGGCCCGATGGGGCCATACACGAAAGGTGATCAATATGTCTGGGGTATGTATCTGTGTCTCCTTTCTCCACCTGAAATATTGGCACAATTCCCGTTTTCTCAACTTCTCAGGGTGAGAGGGAAGTGGGGTAAAATGTATGAGCACTTTGAAAGTAAAGCTTCATGTCAGCGTGTCACTGGAGAAAACACTCCGGGCTTGGCCATTTTTTGCATAGTCTTCTATTCCAGCTCTTCTGCTTGAATCATCTTGATTCAAAACAGCTGTAGCTGACATTTCTCAAACTTTCTGAAGGAAGGGAAAATTTGGTATTCTACCTGAGGCTTAACTGAGCACCAGCAGTCTGCTGGTGTACTTCCCAGCTGCTCCAACCCTTCATTTTAAATGCACTCTGAGACTTAAATTGGACAGACCCTTGCATTTTACACTTCTTTTTTTTTTTTTTTTTTTTTTTCTTCCCCAGAGAGCTACCCAGCGCTGCTGGCAAATTTATAGATGGCTGGTTTGGTTAATTAGGGAAAAAATGTTGGATGCATGAAGATTATGTAAGCCACGAGCACTATAAAGTAAGCATCTTTTGGGGTTCACAATCAACCCAGGGAGACGTGACACCTGTCCTTAAAATGCCCATTGTGGTAATTTTATGTTACAGCTTCGAAGCTAGGGACGTGTCCTGGCAGTCTCCCTGCTATTCGCTTAGGAGGGGACACAATACTGCCGAAGCCCTAACACAATCTTATTATAGGAATGGCTCTGGCGTCTTTCACAGAGTGAGCAATTCTGATTTATTTTTCTCGTGATGCAGAAGACACTTGCGACTTTAATGTGGTCTTTGCTGCCTGTTGGATCCCTTTTTAGGACTAATCATTTGACTTTGCTCTAATGAGATTAAACCCAGCAGGGGCAGGTATTTTCCTTTTTAATTTTCATTCCTGTTATTTAATTGGCATTACACGCACATAATGAGACCAGAAGGAAAAAAAAACAGCCTGTAGCAATCTGTTCAATACAAATAATTCAGGCAGATGCAGCCAGATGTATCCATGGTGACCTCCTTGACTCTGTCACTACCTGCACGGTAGGGAAGATGGCCCAGAACACTTAACTCCCTGGTTGCTGAATGTGTCGGAGAGGCCCTTTCTCCCTTCATCCTTCCATAAGAAAAGGTGTTTAACCCCGTCCTCCTGTTCTTCAGTATTGGGAGTTATCTGCTCAGCATCTGTATGATATAGCGTGGGGTTCGGAGTGGGTGCTGGTCGTTGGTGTTATTGCTGGCTCACCACCAAGTGGTTTTGATGAGGGAGCAGGAGGCTGGCTGAGGACAAAGCAAAAGCTGGTGCCTTGCACCCCCTCTTCACCCGCTCCCCTCCATAAGTGTAGCATCCCTCAGGCAGCCCTGACTGCCATGAACAATAAGCAAATAGTTAACTTGCAGAGCTCACAATCCTGCTAGACAGGAGTCTTCCCTTGGCTTACAAATGTCCTAAATCTCAGTAACAAAGACGATTGATAGCAGGATTGTGACACCCCACCAAAAAGTCTCCCAACTATCTTAATGTTAATGGCTGGTCTAAAGACAACATTGATCCAGCAGCAAGGGCAAGGCCTCCGGCAGGCCTGGAACATCCTGGCACCTTGTAGGCCCTCTTTAGCATATGAAAACTCCACTGACACCTCCCTTCCCTCACCTTCCCCCAACAGCAGGGTACATAACCTGCCATCCCTCACAACCCGGGGCAGCAGCTCTTCCTGCCCACGGGTCCTGTCCCCGTGCTTTAATAAACCACCATTTTGCACCAAAGATGTCTCAAGAATTCTTTCTTGGTCTTCGGCTCCGGACCTCAGCCCACCAAACCTCACCTAGGTTCTAGAACTTCATCAGTTTCAGTGGTGTAGACAGAGACATTATCCATCTGTCCCCAAGGGTCCATCAAATAGTATTCTTACTGGAGGAGAAATACTGACCCACACTGATGGTGAGGCCATCAGAACAGGTAACAAACAGGAGCCCTCTCTTTTTGTGCACCAGGTTTCTGTATCAGAAGCAGGTTCTCTTCTGAAAAAAAAAAAAGACAGTGACTTTTGGAGTCCAATAGGAGGAGGTCCTCTCTGATGAGCGGTCATGGTTTTAATCTTTCTAGGACCCCTCCCTGGATTCAGGATCCCAGGATCAGCCTCCAGACCCAGTGGTGTCCAGCAGAGCACCATCCCATGGTGGTGACTCATGGGGCTTCCTTCCATACATTCGAAGTACCTCCTTTCTTCCCACCAAGGTCAGGTGCCCATTATTGTAAACTCCACATCCCATGGAACAAATTAGGTGATTCTAAAATGTATTTTGGAATTTTCCTTTGTTGACACAGCACCTGGAACATGGAAGTTTCCATGCCTGTAACATACAGGACATTAGTGTGGTATTATCCATGTTGCCACCGAAGGAAAGGGGCAGCGGAAGGAAGCCTCACTCCACTTCTTTATGCTCTGTCCTCTCTTGTGTTTTTCTACCCAGTGCTGGTTCTCTTCCACTGTTGCCTTTTCTGGGAAGTGTACCAGCATCCTGGTGATAAGGAAACTAGGAGGCATCTTTCAGACTCCCTCCCTTTTGTCAGTGCATTTCCTTGAGTGGCTTGGGCTCTGGCTCTTGTCTACTAAGATGCCACCATCTCTTATAGTTCCCTCTCCTGCAAGTCAGTCGCTTCCTTATTGTCTTCGTTTCGTTCTTAGACGAAAGCAGAAAGATTAGTATCTTGGCTCTGGCTGTCTGTCCTTTCACGGACACT
Organism: Mustela lutreola; assembly: GCF_030435805.1. Taxonomy (NCBI): domain Eukaryota; kingdom Metazoa; phylum Chordata; class Mammalia; order Carnivora; family Mustelidae; genus Mustela; species Mustela lutreola. The sequence goes on from NC_081294.1 coordinate 145,386,879, forward strand.
CCCGTCTCATCTCGTTCTTCCTCTGTCTGCTCCAGCCACTTCCTTCCAGCTCCCCTGTGCTGTGCCTCTTTCTCCTGGAGGAGGACTCTACCTGCTTCAGACTGTTACCTGGAGCATCCTTTCCTCTCCCTTCACTCACTTTCCTCTTGCCAGCCACGTGAGCGGCCACTGTGCCAGGGCTGGCTCTCCAGGTCACGTCGTACGCTCTGTCATTCCGGCTTCTATGAGGGAGGTCCCTTCCCACTCACCACGTGCTGCAGACGTCGTCTGTAAAGAGAACCCGATCTTCTGTTTTCTCAATGAGATGATCTATTTTTTTTCCCCCAAACAAGAATAAACAAACCTGAAGAGGCAGAGTTGAAACAGTCAAGAGCCTGGTTATGATACTTAATGTTGGCATAAACCACATGTTCCCAATCCCATTAGGTGAAACAGTGTGAATGGAGAGACATGCTTTCTCCTCCTTTCACTGTGTCTGTGGTCTTCATACTCCTCTTTGAGATCCTGTCTTCATCATCACCAAAGCCACTTTTTAAATTCTCTGGTGCAGTATTGTGAGGCCTGTCACCTTTACTTCTGTCTAAGTTGTTGGAGATACTACAACACTTTCTGAATCATGCATGGTGCTGTCACTGGAAATTTATCCCGAGCCACTAGAACCCGTTTGTGTGACATTAGGACAGTCCCCCTCCCCCATTTGTCCCATGACTGTGTATTTCTGATTGCCACACTCTAGCCACTCCTTGCATAGCTTTAAAAGTGATCTTTAAAAGGCTTGTTTGCCGATGACATGCAATATTTGCAATTGCCAGGTCATCCCTCAGGGACAATTACTAAATCTTTGTTAAATTCCATTCCTTCTTTATTGCCAATTATGTCCATTCTAGGTTAATTTGCTGAAAGACAATTCAGTGAACGACCAATTTGCTTAATTTACCTGTTTCTTTTCACTGTTTTATTTTAGCCCACAGGCTTTTGTTTCATCTGCTTAACAGCATTGTAAGGAATGGGAAATTGGTCTCTGCCTCAGTTCCTTCTACTTGGACTGGATGCTGTTTGGCAGCCTCGCAGTCATCCTCCCCTCCCCAATTTGTTTCCTTTCCTTTTTTTTTTTTTTTTTAAAGACTATTTATTTATTTGACAGAGAGAGAGATCACAAGTAGGCAGAGAGGCAGGCAAAGAAAGAGAGAGAGAGGGAGAAGCAGGCTCCCCGCTGAGCAGGGATCCCGATGCGGGACTAGATCCCAGGACCCTGAGATTATGACCTGAGCCAAAGGCAGAAACTTAACCTACGGAGTCACCCAGGCATTCCCCAGTTTCTGTTTTCTAATAGAATGTTTTCTTTAGGTGATGCACCTCACAGCCTCAGGGCCCTGGAAAAACTAATGCCATCTTTGTTTTAAGCATTTAACCTTGGGTGAGACCAGATGAAGATGAGGAGAGAAAAACCCAAAGTTATATTATTTTGTTAGACCACAGACCCATGGGGAGAACACAGTAGGCTACTCAGGGATATTTAGGGGAAGCACCGGGGGCCTTCATGATGCTGCGTAAGGGAGTGGAACTGTGGATTGTGATTTTGATGGGAAGGAATGGGAAAGGTAGGGTAGGCAATCTTAGAATTGGATACGGAGCTTCGAAAGGGGTGTTCCCATGGAGTTCACATTCACTGTGATGTTAGAGTATACGGTTTGGTGTTATTTAAAATTTACAGATGTTTTTGGGTGAGTCCAGTTTATTTGGGAACAGCTAGTAGACATTTTGTACATATTAAGCCTTTGATTTATTGAAATTAAAGGAATGTCTGATATAATCCCCATTTCATATGCGTGTCTCGATGAATCTCAGCCATGTATGGAATATGGAATTTCCCTGATGATATATGACAGACGTTTGTTTGTCTGATGCTGTCTTAGGCTGAGAAGGACTCAGGTCCTGGCCACCTGAGGCTTGCAGGGTGGCAGACTTCATACTGGATGCCAGTATGGAATATTGGGACCCTCATGAGGCAGATTACGTCTTAGCGGAGGCCAGCACGGACAGACAATTTTCATGGACATGTTGCCCCTTTCCTCCCGATGTCCGCAGATCTTCCACAGATCATAGATTGCCCTCAGGGAGAAAAGAAGAAAGAGGGGTGAGAGAGGATAAGAGTCGTGTGTTAATCCAAAGGAGTCTGAGGTGGCATGGAAAATTGGCAGTGGGGCTCAGTTTACTTGACATATTCAGGTTTCTACCATGAGGGTCTGAGAGCTAAGCCAAAATTTTCAGAAATAAGCAAAGACTACTGCATTCAGCCATGCTCTGCAGCAAATACTCTATCTTGACGTCTTTAAATGACGCTTCATCTAGAAGTTTATAGCCACATGTCTCCTTTGTAAGTTTGTTGTTTCCTTTGGCTTTACCTGTACCTTGTCCTGCTCACTATTCTTTTAGTATGGTACCCCTCGTTGGTGTTGCCAAAACTACGGGGGTCCAAGCTAACAGGGAATTGTGTTACATTGGATTAGCTGTAGTTGGTGGAACTTGACTAAAGGTGGCCATGTCAAATTATTTGTATTGACTCGTTTGACATAACAGAGATGCCAATGCAAAATTATTTAATCTTTCCAAACTAAAAGGCCACCATATATCAACTCATAGGTGGGTGTCAGAGATCGATGCTTGCAAGCCTTTCCTCTTTCTCTCTCTCACATACCTAGATACTATGTGATAATATTCTTCAGATTAAGTCCTGCCTTTTGCACTTTCATGTTGTCACTTAAAATTTTTCATTGTATATTTAAACATTCCAAAGGATGTAATTTCCATTATTTGGTAAATACTGATACCTTAAACTTTTAGATGACTCTTTTAAATGTATCCAACATATATGAATTCCATAGTAATTTGATTCCCACTATAATCTTTTAAAAAAAAATTCATGAAGAATCTTTTCTGTAACAGTAGGAAATCTTGCATCATTTCTTTCTTTGTTAACAATTGACTTTCTATTGGTCTTCCTTCACAGAAATGTGTTCTGACATAATGTATTGCTATGTTTGAAAGTCACCTCACCCTACTTTTCTAGCCCCAAATAACTATGTACATTTAAATTTTAAAATTTTCTTACCACCTAAGCCTTTAAAGTGTGAATATTTTTCTTCTAGATCCACTTATCATTATAATTATTCCTACACAGTGGATCAGGAAGTATTTATTTATTTTTAGAACTTTTTTTTTTTTTTTAAGATTTTATTTATTTATTTGACAGAGATCACAAGTAGGCAGAGAGGCAGGCAGAGAGAGAGGAAGGGAAGCAGGCTCCCTGCTGAGCAGAGAGCCTGGTGCAGGGCTTGATCCCAGGACCCTGGGATCATGACCTGAGCCAAAGGCAGAGGCTTTAACCCACACTGCCACCCAGGCACCCCCTGGAAGCATGCATTTATTACAGATCATGACAAAATATGCAAAATTATGACAGTATACACAAAAGTAAAATTATTATTGACAATGCATTTATTGTGAGTTGGTTAAGATGGCTTTGGCTTAAAAGAGCATTCATCTTGTCTCTCTTTTCAGCTACCCTGTTTGGCCCCTTGGGAAAATGGACCAAGGTAAGACCAGTCAGGTATTATGAGAGGGGCAAGACCAGTATGATTCAGCGCCCTGTCTTGAGAAAACCAGTGTTAGAAACACGTGCATAGGGACGTTGAGGATACATAACCAGCCCCACCTTCCTCAGGGCATCCTTAGGGGTGCCCATAGCCTCTTTTGAAGAGCAGTGTCTTTCAGGATGGGAAATGTGGCAGAGATGTATTTCAGCAAAATATCACCCCCATGTTCAGGCTGCTCTTTTTAAGAAAGGGTGGTACCAGAGCACGCCTTGGCCTATGGCGCAGACCGGGATGCCTACCGTGGCAGCTAGGCACCTGATGTAAAAGCAATGATTCTGTGTGGCCAAAGGAGTAAACTCCTGTATTTTATCATGGAAAATATCTGAAAAGCAAGTTAGACATGATAGACGACCATTTCTTGGAGTAGAACCAAAATTCTCAGGTGCTAGGGAATTAGCATAGCAGGGTGAATGCTAAAACTGAACTTATTTTTAGATATCTGTGGAGATTTATTTGTTCTGATACAAGGCAATGGCATTATTACGAAGAGTAAAATAACCCCAGAAAACAGAAGACATTCTGAGGTCCAAATCAACAAAATATCAGGCAGATATCAAAGGGAAATCTGAAATGATTTATCGTGAAAGGCCGGAATACCTTTGGGGAAGGTTTCTTCCCCCCCAGGTTAGCTAATATACAAGCCAAGTGGATATGTCAAATATAAGACAAATAATGGTCTTAATAGAATTGTACAACTCAATTGGTTTGATGGAATTGGATCAAGGGAAAACAGGAGAAGGAACACATTTGTACAGGGTGAAGAATTGTCTGGGAATACATTGTCTCATGAAATTTGGCTTTCCAGAGGGCTCAATTTAATTTAAAGAATATCCCTTTGAATTGAAAATAAGCCCTCAGGACCCAAAGAAGAATAATAATAGCACTGAGTTGAGCTGCAGACAGTGTGGGGTTTTCCTTAGGTTTTGTGGCAAGCTTGGTTTGACCTGACCATTCCAAGCTCTATGGAAAGGTATGCCAGACCACTGTGCCAGACCTCTACTGCCACACCCCAATCACAGGACACACTCCTTGGTAACTTTGCTGTTGGGCAAACCATCACACAATAGCAAAGATCGCCAGTAGCCTTCTACTTTCACCTTGGTCTTTTGGCAGGTGAGATATACTATTTTAATATAGAAAGTGTTATAGACTGTGAGGTTCTGGACACATCAGCGAAATTTTTTGTGGGCAAATGTAAGGGTTTTTCTCCTCTGCTTTTATTTATGTTTTGGCTTTCTGATGATGCATCTTTATTGAGATGTAAATATCTGTTGCTGTTGATTTATTTTCTGGTATCTCTGGTGGCAGTGTTTTTTTTTTTTTCTTTTCGTTTTTCTGCCTCTAAGGAAGGTAGTTGTTTTGAGACACTTATTTTCTATCCTTGGGGGTCTCTGGTAATTGAAAATGATGTCATTGGAAGGAGAAATAAGAGAAATATAAATTACAGATAAAGGGATATACTTTAAAAAGCATTGTAATTATGTACAATAATTATATGCAGTTTTAAAGCCAGTATTATTTGAAAATACTTTAAAATTCAGAAGTTAAGTAAGGGCAGATGGGTTCTATTTTCCTAATATTGTTGTATGTTATAGAATCTGGTCTCATTTTTTGGCAATGCCATAAATATTAGATGAAAATCTCATTGATCCAAATAGTATTTACTGTGTGAGTCCATGAATATTCTAGCCACATGCATGACATATATATACTATCATCATATTCATACCCAAAGTAATTATGAAAGTCGTAGATGTATGACCTGAGCTACTGTCCTCTAAATTTTGGATCCCCTTGAACGGTAATCACTAGGACATTTCCATTGCTTTTGTCATAGGTACAGATGCCTGGCTCCAGATACACAGAAAACCTAATGGGAACGGGGAGAGGGGTGGTGAGGATGGGACAGCTTCATATTAAGCAAAATGCTGACTTAGGATTAGGTGACCTTTGCTATAAATCAGAAGGAAAGCTGTCAGCTGGGCCCTTTCTCATTTGCAGCAGGTACGGGCAGCAGGAAAATGAGGCAAAGCGTCCTTTGAAGCAAAACATTCCATGCGATGCAATTCGTGCTCACCATTGTCTCTGTCCTCCTAGAAGCTATTAGTGAGCGTAAATCAGGTAAGGCCCTGGTGCACCCTGCTTCTCCACGGGCCCTTCCTGGTAGCAACATCTTTACTCTCCCACCTGAAGTTCTCTTGCCCTTTCCAGCGAAAGGAGGGAGATAAGGTGAGCTTCGCTGAGTGGGCTTTCTCGAACAACAGCAACAAGGAATGTTTTGCGGTACCAACCACAGAAAGTGTTTGGCTTACATTGTTCTAGAGGATGGTAGCGACGTAAAATGTAAAAGCCTTTTTTCTGAGCTGCAGAGAGACAGCACTCTGCTGTTCCTGGGAAATCGGTGTATTGTTTTGGAGTCCTGGGAGCCTTCCTGGTACCCTCGGGAAGTCACACCCATCCTGGCCGTCCTTTTAGATCCACACAAAAAATATCAGCAGTCCCAATGGCCACGTGAGAAATGTCCCAACTGTTAGACTGCCTTCTTCATTCTCTGGGCAGGGGAGATTTTTATAATTGAGTTCTTGATTTCCTGTGTCCCAATCTTTCCAAGCTTCTTTGTGCTGACATTACACTCCCTGTTTCTTCCAGTCTGATCAACCTCTTTTCCAGGTGGTTCGCTTGTCATGCTCTTCTCCACTCTAGCTCCTGCTCACACCTCCCTTTCTGCCCTGCTTGTCCCCTCAGCTGTCCATAGTTCATGCCCTCCACCCACTGCAGTGAGTGCCCAGGGCTGGTATTTTTCTCTCCAACCCACTAACTATAATGCTCATGGTCTTCATCGGTGTGACTCAGTTCAGGGTGTCAGGGGACAAAACACTCTTTGAGAGCCGCAGGTGAGTCCCACCGAAAGGGGGGGTAGTCATGAGATGTTCTAATAATGGCCCAAATTAGATTTCACTGAACCACCTTGGAAGCGCATTCCGTCCTGAAAATCATGTCCCTGAATCCTTGTGGCTTGTTTCAGTTGCCCATAAATAGAGTGTTGGAATGACACACTCCTAAGGACCCTTAATGCTTAAGGCAATCATCTTGCCTGTGTTTAAAGAAATTGTCGTCTTGGGGAGCCTGGGTGGCTCAGCCATTAAGCGTCTGCCTCCGGCTCAGGTCATGATCCCAGGGTCCTGGGATCGAGCTCTACATTAGGCTCCCTGCTCTGCAGGAAGCCTGCTTCTCCCTCTCCCACTCGCCCTGCATGTGTTCCCTCTCTCGCTGTGTCTCTCTGTCAAATAAATAAATAATTAAAATCTTAAAAAAAAAAAAAAAAAAGAAACAAATTGTCATCTTGTCTGTGTTTTTAAAGGAAGTTAGGGGCACCTTGGTGGCTCAGTCAGTTAAGCGTCTGTCTTCGGCTCAGGTGGTGATCTTAGGGTCCTGGGATCGAGTTCTACATCAGGCTTCTTGCTCAGGGGGTAGCCTGCTTCTCCCCCTTCCTCTGCGGTTCCCCTCTGCTCTTGCTCTTGCTCTCTGTCCCAAATAAATAAATATTAAAAATAAAAAAAAAATAAAGTTAAGGTCTGGTCTTGCCTCTTGGGAACTCTATCTTCCCATTCCTGGGAGTGTGCAATTTCTGGTTGGGGCAAAATGAGGGCCCCTGACTGTGGTCTGGATGGCACGTGGAGGTCTGGGTGCTATGCTCAGTGTATGACAGTGGGTGGGCAGCAAGACAGCATGGTTGCTGTGCTGGAAGTAGAAATCCTCATTTCCCCCCATTTCAGCAGCTGGTGGCAGGACTGCTGTGATCCCCTTTACTCTGGTTCCTTTTGGATGTGGATGCATCATAGCACTTGTAGTTTCTGCACTGTGAGTTTTGACAGAATTAGCTACATTATGTTTATTGTGAATTCCCTTCCTAATAAGGATTCGGTGCAACCTTTTAATCAGGTTGGGCTAGAGAAGATACCATAGCCAATATATGTCGAGGTCTTATGTTGGACAGGCATGTATTTGTGCTATCTTATTGCCTCTTCGTGATGACAGGAGGGAAGGATGAGGCACAGGGAGTGATTTAGTGCAGGTCACTCAGCCATTGAGAAGTGGGCGTGAGATATGTCCCCATCAGCCTGACCCCACAGCTGTGATCTCACCTGTTGGTGTCCCTGGTGGTTGGAACTAGTGTAGTCAACCCGTATGCATCTCAACACCCCTGTAAGTGTTCTGAGTTTTCCCTTGGAGGTGACTGCTATAGTTTCTGCTCTCCCTTTCTATTTCCAGGGTGAGAAGGATGAAGGGAGACTGGGATTTGAGATTTCCAGGTAGGTCTCATCAGTGAGAACTCTGCCCCATGGCATCTCTAGCTGAACAGGAAGCTGCAAGAGGGAGTGTGTAGCTTTTCAGTCTTACAATTGAATGAGTGAAAGGACATGGTTTGGGCTTGGTTGTGGGGTGACACAGTTGATAGGGTCTTCCACCTGCTCGGTGACATGAAGGTCTCTCTTACTTAGCTTTGAGACAGATGCTGGGCAAAGGATACTTTCTTTCCCTGAACGCTACTGTTCCCTGTGGAAGGCTGGATAATGTCCTCCATCGACATCCAGGTCTGAATCTTGACAGAATGTCCTTGCAGCCTTGTAGCCCTCCTATGGCAAAAGGGACTTTAAAGATGTCATAAAGTCAAGGATCCTGAGATGGGGAGATAGCCTGGATTATCTATGTGGGACCTAAATGGAATCACAGCAGAGGAAGATTTGACTGGAGAGGAAGAGGTTAATGTGATGACTTGAAGCAGAATGATATGCTTCTGGTCTTGAAGTAGGAAGAAGCGGTCCTACCTGCCTCAAGAAATGCAGGCAGAAAAGGAGCTAGAAAAGGCTGGAAACATATTCTCCCCCGGGGCCCCTGGAAGGAGTGTGACCTTGCTGACCCTCAGATTTTGGCCCCGTGAAATTGATAATAGGTTTCTGACCTCCAGAACTGTTACCATACATGTGTGGTGTTCGAAGCTATGAAGTTTATGATAATTTGCTTGAGCCATCTCTGTGTGCCTGTGTGTGCGTATGTGTGTGGGAGAGAGAGACAGACAGACAGACAGACAGATGGCCAGAGACAGTGAAAAAGAAGTAGAAGGTAAGGCAGGGTGACCCACAACTCACCCTGATTAATGAAAGTTCTCTGTCCCATGTCTTTGCTCACAGCTATGGTCCTTAGTAATTAAAGTTGAGAAAACGGGGGAAAAAATCCCATTGGATTCCATTAGGCCCTCAATACTGCCCTGTGACATCTGTGGTCATGAGGTCTGAAACATGGTCTGGAACTTTTTCAAAGGCAGGAACTGTCATAGGTAAGTGGAAGGGGTTGGTTATGTATGTCGGATTTCTATTTTTCACTCCACCTGGACTCAAGTATGGGATCTGTTTGCCAACAGGGTATAGGTACACAAGGGCTAGCCTTCTGACCTTTTCAGAGGAGGTGGCTAGTGCCGTGTGCCTGGCAGCATGACACACTCAGAAGGCTATTCTGGGAGCCGTCCCACTCCCTTCAGTAGCAGGACAGAAGGCTTGAATTTTCCTGGGGGGCACAAGAGTCTGTAATGGTGGGGTGGTGGGGAGCTGACTAGGATGTGGGCAGGGAGCTCACGTGGCGTGACAACACAGGAGAGTTTGCACAGGGGCCGTGGAGGGTGGGGTGGTGTCTGCTGGGGGCCCAGGAGCTGAGATGGTCAGAATGGACCAGCCAGTGGAGGTAGCATCACCCACATCCAGGGCCTCAGTTAGAGGTCACCAGAAGGGGGCTCTCCGCGTTACCCTCCAGTGGCCTCATGAGACAAAGAGCTGGGTTAATGTTGCCAAATGTTGGATCCCAGAGAAAACGGCCATGCTCAGACTGTGTCCTTCCCCTCCTTCCTCCTTTGGGCCTGCGTCTGGACTCTGGGCCCAGCAGCGAGGCCTGGGAGCATTAAGCTGGGAACGTGAGAGCCAGTCCAGCGGGCCTACCCTACCTTCTATTTGTTTCTAGGCCAAGCACAGTAACACAGTAGAGATGGAAAGGGACTCGAAATTAGGAGTTTGGAGTGTTGATTTTCATGTTTGAGGGGCATTTATTTCCCAAAGAAACCCTTCCTGTGCCTCAGTCTAACTGAAAAAATGGAGGGAACTTCCAGAGATCTCCTCCAAGAGGTCAGGAAGAGTGAGCGTGCAGATGAGGTTTGAATGGTGAGCAAGTGAGCAATCGGTTGTTTTCTGCTTGTCCCCTGCGGCGGATAGCTTGTTCTGCTCCCCAAGTACAGCTGTTGCTGTCTGACTCCCGGGAGGCCGAGGCAGAGTCCCTGGGTTGCCTTAGATTGAGTTCCAGATGATCTTTTAACATGTACTTGGCCCAACCCAGTGTAGGGGGAAGCTCTGTGCACGTCAGGGGTGCTGCTTTAGCCTCACGGCTTCCTTGGTAACTCCATGCAAAATAGACCAGAGCACCATAAGCATGGAGTGGGTCATTCTGACCCAGCTCCCAGCCAACCTCCTCCCCCACAGTCGGCCTCGTCTCCCTTCCTTGCAGGAACACAGGCTGGAGGCTGCGAGTGCTTTGCCTCTGATTCCATTAACATGCTCAGGACTACACCTAGCAAACATGACACCCGTCCTGCCTTCCACCTACCCCACCTTCCTCCAGTCCTTGCCTCAAGTGTCCTTTTCGATACAACAGCAAGGATTGAAGTGAGGATTGGTGGTGGGTAGGGGTCCTTCTCAGAGCCGTAGCCTGGGTCGAAGATGAATTTCCCTTTCTGCTGCTCTTCTGGGGACTTTTGATGAAATAAAGGGACGATATGGGGTGAAATGGGGGAGCTGGTCTGTGTAAAAGAGGGGGGGCATCTGTTTTTTGGTTCAAATTATGGGTGCATCTCAGGGAAAGACTGCCTCCTCTGTACCTTGTAGAGGGGAAAAAACCAGATTGATTTAGTGAGTCATTTCTGAAACGCACTGAAACATGCATTTGTAGGCTCCGAGCTGTGCGATGGATTGATCCCGACTCAATGCAGTTCAACAATGGTCGTTGAAGCAATCGCCGTTAAAAGGATACACTAGCAATGCTGAAAAGCAGAGGGTTGAATGGGTTTCAGCTTTCCTCAGCACTGAGCCAGAAAACTCCTCATTTGTTTTCCTTTTCCGAGAATCACCTCATGCCATTCAGATAAGGTGACAGCCATGCCTGAAGAAGCTCTGTTAAGCCAATCTACCTCAGGAGACACGGTTTTTCCAACGCCACAGAGCTGTCCAAGGACCAAATAACTGAGCTATTCTTTCAGAAGAGTCACGGGGTTAACCTCGTGACTCTGTTTCCCCTCGTACTCTCATACGCTGTGTAATCTTGGCAAGCCGTTTACCCTGACAGGTTTTTAGTGGTTTCACGTATAAATGGCAGAAAGCAGGCTTAAGCTGGAGGCCATGTGAGCGACAATTCTGATTTCACGTCTGTTGCTGGATAGTCAGTGTGGATACCTGGGTGGTTTTCACCTTACTGTGGTCTTGTGATGTCACAGATAAGCCTCAGTGGCCAAGGCAGTCTGACTGGCAGGTTTTAGCTTTGGTATTTGAAGACCCACCAAGCTTTGACCAACTTGGTCATCGTGTCTCTCGCTCCCCTGACTGGAACTGCATACAGATTAAGAGCAAAGAATACTTTTCTTTTGGACTTAAAAAGTAGATTCTGGAGGGGTGCCTAGTTCACTTGGTTGGTGGAGCCTGAAGCTCTTAATCTTGGGTTGTGAGTTCAAACCCCATAATGGGTGTAGAGATTACTTAAAATCTTGCAAAGAAAAATTAGATCCTGGATTTCTCATTTGTAAATATTGACTATTGCAATATAGTATTATAATATTTCTAATAATTTTTTATTTTTTATTTTTTATTTTTTTTTTAAAGATTTTATTTATTTATTTGACAGAGAGAAATCACAAGTAGTCGGAGAGGCAGGCAGAGAGAGAGAGACGGAAGCAGGCTCCCCGCTGAGCAGAGAGCCCGATGCGGGACTCGATCCCAGGACCCTGAGATCATGACCTGAGCCGAAGGCAGCGGCTTAACCCACTGAGCCACCCAGGCGCCCTCTAATAATTTTTTAAAAGAATTAAATAAGACTCAACTCATTGTTTCTAGATAAGATATAAAGGCTGTGTGTATTATTGGCTCTGTTTAATGGACCTTTTGTTGTTCTCAAACATTATTTTGGGTGGAGGTGGATAAGGGAGGTAATTTTGTCTCCTTTCTTCTGCTGGGTATTATCATATGTGCCAGGAGAGAGATAAAACATGACTCCCATTCTAAAACACGGACAAGAGAGTTGGAGGTCACACATATGAACCAGAGTTTGATGATATAGAAAGGAGGCTCGTCACCAGTACAGTTGAAGCTCCCAGGTGTGGAGGGCCCAGGTGAGGACTGGTTGGTACGTGAGCAGGTAGGAACATTCTTGATAACCTGTCTCACTATATTTGGTAATGGACTGCTTGCAAAACCTAGTTTCCTCTGTCACTCTGCTCACTAGCAGTGTCTGTTCTTCTGGGTTGGTTCAGTCTAAGAGTCTCTGCATTTTGAGTCTCCATGATCCTCTCTGTGTGCCACAAATTACCCTAAACTTCATGAGGGAAATTGTTATATCCCTGATTCCTTGTCCAGTTATCTCTCTTACCCCATAAAGGGTCAGATCTATCTTGCTTACTATTGTTTTCCCAGTGACTGGCATTTATTGATTGAAGTATTTATTGACTGAAAAAAGTCATTGATAATTTAATAATCTGCTACTCTTGAAAGACTACTGGAAAGTTTCCAGGGTAACTTTAATGATTTTCTTCAACTTGACCCCTGTGTAGTTAAATTTCCCCTTCTCCCATGGTAGATTGAAGATATAAGATGCTGTTTATTAATTCAACAGAAAAGGATTTTGCAGCATCATTTCTGTCAGGAGTATGTCAGGAGTGGTTCTGGGTTTATAGTTTAAAGGGGTGAACAAGAGACAAGAAGATCCTTGCTGTCCTGGAAAGCAAGAAGAGACAGACAGTAAACTAAATAAGCAAAGAAATAAACAAGAACATTTTATTTATTTATTTGTTTATTTATTTATTTAGGAATGTTTAGATAGTTCTGGTGTTTAAAATCCCCGGCGGCGTGGTGTTCTAGAGATTGGGTGGTGTGGGAAGGGCTGAGGAGGGAATGTTTGCCAGCTGAAAGATGGGGAGCCAGCCATGTAAATGGGTGGGGGGTGGAGGGGACAGTTTAGGCAAAGACAGAGGTCCAGAGATAGGGACAGGCTTGGCATATTTAAGAACCAGAGAGAAAGCCCAAGGGGCTTGAGAGGAGGTGAAAGTGAGTTCAATAATATGAAGCTGGATGTGGTGCATAAACAAGGAATCTTGGAACACTGGAAAAATAAAATTAAAACACTAATATGAAGCTGGAGTAGGAGGCAGAGGTCAGCTCCTTTAGGGCATTATAGGCCATACAGAGGAGGAAGCCAAAGGCACACTAAAATTGGGTTATTTGGAGAGGGTTTTGATGTGGGCAGTGTTTAGGAAGAGCAACAAGGATCAGTGTGGTATCCCAGGGCTGGTGAAAGGAGGTGGGGCAAGGGGAGGGAGCAGCTGAAGAGGAGAGGACTGAGCCAGCGGGGAGTTAGCTGTGGGGAAACCATCCTTTCATTCACCTCCAGGTTCCAGAGTTCCTGAGGCTGCCTCCCACTGGCCACAGCAACCTGAAACAGGAAGGCAGGGGGGCCCAATGTTGCAAGCCGAAGGATGAGCCCATCACCGTAGAGACCCTGCTGACAAATCTGGATTTTCATCCCATGCGTAATGGAAAGCCCCCTGGGGGATACTGACAAGGGGAATGACACAGTCTGATGTCTTTTGAAGACTTGACTGCAGCTGCTGTAGGGAGACTGGATTGGGAGTGCAGAGCTGCAGGCAGGCTGCCCTGTTCAAAGACCCATGCCATGGTCCATGCCTGCTGTCACTGTAAATGGCTCCTGGCCCTCCCCGATGTGGTAAAGCTGGTGGAGCAGTCGTTTAGGTCTTCCCATGATGTTCCGTGTGGGGGTATCACGTGAGGTTCCTGAGTGAAATGGGGGAGGTGGTATGGTAGTCACACAGCTTTGTGGGACACCAATGTAGCACTCTTTCTGGTGTGTCGTTTCATCTGAAACTGGACGCTGGGTTGACTTGCAAAGGACTGGTCCTCCCTCATGCCCGGCTGCCCTCCATGCTGTGTATCACTCAGTGAGGAGGGCTCTCTGGGCATGCACCGCAGAGCGTCTCAGCAGGGAGGGACCTCTCCTGCAGGAGGGACTGTTTGCGAGGTCTTTGCTCTTAATTCTGTCTACGGCATCAAGGTACTCCTGGCCATGCCTGGGGTCTGGTCTCTCTAAATTGGGCTTTAATGAAGGAAGATTGGATTGGAAAGAAAGTTTTTGGAGAAAATGTTATAACAGGTTGGCCATCCTGGGGAGAGAATATATATTATGTATATGCATACGTGTGTGTTTATGGGGAGCAGGGAGGGGACAGGGAGGGAGGGACAGAAGAAGAAGAGAGAAAAGTGCGAGGTATTGACACCAGTTAGACGAGATCAGCTTACCTTCCAAAATTGTTTTGTAGAAAATGTTCTTAAGGTGCGCTGTGACCAAATTGAGGATAATGGTAAAAATTTTTGAAACTTAAAAAACAACATACAGTAGGGGCGCCTGGGTGGCTCAGTGGGTTAAAGCCTCTGCCTTCTGCTCAGGTCATGATCCCAGGGTCCTGGGATCAAGCCCTGCATTGGGCTCTCTGCTCAGCGGGGAGCTTGCTTCCTCATCTCTCTCTCTGCCTGCCTTTCTGCCTATTTGTGATCTCTGTCTATCAAATAAATAAATAAAATCTTAAAAAAAAAACAACAATGTACACTTAAAACTTTCTGCTCTTTCTATGTTACACCTGTTGAACCTCTCAGTCTGAAACACTGAGATTCTGTACGTAGTTTGTGTTGCTATCTATAGTTCTGATTTTAAGTGAGGGTCACACTAAGAATCTATAGAAAGGGTGTTCTTGAGTAAAAAAGCAACCTAACTTTGACTCCCTCATAAGTCTCGGGCTATCCTAGTGTGATTGGAGCCTTGAAGTTTGAACAGCCTATTTTTGTTGCCAACTAGAATTTTGATAACATGGTAAGGTATAGACAGGAGTGGCTTTAGTTTTTCAGTTATTTTTTTTTTTTTTTTTTTTTTTTTTTTTAAGATTTATTTATTTATTTATTTGACAGAGAGAAACCACAAGTAGGCAGAGAGAGAGAGAGGAGGAAGCAGGCTCCCTGCTGAGCAGAGAGCCCGATGCGGGACTCGATCCCAGGACCCTGAGATCACGACCTGAGCCGAAGGCAGCGGCTTAACCACTGAGCCACCCAGGCGCCCAGTTTTTCAGTTATTTTTAAAAGACATTTTTAAAGACAGGTTACAGTTTTCCAGATTGGAATTACCAACGAATAAGCCAAATGTTAATGACAGATAATATTTTAATACTCTGTTACAGGTGTATTGATCTAAATCGCCCAAGAATCTTTAAATCGTTAGTTAGTATTCAAGGGATGGCTATCATGTAATGAGATGGCTTTTAACAAACTCATTAAAACGCATTCAATTGACAAAAAATAAATTGAATGTGGACTATTTGTAAGGCAAGCGAAGGAAACTAAAATGCATAAAGCATAGTCTCTGCCCCCAAGGAGGTCGTGTATTGTGATAATTTTGTACTTCACTATAATCACCTTGGGAAGCGATCACTTTTTTCAATGAGATCACTCCTGCTAAAGGTCTAGGAACTCTTTTGGAATTGTCTTTAGACCCCGTTTAACACCTTTGCATATGTGCACACTCACACGTGCACACAGGTACATGCGTTAACACTTTCCTTTCTTTAGAATGTGGTTCAGCAAAATATGGTCTGCGTCAAATCCAGCCGGACATCCTGCTTGGTATGTCTCCAGAGCTAAAAATGGTTATTACATTTCTCAAAGGTTAAAAAAAAAATCAAAAGAAAGATAATATGTTGTGACACGTGAAAATTACATGAAATTCACATTCCGCTATTCATAAATAATGTTTCGTTGGAAGGCAGTGCTGTTTATTCATTTACATACCGTCTATGGCTGCTTTCATACTACAATGACGGAGGTGAGCGGTTTTGACAGAAACCATATGGCCCTAAGCCTAAAATATTTACTCTGTGGTCCTTTGCAGAATCATGTTTTTAGGATTGTATCTAATTTTTTTTTTTTTTAAAGATTCTCCAGTTAGATCCTTTACCTTCTTTCCAAGATTTGTCTCTGAATTACTCTTTTGCTCTTCTCTAGTTTTCAAAGAATTTTTTAGCAGAGATGAAATGTCTTATAATTTTATGGACATTCAGGAGAATCTTGTTTAGGTTTTGAAGTCATTTCCAGAAAGTTTCCAAATATTGTGAGCAATGGTCACATTGTTTCTAAACTGCAGGGGGTACATTCCTGAGGCCCTTAGCATCTAAGAAATATGGAGAAGGAAAAACCACTTCAGTAGTCCCTCAAGAAGACGTCAAAGAGAAACAGAACGTTGTCCGGGTACAACAGAAACACGAGTCCCTTCTCTTTGCCAGAGTATGTCTCTGCCTCTCCAGTGTGTTCACTGGACTCTCTCCTTCCAAGGATATCGACTGCCCACTCTCGCTCTCTCTTAATACTCCCTACCACATCGCCTCTCTTTACTAGTGACTTCCATTGTCTCATTGCTTTGGCTTCTTGTCTGTGGATCTCTTATATCCCTTCTTTTTGGTGTCTCACATTCAGACATTGTAGGAGAGAGGATCTTATTGGGTCTGTCAGTCACTACCCTGTGAATTATGCCTTTGATGTGCAGAGTTGTTTGACCTAGGTCCCTCCCATTTAGTGGGCCAGCCCTCCTTGTTGGGTGGGGAGAAAAAGCAGGCCTGATCAGTGACTTGTTGCCACTATTTGGAAAATGTTTGTTCTTAGTCATCTGTTGATCTGTTGCTCCCTAACGTGCCCTGGTATATGGATGTCCAGGCATTAGGGATACTGCTCAAATGACAGGTGTCCTCCCCATTATTGAACTCAACAGCCAATGGATACCAACTTGGTGAATCAGTATGGTGGAGAAATGCTAGCTATAGCCCAATCACTGGGAGCTGACTATAAAATATTCCAAGAAATGCAGATGTTATTGGATGTTATCCAGGCCAGCTGAAAGGAGGAGAGTGAATCAGACTGAGATGAGTTCAAAATACTCCATAATGGCCAGCCTGTGACCCTTAAAGTGGGATCCCAGTATGGTCTAACCCAAGCCTACTTACATATCTGCAGTTTTACGTCTCTGCAACAAAAATTTGACTTTTGGTGAGTTCATTGGAATATGCAGAGGTCCTCATTTGAGATCAAGTAATTTGAACCTTTAAAATAAACCTTTGTACTCTCAAACTCCAGACCTATTTACTGTCTCCTGGACCCATCCCTCTCTCCATCTGTTCTCTTTGTTACTTGTACCTTTTCTCTTGCAGTTTTATTTAACTATTTTATGTAGAGGCAGAGTAAACCAGAGGAAATTAGAGCCCTCATTCCAGAGACAGTTTGCTTTGTTCCACAGAAGGGTCTAGGACACATAGAAATGAGAGTGACCTCAACCCCTTAGAGATGCACCCCGTGACTCTGGGTAAAAATCCATCCTTATTTATTTCCCTGTGACAGTCACTTCTGCCTCTCTGGAACATCTGGGCCACCTCACTGGCATAGGTGGGATTCTCTCTGGAGAATTTAGCTCTCTTCAATGCCAGGTTGACTTTGTCTACCTAGAGCTTGGATCACTTGCTCTGGGAAGCAAAGGAGGTGAAGGTGGGGGGCCACAAACACCATGACCTTTATACTGTCTCAGGACCACAACACTCGGACTGGATAACTTGGATGGTATTAGAGGTAGAGATCCACCAGGATTACTTGTGTATTAGGAATTAAGGATTAATGGTCGCAGAGGAAGACATGTACATTTTGGGAAGGGTGAAGGAAGAGAGTCTTTGTACATTCTTTTATGAATTTTATTTATTTATTGAGAGAGGACACATCAGGGAGAGGCAGTGGGAGAAGGAGAGAGAGAGAATCTTAAGTAGGCTCCACGCTTAGCACAGAGCCAGATGTGGGGCTTAATCTCATGACCTTGAGATCATGACCTGAGCCCAATCAAGAATCTCCCCCATAACCCACTGAGCCACCTCGGATTCTATGAGATATTTTTAATGTAACTATTATCATTTCCCTTTTTAATGTTCTCCCTACCAGTGATCTTCCCTTTGCCATCAAATGGCCTGAGTTATCTCAAACACATAAGTGAACTTTAAGTAGCTGGTACCAACTTGACCAAACCCCACAATATCCACGGCCGTACCTGGTTGTGTCCAGAGGAACATGGTGGAAGGCAGCTGCTGTGGTAAAGCTGAATGCCTAGCCTGAAACACAGCTCACCAGCATGATGGGGGAAGTTAATTAACCCATCCAGATAAGAGACAGAAGCAAGGAGCAATTTCAGAGCTCCAGACAGTTTTGAGCATCAGGATAATTTTAGAGGGAGTAAGATATTTTGAAATTACTTCATGATCTCTATTAAAGTGATAACAGCTGGTACCAACTTGACAAATCAAGGAATTTTATAAGAAAGACAAAGTACATACTTCCTATGAAAACCCATCCAGACTCATATTATCAGGGATTATAGCAAAAGCACTTGCTGCTGTCAAGTCCACACACAGCCTTGTTGACCTTTTATAAATGGATTGAAAATAAGTTTAGTAAAACCCAGCAAAATATATTGAAAGGTAGGCTGGAGGAGAATGGTGGGAGGTCTGAGCAATTTTACTAAACCAGCCAATCAGCAGGAATCGGTAAGCTGCCTTCTCCCTTGAGAACCCGGGGACAGATGTGGCTGCCCATTGGTAACCTTGCATGCATATTGCTTGAAGGACACTTTATTGACTGTTTTTGCCCTTTTTTGCTGGGTGTTTCTCCCGTGGGCTTTAACAATAATACCCATGAATCTGAACCTCATGACTGATAAATGTTCTATGGCCTTGGCAATAAGTGTTCAGCTTTGCTTCGATATTTGTTTTCTGCCAGTGCCCTGGCCTTGATGTGCTGAGGTGTCTGTCTTGCAGCCCAGGACCATTATCTGGGCAGCACACTTCCATTTCCTTAAATATCATCTCTTAAATACTTTGCACCAAAATGTACTTTTTTTTTTTTGAAGATTTTTATTTATTTATTTGACAGAGGGAGAGACATCACAAGTAGGCAGAGCAGCAAGCAGAAGGAGAGGGGGAAGCAGGCTCCCCACGGAGCAGAGAGCCCGATGTGGGGCTCAATTGCAGGACCCTGAGATCATGACCTGAGCTGAAGGCAGACACTTAACCCAGTGAGCCACCCAGGTGCCCCCAAAATGAACTTCTTGAGGAGATTAAACTATAGTTAAACTCATTCTTGGGGGATGCCTAGGTGGCTCAGTTGCTTAAGAGTCTGCCTTTGGTTTAGGTCATGATCCCAGGGTCCTGGGATCAAGTCCTGCATCGGGCGCCCTGCTTAGAGAGAGATTCTGCTTCTCCCTCCCTTGCTCCTCCCCTCTGCTCATGCTCTCTCTCTCTCTCTCTCTCTCTCTCTGTCAAATGATAAAATCTTTTTTAAAAAAAACTTAAGTTTTAATTAATTAAAAAAAAAATCTTTCTTGGAGGGCCATAAGCAATTTTGTCAGTAGATTCTAGTTCCATTCCTTGTGTTTGCCTTTCCTATGTCAGGAACACACAAAGACAGTCTTCCACTGGTACTTGAACACAGCTCTCTAATCGGTGATCACTTGACTTTTCCTCTCCCCACCCTCAGCCAGAAAGAACAATTTAATTAGGTCCAGTGGTATGAAATTCATTTCTCAACTGTGAGCCTGAGCCTCCTTCTTCGCCTGAACACAGAGCTCACAGAATTTCCTGAGTGGGGACACTTCCCTCCAAGGGCAACGGGGCCAAGCCTTGCAGGGGAAACGGGACGCAGATGACCTCCTCTTTCTCTGTGTGTAATGAGGCCCATTATTTACAGTGCCCTCTCTGCTCACTGACTCTGTTAGCATTTTTTTCTTTTCATTTTGGATCCTGGCCCACATTGTATGTACCCCTCTCATGAAGCACGTGCCATTCCGATTTTAAAATAATGGGAAGAACGCTACGGCACCGCTCACTGGTGATATGATTCTCCAACTGTCTACAGATTGCCAAGTAAGTGAAATGTTTTGACAGAGAGAAATATGTGTTGTCAACATTGCTTTACCCATGGTTGAGAAGGGAAATTGAAACTGTACTTCAGCGGGGTTCAGATGTTGATGACTAGAATGATCTCCTCAAAACAAATGACTACAGACCATTTTGTTTTCCTTTATGCCTCATTCTTCTCTAATGAAATGCCCAATTAAAAGCAGAGCTCATGTGCTTTAAAAAAAGGCTTAGGAAGGATTCTGGGAAAGCGCTGTGACAGGAGCCATCCTTCATCACGGGAGAAAATCATAGCACCATTGTGAAGAATCAGTCTGTGTTGTGACCTCCAGTGTCCTGTGTAGAGATTTTAAAGGAGACTCAGAATAAGTGTAACCTTTTAAAGATAGTAGATTGTGTGTATATTTGTGTGTGTGAGAGAGAGAGAGAGGGAGAGAGAGAAAGAGAGAGCCAGAGAGATGGGGGTTGGGGGGGGGAGAGTTGTGAATTATTTGTGATACATCAAACAGCAGACACTGGCTAGAAATAGGGGAAAAAAAAGTCCCTGGTAGAGTGATATGTTTAGGACAACTTGTGAATTTATCTCTGGGATTAAGTGGAATGTGGAACTGTGCAGCTGTATGTTGTCTCCTTGCAAAATGAGTTTCTCTCTGTTTCCCTGGCAGGCGTGTTCTTGTTAAGAGCTTGTTCGGAGTGGGAACACAGGTAGCTCCTGGAGCCCCACTGACCATTATCTTCCCATTCAGGTCTGCATTGTTGAAGCGGCTCTCTATTTTCTTGCTTAGAGAACATCCTCGATAAGAGAAAATGTTGACAACGTTACTGTTTTTGAGACTCACTAAGGAAACATTTCTTCTTGTCAGTCTCCTTTCATGCGCTGGGCAGGAGAAAAGAAGGGGGTATTGCTTTGGGGAATAACCTTGACTTTCAACGAGAATTTAACAACCAGGATTTTCTTGAGCATCTGCCACATGCAGGAGTATATGCTAGTCATTGCAGGTTGTGCACAGAGGAATGAGGCTAAACTCCCTATTTTTGATAAGGAAAATATAGCTTTGCACATTCTTATTGAAAAATTCATGGACTAATTGGAAAGGCTATAAAATGGGTACAGAAAAAAGTAATAAGGGGACTTGCATGGGTTGAATTTCCTGTGGCTCACTCTGAGGGTTCCAGCATTAGGCATGCCTGAACTTGGAGATTGACTCCACAACCTACCTCCTATGACATCGGTGGGCACAGTATACTTTAAGCTGACAAATGAGGAAAATGATACCGGCCTTGCAGGGCTGCTGGGATACGTCTGTGATATCCGAAGAATACAGTGTCTAGCGTGATGCCTGGCACAGATGAGTTCGCCTGGCATGCCGGCTTTCTCCTTCTAACTTCATGCCATGCTCCATCCTGTGGCAGTCCAGCTGGCACCCGTCACATATCTTCCCTAAATCCCACAAGTGATTTATTGGTGTTATGATGACATCTTCCACCATGTCACAGCTCTGCAAAATAAAGAAATCCAGTACGGGGAGAGTAAGCAGATAATAGTGAGGATGGTTCTCTGAACACTGCCTTTCCAAGGTTTATAAGGCCAAGGGAGTCTTGTTCCCATCAAAGAACGGCCACTCATGGGAGGTATGGTGGACATACATCCTTCCAATAATATCCTGACCTTCCTCCCTCCAGGAACATGACAACATCATACACCTCTTTCACCCTTGGAAATTAGGCATCCCCTGTGGTTTACTGTGGTTGGTGACATGGGAGCAGAAGTGACTTGCATCCCTTCCAGGAAAGGCTTTGGAAGATTCCATTCTTGCCGCCACCATGATGGTGGAAACACAGGTTGAGATGGGGCTTGTGTCAGCCTGGGCCCGTGAGATACTGCAAGGAGCAGGATCCCCCTGACAATCCATGTGAAACCCAGAGTATCAGTGAGAACCTAGCTTTTGTCACCTTGGGCTCGTTTCTTCATTGGCTGTGTAGACTGAGGTTGTATGCATTCCAGTCATGCTGCGTTTGCTCAGAACATTTCAGGGCCTCCTTGGCTGGAGTCACTTTCAGGGGCAGTTTAGGACAACCACAGCATCCGTGTAGGACCGTATTCACTCTCCACCCTGTGGCAGTATCCCCCTGCTTCCTTCTCCACTTTCTTCATTAGCGTTGATGGATGGTAGCCCGTGTGAGGGAGAGATGGAGTACCGCTGAGCGACTGGAATGAACGGGCCTTCGGAAGCAGTGGTGAACAAAGCCTGGGGCCGGACTGCTGCGCACGGGGGCAGCTCACCCTGGGTGCGGGAAGTCAGAAGGGGTTTGTCTACAGAAGATGTAAAAATTATGGAACCGGCGAAGACGCGGTCTGTTATTTATTATCACTGCAAACGTGCTGTTCTAAGCAACGTTAGGGACAAGTACTCCTTTCCTCTGTGCTGCCACTTTCCCGCTTTCTTGCACACCTTCTCAAAAGCAATGACAAAGAGCTTTCAAAACTTGTGAACAACAGAAGTGGGTTAGGAACATGTTGCCCCAACTACAGAGTGTTTTGAAAGTGATAATATTCTTTTGGGATATTTACCTAAATAAGGAAAAAGAGAAGTCAGTTTGCTGTATCCTTGTCATTCATTTATGAATAGAGATTTTGGTTTATGAATTTGTGTCTTGTCATGTGTTCATTTGCCAACATCCTGCTCTTAGTGTGGTCCGATCCGTGAGGACAGGGCTGGGCCTCCTTCATTCTTAGGTGTCCATAGGGTCTGACCAGTGCTGACCAGCTAATTGGGCCCCTTATATGATGGATGACTCAAACTCTGTTAGCAGCAAAAACAGTACTTTATTTTATTCTGTTTTATTTTATTTATTGATCACTCATGCCTACATGTGGCAGGCCCTGGCCCACTCCTTTGAGGGACCTTCCTGTTGTCGAAGCTGTTCTTTGGAGAGAGATCTATTCCAGCTGCTGGAGCTCGCAAAGATCCAAGACTGCAGTTTACACCCACATGAGACAGTGCACACGCCCACCTCTGAAGGAAAATCAGGAGCAGATGACTCTTCCGTGTCCATACACGCCCAGGATTGTTCTTCATGGATATCACTGTTTTCTTCATGTTCTTTGCACACCCTGTAATTTGCATTACGTGCATTGAAGATTAAGATTTGTCTCAGGAACCACACTCCCCCTAAGTGAGAGTCTTCAGTGCAGGCAGGGGTCTACAGAAGCTAGGGAATAGGCTGGGGAGGGGTCTACAGGGATCTAGGGAATAGGGTGGGGAGAAGCTTCAATGTTGCTGGTATCTCCAGGCTTCAGTTTTGCAAAATGTGAATGAATGTAACACGGATAAACATAGTAACTAGGATTAACCTACAATAATCAGTAATTGTGGGCTGGTCCTGGATACCAGGTCAGAGTGAGTTTGACCTTGGGGAGAAAGGTTATTCTCCTGAACGCTCATTGTTTTATGGACAACTTATCATCATGGAAGTGGGGGTTCGGGGAAGCTTGGGTATGCCACCTTAATGTTTTCTGTCTCAGAGACTCATATTAAAGGGAACATTTGTAACCACTCTCATGTTTGGAGGCTATTCTATCTGCCAAGGGACCTCCCTGATGGAGACTGGCCTTGGGTAGACCATCCTCTGAGCTGGAACAGGTCTCCAGGGCTGGGTGGATGTCATCTGGAACTTTACGGTATGTGACCCAGGTTCTAGGATCATGAACTGGGGAAAAGGCAAACAACACAGGATTTTAATTTCTGATTTTTCTAGAAAAGCGTACACTCATTTTGAGCTCCTGGGATGAGACAGTAGAGCACAAAGAAGCTGGGAAAGGTGACTGTTTCTTTGCTGCAAACTGTCTTCACTGGGGTTTTCCAATAAGGGCATAGTTGATCAGTGTGTATGTGCTTCTGAACGTGTAGGCTTGACATGAGCCCGAAATGAAAGAGCTGGCCAAAGGGTTGACTTTGTTTCTGCTCCCTGAGAAAAATTCTGGATCTTTTTCGGTGTCGTCTCTGGAAAGAACAACACCTGAGTGGGTAATCCAGAACTGACGCTGAGTGAAGCAAGGATACCTGGCAGAATGTCTGAGTTTAAAAAAAAATAATTCTTGCTTTAGGAGATGCTGTATGTATATTTTTCTTAGATTTCTGATATTACACACTGGAGCATAAGTAGACTTGGGAATCATCACTTTCTTTATAGGAAGTCTTCAGGTAAATGACAACATAATCTCATTTGTTCTCCTCCATTTGCCATTTGTTATTCAGACAATAAAAAGTATACAACTCCAAGCATGACCTTGGACAAGTCCCTGAACAGTTTTTAAGCCTGTCATCTATGAAATGTCACAGTTGGACTGGGCAACTTTTGAGGTCCCTGCTCGCCCTGGAAGCCTGTGCCCTGGATGCGGGCAGGGAGACAGCCATACCAGGTGAAGCTCTGTGTGCCTCCCTGCACGTCGTTCCCTATCCACAGCTTATACATTTTCCTTGGTGGCTCCATAGGTGGGACTTCAAATAGCGTTTTTCTCTTTTAGCACTAAAGCCACATTTTAGACTTTGCAAGAATTATCCTGGATAAAACGGAACAATTAAGAACTACATGGAAACATTATTTTTAGCCCGGTGCATTATTTCCCAAACCCACTCCCTTTGTCTCTTCTTTGTCACAGGATTTAGGCGGCTAGTTTCTCTGGCTTTCATCAAGGATCTTTTTCCCCTCCTGCTCCAGATAAACTCTGTTTCCTTTTCCCTGGCTAGATGAAAGCCCGTGTCCCCTGCTCTTCCCGATATTAATCCAACTACGGTGATGTTGGGGTTCACGTCACTCCAGGCTGTGGATTTCAAAGGAGGCTTCGGAGATGGGGATAAAAAGCAAGCTTCAGCTTTCCTCTTCAGATCTCTCCCACACACTCTGTCTGTGTATTATTTCCGAAAACCCAATGGAAAGTAGACTGTTTCCCTCCCTGACTCGGCACCAAATCAAGAAGTAGCACATAATGTATTGGCATGTTTATTATGCATCATTTTGCTGCTGACACCGGGGCCATCAAATATTGGGAAATTTACAGCCAGGGAGGTCCAGCCATCATGCTGCAGTGAAGGGCAAAGTATTCTGTTATTCATCTCCAGCCCTGGCCCTTTATGGTCAGACTGCGAGCAATATACTTATCAAAGTCAAAATAACCTTCAATTTAGAAAACACGCTTGTCTTTAATTGCCAGAATAAGAATGCATAAACAGCTTCCATCTTGATCGGAGAAGGAAGGCTGAGTTCATGGTAAGTTTGGAGTGTTGTGTGATTTGCCAATAGCCGTGTGGTTCAATTAAAAGTTTTAACTCACCAATTACGTGTATATTATACTAGAGGAGTGGAAACACTTTGGGAGTTAAAAATATTTTTACAGTCTAAATACATTTCATACTTATATAATTGTGGTATGCATGTGTACACTTATGGTATACATATTTATGTTACACATTGTTTTCTTTTGAGTCAAAGTCAATGCCAAGAGTGCTCCTTCTCTGACCTGGCCCATAGCAGGTAAGAGTCTGGATACTAGAGGGCAGAAGTATATGAGTTTGAATCTCTGACTCCCTCTGTGCCTTAGGCATAGGCCCTTGTTTATTCTCCTGTGACATGGTGGTAATAATAATAGTATCTACTGTATGGAGGTGTTTTAAAGATTAATGAGGGCACCTGGGTGTCTCAATTGGTTAAATATTTGCCTTCTGCTCAGGTCATGATCCCAGGGTCCTGGGATGGAGTCCCACCTCAGGCTCCCTGCTAAGCAGGGAACCTGCTTCTCCTTCTGCCTGCTGCTCCCCCTGCTTGTGCTCTCTCTGTCTCTCTCTCTTTAGGACAAATAAATACATAAGCTCTTTTTAAAAAGTTAATAGAAGAGATTATGCTGAGTGGAATAAGTCAAGCAGAGAGAGTCAATTATCATATGGTTTCGCTTATTTGTGGAGCATAAGGAATAACAGGATGTTGGGAGAAGGAGAGGAGAAGAGAGTTGGGGGAAATTGTGGGGGGAGATGAACCATGAGAGACTGTGGACTCTGAGGAATTATCTGAGGGTTCTGAAGGGACGGAGGGTGGGAGGTTAGGTGAGTCAGGTGGTGGATATTATGGAGGGCACGTATTGCATGGAGCATTGGGTGTGGTGCATAAACAGTGAATTCTGGAACACTGAAAAGAAATTAAAAACATAAGTAAAAATTTAAAAAAATAGAAAAAATTTCCCAACTCATCGTATAATATTAAATAACCTTTATAATCATAATAACCAAATCTGGATAAAGAGAATAAATTAAGTAAAATACTAATAAATAAATTGAATAAAGAATATTAATAGAGATTGCACATATGGAAAAATGCTTAATACAGTGCCTGGTCCATTATAAGAACTTGAAGAATATTTGCCACCTTAGTTCTCCTCCCCTGCCTGTTACTGTTAAGAAAAGTATTCCTTAGAAAGTACACATTGCCAAGTCCTTTATATAGAGGAGGCAAGAAGGAAATGTTATTCTGACATTGTAAATATGTATATATGTATGCATAGGTATGTATCTTACGGTGCTCATGGGTCCTTGAGAAGCTTGTGATTTTGAGAACCTCACTGAGATGACTGAGAAACCACAGCCAAGCTGTGAAAATAATTCTTGGTTGATAAGGCATTTGTGCTCACCTGTACTCCCACCTGCCCTCCTGTGAAGGTGTTACTGTTGAGAGTTAGTGTAATCTGTGGAGTGGCCATCTGAACATGTTAAGGTTAGGGATAGTGGAAATGGGCAGATTTGGGAATGGAGTGGTAACCCTTGTGCCTGCAAGTCCCCATGTGACCAAATGTGAATGACAAAACTTAGTCAGAAGATTAAAAACTCTCACACTCTTCTGGGAAGGACCAGGAGAGTCTGGAGTGTGAGCGCTCTTCCTGGACGAGAGCTGGAGGGAACATTCATTGACAAACATTCTCTGAACAGTCAAGTCAGAGTGATGGTCTTTACTTACTTGGGGTGTCAGATTCCTTTTGAGGTTGGATAGTGACTTGGGAAAACAGACTTGAGAAATAGCAGGAAAGAAAATGGCTGGGCATTTTAATTATAGACAGTTGGCCTGAGAGTATTTGTTGTTATTTTTTTTTCCTGGTTTTTATTTTTTTATTTATTTATTTTTAATCACTGTAAGATGAAATTTAGGCAAGTTAATGGGCTATAATTTCAGACCACTAGTCTATTCAGAAATCATAAGACAAGCAATAGATGACTCTATTTGAAGTGAAAATTACAGTTTGAGTACATAGGTCTTTCTTTTCTGTCAAACTAAGTAGAGTGGACAAGTGGAACTGTTGGAATCTGCTCGTGATTCATCTCTCTCTCTCTCCTTCTTTCCCTCTCTCTCTCTCTCTCTCACACACAGATTCTAAAAGCACATGACAAAAGTCTTATCCAGATCTGCTGGAAAGTCCCCATTCATGCTACATGTGTATTACATAAACAGTGCTTGGCTTTCACAAGAACCACCATTCAGAGAAGAGGAACCATAATGCATGTTAATACATGAAGAAAGCTTTTAGGAAAGACCATAAAACCTTGGAGGCTATAAACTCTGGAAATGGATTCCAGAATGAAAGTTCTCTGAAAGCCCAGTATGCAGGCTAAATGTGTGTGGGGCCGAGTCCATAAAGTGTTTGTCCTGAATTGCAAAATACAGTTGGTGCATTGTCTCCTGAGTTCCTCCACCTCTTCCTCTGCCTTTTAACATTCTTATTGCTTTGTGAGGGGGACCCTGCGATTGTAATAGAGAATATAAGATTTAATGAAATGGGAACATTTTGGGTGGATACATTTTTTAAAGAAGGTTCACTATAAATTTTAAAGAGGTGTCTTAGCTAGCATTTTGGACCGAACAAGATAACAGTCATCGAATTAGTGTCCTCCTCTTCAGAGCCACAGATCTCTCCAGAGGGTTCCGCCTTGAGGACACAGCTGCCACATGGGGCTGAAGGCGAAGCCCACCTCTGGCTTATCTTGGGTACAGTCTGGAAGCCTAGAAAGGATGCTGTATGAGGGTCAGCTTTCCCAGTGGCCTCCCTCTGTCCGTCATGATCTTAAAAGTGCCTGTGTTTTCATCATCTTTGTAAGATCATGAACCACTCCAGAGTGCTGGTCCCCTCTAGAGTTTCTGCCAAGCTCTGGGGGTCCCACCTAGGCCTCCCACTGTGTGGCCGCAGCACATGTGTTTCCTGAGTGAACTCAGGGCTGCCTGTGTGCATATTTTCAGTCTATAAATCGCCCACGTTCCTCTGCCTGTTTGCGAGGCCTTCGGCCAGTGCTGTATTGTATGTGAACACGCCACATTTCTCCAGAGAGAGCTGAGCGCTCCTGCCTGGACGGTGGGGATAAACCTCCAACTGCTGAACAGTAATAGGCCATCGCTTAGATGGGGCGTTGCCTAGGCCCTTTGTGTGCAGATGAGTTCCCTTGACCCTGACCGTGGGTTGTGTGACCACTCTGCTTCAACTCTGGAAGGTGACAGTATTATTTATTTTGTTTCAGGCTTAATGGAGTCACAGACACTATTTTCTTTTTTTTCCACTCCAGTATGGTGATTGGGCTTCTCCAGGTTGACAACAGCGAGCGAAACCATCTCCTACAGAAGTCAAGCCATGGCTTTAATAAAGAGTTGACCATCAGACATGATGAGTCCTTGGAGTCAGGAGAGCAAAATATCACCTATATTGGTTTTAATCACATGACCCATTTTTCCCCTGGAATTTTAACAATTGTAACATCTCTCACATTTAAAATTCTGGAAGAATAGCAAACTCATGGGGGAAGCTAGGGTTGGAGATGAAGAAATAAAGCAGGTGAAATGCTGAATGGTAACGTGTCACCACGTTAACGTGTAAATATTAGGACAGGAGGTTAGTGAAAGTGGGGTTATGGGTACTGTTAAGGAGAAACTGAGGCATCCCTGCTTTGGATTTCTCACTTAGGCATGGAGACGGTGTTTGGGCAACCTCAGGAGGGTGAGGGGAGGATGGAAGGGAAACGGTATCCAGCATCTATCCTAGAACCATGAACAGAATGCCTATTGCTGCTGAGCAAGTCAGTAGAGTTCCTCTTCTTCATTCAGCACATCTTTATGGACTGCTTACTCTATGCCAGGGATTGTCCCCTGGAGATACTAGCTTGTCATCATTAGTCACATCTACATCTTTATTAAATGTTTCCATCCGTCCATGCTTGCTAGGTGTTCCAAGGGAGTTAACTGGAGTCAGTCGTGGCTTCCCGGAATTCTTCGGGAAAGACAAGATGCATATGCTTCTTCTATTACAGTGTTCTGTGTTGGGAAATGAGCAGTTTTGCATTTTTATGCAAACACCAAGGTAATAGAATCTGTATAAATTACAATAAGTGCAATTACTCACAGGGAAATTTGCTGGCACTTAGTCATGTTATTGTGTTCACTGCAGATTATAGCTTGTTACTTTCTGTTCCTCTAATATACTTTACCCACTTAAGTTTTGAAATAGAAATGAAATGCTGGTGTATCATCATTTTGCCAGAAAGATATATATGTGTCTTCTATTGCATTAGACAGGTTAATATGTTTTTGCATTTTACAACAGGGAACTTTATTAGCATGATGAAATTAATGCATGCAGGGCAATATCTTCCGAACCAGTTGTTACCAGTAGATAAAGTCTGTTGTGGTAATTGCTAACTGAATGTCGGATCAGGGTTATTACTGAAGTAAAATCATTCACTGTGGGATGATCAGAGCTACGATGTTGTGAATGATAAAAGATCTGCCTCTACTCCCTAGTTTTAATTAGCTGTTAAAGAGGTGTCCTGGGTGATTTTGAAAGGCTCATCTTATCAATATTGTTATTTAGAAATGATTTATAATACTGTTACAGAGTCTGCTAATGTTTCTATCATTAAAAGTCTATCATTGTTTCCATTATGAACTCTGTTGTTTGAAGGCTTTGAAGACAGAGCTTAAATATTGCCTTCAAAGCTTTGGGTGCAACTTTTTCTAAAACATTGTAAGGTCTTAAAACCCCAGAGTTACTGTTCATGGAAGGACCACAGCTGATATTTATTCATATGATAATACCCAGCTTCAGTCCCTTAAAGTGATGAAAGCCCAATTTTAGAGGAGAAAATGCCTTCTCTCCTTTATCCATTGATTGTTTTCAGAAGTGGGTCTTGGTCACCCTGGAAATCTGCCTGAGTAGATTTGATGAATATATCTTCTGCCATTTAACTAGTCAGTAGACTTCTCTAGTATTAATACTTTGAAACATTAATAAAGTTTCTAGAAAGACCTAATTTATGGTCTGAAATGGTCTTGAGAGAAATTTCCGTGCTGGTTAAATCCTGAATAAGTGTAAACAGAAGGATTTTTGAAGAAAAACCTTCCTCAGAGGGCTGGAGCTCATATTGCAGTGAATGTGTTCCTGAATAATCTGTTTGCAAAATCACAATTCTGTAGCTTAGGTCCTGTTCATGGTCCCTGCATTTACACTATTACATCAGAACCAGGCAACAACAGCAGGGCTGTGGCCCTTGGATTCATGGTTCTGCACACCTTGGGTTTCTAAATCTACCAGGTAGCCATACTTTGCAAAGGTCACCTCTAGGAAAGTTATGAACTCTCATAGAAGTTTTTTGTTTGTTTGTTTTTGTTTAAATTTGGAGGCACGATGGAAATTACCTACTCTTATTTATGGCTTATGGTTGAGAAAAATGATACCAAAAGAAAGTGAATACTTGTTTAGAGTCAAGTATCTATTTAATCAAAGGACTCTGTATCAGAATCTAGCCTGGCATAGCAGTATTTCTTTTTCTTTTCTTTTTGTTATTTATTTATTTGACACACAGAGAGATCACAAGTAGGCAGAGCAGCAGGCAGAGAGAGAGGGGGATGCAAGCTCGCTGCTGAGCAGAGAGCCTGATGCAGGTCTTGATCCCAGGACCGTGAGATCATGACCTGAGCCAAAGGCAGAGGCTTTAACCCCTGAGCACCAGGCACCCCCATAGCAGTATTTCTTTCTGCTAAATGCTTGTCTTGCATTGTTATTGGCTATGTATATTTATATTTAACCAATAACAGTGCAGTAATACTGCAAGATAAGCAAATATGTATGTTATATATAAATATTTATATAAATATAAGTAAATTTAGTGGGATTATGGACATTGGGGAGGGTATGTGCTTTGGTGAGTGCTGTGAAGTGTGTAAACCTGGTGATTCACAGACCTGTACCCCTGGGGATAAAAATATATGTTTATAAAAAATAAAAAATTAAAAAAATAAATATAAGTAAATTTAGAAACAAATATAAGTTATATAAATGTGTATACATATATAGAAATATAAGTTAAAAATAAATATATAAATACATATAAAATAAGTGCATATGTAAATATAAGTTATATATTCATATATAATATCAACATAGTAATAATGTAATTTAGATAACATGTCAGTCACTCTAAGATCAAAATTCCATTCCTTCATTATTCAGTTATGAAATTTAAGCAGATTGTTGTGACTGCCACTTTACTTGACTCTCAGTGGAGTGAGCTAGTAGGCTTCAGGAATGGTGGCTTTCTGAGGCTGAGGTACAATTTATATCACAGAGATCCTCAGAGATAATAGGTCCAAATGAGCCAGGAAGAGATTTTCTTGCCACTTTAAGGGCGCTGTCAACTTGAATGCAAGTGCATCTGTTTCCATTTTAGTTGTTATTGTAAGAAGGTTGTTGAAAATCCAAATTAGCTGGTACCATATTTCCAGTATACCCCCAATGATGTGTTGGTGCCGGGATTGCCCATCATTTATTCCAGTGTGGCATTTCATTACTCTTTCCCATATTATTCCACAGGTTTGCAACTTGACCAGATTTATTTATGGCCTCTGGAGAGATGTACTACTTCTCGTGCTGACAGAGCTAATCAATGCCTCAGTGAATTTGTCTGCACAGCACAGTGCTACCTGGAGGACTTTCTGAGGTAATTGTCCTTTTGAAGTCACAGGGTGCCTGAAGTTTTGTTATAATAATTAACTGTGTGTCCTGAAGCAATGCTTCTCAACTGTGGTGGGCTGTTAGAATCAGTGGAAGACCTTGTATGAAGTCCCAGTGCTTGGGTCCCATTTTTGGCGACTGTATTCTGGGATGAGTCCTGGGCACTGGACAAGTTTTGAAACTCCCTAGGTAACTCTAGCAAAATCTGCCCCCCACCTTTTTTTTTTTTTTTAAAGATTTTATTTATTTACCAGAGAGAGAGAGTACACACAAGCAGGCAGAGTGGCAGGCAGAGGCAGCAAGAGAAGCAGGCTCCCTGCTAAACAAGGAGCCTGATATGGGCTTGATCCCAGTACCCTAGGATCATAACCTGAGCCGAAGGCAGTGGCTTAACCAACTGAGCCACGTAGGCGTCCCAAGATCCCCCTTTTTAAAAGCTTCCCAAGTGTGCAGCCAGGGTTGAAACCCACCAGTGAAGAGTGATGGCCCCATTCATAACATTGTTTAATGAGATGGGATTCTTTTATTAGAAATCACCCATGATTTAGCAGTCCATACACCATCCTGAAGGAGCTGGAGCTTACAGTTTTACTATCAATGGCTTCAGTGTGCTAAGTGTGCTAATTTCCAGATTTTCTATTTTCACCTCAAGGGGCTAACTGTACCTTACTAGTTTATGTTTAACTTGACAACAGTAAAAATATGAAAACCCAATAAACCCCAGCAGCGTGAATGTAACCAAAAGATATGAATTTTTTGTTGTTATTTCTCTTTTATTACTATGAGATTTCACCAATATTAAGAGTGACTTCTGCTTATGTTAATAAGTAGATGTTTTGGCATCCATTCATTTATTGATTCAAAATATTGCCTTATCCTTTTGTGTATCAGGCACTAGAATAATCAGTCTGTAACACCTCATTATCTTCATAACCAAAATTTACTGTGGAAATAGACAAATTATTTTTTAGAGTTACTGTTGATACTGCTACGTCTTTGAGACAAATGCTTTTAAGTATCATGTGATAGGCAATTGTACGGCTTTTTTCAACAAAGGAATTCTGCTAGTTTTTACTTTTGTTTGATGAGAGGCATTAGAAAACCAATGGTAATGACTCTAGAGTTTCTAATATAATTTGCAAACTGTGGTACTATGGTTCTAAGCCCTTTGTTCGAAGGCTTAAGAACATTTGGAAGACAAAGACTTCCAAATTAGATAATTTTTGATAATGTTCATGAAGGGAATAAAAGATAAAGCATGAATAAAAAATTAAACACAGATAAACTCTAAATGGATGAAAGACCTCAATGTGAGACAGGAATCCATCAAAATTCTAAAGGAGAACATAGGCAGTAACCTCTTTGACATCAGCCACAGCAACTTCTTTCAAGACACGTCTCCAAAGGCAAGGGAAACAAGTGAAAATGAACTTTTGGGGCTTCATCAGTATGAATAGCTTCTGCACAGTGAAGGAAATAGTCAACAAAACAAAGAGGCAACCCGCGGAATGGAAGAAGACAATTGCAAATGACACTACAGACAAAGGGCTGACTGATATCCAAGATCTATAAGGAACTTCTTAAACTTAACACCCAAAAAATGGATAACCAAGTCAAAAAATGGGCAGAAGACATGAGCAGACACTTTTCCAAAGAGGAAATAAGTGGCTAACAGACACGTGAAAAAGTGTTCATCATTAGCCATTAGGGAAATACAAATCAAAACCACATTGAGATACCACCTTATACAAGTTAGAATGGCCAAAATTGACAAGGCAAGAAATAACAAATGTTGGAGAAGTTGTGGAGAAAGGGGAACCCACCTACACTGTTGGTGGGAATGTAAGTTGGTACAGCGATTTTGGAAAACAGTGTTGGGCTTCCTCAAAAAATTAAAAATAGAGCTAGCCTATGACCTGGCAATTGCACTACTGAGTTTTTACTCCAGAGATACAGATGTAGTGAAAAAAAGGGCCATATGCAGCTCAATGGCCCCAATGGCAGTGGCCACAATCACCAAACTGTGGAAGGAGCCAAGATACCCTTCAACAGATGAATGGATAAAGAAGATGTGGTCCATATATACACTGGAATATTACTTAGCCATCAGAAAGGATGAAAAACCAACTCTTGCATCAACTTGGATGTAATTGGGGGAGATTATGTTAAGAGAAATAGGTCAAACAGAGAAAGTCAATTATATGGTTTCCCTTATTTGTGGAATGTAAGGAATAGCATGGAGGACATTAGGAGAAGGAAAAAATTGAAGGGGGAGAAATCGGAGTGGGGGAAAAACCATGAGAGACTATGGACTCCAGGAAAGAAATGGAGGGTTTTAGAGGAGGGAGGGGTGAGGGGATGGGTACTAAGGAGGGCATGGATTGCATGGAGCACTGGGTGTTATACGCATACAATGAATCATGAAACACTACATCAAAAACTAATGATGTACTGTATAGTGACTGACACAACGCAATAAAAAAAAGAACCGACTAATGCAAAACACTTTCATATCTTAAAAAAAAAAAAAAGATTCCACATACAGTGGAATATTACTCAGCCATAAGAAAAAAGAATGAGATCATGCTATTTGCAACAAAATGGATGGTGCTACAGGGTGTTATGCTAAGTGAAAGACAAAGGCCATATGATTTCACTTATATGTGGAATCTAAAAAAACAAAACAAATAAAAACAGAAATAGACTTGTAAGTACAGAGAACAGACTGGTGGTTTCCAGAGGGGAGGGAGTGGACAAGTGAAATAAGTGAAGGGATTTAAGAGGTACAAACTTTCAGTTACTACGTAAATAAGTCACAGAGATGAAAAGTACAGCATAGGGAATATAGTCAATAATATTATAATAAAATTATATGGGGACAGACTTTGAATACTTACATGGTGAGCAACCCAAAATGCATAGGACTGTTGAATCACAGTGGTGTGTTCCTGAACTAATAGAACATTGCCTGTCAGCTATACAGCAATAATAAAAAAATTTTAACTCCCCTCCCAAAATAAACACAGAGTTATATACAAGAGGGAAGAGTAAAGAAGTAACAACACTCAACAAAAGGGGTTAGTTAACAATTATGGCATATCCATACAATGAGATGTTATGATAGAAATTTAAAAAACATATATAAAGAAAATGGGAACATGCTCGTATCATGTAGAGAAACTGAAGATAAAGCAATAGTAACAGTATTATGTTCCCTAAAATGCACAAATATTCATGTTGATTTTGTTTTTCTCCATTCCCTGGACATTTCAGGATGATGGCAAAGTCAAGGAGATTCCCAGAGGGTCTCTGGTGTCCCAGAAGCTTACCCAGGCACAGGGTATTTGTGAAGCTGTTTTTCCGAGGTATGAGTTTCCAATTTCTGGTGATTTCTTCCAAACATGTTGTTGGATCATCCTGGGGAAGACAATGTGGGTATGTAACTAAAAGACTGCTTAGCAATGACTGAGAACAAGATTAACTGGCCAAATGGTAGGTCAGCATTTCCTCAAAGCTCTTTTCCTTAAAGGAAGCCCATCATTTCCACTCATCACATGGTGTCTTGTAGCACAACACCCCTCTCGAATCCCAACAGAACCAACCCTGAGGGAAATTCACTAGACCAGATACACTTGCGTCTCCTTCATTCATGGTCTTCTCTTTTGGTAATTTTTTTCTCTTTAACTTAAAGCAGTGGTTCTCAAAGTGTGGTTCATGGGTATGCAGCATCAGCTGGGAATTTAAACTTGGAAAAAAAATTACACTAGTTACATATATTGTGTTTCTTTCCTTTATAATAATATTTCTCGCCCAACAATTTACAGAATTATGATAGCTAAGATGTTCATAGCTCTTACTTTGTTTCAAACATTCTTTCAAGTGTTTTCCAAATACTAACTCATCTAATTCTCACAAGCCCATTGTGCAGTAGATATTGTTATTTCCCTATTTTACAGAGAAGGAAGCTGTATGCAGAGAGGATAAGTAACTCACCGAGGGTCATGCAGCTATTAAAAAAGGCTCACAGGAGAAAGACTGGAAGCAAATACACAGTGTCAGCAGTGGTTCTTTCTGGTGTGGGACTAGGGTTAGCTTCACATTTCTTCTCCATGGCTTTCTGTGTTTTCTAAAGCAAATATGTATCATACTTGTCATTGGGGTGAAAAAAAAATCCACAATATTATTGAAAAGAACGAAGGCATAGGTTTCAGAGAAGACCTGGAAGAGGGCAAACCAGAATAGGAGCAAAAGGTGTTGTCATGTATTATAAAACCTTCTCCCTCAGGTCAGGTTTTCCAAGATCCTGGCAGCTGCAAAGCAGGTAAGAAAATACGGAGCCCCACGTGCGAGCGCGGTGAGCACCAGAACTGGAAATCCAAGGAGAGCGTGAGAGTGAGCCATCTGATCTTTCCAGGGTCTTCTCAGGTTTTGGAACTCAGTGTCTTTGTGGGTAGGCTGTGGTAAAGCACATTTCATCACAGTATGTCCAGGAGACCTTTGATGGAGCAGAAATCTGCTATCTGTATCCAAGGTAGACAGGGAAGTTTGGCCATAAAATAATGCCCTGACTCATCTTTAATTAAGTGTGCAGTGTGGGAAAGGAATTAGTGTCTTCTGCTGTATGGGATGGAGAAACAGCTCTAAGTTTTCAAAAGAGCCCATTGTTAGCAATCTGCACTGAATCGATTGGTGCCCATAGCTCAGTCAGTCTTTGAAGAAGCTGGACAATAACTGAAGTAATTATTTGGGGTAAATTATTGCCGTCATAAAATGTAATCAATGTTTTATTACAGCAAAAAGAGACGTTTTTTCTTCATTTCTCTCTCCATTCCACCTCTCCTTGGCTGGATCTCCTTGCCAGAGCTCTGAAAGAATGGTATTTTGTTTCCTCCCCTGCATTGGCAAGGGTGTCTCAGGCATCCACGTGCAGCAAGACAGGACACATCTTGTAAAGGTTTTCCATTTTAATATCCCTTAATGACCAATAATGAATTCTTTATAGTTAATCTGCTGTTCTCATGAAAACAATCTAGATGGTTAAAAAAAAATCAATCATTAATGAGCAGTAAATGACAGCTCCCCAACAACACAGCTGTATTTTTGTAAAAGTGATTAAACATTGTCTGCATTCATAATTGCATGGTTAATAAGAATGTTGAGCACCAAGTCAAGCATTGTTGCTAATGATGACAGATTACGATGCTACAAACGCTTTGGAGTTATGGGGCTAAATTTTCAAAGGCAGTCCCTGGAACGGAATGCACACAGACCCACTAAGTATTCAATTTGCATGGACCATTACCAGGTTTGTGCATGGCATTTGGGAGCTATGCAGTTGAGACTCTTTTGAAAATCTGGCCCATTATGACAGAAAGCATCTGTAATTAACAATAACTGATCTCCCTCTGCCCAATGTTGGGGAAAGGTGTAAAATGCTCTGTGGGTGGTTTGATGGAGCCTAAAGCCCCTTTAGTGAGGAGTCCTGGAGGCTGAAAGGAAAGCAGAGATTCTTTGAGGTGGTTTTTCAGCCTTGCAGGTAGGTGTGAATATCAGAGATTTGCAAGCAAGTGACAGAGTGGGCAAGTCACTGAGGAGGGGACCTGGTAGTACTCTCACTAATGATTTTGCCTTTCTTGTTTTGGT
Organism: Mustela lutreola; assembly: GCF_030435805.1. Classification (NCBI taxonomy): domain Eukaryota; kingdom Metazoa; phylum Chordata; class Mammalia; order Carnivora; family Mustelidae; genus Mustela; species Mustela lutreola. The sequence continues at coordinate 145,424,512 of NC_081294.1, forward strand.
CTTAAACATACTCCCTACACCTTGGGAGTTCCTGGATTATCAGTCATGGGTCTAACTATCAAAAATCTGAGGTTGTGGGTGGCTCAGTGGGTTGAAGCCTCTGCCTTTGGCTCAGGTCATGATCCCAGGGTCCTGGGATCAAGCCCCACATCTGGCTCTCTGCTCAGCAGGGAGCCTGCTTCCGTCTTTCTCTGCTTGCTTCTCTGCCTACTTGCGATCTCTGTCTGTGAAATAAATAAATAAAATCTTAAAAAAAAAAAAAAATCTGAGGGTGTCCCAGGGTCCATTGGGGCTTGATGGCTATGCTCAGGGATGACTTGTCATCTTTATGAAGCCGTGGGCAGAATGAATCACCCAGTGATCATGCAGGCCCCATCTACTGCTCAGTCTGTCTGTCCTCTGGTCAGGTATGAAGCAACTCTGTGTACGAAGCCCTATGTAATCAGAGTTTATGAGGAGGATTGCACGCTAAAAACAGAACTTATAAATTCAAGGATTCTTAGAAACCTCTTGTCTCTCTCTCTCTGGGATGTCGAGGTTCTGATGGACTGTTCAGTGGCTTCATGAAGTTACTTACTTAATCTAATTCATATGGATTTCTTACCTTGACGGGACGTTGGACTGGAAAACAGGGACCATGTATATCACTCAGTGATGTTTTTTCTGGATCAGTCATCCTTTGTGGAGGGTTACTGTGTTTCAGTCTGCAAGACAGGCTCACCTGGGGTGAACACAGTTTTGAGAGCCCTGGGTTTGAAATGTGACCCTGTTCCCCACTGCTGACATTCCACTTGGCTGAGGCCTCAAGTTTTGTCTTAGCAAAGTAGGAGTGGTATTAGTACGTACTCGCTAGGGTTATTGTGGGGAGTGAGGGAGATACTTGAAACTCTTAGCTTAGTGACCAGGACATAATATGGCCTCAATAAAAGTTAGTTGTTCTTGTGCTTATCATTGCTAAAGCCACAGGTTTGGGTCCTGAGTAAGTGCTGCAGCTATGAGGGTGTGATTTCTTCCACTAGGCAGCGTCATTTCTTATAGATAGGCAGCCTGCAATGGACTGCCCTTCTCCCGTGTGTGAAGTCGCTAGAGCCCATAGCTGTTACTTACATAGAATAAGCTGAAATGGGTTCCTCCTCCACCTAATAAGGAAGAAAGGGGGGTTAGCCTGGAGGCATGGCAGCTGTGATAGTTAGAGGTGCCCACAACCCTAGGCCTGGTATCTAAAAGCACATCCAGAGCTTTTATGGGGCCACTTTCAGGAGTGGGGTTGAAATGTGAGTAGGTCAGAGCTTTCCAGAGCCTGTAAATTCCAGCTCAAGCTTCTGGTTCTGACATCAGCAGGCAGGGGAACTACTTTCCTCCCCATACCTTATAACCGATTTTTTTTTTCTCACATTGTTTATTGTTTAGAATAGAAAGAAATAAGTATACATAGATTTGTTTCCCATCCCTTCTTGTCACATAAACGAGGTATACTGTGCAGTTTTCCACTTTGCTTTTGTTTACCTAACCATATATCCTGGAGATGTCTTGTAGAAGTATATATCAATCTTTCTATTCCTTTTTACAACAGATTCCATTGAGCAGATGTACCATAATATAGTCAACTAGTCCTCCACTTGGTGGATATTTGGGAAGGAAACTTTCTTTGAAATTGCTGAGCCTGGATGACACTTTAAACATCCTATAGGCTGGGGCGCCTGGGTAGTTCAGTCGGTTAGGGGTCTGCCTTTGGCTCAGGTCATGATCCTGGGGTCCTGGGATTGAGTCCTGCTTTGGGCTCCCTGCTCAATGGAGAGCCTGCTGCTCCGTCTGCCTTTGCCTCTCTCTTTCTCTGTCTCTCATGAAAAAAATCAATAAAATCTTTAAAATTAAAAAAAAAAGAAAATAGAAAAACATATCTTACAGGCTCTCGTCCTTTCCTGTTTACCCCTTCTGGTTCTTTGGGTTGTTTGCCCTCTACTGACTTAGCAGGCCCCTCCTCCCAGAGGACAGTCAAAAACTCTGCACCAAATGAAACCAAGTCACAAGGGAAAAATAAGTTTGTGCCTTTGTCCTAGTTCCCCTCTCTTCTATTCCAAACCTTTTGGGTTTTTCATGTGTAATGACAGAAATCCTAAAAATATGATGAAGAATTAAAACCAGAGGCAGACAGTGATATATGTCAATTGTATCTCCATAAAAATAGGAAAAAAAAACACCCCAAAGGCAGAAATAAATGCACGGTGTTATAAAATTTTAAAGAATCGCGTGAGTGCTCAACATTTGAAAATAAAGAATGATGTGAATGGTATGGCTGCAGGGTTTTAGTGAAAAATTTGAAATTATAATTTTAATACCCATCTTTAAAGCTCCCTGTCTTCACCTGGCAAATGAAATCATCCTGGGTGTTTCGCACTTCTCCTGTGGCTAGAGTGTAGTAGTCACTAAGTTATTGGCAAATATTTTGTAAATACGAAATGCACAACCACAGTAGTGATTTGCATGGTGATGGTCTTCATACCTTATTGGCAGGAGTGATTGGCGAGAATATTAGACAGGACCGTGCATTCTTGGGAGCCTTCCTAAAGACTGGCAAATGCCAAGGTGTGCATATCTTTTTTGGTGATGAAACACTGTAATCTGAGACTATAGGTATGTTGTTACATATGGACATTGTTGTACTTGGAAGAACTTGAGATTTGATCCAATCCAATAGCAACTATCTTCTTTGAGTAGCCCAGGTATTGCCCAGGTATAAGAGGCAATACCCTCTTATACCCTCAACTTATACCCCTCTTTTTATTTATATGTCTCCTTCTGCTTCTTGTGTTTATTTATATTGTCCCCAAGCTAAGAATTGTCTTTTGTTGTGCTGCATCATGGCACACCTACACTGAGAATTCATCTTCAAACCCACTTCAGTCTAGTGCTAAGTCTCTTGTGGCATGGATGCTGGTATAGCTGGCAATGGGACCTCTGGTGAGTTTTGTTTTTTTTTTTAACTTCTCTGAGGCTCAGCTTCATGGTCTCTAAAGCACATAGTGTTATATTTATGTCTTGGGATTATTATGAGGATTAAACATGATAATGTGAGTAATTAGTGGTCAGTAAATTTAGTCCTACTCTGTGAAGCTCTCTTTGCTGAGACTGCCCTTCAGTGACACCTCTTTGGTTAGAATGCCCGTTACATTTATGAGACTTCAGTCCATGACACACATCTTGTTACTTGAATGAGAATGGTTTTGCATTGAGCTCTTGCTGTATTGTATGTATAAAAAACCTCCATTTCATTGTTTTTTTCAGATTGTCTTCTGGAGAGCAGAGGCTAAATTTTAATTGAGCTTCTACTGAGACTCAAAATAAAGCTTGGAAGCAGATGTTTAGAATGAGAAGGGTAGACAGGGATGTGTCATGTTGTCTTTTCCAGACATGATAACTTTCATCCTGTGTGTTCTACGGTATGGTCTTGCCACTTCTCCATTAGGAGGTAAAGTCTAACTCTTCTCCCTTGAATCTGAGCAAACTTCAACCCGTAGAATACTGTGGAAAGGACATTATGTGACTCTCAAGATTAGGTCATAAAATGTCGTGTAGCTCCTCCCTTGTTGAGTAGGGTCATCACATTTTCGAGTTCCCAGTCTCCCAGAAGAAACTCAAACTCCCTGGGTGCCTGGGTGACTCAGTCTGTTAAACGTCTACCTTTGGCTCAAGTCATGGTCCCAGGGTCCTGGAGTCAAGTCCCACATTGTGCTCCCTGCTCAGTGGGAAAGTCTGCTTCTCCCTCTCACTCTGCCTCTCCCCACTGCTCATGCACTCTCTCTCAAACAAATAAATAAATAAATAAAATCTTAAAGAAAAGAAAAGGAGCTTAAGCTCCCTGAGGTTGTCATGCTGTGAGACGGTCCATGCCACATGGAGAGGCCACCAGACACATAAATAAAGAAGTTGTCTTAAAAATAGGTCTGCTGTTTTAGCCCTAACTGTTGGTTTTCCTTATGGAAGCCCCAGATATCATGGAATAAAGTTGTTCCACTGTGGTCTTCCCAAACAATTGACCCATAGAACCCATATGCATAGTAAAGTGGCTGTTGTTTTGTGCCATTGAGTGTGCCATAGTTTATTATACCACAAAGATAATTGCAAGAAGTGATCATGATTTGAGTACCATGTTTTGGAGATTACATAGGCTCAGAGAGATTAAATAAATCTTTTTATTCAAACAAGGACTTAGTGGTGGAATCATTCTTAAGCACTGAGTTTCAGTCTTGAAACTACATGCCTTCATGATTCATTGTCATGTACCTTTCTAGCCCTTGACATCAGCCCTGTGTATTTGTTGGGTTAAAACTTGACTTCAGCCCCCTGCTCTCAAGTGTTACACAATTTAAGGAGTACTCTGCTCATGTAGTAAGCAATGAGGAAATGAATCACATGAAAATCCTAGCATAGAGGAATCTGTTTCAGCCTTTAGGTGGCGGAGACATTTGGGGAGCTCCAAGAGCAGGGACAGGGATGAAGAAATGAAAAGGAGAGGTGACACAGTCTGCTGACATTGGAGCCTCGTAGGAGAGGAAGTGGGAAGCAGCACAGCAGGATTAAGATCAGAAGGCACTGCTGAAAAAGAAGGGTTGAAATTGCTTCCACTTTATTGAGGCAAACAACTGTGTGCTGACAAGTTGAAGGCTGGTGAGCAGCTTTAGCCAATCTCTTACTGTCTACAGCAAAAGGAGAAGTGAGCAGGGGGCAGCATATGGAGCAAGAAGGGAGGCAGCAGGAGAGGGAGAGAAAGCTGTAGGAGGGATGGGAAGACTCTCAGGAAGTCTATGGAGGCCGCTCAGTGAGGCCTATCAAAGAGAGGATGGGGAGCCCAAGCAAGCATTGGGGAACAGTTGGCCCTAAGCATAAAATATATATATATATATATATATATATATATATATATATATATATATATAAAGAATTAGAGACAGTGGGAGATGATGAAGGGAATAAAAGCACAAACAAAAGATGTTCAAAGAGAAATTGGGGATAGAATTTAAAGCACTTAAAGAGAATCTGGAAGATGGAGGAAAATAGGGATTGAAACCTATTTTGAGTGAAAATCGTCAATTGATTCAATTTTTTATAAAAGAAATCGTTTGGATGAGAGTTTGCGTGGCATGGCATATTTTGAGTCACCTGCTTATTGTATTTCTAAGTTGTACCCAGAAGTGAAGTTCTAAAGAAAAATTATACATATACACAATTTTTCACTGGATGGGCTGGAAATTGCGTTTCTTGGTTACTCAGAGAAAGAAATAGCACTAGGAGTAAAAGCCTATCATTGTAATGACACAATAAAAAAATCAGAGAATGTTCATTGTCTATATTTGAGAGCCTGTATTTGAGACCAAAGGAAAAGGAAACCACAGGAAGGTAGTTTGTCCAGCTCATATTCTAGAGTTCCTTCCAATATCCAGAGACCTTCTGGTTCTTATATTTTGGCTTGTTAGTACTTTAAGTCTGAAATTTTGATGATGATGATGATGATGATGTTGATGTTGATGATGATTTTGATGACAACAGGGATGAGGTAGCAATGACTAAGATGGTGCTTCCTATATGCCAGGTGCTGTTCTAACTGCTTTACATATATTAACTAATTTAAACACCCCAGTAATTACTTAGGGTTGGTTACATGACTTTGGTTATGTCCATTTTGTGGATCAGGACACTGAGGCCTATTTCTCTCTTTCTGTCCGACGACCTATGTCTATTTCTATCTAAGTAACCTGGGGAAGATTAGAAAGGAAATCTCGGGCCTGATGAGTAATAAAAAGCAGCTGTCTGCAAGGTCCTGGTCATCTCAGAACCCTGTCAGCTCCCGTCTCTGGGGCTCTGCTCAGGAGTGCGTCATACGTCCCCATGTCCCTCACTGCTCAGGTATTTCTTATCAATGCGGGATTGATATTGTCAATAGAGTAGTTGCTCATTATGATGGTGGGAGAGCATTATAAGGCCACGCCAGGATGGGATTTTATTCCTTAGCAGCTGTCTGATAACAGATGAAAGAGAAGAGCTTAGAGTGGGACAGGGGTTCACATTTGAATCATGACTCCACTTCTTAATAACTGCTTGACTTTGGAACAAAGTTCCAAAGTTTTTTTGACAAAAAACATTTATTTTATTTTACGTGTAAATAGAGATGATACCATCTGCTTTGCAGGGTCATTTTGAAGAGTAAGTGAGATGAGAGCTATGTAGTGCCTAGGGAAGTGCTTGGGGGTTAGAATTCTGTTACTTCTGCTTTTTTATAAAACTGATAGTTGATGATTACAGATATTTGATACTAATCAAATCAAATGTTGACAAGTTCTTTGTATGTGAGGCTGAAAACTTTCTTTTCAAAGGCACAAGGATTATGTGTCTCCATTATGTAATAATCACTGAATGAAATATTGGAGAATAATGATGAATTTTAAGCACATGAAAAAAGAACACCCAAAAGAGAAACTATAAGTGTCTTAATTTTCAAGAACATTTCTGTGGAAGACAGAATAATGACTCCCCAAATGTAGCCATATCATAATCCAAGGACTTTGTGAATTTGTTACCCTGCATGGCAGAAGGAACTTCAAGATGGGATTAAGTTAAAATTCTTGAGATGGGAGAGATGATCCTGAATTATCTGAGTGGCCCGTCTAATCATATGGGTCCCTAGAATCAGAGAATTTTTCAGACTGTGATCAGAGCAAGACATGTGATGGTGGAAAAGAGTCCAGTGTTGCAATAGCAGAATTGCTGGCACTGAAAATGGAGAAAGGAGCTATGAACCATGGAATGTGGGTAGCCTCTGAGAGATGGAAAAGGCTAGGAAATATATTCTCCCCTAAAGTCTCCAGAAAGGAGCACTACTCTGCTGACACCTCTGTTTTATTTTATTATTATTATTATTTTTTAAAGATTTTATTTATTTGACACAAAGAGATCTCAAGTAAGCAGAGCAGAAGGCAGAGAGAGAGGGGGAAGCAGGCTCCCAGCTGAGCAGAGAGCCCAATGCGGGGCTCGATACCAGGACCCTGAGACCATGACCTGAGCCGAAGGCAGAGGCTTAACCCACTGAGGCACCCAGGAGCTCTGACACCTCTGTTTTAGCGTAGTGACGGTCGTGTTGGACTTCTCATCTACAGAATTGTAAGGTAGTATATTTTATGTAAGTAAGTGATATAGTGGCCTTTGTTCTCAAGATGCCTCTTGGAAATAATCTTAATTCTGGCAATTTTCTAGCCTTTATAATAAGAGCTTTCCTCCTACAGGTTCCTTTTTAGAAGATATGCTCTGTTAGCCTACTAGGCCCCCTTTGGAGTGACTTGACAGTGACTTCTGTTTTCTGCAGCCTGCCGCCTTTACTTCATCTCTCAGATGATCCCCTCACAGTCACATTTGTGTTACAGGATTACCCAGTTGGACACAGTTAATTCAAAAAGAAGGGTTATGTGGCTTAATGTGGGCCAATAAGCATCTCTTTACCAGGAGTGTGGATTGGGTTGAAGGAGATGTTAGTCACAGCCTCTACCTGTGGCATGAGCTGGGGTGATTGTGTGATCTTGAGGGTTGGGTGATGGCCAAAAGCATGGAGAAGGTTAAAATCACGTCTGTAGGGAGAGGAGCCTGACCCTGTTGGACAGAGCAGAGCAGAGCAAAGATGATGGTCTGGGAAAAAAAAAAAAAAAGGCGGTGGCCTTGTTTCTGCTGACTCTTAGTCCACATTTTTACCCCTCAGGGGGCCCAGGTATATCTCTGCCCCAGAGTCCATAAGACAGCATCGTACTAATAAAGAAAAAAGTCCTCTTTTCCTCTCTTAACCTTGATAAGAGGTTTTCTATTCCTTGCAAACAAAACACCTTTAACTAAAATACCTACTATGATAAAGGTGAATCAAGAAGATGGGAAGGAGATTCCACTAAGGTCATTTTGGGTTCTCTTTCATGCTTTATTCCCAGGAAGCTTATAGAAAAGTTTAGAACAATATGATTATGCTGAAGGCCAGGGAGCACTTTGTACTTCCACAGCTGTAGCTGGAGGCGTTGAGACCCTTGGCTATAGAATGCTTCTGTAGGCTCTGGCCAAATGCACCTGAAGCTCATGTACAAAATTAATGTTGGCAGAGGGGTACTTTTAAATCAGAATTTTGCAATTCCATGTGACTTTTCTGAAGCAAACTCAAATATGCAAACATAACCTTGAAACTTAACCTTAAGGGCTCCTGGGTGGCTCAGTTGGTTAAGCAACTGCCTTTGGCTCATGTCATGATCCTGGAGTCCCAGGATCGAGTACCATATCAGCAGGGAGTCTGCTTCTCTGTCTTACCCCCTCTTCTCATGCTCTCTCTCTCATAATCTCCCTGTCTCTCTCAAATAAATAAATCTTAAAAAAAGAAAAGAAAAGAAAAAAGAAATCCAACCTTAGTGCTTTTCTGGGTTAACTTAATTTCAAGAATATGCATGACAGAGATTTTGGTTTCTTGCAGGAGAACATGTAGCAGAAATGATAGTTTTCCCAATTATCATTAGCTCGTAGAATTTATTTATTTTTATTTTAAAGATTTTATTTATTTGGGAAAGAATGAGAGACAGCATGAATGGGAATGGGGTAGGGTGTCAAAGGGAGAGGAAGAAGGAGACTCCCTGCTGAGCAGGGAGCCCATTGAGGGGCTCGATCCCAGGACCCTGGTATCATGACCTGAGCTGAAGGCAGATGACAGAACCACCCAGGAGCCCCTAACTCATAGAACTTAAAATTACAAAGTCAAGCTATTCAACTTTTTAGTTACGCAGACAGGGAAATATCCTTAGGAGGATTTCATGGCTTATGTTACGATCTTGATGGGGTCTGTATGGGTGTCTATATTCAGAATTATGAAACTCATGATATTTAGAGAATGAATTAGTATCCAAGAACACAGAAATCTTTGAACTGAAATATTTCAATGAATACCAAGTAATTTTTTTATAATGCATAGAAAATGTTACATTTCTTTTTATGAATTGGAATTATTTCTATAAACTCAAGTGTGCCCAAAGAAATACAATTTCTTTGATGGACTGTATGTTTTTAATAAGAAGTTGGGTAAAGTTAGATAGTTAGGAAGTTAGAAGTTAGATAAAGCCCTAAAGATAAAGTGTCCATGCTATCATTCACCTCCTCTCCCCTCCCCTTTCTTTCCTTCCTTCCTTTCCCCCATCTATCCTTTCTTTGTTTCTTTTTTCTAAGTATTAATTATTGAGTACTTGCTGTATACCTAGCAATTTCTAATACATAGAAATACAGGAGTGAAATAATATGCTCTCATGGGGTTCTCCTCTCATGGTGCTCCTTCCTTCATGGAGCTTACATTTGAGTTGGGGAAAGTAAGAAAAAAATAGCTCATAAATATGTAAGATAATTTTCGATAATGATGAAGTGCTATGAAGAAAATTAAAAGTAGTGATGTAATAGAGAATAGTAAGCTGGGGTAACAAAGGGTATGATTTCTTAGGGTGTGGAGGTGACATTTAATTGATCTATCTATACATATATCCATCCATCCATCCCATCTTTCTGATTAAATAAGACAACACGTTGATCTGTTTGCTCTCAATAAACAGAGATTAACTCACTTTCCCAAATCATAGAGTTCATGTTTTAAAATCTGGTTTTCTTTCCATTGCTTCTGCTGCCTCCTCAGAAAGGCACTGGACTGAAAATTCAAACTCAAGTTGGAGAAAAAACACAAATATGGGATAATATTTCAAAATACCAGTTGGTTTCTTCCCCCTCTCCACAATCCTCGCAAAATCGCATTTCTTATATCCCAAGGACTTCTTCTATGGCTCCCACTCTCTCTCCCAGAGTGCTAAAATGTGGCCGTGAGGGATGCCTGGGTGACTCAGTGGGTTAAAGCCTCTGCCTTTAACCCTCAACCCAGGGTCCTGGGATTGAGCCCAACATTGGGCTCTCTGCTTGATGGGGAGCCTGCTTCCCCCTCTCTGCCTACCTCTCTGCCTGCTTGTAATCTCTGTCTGTCAGATAAATAAAATCTTTTAAAAAAATAAATAAAATGTAGCCATGAGGCAAATAAAAAACAAATTCTACAAACACTCAACTGTTCTTTTGGAAAGCTCCTTGTAAATGTGATGGGAAAGGTTGAGACACATATTTGTCATGTTCATTTTCCTGATCTCAGAGTCTAGTCTCAAAAATTCTACTTTTATTAGAGCAAACACCCTCTGCCATCAGTTCTAGCCAGCTCTGGGGAAACTGAGTCACCACACACTTACTGTTTTCACTGATGGACCTTGAATATCACCAGGATTATCACCTTGAATATCACCAGGCGTCTGTTTCAGTCATCTGGTGGAGAAATTGTGGTTGTCTGTATGAGGTCTGCCCAGGAGCATGAAAACTCCACAGATAGAAGGGTGGAGAGACAGTGGTGACATGAATGGGAAGCTTCAGTTCTGACCAAGATGGGGCTAGATATCCTCTAAAACTGTGTATTGTGTTTTATCATATTTGTTGTCTTTTGTCATAACCAACTGCCCCAAGGGTTAGTGGCTAAATACAACAAGCATTCATTTACTTAGTCTGTAGGTTGGTGATATAGGCTGGACTTGGTTGAGTTGTTCTGGTCTTAGCTAGGCTCCTTCTTATTTCTGGTGTTGAGCTATTGGGTGATCTAAGATTGTGCCTTCCCAGAGTGACTGGGGATGCTAACTTCCCCATGTCTCTCATCCAGTAGACCAGCCTATGTATTTTCTCATGGCAGTATAGCAGAGTGGGAGCAATCAAGGCCAATTGTGCAAGTGCTTTTTAAGCATGCATCTTACTGGCCAAACAAGTGGCATAACCAAACCCAGGGTCAACATGGGATGGAACTGAAGGTTTGTGTGGCAAAGAACATGCAGTTTAAAGGGCAGGTGAAAAATTGGGACCATTAATGCAAACATAATGACATGAGTTCTTAGGATTAGAGTGTTAAAGGTTACTTATTTGCCAGATGGTCTGGGCATCGTTTGAAGGGTAGTTTCCAATAGGTAGAAAGTGGAGGCAGGAAACACAGACATAAACCTGTCCAGGGAAATAATGGCAGTGCCTGAATCTGGGGTCGCCGGGACAGTGGGAATGGAATGGTGGGTGATATAGCCCAGCATGGCTGTGCGGTGGATGAGGAAATGCAAAAGAAATGCAGGAAGCAAGGTGAACTCTGGAGTCACTGATCTGGAGTGTGGTAATGCCTGTAACAGGCAGGTAACCTACTATGCCTAGTTAACTGAAGGGCTGGAGATGTCTTTTGAAAGAAGAGAGAAACTTGGTGACGTGAGTAGGTCGGGTATGGGGGAGACAGAGCAGCAGAAGAGCAACATGGTGGGAGGGTTAGCTGCTTGAGCTGGAAGGCATAATGGTTGTGAGTACTGGAGGAGTGGAGCGGCTAGGAACTCAAGGAGCTTGAAACGCATGGACGGTCATTTGGATTCACCATGTTGGAGAATTGAGAGTTTGCCATGGCTCTGAGGATGGTGTGTATGTCTTACTGGGTTACCCTCCAGTTTTCCCAAGGCATCTTGTCTAAAGGGTCATGCTTGTCGAGACCCCTGAGTAGGTGGGGCCATGATGGTGTGCCCAGATCATGCCTCCCTACCTCCGCACAGTTGCCAGGCTCTGCAGCAGGTCTAATCAATTACTTTGCTTTCACTTTGTCCCCAGCCACCTGTCCCAGCTCACATTCAGGTGCTGTCCGAATGCATCTCTTTCTTCTATCTAGTTCAATAAATAATTGTAAAACCTGGCAATCAGGATGAAGCCAAGCATTCTAAATCTTAACTTATTTTTCTGTTTTTCCAATAAAGAGGTCTTTTCAAGGCACCCAAAGTGGAAAGTATTTTGAATTAGTTTTCTTTGACTGACTGTTCTTGAATTCCTCAGGATCGCCGTTGATAACATTCAGAATGATTTCTGGGACACAGCACTACACTTAAATAGTTTGAAGGCTTCTGGGGCAACCACTTGATATGAGAAGTGATTTGTTAGGGGTGTTAAGGAAGAATCAGACGTGATGTTATTCAAGGTTAATGAGTGGCAACTGTTTCGTAGCTCAAGCCCACCCCATACTGCATACCCTGGTTTCTCCCTGCTCTACAGAGAGTCCCAGTGTTGTAGGTAAAATGGAAGTTATTAAATACAGACATTATTTTTTCTAGGTCTTAGATCTGCTGTATCCATCTTTGTCTCCTTTGTTCTTCTGAGGCAGCTCCTGCCATTTGAAGTAAGCTGAGTCTCCATGAAGGCCCAAGTTGTTTTTGCATTGTCAGGGAGACTGGAAAATAGAACCTGGCTAGCAAAACAAACCCCTTGTGGGCGTGGGTGTTGCTCAAATGTGGAAAATCTGAAACCACGTCACTTTTCTGTTCTTTCCTGGAGCTGACTTCTGCTTGAGTTTTGTGAGGGGGCTGTCTGAAGACATGCATTTCTTTTCTCTCCAGTCTGGCATTGAGCAGCCATTGTGTCATCACCAGTCATGAAGAAACTGGTTCTAAGCCAGGGTTTCCCTGGTCTGTGGGCTTGAGACAACAGATCAGATATGTTTGTGAAAACAGCTGTGCATCTGGCATCTAGGAATCTACATTTAAAAAAAAAATTTTTTTTTTTTTTAAAGAATGCATCCTAGGTCATCTCATACTCCTGATAAGAACCCACTAACTCAGGGGACAGGTGTCTAGTTATTTATTATTTGTATGCCTCAAAAGAACAAATAGTAGCAGGAGCAAATAATTAAAAATGGGATCCTTGCCTGTGGCTCTGGGATGCCTGGGTGGCTCAGTTGGTTGGGCATCTGCCTAATTCAGCTCAGGTCATGATCCTGGCATCCTGGGAATGACACCAGATCCCTGCTCGTGGGGAGTCTGCTTCTTTCTCTGCCTGCTGCTCTCCCTGCTTGTGCTGTCTCTCTCTAACAAATAAATAAATAAAATCTAGAAAAAAAAATACCAACAACAACGAGGCGCCTGGGTGGCTCAGTGGGTTAAAGCCTCCTCTGCCTTCAGCTCGGGTCATGATCTCTGTGTCCTGGGGTCAAGCCCTGCATCAGGCTCTCTGCTTGGCAGGGAGCTGCTTCCCCCCTCTCTGTCTGCCTGCCTCTCTGCTTATTTGTGATCTCTCTCTGTGTGTCAAATAAATAAATAAAATCTTAAAAAAGAAGAACAACAACAATGTAAGCTGAACTCTGACTTTAAGACCTTACCCAGCTTCTGTTGTGTTAGCAGGGTATGGTGGAGATGACTAGTTATTCACTGAGCAGCCACGCTCTCCCTTCCATATAACACAAAGTTGTTCCTGGACGACTTGGCCCACTTGAATCTAGGAATGGCCTATGACTAGCCATCTAGTGGAATGGGGCTGAAATGGTATATGCCTATTTCTTCCCCTTCTGTCCAGGTGGAGAGGATTCTGAGGCCTAAGTAAGGGATGAATGGAGCCTGGCTCCTTAAATTTACCAGGTGCTAGGACCCCCTGCTTTGGACTCTTACCTGAGTAGGAAGTAAGATTTATAGTGCTGAGCCCCTGAGATTTTAAGGTTACCAATGGGTTTTGTTACCTGGAGTAATTCACAGAGGTTAGCCTATTACTTAGGCAGTTTGAGATAAGAACTATGTTCTTTGCCAGCTCAGATTCAAAATACACAGGGGTTACTCAGACAAACCTAGTAATCTTCTGAAAAGTGGGGAATCATCTCTTAGTAGAAAGAGTACTGGTCTTAGAATTAGGAAAATGGATCCAAATCCCAGTTCTGCCACTTACTGGCTCTGCAGTTTTAGACAAATCACTCAATTACTCTGAGTGCAGCGCCTTCCATTATTTAGTGAGAATAATAATATGGTATTATTTGCCTCTCAAGGTGTGTGTGAAGGTCACGGATTCTCTCGTGAAAACGCTTCGGAAATTATAAAGCGCCGTTCTACGAACAGGAGGGATGAGTTGGCTCTTTTTTTTTTTTTTTAACAGAGTTGGAGCGAAGTGCTATTTTCTAGCTTTGATATTTTCAAAAGCTTCCCAAGTCTCTTTTTTTTTTCCCCCTTTGGAAAATGGGCATAATAAAGCGTACTGGGATTATTGTGAGAATAAAAATGAGAGAACGCATGTGCTGCTGTCTAGCACCAGACCCAGCGTATTGCAGAAATGCAGAAAAATGTTAGCTCCCTTCCCTGCAGCACTGTGTGCTTGAGGGAGGTGATTCAGGAAGAATCCATTTGGTTGATGAGAAATGTGAACGGAGGGCTTCCGTGGCTTATATTTTACTCACCTGTGCCAACTGGTGAGCTGATATGCACTGTTTTGTGGGTCCCATTCTTCCCTGTGCTTGATGGTGGTCCCACAGCTGCAGGAAAGATGACCGCAGAGGAGCCTGTGCTATTATCTGCTTCCATCGCTTCTCTTGCAAGGATGGAAACTCTAGGCTTTGTGAGTCTGATGGACCACGTACTGAAGCCTCTCACCCACCAGACCCTGCCATTCAGACCCTGGTATTCCTGAGTGCTTTCTCATGCATGGTCCTCACTCAAAACCCATCCTCTTCTTTTCCCTGTTTTGTCTTCATTGGACTCATTCTTTACCCTGGTGTCTTCTTCACTGGAACTATCCTCAGGCTAACCTACTTGACCGGAAGTTCACGACACAGAAACCTGGCTTTAAGTTACTTTTTTTTTTTTTTTGGACAGGAATGGTAATTCCTGTGATTTATTTGTGTGCTCTGCTACCATTTCCATAGTACTTTCAGCTGAGTTGTCTTGTTTGTTCACTGTTGGTTTTCATAGACTCAAAGCAGCCATTAATTCTTTTGCTTAGCTTAGGAGCATTTATTGGGCAGAAGACTGCTGGGGGGATGGGGTGGAGGGTAGAAGGGACAGAGAGCTGATATTAATTATGCATTTTTGGTCAAGCTGACTTTAATGGAAGTCAGCTAATTTAATTCTTTTAATAATTTTTCTGATGTGTCACCAGTGCCTAGTTCAATATCGTTGTTTAAAATTTTATCAACTGTAAAATTCCGTAGAGAGGTTAAAAACCTTGTCCCGAGTCAAAAATGCTATGTGGTGATGGCGATGGGATTTAAATTCTGGTCTCTCTGGTTCCCAAGCCACGTTCTTTCCCTGGTGTTACTGCCTCTAGCAGGTGGATCAGCAGAGGTAAGTAGTTGCTGTCCAGACTTGGGGAGTAAAGACAAACATTTGAGTAGAAAGACAAGGGAGCGTTCTTCTCTTCCTTCCTCCTATTTCCCTCCCTCCTGCAACATTTATTATCTATTATGTGGCACCCACTATTCCAGGATCTGGGGTATCACAGACCCGTGCTGTAGCAACCAGTCGAATGTGCAAGACAGCTGAATTGATAAACAGCTAGACAAATAATCTAACGTGTTGGTAGTGACAGTTGCTAAGAACAATAAAGCAGAGCAAGGGTTAACCATGATGGAGCTTCTGCGTGAGATGTGGTGGTCAGGGAAGGTGACATTTGGGTAGGTGATGCCTGAGTAGGTGGCTTTTGAGCAGATCTGAATGAAGGGAAGGAAAGGCTTTGAGGGGTGGGGTGGGGAAAGGAACAACACATGCAAAGCCCAAGGCGGACGTGGGCTTAGTGTTCAGAGTTGGCGTAAGCTCAAGAGGGTGGTGGGGGTGAAGCTGGTAAGTTCAGGAAGGATGGGCCTTGGGGAAGCCTTTAGATTTTTTTCTGTGGGAAGTGGGAAGCCATTAGAGTTCTGGGCAAAGATGTGATTGGATAGGACTTAACATTTATGAAGACGCTCTGTGGATATTGTGGGAAGATTAGATTTTCAAGGCAGGGAGCCCAGCTCACTCAATTGCCGGTGATCATCCTCGAGAAAACCCAGTGCGAACGGTATCAAAAACAAACACTACAACATTGCATCCCTTCACTTTCTGTTCTTCTCTTTGGATTTTTTATTTCAGTTGTTTGTAAATCTCTTTAAATTTATTCAATTCTTACTGTGCTCGAGGTACTGTGAAAGTTGCCATTTGTGTTGTTGTCCCTTTCTTTAAACCTCTTCCTACAATCTAGGTTTTTTGTTTTTTGTTTTGTGTACATAAACCAGATTACACATTGTTCCACTTATCTCAACAGAGGTAGAAAGAAATCAATTGCTTTGGTTTTCTGATAGCACAGACCTAGCTGCAGATCTGAAACGAAATGAACTGGCATTACAGGGATAGCAGGCCAGCCTGCCCAGAGCACCCCTGCTCGGGGACAGCCAGCTACTCCTGGAAACGGCCGGGAGGAAGGCTGGTGCTTGTCACCAACTTCAGACTTGGACCCTTTCCCATTTGGGTAGCACTTGCTCTCCTCCAGCTGAAGTGGGTGACTGGATTGAGGCTAGCACATGTCCAGCACCACTCAGAGCTATTAATATGGGTGGGATAATTGAATAGCCCAACTTGTTGGAAAATGTAACTACTTTACACATCACTGTAAATTGTTTTCCAGACTATCCTGGCCTCCCTTCAGCCATGAAAACATTCAGATGTGAGAAGGAAAAAAAAAAAGATGCTTCTTGAACACTTACCCATGAAAGTACATGAGATTGCTTTAGACTTCTCTCAAACACTCAGACTATCCACACATGGAGATTATTACCTACCCCGTTTGTTTAAATATTGGTAGATGTTTTCATGCCAGCACTGCTGTCTGGTAGTATAATGCTTACTTCTGTGCAAAGGAGTGATAGTCCAATACTCATCACCATCATTTTTGGGAACATTCTTTCTTTTTTTTTTTTAAAGTTTTTTTTTGTTTTGTTTTTTGTTTTTTTTTGTGTGTGTGTGTGTTAGAGAGGGAGAGAGAGAGAGAGCATGAGCACAGGCAGACAGAGAGGCAGGCAGAGGCAGATGGAGAGGCAGGCTCCCCGCCGAGCAAGGAGCCCGATGTGGGACTCCATCCCAGGACGCTGGGATCATGACCTGAGCTGAAGGCAGCTGCTTAACCAACTGAGCCACCCAGGGGTCCCGGGAACATTCTTTCAACTAAGGAATAAATCTTTCCTAAGTACAATATGATAATTTGGTGTCTTCTCTCTAATTTAAAGTACTCCTAGATTTTGAAGCTGGATTATGTTCATGCGTAATTACCCTCACGTTCCAAGGGGCTGAACTGTGGGACAGACATAGAATGCGAAGGCTGGGTCTTAGGTACATCTGGGAAGAGTTTTATGACAATTCAGTTGCCTTTGCATTTATCAAAATCTGTCCAAATCCTTCTTGCTTCAGGGTCAAACTTAAATATTGCCTTTTTTTTTTTTTTTTTAAGATTTTATTTATTTATTTGACAGAGAGAGATCACAAGTAGGCAGAGAGGCAGGCAGGGAGAGAGAGGAGGAAGCAGGCTCCCTGCTGAGCAGAGAGCCTGATTCGGGACTCGATCCCAGGATCCTGAGATCATGACCTGAGCCGAAGGCAGCAGCTTAACCCCCTGAGCCACCCAGGCGCCCCTTAAATATTGCCTTCTTTAAGAAATCATGCTTGGGTCATTTGCATATGATCACTCTCCCTTCTCAAAGAAAAGGGACAAGAAAGGATATTTTCTTAGCAGCCACTGTGTTGATTGTTATGTATCTCATGTAATCTTTACATGAGTCCTCTGTGAGGTGGTTGCTGTTGTCCCGGTTTAGCTTAGGGAAATAATCTGACATATCCATGGGCCCACAGCTAGGAGGTGGAAGTGTCAGGATGTGAATTCAGGTCTGTGAGACAGAGAACTCTTTCCACCATGCCACATGACTTCTTAGGATGTTCAGAGTACTTAGAGCAAGATATACATTCTTAGCCCTTCATCAGATTCTGTTATTTGGTACTTCTTGTTGTTTCATGTGTGGGTTTTCTATTCCCATCAATGTTGCGATGTCCTTCAAGGCAGTTCCAGGACACACAGAGATGTGGCCTCTGCCTTATGAGAACTTGGCACGGAGTTACAGACATGAAAAGCAAGATGTTTCCTAACCCGTTATTGGGAGTCTGATAGGACACACTATGGAGGGTACTCAGGCAGTATAAAGGAGGGGATGGTTTCTTGTAGAGGTTGGGGTAAGGGTGGTTAGGAGCAGAAAAGGTTTTGTAGAGAGATGAAACTTCAGTTCTTCACATGAACAGTTACTTGTCTGGAATCTAGAAGACTTGGATCAGGGCGAGGCTCAAAAGGGAAAACATGCCAAACAAGAAGAAGTTGCCAGGCTAGGAAATGCAGCCAGGTATGCTGCATGATGGTAAATAACTCGGGAGGGTTGGCTCACACGTTAAAGGACAAGAGGGGCACCCAGAGAAGAGGCTAGAGGCAGAGGTGGACAGAGACCTGGACATGAGTTTCCTGAATACTTCACTGAATTTGAATTTTATTCATCGTGTCTTATGCCACTGAAAGACTGTAAGCAGGGGTGCAGTTCCATCCCAAACAAAACATTTCGTTTAAGGCTGTACGTGTACCTACTTGGTAGGTATTTGAAGAGTAGACAGTAGGGCAGTTAGGAGACTGTTGGAATTCTCCAGGAGAGAGAGGATGAGGTCCTGGGTTTGGTGAGGAGTGATGCGAAGGGAAGGGAGTCCATGGAGACACACCTAGCTTGGTTTTCTGCTGTGGGTGACCTCGAATGCTTCTTGTGGGCAAGAGTCATCTCCTACTCAGTTGCTCTTATCACACAGTACCAAACACATGAATTCCCTCTTTCATACACCTGGAATGCTAAGAGCTTCATTTGCTATAATGATAAAGAAGACAATGTGAGTGGAGAAGACTGCCAAGGTTGGGGGTGAAGTTGAGCTCTTCTGCCCTGAACCCTTGTGGGCAGAATTACTACCTACAGAAGTTGCTATTGGGGGCAGTGATTCATAGATGAAAATAAGTTCAGACCTTTTAAGAAAAGCCAGGAGGAAAAATCAGAAATATTACCAAAATAAATTTTCTAGCAGGACTCTGGCTATTTATCTTTTCACATAAGTGATGCTAAACTGTATTAGCGAGTGTTAAAGCAATTTAAGATTCTTCACTGTATGTCCTTGAAGACTGTAATATTTGTGGAGGGTAGTTCCACTGTTGTAAATCTATTTTGACAGGTGTAAATTTATACTAATAAATTAACAACACAAGTAAGAAAAACAAACCCTAGCTCCTAGGATGCCAGATTCACGAGAGAACTGATGGGTTGAGAAAACACTGATCAACTGCCTTCTGATTGATTTTCCCTCTTGATTAGTGTAAGATTTGTGCAGATGAAATCGTCACACTTGGTATTTTTCTTACCTGTGTTTTTCACTTTTTAAACATTTTCATCACATCTCTCTACTTATTTCTCTATCCAGAGGTCTGCTTTAAAGGTGAGCTAAAAAATTAAACAAATGTGTGGTATTTCTCAGGAGGACCATGGCAGAGTTTTCCTGTCCCTCTGTGCACTGTGACATTTTTAACCTCAGCAAGCTGTTTACCTTCCAGTTTTGAGCTTCTCAGTTTTTTTTTCCCCCCTTCAAGATTTTTGACAGCTCAGTAAGTGAGTGTTTTCTGATTTTTGGGACCTCCAAAAGGAACTCTTTGTAAGACTGAATTCTATCTTGATGATCTTTGATTACATTCAGTTCCTAGTAAACTGTCTTGGCCCTTAATAGGGGCCACTTAATCTATGCTGGATGAGTAAAGACAATTGTCTGCCCTTCTGGAAAAGTGCATAATTGTTTTCAGGGTGAGATGGGTGAAAGAAGGAGATAGTAGTAAACTAAGTTGATATCAATGATGGAGAAATTGGGAAAACGTCCAGCATGACATGTGATATGTTGAATTTTACATATGCTGAGTTTGCCAAAAACATGGCCTTAGAAAAGACCATTTTGGTATGGATCTGAAGGATTTTTGACTTTGTCAGCTCTGAACCAGGAATAATTCTTTTTAATAATGGTACCCACTTAAAAAATTCAGGTATGGGGGTGCCTGGGTGGCTCAGTGGGTTAAAGCCTCTGCCTTCGGCTTGGGTTCATGATCCCAGGGTACTGGGATTGAGCCCCGCATCGGGCTCTCTGCTTAGTAGGGAGCCTGGTTCCTTCTCTCTCTGCCTGCTTGTGATCTCTGTCTGTCAAATAAATAAATAAAATCTTAAAAAAAAATTCAGGTATAGAACAAGTATGTACTTCTTTCCTAAAAAAGAGAAACCCTATAGAACCCTACAAGTTCTTCATGGTGTATACAGATGCCTCTACCTTGATGGCTCTTGTGCCTGTCCCATGTGGTTACATGGTTATCGCTACCTCTACTACTTCTGGGCACCCTCAGCCAGCTGGCCTGCTCTGCCTCTTCACAGTGACTGGACAGGACCCTCCCTCCCCTCTTACTGCAGCATACGTAGACTGCCCGTGATGGTTTCTTATTGGCACCATCACTGTTCATCGCAGATTTGCTGGCTTGAAACAACACTTGCAGTCTGTGGATCAGAGTGTGTCTGGGTTCAGCTGGGTCCTCTGCTTAGGGTGTCCCAAGGCCAAAAGCAAGGTGTTGGCCAGCCTGGGCTCTTATCTGGAGACTCTGGTAAAGAATCCATTCCCAAGCCCATATGATCGTCAACAGAACCAGTTATTGGTAGTTGTAGGGCTGAGATTCTTGTTTTCTTACTGACTGTCAGCCAGGGTCCACTCTCTGCTCCCAGGGCCTCCTGCATTCTTTCTCATTAGAGAAACGTCCATTAGAAAGGAGATTTCTAACCCTCCATTAGAAAGTCAGACTGTGTAACACACTTCTCCCCAAAAGGAAAAGCTCTGCCACACGGAGGCTGGTCAGTCCTCTGTGGAAGATATCTGTAGCTAACAGTCCATTAAAAAAACACTGCCTCTTTGCATATAACCCCACTGAGTTTGCTTTATGTCTACTTTAGAGCATAATTTCTGAAATCTATGTGGTCTGTGCGATTACAAGCAAAAGAAGCCAGGTAGCCACTCATTAGGACATGTTTCAAGTGCGTGTAGGGACTTACCCTTACAGATGGTAAGGGTACACAAGGTACCAGGGAACGGATGGTCTCAGTTCTTCTTAGGGTCACTCAGCCACATTACTGTTATGGGTGGTACCATATGTCATGTAAATGCCTTTGAAAATAGCAGAGCGTGGTGCAGCATTGAACAGGAACATGAGTGCAGGTAATTGTGAAATCCCAGGCAGTATGATGATGTCGTGGAAGTTACAACTCCTTTGGACAGTGCTTCCTTTTTCTTCATCCCCCAAACCTGAACAGGTTTGTGGGAACAATTTACATATCATGAAGGACTCTCATTGAGTATCTGCCACCATCACTGGCTTCCAGGTAATTTGCAGGAGAAGCTATTTAACTTTCAGTAACTAATTCAATAAGGGGTTGCAGTTACCCAACAAATTTAATGGGAGCTTCTAAATTGTGGGAAGTATAGGTTAAGCGTTGGAAATTATGCCATCAATCCTAAAGTTGCGAAGTAAGAAAAGATTAGGAACTATGGCTTCTGAACAGCATGTTGTCTTGATGCTATTAAAAAACCATCGACATCAAAAATGATGCCGGGGAATCTTTAGGCTTTAAAATGGGAAGAGATGGGGCGCATGGGTGGCTCAGTGGGTTAAATCCTCTGCCTTCAGTTCAGGTCATGATCCCAAGGTCCTGGGATCAAGCCCCACATCGGGCTCTCTGCTCAGCAGGGAGCCTGCTTCCTCCTCTCTCTCTTCCTGCCTCTCTGCCTACTTGTGATCTGCTTGTCAAATAAATAAATAAAATCTTAAAAAAATAATAAAAAATAAATAAAGTGGGAAGAGCACATATCCTCAGAACATACATCATCTTTGGTGACATCATCTGAGGTTATGACCATCAGTGAGATACGATGTTCTGCACACATTTCTGGGTCTTTTACATGAGGCTGATGGCATCTTCCCTGTATTTACCCCCGTGAGACCACTTGAAAAAGCAAAGCTGGTTGGTGCTTATTTCATGTGCTGAGCTCATTTGTAGGGTGCCTTTAAAGCCCTGTTTTCATTTAACTACTAATGGACTGCATTCCTGAGTTTGGGAAATCAAATTTCAACATAAACTTGCAAATAGCTCCAGTGCCTCACCCCTAATTCATATTCCAGCAACCTTCCCTGAAGCAGGAAGCAGAGTCAAGCTGTTGCCATGAAGATCGTTTCAAGAGCTCAGAAATCCTCCAGGGATCCCTTTATCACTGCTTTTCAAAGAGGCCTTTATTCCTCTCCTCTCCTGTTTCCTGCAAAGGGAGTTGTGTCCCATACTTGAGGACACGGTGAAGCCAAAAAGGACCTGAAGACTCCTCCAGGGCTATGATCTTCTGAATTGTGAAATCTGCCATTCTGATCACTGGCCTTTCTTCCCCTGCCCCACCACATTGGAATCAATGCTATGGTTCTGTAAAACTTTACAGTATAATAAACCTGCCTTTTCATTTTTAAAGGACTGAGCTCCCAGGTCAGTTGGCACTTGTTTTAAGTCTTTCTGTGTAAAGGTCCATCAAATTTTCATAAAAGCAACATTTTTTTGGACTATGTTATCTATTTGGAGACTGTTTCTTGATTTGTCTCTCTCTCTCTACTTGATCTTAATAGACATAATTTTTCTTATGACTGAGCACCAAAAAGTGTCTTATTCTCAGTAAAAAAAAAAAAAAAAGTTTATATTACTAATTACAGATATGAATGTAGATCCTAAGTTAATATGTGGATTTAATATATTTTCAGTAATGATAGGATTAAAATTACATCATGTATTTCATCTTATTTGAGGTAGTTGGGAATTGGCTGTCTTCCTTTTGAAAGGGAAAATAGGAGCTTTTACCTGTCTTATTTTATAAGGGGACATGGAGAAAAAGAAAATAAGGTAGATTTCTTTTAGACTTTTAAAAAAATATATTTTTTTATTAACATATAATGTATTATTAGTCCCAGGGGTATAGATCTGTGAATTGTCAGGTTTACACACTTCACAGCACTCAATAAGGTAGATTTTTTTTAAGAAGCCTGAGAAAATAGAAAGAAGAAAGAAAGAAAAGAAAAAGAAAAAAAAAGCCTAAAAAGATGTAGGCATTCTCAATCATATTCATATTCAATCCAATAGATCATGTAGTTTTCTTCTGAAAAAAATGCTAACTTTGGTCTGTGTCTACGTGCATTATCAAACTAGGTGTGAGAGGGGCGCCTGTGGGAGTCAGTATGTTAAGTGACTGACTCTTGATTTTGACTCAGGTGGTGGTCTCAAGGTCTTGGGATCAAGCCCTGCATTGGGCTCTGCACTCAGCTGGGAGTCTGCTTAAGCTTCTCTCTCTCCCTCAGCTCCTCCCCCCCACTGAGTGCATTAGCGGCACACATGCTCTCCCTCAAATAAATAAATAAATCTTAAAAACAGCAACAACAAAAACCTAGGGTGTGAGTACGTGCTGGGGAACGTGGATGTTACCTGTATATTGAAAGCGTGTGAATGTGCAGAACAAATAACCGGTATTCTTAAAGTAGCTACTGTTCTAACTTGATGGGAAGTAATTAAATCTTTTAAAATGTATCAGGGGAGCCTGGGTGGCTCAGTGGGTTAAAGCCTCTGCCTTTGGCTCAGGTTGTGATCCCAGGGTCCTGGGATCAAGCCCCGCATCGGGCTCTCTGCTTAGCAGGGAGCCTGCTTCCTCCTCTCTCTCTCTCTGCCTGCCTCTCTGCCTACTTGTGATCTGTGTCTGTCAAATAAATAAATAAATTATTTTTAAAAATGTTTAAAATATAGTATCAATGTGTATTTTATCTCTATATAATATATAGAGATAAAATAACATAGTGTGTATGTTTGTGTGTGTGTATATATAATGTGTGTGTGTGTATATATATATAGAGAGAGAGAGAGAGAGAGAGATGCATACATATATATGAGCTAAATTTGTATTTATTTCTAAAACAGAACATTAGAATTCAAAGTTTATGGGGCAGCAAGTCTGACCCATGAAGTATGTACATATTCTCTTCTGAAATAGGACTTTTTCAGTGGCAGAACTGGAGAATGCTCATCTGCATGATGGGGAAATTAGTGTTTGGACAAGAAATAAACTGATGTGTTCTTTTATGGTCTAAAATGGAAACCAATACTTGACTTCAGGTATTTAGAAGTACTGCACAGATCCAGGCTTACAATAAGATTGCCATCTCCCCATTTTCAGTTACTTGAGGATACAAAACCAAGACAAATGAGTACCACTATTGAGTATGGGCCATATTCAAGCCAGAACTGTATGTAATGAAGTGACCATGAGGAGAGACTCATGACCCTGGAGCCAAGCAGGAAAGGTCTACTCAGGTGGATGGATTATAATGTGCATTACATATTAAAAATGACAAGTGGATACAGGTGGTTTCTTAATAAATCAGAAGCCTCCAGCTGGTCTAAAAGAATATATTGACAGGCAGATGCAACAAAGTAATGAAATGTAGAGAAGGAAGTGTTTGGAGAACAGGAAGGACGTCTGATTGCAGGTAGGAAAACCAAGTCTTTGGCAGTTGGAGAAAGTGACTGGCAAGCCTTCTAGTTTAGAGGAATTGAGGAACAGGGCATTCCACAGATTCAATATGTGGGAACCTACCATGGATCGAGCCTGTTTATTGTTCTCAAGAACCTGCATACTTGACTGGGGGTCATGGTGAAGCGGACAGCAAGGACGTTTTAATGCTGATGTCTCACCGCTGATCTGAGTGGTTCGTGACAGTCTACCTGTCTCAGAAGGGACCAATTCCAGATTTCCGAATAGAGAAGAAAATGCAGACAACGATGGTCACAGAGACTCAGAGAGTAAAGAAAGTCACTGGCACTTCTCCACTTGTTTTGCAGGTGCAAAAATCATTTAAATTTCTGTTTGTGCCTTGAATGTATATACCACCTATTTAGTGGCATAAACACAATAAACATATTCAGATTAAATGTTGATACATACTTTAATGTTTTAATCAATGTATGTACTAAATAATTTGAGTTTGCAAAGAAATTATGGAGACTGAGTCCAACCTTAAGCTTGGCAGGAAATTAATTTCTGGACAAGGGATACCAGTGCATTTTGCTATGGCGTATACTCAGACTTAAAAGCACTGTATTTTTCAAACTGATCTAGGTATATGAAACTAAATCTGGTTAGAATCAGGATATTAATTTGAAAACAAGTTCGTTAGAACAGAAGTGATAGCTTCCACGTGGAACTGTGGGATGAAGCATGGTCATCAGCAGCCTGCAGGAACGAAAACCAGCCTCAATGCAAGGAGAATCGGAGTCTGGTCCAGCAAGACAGAAGGAACAGCCAGGAAGAGCCCCGGAAAACGAGGCCCTCTGACAACTGTCTTTCATGCTCTGCTGGTGGTGCCCATGCACTTGCTTATGCTCAGTGTGAGTTTTGTGTGGAAATCAGGATCAGAACACACCCCCCACCCCGCCCCCCGCCGCCTGCCTCTTTCCCTGCCCCTGCACTTGTTGACCTCTTCTGGCAATGGCTGCTTGGAACCTGGCCTCTGGCAGCTGATGATTTCAAGTATCCAGACCTGTCACATTGCTCTCCAGGAGAGGCGTCAGGCTGTCATCATGCATTAGGCAGCCCCCGGCTGATGCAGGAGGTCTTTCAAGGAGGGCCCCCCTCTCTCAAGCTCCTGAATTGCATCTTTTGATAGGAATTGAGATAAGAAACCAGTTCAGAATCCAAAGTGAGCCACTGAGGCACTCTCCTGCCCACTTAGCCTAATTTGTTAAGTCACTCTTTTGCAGGTTAGGCAAAGTTGGCTTAGTGTTGAGTTTCAAGACTTGAGATGTAACCATTGACTTTTTTTCCAAAGGACTATTCCACCGATCATGGAAACTGGGCAGCTGGACACTTTCTTCCCCTCTCTGTCATTGCCAATGTAACAAAAAGACCAAGGATTTGGGGACTGTACGAAGCAAATCTTTATTCCTTTGGACCCAGCTCAAGCCCACTCCATTTTTTAGCAAAAGAATATCAGGCCATGCTTCTGAGGTGCTTCTCTTGCTACATCTAGGGTGACAGGACCAAGTCCTTACCAGAAACTGAGAGAAATTTGACCTCAGCATGTGGCAGTTATAGAATTTTCTCCCAATCTTTTCTTGTTCTTACCCTGTTACTGATCTGTGCCTCTGTTGTAACAACTGGGATTCAACCGTGTTAACTGTTTTTTTTTTTTTTAAATAGTTTGCATTTTAAAGATTTTATGTATTTGATAGAGAGAGATCACAAGTAGATGGAGAGGAAGGCAGAGAGAGAGAGAGGGAAGCAGGCTCCCTGCTGAGCAGAGAGCCTGATGCGGGACTCGATCCCAGGACCCTGAGATCATGACCTGAGCCGAAGGCAGCGGGTGGCTTAACCCACTGAGCCACCCAGGCACCCCCATGTTAACTGTTTTTGATGAAATCATTTATCTGCCCTGCTTTTCTAAGTGCCCTGTCCAGATGTACACTCCTTTTGGTAATCAGGGTCCAACAAGCTCATGTACATGTGTTTATTTATGGCTACCCCTTAATCATTTTTGCTTTCTTTGGTCATCACAGACTACATCTCTCTGGGAGCCTTCCCCTCTTGCAGGGATGAAATACATGACCCAGTTTTAAATCATTCATGCTTCATGGTCTCTTGTCATTGCTTTCAGGCTAGGCTTGAGCCTCAAGCAGGTTCTCTCAGAATGAGGAGAGTGCTTATGGCAGACGCTCACAGACAGTGCCTGCTCTAGCTTTTGCTCAAGTCTTAGGCTAAGGTCTTAAGCTCTAAGATGGGCCAAAGGTCTGAAGCTGCAGTAGCAACTTATGGGCTGCTGAGAGTGTCTGTGTTAAAAAAAAAAAAAAAAAAAATGAAGCTAATGTGAGAGCAGAGCTAAGTAGAGGTGACAGATGGAACATATCTGGTGACATCATCTCAGTCCTTTCAAGTAGCTGCCTCTTAAGCCAATTCTAAGTCACTTTATTCTTTACTTCACTTGAACAAGTTTGTACTGGATTTTCTGTTGCCTCTTTTTTTTTTTAAGTGACTGAGAGTTTTAGGGTGGACTTGGCTACTTGCCGACAGCCTTCTTGATATCATCTGTGGTGTACATTGCTGACCATCTCCATATACCTTCATACTTTCTGTGCTAGGCTTACCCTCTGTTGAGACATGCCAATATTTTATATTCAATCCCAATGCTCTTTTATGGTCTGGATGAAATTTCAAGATACAGCAACTGTGTTTTCCCACTTGAGTATTTCAGGAAAGCTTAATGACTCCAATAAACCATCTCCTCACTAAGTCAAAGTGGGGAGGCTTCAAGAAAGTTCACGGAATTGACCCATGGGTGTATAAATATATTAAGGTCCTTAACTCATTAGTTTTTCTTTTTTGTTGTGGGCACTATAGTAATTTTCCTCCTTTGATAGTGACCCTCATGCCATTTTACCTGGCTGGCAGGTAACAGAGTTAACTGCCCATGAAGGGAAGAGAAGAGGAAAGAGAAGATAGATTTTACTATATAATGGGATCAGAATGGCAGGGAAGGCAAAGAAGCACTCAGAGGCAAGGCCACCTCATGGTTCTTACGCCCTTGCATCTGATGGTTTTCTGAGAAGCTAAAGATGACCGGAGAAGTGGGGTTGAAACAAGAGCCTATTGAGATCAGCAAACTCTTAAGACTTCAGTTATACGGTGAGCAGATACAGGACCAGGTGTCTTCTATACACAGACCATGGAATGGGTGAGAATGGAGGTTGGTTCTGGGCAGTATATGGAAGCCCAATCTGTGTTCCAAACTCAAGGCCAACCTTACTCCTTTTAGGGATAATGAAAAGTTCTTCTACTCCTGTGGAATGTAGTACCTCTTGTAGTTATACTCTTTTAATTTTAAATTTCTCCCCAAACTCTTCTTTTTTGTGGCTCATTGTGGGCTGAGGGGATACAGATGCCTCGTGGGTCAAAACAGAAGAAAGTGTAAGTCCTCCACAGCAAACTTGGCCTTCTCTTCCCTTGTTTGTTTCCAGCTCTCCTTCTCTTTCCCTTCTGCTAAGATCTGCACCCCCCCTTTTTGATTCTGATCCATTATGTAAAACATTTTAGCCTTGGTGCTAAGAAAGTAGCTAGGAAAAAAGCCTGCAATATGAGGGGCAAAGAGGTTCCAAGGTTAAGAAGGGTGACAAGGGCTTGATGCTCTTAGTTTGGAAAATATAGTTATGAAAAAAAGTGTCATTGTGATTTAAAGAGAGAAAGTGTAAGGATTACTAGGAAGGTAGGTTAGCTGGATAAGAGAGTTCAACTTTGTCAGTTTTGTAGTCAGGCAGATGGAAAAGGGGCAAAAGAGGGGAAAAGAAGCTTTCCCCCAGTTGAGTTGGTTTCCCTTGGGCTGTTTGGTCACATGATCATATCTAGTGGCAAGAGTGTCTGGGAAATGTAGTCTTCTAGGTGGTCACAGTGATTTCCACCAACTGACTCCCACCAACAACTGCTCAAGTAAAATCAGGGTTTTCTAACTAAGGGAGGATGAGGAAAGTGGCTCTTAGGTAGCAACTTGTAGTCTCTGCTTTGGAAATCCTTGAAATTCATGATTGTTTCTTTTTTTTTTTTTTTTTTTTTACGATTTTATTTATTTATTTGACAGAGATCACAAGTAAGCAGAGAGGCAGGCAGAGAGAGAGAGAGAGGTGGAAGCAGGCTCCCTGCAGAGCACAGAGCCCGATGTGGGGCTCGATCCCAGGACCCTGGGATCACGACCTGAGCCGAAGGCAGAGGCTTTAACCCACTGAGCCACTCAGGCAACCCTCATGATTGTTTCTTTAGAAGATGTGCTAAATTGTTAGAAGCTTTATAGTCTTAAAAGAAATATAGGTGCTCTTACTAAGAATACTGGCTTTGTGGGTGCCTGGGTGACTCAGTGGGTTGGGTTTCTGCCTTTGGCTCAGGTCATGATCTCAGAGTTCTGGGATCAAGCCCTGCTTCAGACTCTCTGCTCCCCGGGGAGCCTGCTTCCACCTCTCTCTCTGCCTGCCTCTCTGCTTACTTGTGATCTCTCTCTCTCTGTGTGTCATATAAATAAATAAATAAAATCTTAAAAAAAAATACTGGCTTTGAATATAATGACCTTCTGAGAAGGGGCTTATAACCTTTGATTATGAGTGAAATATGGAAGGAGGTAAAAGCAAGATTTTAAAGTCTTTGGCGGCTTAGATATAATTAAAGTGGTCAAACAGAAGTGATAAAGGGATGAATAGCCCACAATAAGAGATGAATTTATTTAACATTGAAGAGTTTGAGGTAGATTTCAAATGCTGTGGTTATGGTCCTAAACTAAGGGAGAGAAAGCCTGAAATAAATCATGAGCTGGAATTATAGGTATAAAACTAATGCATTTTAGTTTTCACCTTGGCCATCTGTAAAGTCAGGCCACGTAAAGTCAATTGGTGAAGGGGAACACTTACAACACAGTAGGGGACATTGGGGATTGTAGGGAATAATCTGGAGAGGCAGCTACATCTTGTCTGTGGCCAATTATTGCTGTCCCAGAAATTAGGCTTATATCTTCTACTTTTCCAGAGAAGACAGAAATCTAGAATTTTACTGAGGGTTCCACATTTAAACATCATTGTGCAAGCCAAGCACGTATGGCTAAAACCTGAATTTGTCCAAACAAGTACCAGTTTGCAACTTGGGTCTAGTTCAACATCTTTATTTTATTGAGACTGGGAGAGATCTATGACTTGCTTAGGGTCACATAGCTAATTAATGATAACTCTGGGACAAGAACCCTGCCCCTGTACTCCCAAGTGTTTTCCTCCCACACCATATTCAGCATAGCTTTCTAATAGAGCCAAGACAGTTATGTGAAACTGTCTAGTGGAAAGACAGAATTAGGGGAATTAGGCATTCCACACAAGGTCTAGACAGTTAACCCTGTAAGTACCTGGCAAAGTGCTGGGCATTCAGGGGGCATTGATCAATGTTAGCTCAATCTCTGTGTAAATTGTTCAAATCATTTAAGTTAATGAATAAAATAGAGGGAAAGGAAAAAAAGCAAAAGAATCGTTATCAAACCTTGGGGAGCCCCCATAATTAACAATGGAAGCAGGATAATGAATTAGCAAAGAGGGCATCCAAGGAGCAGTCAGAAGCAGCCAAGATTGCTTTGAGAATCTCTTGCCTTTACCTTTGCCCTAATTACAGCTTTAGGCTGTAAATGTTTTAATTTGAGGATAATTTCAAGCCCTTTAATAAATTTCTTTCCAATTATACTGCTGTCTTAAACTTATAGTCTCATAAGAAAATGTGGTCTTCAGAGGACCTTTCTTCTCCCCTTAGTAGAAATTAGATAGATTGATTAATTTTGGCTTAACTTTCTAAAAATGTTCAGCTGTACCTTGAGATTATCCAACCATTAATGGTTAAGTGTCTCCAGAATAAGTAATAATTGTCATTTAGAAAAATGAGTTTCACCAGAAGAAATGTCCTTTGAAAATCCCCTTTTTGGTATAAATATGTCCTTATGCATGACCAAATTTGTTGAATTATCTCGATGCCATAGATCACAGAGTAATAATTTTTGAAGTGATCGATTCTCCTTTAGGTTTTAATGTGCAGAGTGAAATGCATTTTAAGACACTATTTAAAATTCTGAGAAGTCTCCAGAAACTAGAATTTTTAATTTAGTGCTCATGTTCAAATCTTGACTAGTGAATGCAATGGAAAGACCTTGAGGGATCTGGTGGATTCCTAGGGCAATTTATCTCAGAACTAACAGCTTTCGCAGTGGATTTTCCTTACAGTATTAACAACCTATGTTTTTAATTTGTTCTCTTGGCAATTATCTCAACGGAACTCTAACACCTACAAGGTCAATGGTGCTAAGGTCACATACTGATAACTCTTGTGTATTTAATTGGATTTATCATTATTATACTCCCAACTTAACAGTGCTGAAAGAAGCTGGAATGTGGTCATTAAAAAGAGAAAAAAAAAAGTCTGTTGATCATCTGATGTTTAACCATTTCCTTGTGCTTTTAGTCTTCTCTTTTTAGTTCCAAAGCACATGCAGAATACCTGCAGATCTCAACAAGAAAATGGAATTTTCTCTGCTATCACCTGAAGCTTCTGTGACCATAAAACTAATAAATCACTGAAAAATCTCCTTGCCGGTAAAGAATGCCCACTAGAGCAGATCCAGTATCTTATCTCTCCATCCAGATGGTCTTTGTTGCTAAATATACAGAGCCTGATTTTATAGTCTTTACTAGACTGTGATTTCCACTATTTTCATTGGGATGGGGAAAGTCATATGAAGCATTCATAAATAATGTGAAATGGACTACACTTTTGCCACTTGCATTTGTTGTCATTTGGGATCCACTGAAATTCTTTTGGGTCAGCTGAACACAGTTCCACGCTGTCAGTCTGGGGGATGAAGGAGTGAAAGCTTGACACCAACCACTTGGATGGGAGTTTCTGACATTGCAAGGGCAGAGATTCTGGAGATAAAGGATATTCTTGATCACAGATTTTCAAAAGCACCTCTAAAGCTCTCAGAGTGAACCGAAAGAGGCCTTCCCCATTGCCATGAGTCCTGAGAAATGAGACACATGTTTGAGATGCAGCAAGAAGGATTTTAGGTTCTTAACTTCTTTGGGGTCATATACTCCTTTGATAATGAGATGAAAACATTTCCCCTGAAAAAATATCCATAAAGGCACACCCATCGAATTTTGAATACTTGTGGGTTTATAAAAACCTGAAAGCATTTATTGCATAAATATTTCTTTGGATTGTTTAGGGGTCCTGAAGCTCAGATTAAGAATCCCTGGAACTCTGAGGAGGATTATAGAAACTTGCCTTGACATCTATGTAATCTGGATTTCCCCAGCTACTCTTACCTAATCTTATCTATGGGGAGATATTAATAGTAATAACCAGTGTTATGTGCCTTTTTGTGTGTCTGTCTGCCAATACAGGAACTCTGTCTCCTGCGAAATCCTTTTTGCTTTCTCAGGTAATTATATCTAAAAAAGTCCCAAAGACATTTCAGTTGGGTTCATGAATAAGTCACATGGTGTTCCCTGGTCCTGATGCCTTTGCTGGACACTGATGCCCTCTCTGTTGGATTCATCTTCTTCCCCTGAGCGCTGTTCCGTCTCTCAGATGCTGATGCTGAGCCTACATGTTGTTGCCCCTTCTGCTGGAGTCCATGGTGTTCACCTTATGCTGATGCGTTAGTGTCCAAGGCTACTATGTCTTCTGCAAAATTTCAGTGACTCCAAGCCCTATGAACCTAATTTCAGTGATTACAAGCCCTGTGTACCTCTTACTGCAGCTAGGTGATTTCTGGTGAGTCCTGGTTTGAGGGTCTTTAGCAAGATATATCTTTAGCTTTTATTTCTACTTCCTTCCTTCTTGGGCTGAAGGGAAAAGTCAAGTGGCCCAGGATTATACTCAGAATCCTTAAACCTCTTCCATGATTGTAATTTGTCTTCAGTCCGAGGGTATTTGACTGAATCTGTCTCCCTTTGGGAGCTCCTCATGCAAAGGCCATGCTAGGAGCCCATCCACCACTTTATCTCAGATGCTCAGATTTTCTGCTCAGCAAGGAATGGATCCAGCACTGATATAAACTAGGAAGTTCAAGAACATCAATATTTAAGGAAAATAAAGACAAAAGTGTGACCTTTGGGGCTTAGGCATAGTATTTTGGGAGACTATTTTGGAGAGCTTTATCAGACCTCTGTGGTGGCCTTCCAAAGTCAGACTCTTTGTAATTCTGCTCTGTCCTACATCTAAACCAGTGCAGGTGGTGTGAAAATAGCATCAAGGAAATTTCTAGGCTCTTACTGGAAACAAGCACCTTCTTTATTGTAAATAACTCCGTACAGCATCTGTAATAAGTTAGAATCAGAGTGATCTTTCTGTCATGATTCCATGTTTTTATACAACTCATATACCTCAAGCTCCACAGGAATCAATAAAATATGATTCGGAAATAATACTGAATTTTAAAGCTTAGTAGGCAGTGTGTGTGGAAAAAAAGTCTCATCATTTTTCTTGCTGTCTTTTGAAGGCATAGGCATAGATAGATTCATCACAACATTGGAAGCACATTTTTGAAAATGCCATTATCTCCATCACTTACAGATTTGTTATAATTAATGCCGATGGCTCCTGCTATACCATTGTATTCTTCACTTAGACCCTTAATCCTCTCATTGGCACTGGACTGTTCCCCCATCTCAGTGTGGCTCTCTCCCCAGGATTCTGTATATTTTCACCTTCAACCTCTTGCCATGTCCACTGGCCATCCTTAGACCAAAAAAAATTCCAAAGCAATCTTCATCCATATCTGTCCTATGAACTTTTCCTCCATGTCCATTGCATTTTCTGTGATAAACTATAATATTTTTTAAAAAGGTTTTATTTTATTAATTTAATTAATTTATTTTATTTTATTTATTTGGCAGAGGTGGGGGGAGAGAGTGCACAAGCAGGGGGAGTGGCAGGAGAGGAAGAGGGAGAAGCAAACTTCCCACTGAGCAGGGAACCCCAGGCAGCAATGGATCCCAGGATCCTGGGATCATGACCTGAGGTGAAGACAGATGCCCAACCAACTGAACCACCCTGGTGCACCATAAACTAGAATATTTAAGGCATATATGTATATATGTATGCATGTATTTATGTAGGATACGCATGTGTATATATGTGTACATATGTGGTATTTTGAGGGAATCTTAACTTTTTTTAAAGATTTTTATTTGTGAGAGAGAGAGAGTGAGATAGAGCACAAGCTAGGGGGAGGGTGAGAGGGGGAAGCAGGCTCCCCATTGAGCAGAGAGCCCAATGCAGGGCTCTATCCCAGGACCCGGGGATCATGACCTGAGCCAAGGCAGACGCTTAACCGACTGAGCCACCCAGGCGCCCTTGGAGGGCATGTTAGAGTAAGAACGTATGAGGTCAATTTGGATGTGAAAATAAAAAGGAATTTTGTCTTTCCTGCAGTTGATAGACTCTTCTAATGAGGCTTATCCCCTCAGGTTTAGATACAGGGTGTGGCGGAGGGTAGTGGAACAGAATTCTGAAGTTGCAGAATGGTTCTCTGACTCCTCACAAGATCCCTTTTGTCTGGCATTCTCTTTCAGGTAAATGCTCAGTTCTTACGCTTTCTCTCCCTCCTTGGCTTCTTTCTCAGGTAGTGCCCTGCCACATGGAGGAGGGCCTCATGTCATCTCGTGGTGTTGGGGCAGGGAACCTCATTGTCTGCCAGGCATTCTCTGGATCCTCTCTGTTCTGATTGGTCTGGAGTGCACTGAGGTGCATCTGAACCCACGTGGACTCTTGGAAATGTGTGTTGTCACTGACTGCTGGAGCCTGTGACCCTGGCCACTTTTTTTTTTTTTTTTTTTTTGATACAGACATCCTCACATGCTGCAGCATGTGTGGGCTCCATGCCTCTGCCAGTCCCTCCAGTTCCCGTGGTGCCCCTGCACCTCTGCATGTGGTCCACCAGACACACAGCACTTCATGAATCCCTAAAGCCATGTGGAAGGTAGAGGAAAGCCAGGGGAAGAAGCTCACCTGCCTTGCCCAGTCTGCTGGCCAGGGCTACCTCGCTGCTGCACATGGCGGATGGGGTGTTGAGTTACTCCTAGAAGGCTGCAGGTTTTCCAGGCTGCCCCCTGAGGGGTAGCCAACCATGGGTGCTCCTCACCTCACCATCACCACTGTCTTCTAGAATTCTCACCTAGGGCTGGAAGTACATTTATATCTGGCTGCCTCTTCCTCGTTGCCTTTTCTTCCTCCTCCTTCTCCTCCACTGTTGAGGCCTTCCTTTATTTCTTCATTCAGTGTGGAAGGAACTTGCTCTGGGCTCATGATGGCAATCATGATTCAAGGTGGTGGTGAATAGAGGGAGAGACGTCGAAAACACATCATTTACAAGATTTCAAAATAATATCCCTGAAAATCAAATTATACACTATCTGTAAGTAGTGTTTCCTCAAACTACATATTATCCTTGAAGACAAATGGGGATTGTATGAATGGTAATAAATACTGTTGTTTTGGGTCTCATCTTTATCTTTTATTCAGGGACTCTAGTCCCACTTGAAATTTCCCACATTTATGGCTAGGATTCTTACTCACATGTTTCTCTAGGTAATGTGAGTATAAGACTAATCCTTTTTTGTGGCCTCTGCTATCTGGGCGTACCTGTATATCCCTTCCATGGGTATCCAACGTTGACAGTGAGGTGGATGGTACTACCTCCAGTTATCTGCAAACAGAGTGCCCTCTGCTGCTCTGGGACTGTTTGGTGCAGTGTCCCTGGGGAACCTGAATGGCAAGGTCATGCTGCTGCCCAGGGAGGGCAAACCTCTTGAAGTCTCTCAAAGAATTTTTGAAGACTCAAAAGCTTATTCACTATTAACTTGCCACTCTTGGGGCTCTGAGAGGGCACCTGGGTGGGTCAGTCAGATAAGCATCTGCCTTCGGTTCAGGTTGTGATCCCAGGGTCTTGGGGTCGAGCCCCACATCTGGCTCCCTGCTCAGGCAGCTTTTCCTCTCCCTCTATGCTCTTTCTCAAGTAAATAAATAATAATCTTTAAAAAAATAAATTAGGGGGTGCCTGGGTGGCTCAGTGGGTTGGGCCTCTGCCTTCGGCACAGGTCCTGGTGTCATGGTCCTCAGATGGCATCGAGCTCTCTGCTCAGTGGGGAGTCTGCTTCCTTCTCTCTCTCTCTGCCTCTCTGCCTGCTTGTGATCTCTCTCTGTCAAATAAATAAATAAAATCTTTTAAAAAATAAATAAATAAATTAGGCTATGACAGAGCAAAGTAAATCTAACCTTGTTGCTTTCAGTGACTGGGGTATTGCTATTGGGTAAAGCCTGTAATCCTTATTTCCTCTTTTGGGATATTTTTTTGTGTGTTTGGGAGTTTGTCTCTAGGACTTTCTTTATTTCTTATGCAAATGCTTAATTTGTAGGCTTTTCCAACCAGTTTTCCTGACACTATATCACTGTGGTAGTAAAATTTATACTTAATCTGGGGCTACTACCTCCACATATAATTTAAATAAATTACAGATTTACAACTCTCTGTTTAAATCTATAAATGATCCAAGCAATCCCTTGTAAATCATTTGGTCTCTTCTTTCCTGGGTTGCCAAATTGTTTCCACAAATTCAAGAAACCCTTGAATTGCTTGAATCTTGTCCCCACTCCTCACCTTCCATAATAATGGAAGTGATTAACCAATCTTCTGGTGCAAGAGCTTTTTTTAGAGATAAAGCTTGTTTGTCTTACAGGTCTATCTCCTCCTCCCACTCTTTCCAAAGGTGGTATCTTCTGTGCCCTTCCTTACATTGGATTGTATGACTTTTTGAAAAGCCTTTTGCTTTCAAATTGGGGAAAAATAAATTAAATGTAGTGAGAGGGAATGAAACGACCCTCCCCCCACCCCATTAGGATCATAAATGATCTACTGGGGGATTTTGGCATCCATTCTGGTTGACTCAGGCAGCACCATTCTCATCTAACGTGTGGGCTCCTGGTAATAAAAGGAGAACGAGTAGGAGTCAGATGTCCCTTTAGCAAAACGATGTGGGTTATTTCTCAAGGTTCTCGAGAAGCAGCTTTAATATCATTGTCACATGTTTCCTTCATGTGAGACCAGTAAACTAAAGCTCCCTGAGGGCAGTTAACTCATTAATTAACAGATAATTAATTAATTCATACTGCGATGAGATGAGCTTGCCTCTAGTCCTGGAGGAACTCAGCGGCAGGCTTCCGTGGAAATAAATGAAGACCAACCAAATGAGCATGAGCAAAAGCTATTTATTCAGAGCTTGCAAGGAGTTAGTGACCATCACTTTTGTTTTGTTTGTCTCATAGGCAGGCAGAGGACTGGGAAGGCTTTATGGTGGAAATAAGAAGACTTCAGATCTGCCCCGCATGGAGGCTGTTGGCATGGGGAAGGTACAGATGGGTTCACTGTAGCCAAGAAGTTCATGGTACATATTTGAAGGGTACCTATTTGGCTTTCTCTGGTTGGCCTTAAGTTGGAAGCGGGCACAAATATTTTTAAAATCCATCAGTTATTGATCAAGTTCTGGCTGTTGGGGCTGAATGTTACATGGGTTACTTTTGCCTTCCCAGATTGCTTTCTAGAGAGAGTGGTCTAACTTCTTACTGGTCTGGCTTAGCAGGCTGGCTTCCTGTGCTGGTTACCATAGATAATGGGTTGGTGGTTGCTATAGATGGTAGGTCAGAGTTCTGTTTTTATATGGGGTCTGGCCATTGTCTGCTTGTCTTTCATTTTACTTGTAGAGAGCCAACCAAAATCAGGCTATATACCATTTCCCTGTATACATGTATAGTGCCAGAGCTCATCAACCTTTCAGAAGCCAATAAGAACCTTAGGCAGAATTAAACTTGTGTAACTTCTGGCTGAAGTTGAAGCCATAAGAATTTGCAAGAAACAGGAATGGGGGGTAGGCATTGCTGAAATGGTGGCGGATGGGATTTTCTGGGGAACAGAGGTAGAATACTGGTCAGAAGACTGTTGCTTATAGGTAGCCTGGGAGGAGAGGATAAGGGACAGTTGGGAAAATGAAGGAATTAGTAAGGGAGAAAGCACTCTCCTGGGGCAACCTTCCATGACCTAAGTTCTAACCACTTGGGTTCTCCTTGAGTTGTCCTGAGAAAATGAGCTAGGAATAGAGCCATAATTCTCAGTCTTCCTTTTCCGATTCATTTCATGATGCTTGTCTGATGCCTCAGTGGAAGAACTGTAATGGGTTCAGTGGGAGGATGGGCATGTGGTGCTAAAGGACAGCATCCCCAGTCAGCTGGTTGGGCCATGATGAAAAAGGGTTAGGGACTCCTCAGCTCCTCACCCATTGAAGAATGGTGGATGGAAAGAGCTACAGACAAGTGTCTGAGGAGAAGACAGCAAGGCCACCTTTGTGATTTGCTTTTATGTTCCTTGGCAATGCAGGGGGAGGCCCAGAACCATCTGAGCCATATTGAAACTAATCCCTGTCCCCCAAACAAACAAAACAATCAAAAGGAAGCAAAACAAAATCAAAGCTAGCCTAAAGATAGAACTTTTCCAAATTGTGACTCAATGCTTACCTGAGTGTAGAATACCCATATAACCACAGATAAATAATGTCTGTACGTTGGCTTTGATACAGAAGTTGAAACAAAACAGTGAGCTAGATTCATTAACTTTTGATGGGTAGGTTTTCTTTGCTAAATATTGTTTTTATGGATCAAAAAATATCTTCCCTTGAGGAAAGTGGTTATAATATCTAAGGCATCAGAAGTCTCACAAATAGATTTTGTAGGATGATCTTTTTTAGAGGGAAAACATTCAGATTTGATTTACTTACTCAGAAGAAGATTTCTTAGGATTAGTCTCATACTGAAGTCTTTTAGGGTGTGAAACAATGAATTATAAAAAGGAAACCAGTTTTCAAATATTTGGAGGTTCATGCTAATATTTTCAGTTCTTCCAAAATGCAATTATTAACTTATATAGTGCTTCTATCATGATGCGACTTTTGTTTATATATATATATATGTGTGTGTGGGTATGTAAATATATATTCATATTCACATATATATTTTCTCATATATTCATATATGTTTTAATATATATGTATGTATATAGTCATACTGTTTTCTGACTCAAGGAGTTTTGGTACTAGGTTAAATAGAGTTTAATTTAAAAGATGAATTTAAAAGCAAGAAGAACACAATCCTGTTTTAATGGTATCTTCAAAAAGGCACTATTCCACGCATCTGTATAGAATACATCTTTGGGCTCACCAGTCCAAGTTTACAACAAATAACACACAAATAGCTTAGAACCCAGATGTAATGATCTGTGGTCAGGGCAGGACTTGGGGCTCTAAGGAATTTCACCAGGAAAGGAGAAGACAAAACCTCAGACCAAGTGACCTGGCTTGGGTGGCTGAGTCCCACAGTAGAAGGCCAGTGTCCTCTTCTCAAGTATTGTCTGCATATGAGGTCAAAACAGTCAAGGCCACACAGCTGAGATGAAGCACTAAGCCACAGAATTATTGGCCTAGAGCTCTTTAAATTCTACCTGTTTTTATGATAGTACTGGATCGAGTGTCTGGGACAAGATCAAACACACAGGTGAGCACAGAGGTCCCAGTTTCAAAGACTAAGGGGGTGCAAGGCCTGCAGCCAAGCAGGTCCAAGTAGATGAGACAGTCTGGAGAGAGGACGATGGATTGAATGGGACGTTTGCCTCAGAGAAACCAGCCGCCTAAGACAGTGGTAAATGCTAATCAGAGTTTCTGTAAGGAGAATTCAGGATACCTTGTTTTGAATCAAAGATTTGAGTGTCTTTAGAAATGCATTATTAGGGGGTGCCTGGGTGGCTCGGTGGGTTAAAGCCTCTGCCTTCAGCTCAGGTCATGATCCCAGGGTCCTGGGTTTGAGCCCCGCATCGGGCTCTCTGCTCAGCAGGTAGCCTGCTTCCTCCTCTCTTCTCTGCCTGCCTCTCTGTCTACTTGTGATCTCTATCTGTCAAATAAATAAAATCTTTAAAAAAAATGCATTATTAGTATTTGGGGCTCATTTATGGCATGCACATAAATGCATGCACATGACCACTATTTTCTTATTAAAAACTTTCATTACCATGCTATGGTATGACCTTGGCAAGAGCATTTCCCCCACATTCTAGACGTATGCTAGATGTTGCTAACTGATTGGGAGGCATGAATACGAGCTTGTACCTTACTAGATCAGCCAGGAACACCTGTGTTTTTATGTGGCTGTCAAGAGAGCACGGCAGAATGGCTCTGAATTCACGTGATCATCATCTACCAGGTAGGCAGCACAAAGGACACACTGTTCTCCTCTCTTACATATAGTCCTACCAAGCTAGCTCTCTGATCATATCAAAGCTCCAGTTTCCTCACCCCTAACACATCATTTCATT
This sequence comes from Mustela lutreola, assembly GCF_030435805.1. NCBI lineage: Eukaryota > Metazoa > Chordata > Mammalia > Carnivora > Mustelidae > Mustela > Mustela lutreola. The sequence continues at coordinate 145,464,514 of NC_081294.1, forward strand.
TTAATACTGTTCACATCTCTTCTATCAATTCCCAGACGTTCACTTACTATGTTTGTTTAATTTACCCTTTGCCAAATTCCAACTGGACCAACTAGAATATTTGTCTGTTAACTTGTCCTGTTGCACTTAAATTACTATGATGATCTAGCAGGTCCTGCTGCTGAAGTAGGTCTTCCCAATACCACTTTTTTTTTTTTTAATTTTTAATTTTTTATAAACATATATTTTTATCCCCAGGGGTACAGGTCTGTGAATCACCAGGTTTACACACTTCACAGCACTCACTAAATCACATACCCTCCCCAATGTCCATAATCCCACCCCCTTCTCCCAAACCCCCTCCCCCCGGCAACCCTCAGTTTGTTTTGTGAGATTAAGAGTCACTTATGGTTTGTCTCCCTCCCAATCCCATCTTGTTTCATTTATTCTTCTTCTACCCACTTAAGCCTCCATGTTGCATCACCACTTCCTCATATCAGGGAGATCATATGATAGTTGTCTTTCTCTGCTTGACTTATTTCGCTAAGCATGATACGCTCTAGTTCCATCCATGTTGTTGCAAATGGCAAGATTTCATTTCTTTTGATGGCTGCATAGTACTCCATTGTGTATATATACCACATCTTCTTGATCCATTCATCTGTTGATGGACATCTAGGTTCTTTCCATAGTTTGGCTATTGTGGACATTGCTGCTATAAACATTCGGGTGCATGTGTCCCTTTGGATCACTACATTTGTATCTTTAGGGTAAATACCCAATAGTGCAATTGCTGGGTCATAGGGCAGTTCTATTTTCAACATTTTGAGGAACCTCCATGCTGTTTTCCAGAGTGGCTGCACCAGCTTGCATTCCCACCAACAGTGTAGGAGGGTTCCCCTTTCTCCGCATCCTCGCCAGCATCTGTCATTTCCTGACTTGTTGATTTTAGCCATTCTGACTGGTGTGAGGTGATATCTCATTGTGGTTTTGATTTGTATTTCCCTGATGCCGAGTGATATGGAGCACTTTTTCATGTGTCTGTTCGCCATCTGGATGTCTTCTTTGCAGAAATGTCTGTTCATGTCTTCTGCCCATTTCTTGATTGGATTATTTGTTCTTTGGGTGTTGAGTTTGCTAAGTTCTTTATAGATTCTGGACACTAGTCCTTTATCTGATATGTCGTTTGCAAATATCTTCTCCCATTCTGTCAGTTGTCTTTTGATTTTGTTAACTGTTTCCTTTGCTGTGCAAAAGCTTTTGATCTTGATGAAATCCCAGTAGTTCATTTTTTCCCTTGCTTCCCTTGCCTTTTGCGTTGTTCCTAGGAAGATGTTGCTGCGGCAGAGGTCGAAGAGGTTGCTGCCCGTGTTCTCCTCAAGGATTTTGATGGATTCCTTTCGTACATTGAGGTCCTTCATCCATTTTGAGTCTATTTTTGTGTGTGGTGTAAGGAAATGGTCCAATTTCATTTTTCTGCATGTGGCTGTCCAATTTTCCCAGCACCATTTATTGAAAAGGCTGTCTTTTTTCCATTGGACATTCTTTCCTGCTTTGTCGAAGATTAGTTGACCATAGATTTGAGGGTCTATTTCTGGGCTCTCTATTCTGCTCCATTGATCTATGTGTCTGTTTTTGTGCCAGTACCATGCTGTCTTGATGATGACAGCTTTGTAATAGAGCTTGAAGTCCGGAATTGTGATGCCACCAACGTTGGCTTTCTTTTTCAATATCCCTTTGGCTATTCGAGGTCTTTTCTGGTTCCATATAAATTTTAGAATTATTTGTTCCATTTCTTTGAAAAAGATGGATGGTACTTTGATAGGAATTGCATTAAATGTGTAGATTGCTTTAGGTAGCATAGACATTTTCACAATATTTATTCTTCCAATCCAGGAGCATGGAACATTTTTCCATTTCTTTGTGTCTTCCTCAATTTCTTTCATGAGTACTTTATAGTTTTCTGAGTATAGATTCTGTGTCTCTTTGGTTAGGTTTATTCCTAGGTATCTTATGGTTTTGGATGCAATTGTAAATGGGATTGACTCCTTGATATCTCTTTCTTCTGTCTTGCTGTTGGTGTAGAGAAATGCAACTGATTTCTGTGCATTGATTTTATATCCTGACACTTTACTGAATTCCTGTATAAGTTCTAGCAGTTTTGGAGTGGAGTCTTTTGGGTTTTCCACATATAGTATCATATCATCTGCGAAGAGTGATAATTTGACTTCTTCTTTGCCGATTTGGATGCCTTTAATTTCCTTTTGTTGTCTGATTGCTGAGGCTAGGACCTCTAGTACGATGTTGAATAGCAGTGGTGATAATGGACATCCCTGCCGTGTTCCTGACCTTAGCGGAAAAGCTTTCAGTTTTTCTCCATTGAGAATGATATTTGCGGTGGGTTTTTCATAGATGGCTTTGATGATATTGAGGTATGTGCCCTCTATCCCTACACTTTGAAGAGTTTTGATCAGGAAGGGATGTTGTACTTTGTCAAATGCTTTTTCAGCATCTATTGAGAGTATCATATGGTTCTTGTTCTTTCTTTTATTGATGTGTTGTATCACATTGACTGATTTGCGGATGTTGAACCAACCTTGCAGCCCTGGAATAAATCCCACTTGGTCGTGGTGAATAATCTTTTTAATGTACTGTTGAATCCTATTGGCTAGTATTTTGTTGAGTATTTTCGCATCTGTGTTCATCAAGGATATCGGTCTATAGCTCTCTTTTTTGGTGAGATCCTTGTCTGGTTTTGGGATCAAGGTGATGCTGGCCTCATAAAATGAGTTTGGAAGTTTTCCTTCCATTTCTATTTTTTGGAACAGTTTCAGGAGAATAGGAATTAGTTCTTCTTTAAATGTTTGGTAGAATTCCCCCGGGAAGCCGTCTGGCCCTGGGCTTTTGTTTGTTTGGAGATTTTTAATGACTGTTTCAATCTCCTTACTGGTTATGGGTCTGTTCAGGCTTTCTATTTCTTCCTGGTTCAGTTGTGGTAGTTTATATGTTTCTAGGAATGCATCCATTTCTTCCAGATTGTCAAATTTATTGCCGTAGAGTTGCTCATAGTATGTTCTTATAATAGTTTGTATTTCTTTGGTGTTAGTTGTGATCTCTCCTCTTTCATTCATGATTTTATTTATTTGGGTCCTTTCTCTTTTCTTTTTGATAAGTCGGGCCAGGGGTTTATCAATTTTATTAATTCTTTCAAAGAACCAGCTCCTAGTTTCGTTGATTTGTTCTATTGTTTTTTTGGTTTCTATTTCATTGATTTCTGCTCTGATCTTTATGATTTCTCTTCTCCTGCTGGGCTTAGGGTTTCTTTCTTGTTCTTTCTCCAGCTCCTTTAGGTGTAGGGTTAGGTTGTGTACCTGAGACCTTTCTTGTTTCTTGAGAAAGGCTTGTACCGCTATATATTTTCCTCTCAGGACTGCCTTTGTTGTGTCCCACAGATTTTGAACCGTTGTATTTTCATTATCATTTGTTTCCATGATTTTTTTCAATTCTTCTTTAATTTCCCGGTTGACCCATTCATTCTTTAGAAGGATACTGTTTAGTCTCCATGTATTTGGGTTCTTTCCAAACTTCCTTTTGTGGTTGAGTTCTAGCTTTAGAGCATTGTGGTCTGAAAATATGCAGGGAATGATCCCAATCTTTTGATACCGGTTGAGTCCTGATTTAGGACCGAGGATGTGATCTATCTGGAGAATGTTCCATGTGCACTAGAGAAGAATGTGTATTCTGTTGCTTTGGGATGAAATATTCTGAATATATCTGTGATGTCCATCTGGTCCAGTGTGTCGTTTAAGGCCTTTATTTCCTTGCTGATCTTTTGCTTGGATGACCTGTCCATTTCAGTGAGGGGAGTGTTAAAGTCCCCTACTATTATTGTATTATTGTTGATGTGTTTCTTTGATTTTGTTATTAATTGGTTTATATAGTTGGCTGCTCCCACATTGGGGGCATAGATATTTAAAATTGTTAAATCTTCTTGTTGGACAGACCCTTTGAGTATGATATAGTGTCCTTCCTCATCTCTTATTATAGTCTTTGGCTTAAAATCTAATTGATCTGATATAAGGATTGCCACTCCTGCTTTCTTCTGATGTCCATTAGCATGGTAAATTCTTTTCCACCCCCTCACTTTAAATCTGGAGGTGTCTTCGGGCTTAAAATGTGTTTCTTGGAGGCAACATATAGATGGGTTTTGTTTTTTTATCCATTCTGATACCCTGTGTCTTTTGACAGGGGCATTTAGCCCATTCACATTCAGGGTAACTATTGAGAGATATGAATTTAGTGCCATTGTATTGCCTGTAAGGTGACTGTTACTGTATATGGTCTCTCTTCCTTTCTGATCTACCACTTGTAGGCTCTCTCTTTGCTTAGAGGACCCCTTTCAAGATTTCCTGTAGAGCTGGTTTGGTATTTGCAAATTCTTTCAGTTGTTGTTTGTCCTGGAAGCTTTTAATCTCTCCTTCTATTTTCAATGATAGCCTAGCTGGATATAGTATTCTTGGCTGCATGTTTTTCTCGTTTAGTGCTCTGAAAATATCATGCCAGCTCTTTCTGGCCTGCCAGGTCTCTGTGGATAAGTCAGCTGCCAATCTAATATTTTTACCATTGTATGTTACAGACTTCTTTTCCCGGGCTGCTTTCAGGATTTTCTCTTTGTCATTGAGACTTGTAAATTTTACTATTAGGTGACGGGGTGTGGGCCTATTCTTATTGATTTTGAGGGGCATTCTCTGAACCTCCTGAATTTTGATGCTCGTTCCCTTTGCCATATTGGGGAAATTCTCCCCAATAATTCTCTCCAGTATACCTTCTGCTCCCCTCTCACTTTCTTCTTCTTCTGGAATCCCAATTATTCTAATGTTGTTTCGTCTTATGGTGTCACTTATCTCTCGAATTCTCCCCTCGTGGTCCAGTAGCTGTTTGTCCCTCTTTTGCTCAGCTTCTTTATTCTCTGTCATTTGGTCTTCTATATCACTAATTCTTTCTTCTGCCTCATTTATCCTAGCAGTTAGAGCCTCCCTTTTTGATTGCACCTCATTAATAGCTTTTTTGATTTCACCTTGGTTAGATTTTAGTTCTTTTATTTCTCCAGAAAGGGCTTTTATATCTCTCGAGAGGGTTTCTCTAATATCTTCCATGCCTTTTTCGAGCCCGGCTAGAACCTTGAGAATTGTCATTCTGAACTCTAGATCTGACATATTACCGATGTCTGTATTGATTAGGTCCCTAGCCTTCGGTACTGCCTCTTGTTCTTTTTTTTGTGTTGAATTTTTACGTCTTGTCATTTTGTCCAGATAAGAGTAAATGAAGGGGCAAGTAAAATACTAAAAGGGTGGCAACAACCCCAGGAAAATATGCTTTAACCAAATTAGAAGAGATCCAAAATCGTGAGTGGGGAGAAAGGGGATAAAAAGAGGTTCAAAAAGGAAGAAAGAAAAAAAAAAACAAAAAGAAAAGAAAAAGAAAAAAAAAAGAAAAGAAAAGAAAAGAATTTTTAAAAAAAGAAAACACCTAAGAAAAATGTAAAAAAAAAAATATATATATTAGATAAACTAGTAAAAAGTCGTTAAAAAAGAAAAAGGTAACAGTTAAAAAAAAAATTTTACCCGAAGGCGAGAAAAAAAAAAAAAATGAAAAAGAAAAAATTAAATTAACTGCAAGACTAAAAAAAATCACAGGAAAAAAGCCATGAGTTCCGTGCTTGGCTTTCTCCTCCTCTGGAATTCTGCTGCTCTCCTTGGTATTGAAACCGCACTCCTTGGTAGGTGAACTTGGTCTCGGCTGGATTTCTTGTTGATCTTCTGGGGGAGGGGCCTGTTGTAGTGATTCTCAAGTGTCTTTGCCCCAGGCGGAATTACACCGCCCTTACCCGGCGCCGGGGTGAGTAATCCGCTCGGGTTTGCTTTCAGGAGCTTTTGTTCCCTGAGCGCTTTCCGTAGAGTTCCAGAGGACGGGAATACAAATGGCGGCCTCCTGGTCTCCGGCCCGGAGGAGCCGAGAGCCCAGGGCCCCACTCCTCAGTGCGCCCTCAGAGAACCGCGCCCAGTTACTCCCGTCTGCCTGACCTCCGGCCGCGCTCCGAGCTCACCGAGCCTGCGACCGGTTCAAGGTAACACGGAGCTGCGAGCTTACTGTCAGCTCTGTCTCTGCAGCTGGCTTTCCCGTTCCAATACCCGCAAGCTCTGCGACACTCAGACACCCCCGATCCTTCTGTGACCCTGCGGGACCTGAGGCCACGCTGACCCCGCGTGGGCTTCGCCCCGGTTTAGCCTCTGGAGCGATGTCCCTCAGCGGAACAGACTTTTAAAAGTCCTGATTTTGTGCGCGGTTGCTCCGCCGCTTGCCGGGAGCCGGCCCCTCCCCCCGGGGTCTATCTTCCCGTCGCTTTGGATTCACTTCTCCGCCGGTCCTACCTTTCAGAAAGTGGTTGTTTTTCTGTTTCCAGAATTGCTGTTCTTCTTCTCTTCGATCTGCCGATGGATTTTCAGGTGTTTGCAATCTTTAGATAAGCTATCTAGCTGATCTCCGGCTAGCTGAAGCAGTCTCAGCTTGCTACTTCTCCGCCATCTTGACTCCTCCCCAATACCACTTTTGTGAGGAATATTTCCTGTGTAAGATGTGCAGTTGTTGAGGGCTCATTTGTACCTCGTGTTCTAGATCCCTCACCAGTTTATCCCACTGTCCAGCCTGCTCTGTTTCCCACTTCCTTCATCCTGACCCTGCACATGGATAAAACCTTCTCCTGACTCTATGCCCTATGGTCTGAGATGGACCCCCTCTGCTCTGCTATTCTGATCCCACCTGCCAGGCCAAGCCCAACCCAACCCTCATATTCCCCAAGACATTTTTCCAGGTTCAAACTCTAGTCCACAGTGATGTTCTCTTTACACCAGTTTTCTTTGTTGTAAAAAGCATTGTCATGGAACTTCTCCAATTAAAAAAAAAATTCATATATAGTCTATGGTACTATTGAGTATAGTCTCTCAAGTTAGTATCTTTAGCCTATTTTCTTCCCCTGTGGTCAAGCCTTTTTTTTTTTTTTTTTTTTAATTTATTTTATTTGGAGAGAATTTCTACATTTTGGGTTGGGTTTTGGGTTGAGACTAGTGGTCAGCATAGGGACTAAGCATGGATTGGATTTTTAACAAAGGATTCAAGGAAAATGTGTTCTTCGGCTGGGGACAAGAGATTCAGTTAGTGACAAAAATGAGAATAGAACAGTTTTCTGTAAGGACAAGAATAAATTGAGCTAAATGATTATACTTGGATCAAATTACTGAACCTTAGAAGAAAATGTAAACTGTATTAAATCAATGGTGATAAAATCCATCATGTATCCTCTATCTCTTGGACTAGAAAATGATTCAATTGGATTATTTTGCTTTGTTTTCAGAACATATGACAAGTAATAATTTTCTGTTTGTGAGTGATAGTTCTGAACTTTTTGATTTGCTCATAGCTTTGTAAAAATATGTTTACTGGTTTGGTCAAAGAAATATTGAAATTTTCATTCAAAAATTTAGCACATAAACATGGGGAGATATTTTACCATCTTTTAAAAGCATCCCTGTGAAAATCTGGAGGTCTGATCCAGGAGGTCAACGTTTCAATGTTTCTAAAAAAAAATTATGTTAGGCTCTTCCATGTTGCAAGGGATATAACACCATTAAGGATCTCCCATAGTAAGGGTTTCTGGGAAGGATTGCTACAGAAGGAGGAAGGAATTGTTTTCACAACTACAGGTGAACCCCATGAAGAACCAGGTCATTAAGTAGGCTACAGCAGCTACATGCATGCTTTCCAGTAGGGTACCCCTGCAGCTTTGTCTCTACTGGCCACTATGGACCAACTCCTCAGTTCTTTTCACCTTACAGATTCTACTTTCTTTGGTTATATATATATATATATATATATATATATATATATATATATATTTTTTTTTTTTTTTAATTTTAGAGAGAGAGGAGGGGCAGAGGGAGAGAGTGAGTTTTAAGCAGACTGTGAGCTAAGCATGGAGCCAAACACAGGGCTCGATCCCACAACCCTGAGATCATGACCTTAGCTGAAACCAAGAGTTGGATGCTCAATCAATTACACTACCCCAACACCCCTAGATTCTAATGACTTGTGCTGCCATATTGAATTTCTTGCCTCTTGGCTTCTTTTGAATGCATTCTCTCTGTATCTTTCCACCCTTATCCATCCCGATGTCTCTTGACTCTTCAAAATCATGTTAATTTTTCCTAAGGAAAATCTAACAGATTCTGTATTTTATCACTCACTTCTTACTTACAGAGAGCCAGTGCTCTCTGTAGCCTGCTATGGTTTGTACACCAATCCGTGGTCCAGTTAGGTATGGTCAGAGTAAGAAAGGTCATATCAAAGTGGGACCATACCAGGTTGCATATTATTGGTAAACATATCTTAGGCTAGAGTTGGACTTTTAGGACCAGGAAATTTGTCTCATCAGGGTCTCAGAATAGATTAATGTGGGGTTGGGGTTGCTAGAATTATACCCAGGGAAACTCATAAGACTAATCTGAAAGCCAGAATATCATGTTATTTACTTAAAATGAGAAATTTAGCCATCATGCAAATTAGATATTTGTGATTGCCTGGCCGATTCATATTTCATCCCTGTAGGTAGAGCTGAACCACGGACAGGTTTGCCAGCAACTGGCTAGAGGACCAAGCTGGGAGGTGTTCTCAACAATTTTGGGTTTCCACATGTAACTCCTCACATAACTGGCCATGGAATTGACTCCACTTCTGATTCAGTAGGTTGGTACTTAGTAGAGATTTATTGAATGTGAAAGTTCTTTACTGTACCTTTTGGTGGAAATAAAAATCAGCCCTTACCAAGGCCAATCTTTTTTTTTTTTTAGTTCTTTTTCAGAATAGACAACCATGTTGCATTTTGGACCAGGAGACCAACACCCAAATGTGGAAGACAATAACCAAATGACTGGATTTTTACTGTCTCTTATATTGGGGCAGAGCAGCCCTTCTACTGCCCCAAGCGTTCTGGCTTTACATATGTTAATACCTTAATCCCAATTAAGCAGGGCTGCCTAAAAGACACCTGTTCTAGGACTGTGGAGGGTGGTACATTCAAAATCAGTCTCTCCCCAAAAGGCTCAAGCTATATCTCAAGATATTAATTTAATAGTATCATTAATTTCATGTTAACAATCGAATCCCAGATATTTATTCAAGATTTGTATTCTTTCACAATACCTTAAATCAATCATGCATTTCTAATTTAGGAGTCTTTCTGCTGTTTTTAAGAGGAATTTACATATTTTTGATCTGATCTATTACCCATTGATTTAGCATTCACATGGTGCCACAGAGAATTATTCAAATATGAGGCCCTGTGTTAATCACAAAGCCTAGTTCTTGGAATAGCCAGATTTGTCCCCAGTGCTCCACAATCCTGTTCTCTGTCTCTCCTACTAAATCTTGAGCAATTTGAAGCCTGGGTGGAGTCTTCTTGCCAGTCCCTAGCACCCTGACACACGGCTGGGACTTGGTGAGGTTAACTGAATATGAAAGTTCTCTGTCACGAATATATCCTGGTGATTTCTGTAATAACTGCCTGTAGATACAGACTGAAGGTAGATGTAAGGAATTAGGGAACGTAGCAGAGGAGTTAGCTTAAATCCGTTAATGTACAGATGTAACACCATAACTGTGAGAAACACATCTTCCCTCTTCTGTTAAGGATATGATTTCAGTATTGATTCAGTATCCTATTGGAGACTAAATTGACAGAGTATCCATCTACAGTGTAAGAAAATGTTCGACTATATTGCTTACGTATTTGGATTTAAACACTCTATCAAGAAGTGTGGAATGATCATCAGGCCAGCTAATGGCATCCTATATTGGCTTACAGTGATTCAACAAACAGAAAAGGGTAAGTCTTCTTTGGCATATTTGCTCTTTGTGTGCGGTGATTATTTATCCCAATATGAAATTCACTTTCTTGCTAGAGAGATGATGATGACCTTTGCTCTTCATAGGAGAGCTATGTTGTGACATCTGTCAGTGACTTCAAATATATGTACATATTTACATATATACTTTGTATATATTTATATACATACCTGTTATATATACATACATGTTTTATATGTGTGTGTATGTATACATATGTGTATATATATACACATACATATATATATACACACACACACATACACACACACACACACATATACACACACACATATATATGTGTGTGTGTGTGTATATATATATCTTCTCTTTAGCCATCAAAGAATAAGGCAATTTCTCTCTCCTTTTAAGAGCCATTACCTACTATTAGCTGCGGTACAAAGTGTGCTCTTATATATTATCTGGTACACTAATTAAATTGAATGGGATAGTGAGAACGTATTCACAGTGTTGGAGCTAATGACCCAGTGCATTAGTAGTGATAGAGAAATCACACTGAAAGACAAATGTCTTGTTTTAATTGCACGATTGTACCACTTGAATAAAGAGAATGACATTTCTTTCCAATTGTCTGTAAGTAAAGTCTGTCATTATATGAATGGTGAAATATCATCTCTGTCTCCAGACTAACTAATGTTTAGTAAACATTTTTCCTCTGTTGATTATATCCATTTAGGGACTGTAAAATTAGTGCTGCTAATGTAATTGTAAATGGGTATTGATACCAGTTATGGTTATTACATTGTTGAATAATTTGGCAGTATGGGAGCTACAGAATTATGCGAGAAAAGATAGTCTGTATGTACTTGGAAAAAAAGCAGGAGTACTGATTAACAGTGAGAGTCTGTGTTCAGGGTCTCGTGACAGAAGAGACATAGAAATATATAGTTTTGGAGCAATGTGAGCTCCCTGAGAGTGGGGTTTCAGTTTGGTTTGTGAACAGCTATGTGTCGAACATAGAGAGGAACACCTGCCACGTGGTACCTTATCAGTACCTGTTTGTTGAATGAATAAACGTCGCTACACAGTCTCCTAATGAGACTTCATCTTCTCTTGAGTTCGAGCAGAAAAAGTATTTTTGTCTCAGACCATTCATGCTGCTATAACAGAAATGACACAGATTGGGTGGTGTTAACAACACAAATTTATTTCTCATAGTTCTGGACGCTGGAAGTCCAAGATAAGGATGCCAGCAGATTCCCTTTTTGGTGAGAGGTGGCTTTTTGGTGCCTTAGTTGGCCCATGTCTTTTCTTTTCTTTTTTTCTCTGACCTCACATGGCAGAAAGGGTGAAGGAGATTCCCTGGTTTCTAATTTTTTAATTTTTTATAAAGGCATTAATCCCATACATGAGGGGTCCACCCTCATGATCTAATCCAAAAGCTCCACCTCTAAATACCATCACATTGGGGCATAGATTTCAACATGTAAATATTGTGAGAACATAAATATTCTTAGTCTGTGGCAATTTCCAAACTGTTTTGTTTATTAGGATTGGACTGGAAATATAATACTAAAAATCTACCTCTCTCCATTCAATTCTCTGAATGTCTCTTCTCCAATATTAAGCAGTATCTATTCTCTGTTACTTGAGAAACTAGGTTGTAAGAAGTTAGGCGATTTGGGCACAGTCATTTGGCTAAGCACCAGAGCTGTCCTGTCCTTTTCTTCATGCACTCAGCTCCTACCTCCCTCTGCAACACCCTCCAACCACAGCTAAGATAGGAATAATGTTGTGGCTCCATTCCTGTAAGAAATAAAATCAGAACATTAATATGCAGGTAACTGATAAGTTTAATTAAGTGGTAAGCTGGGTTTGTATTATTACAATTTTATATAGTAAAAAAATGGAGGTAATTTGTTTGCACTAAGCAATAGAGCACTAGAGTGCCATGAAAAGAGACTGTAAATACCAGTATTTGCGGTAGCCTTCATCGGGAGAATTAATTAGTAATCACAGTGACAGTCTGACTTCTAAAACCCTGGACCTGAGGGAGAAGAATTCATTTGTCCGAATTGATTTGATGCCCTAGATTTTTCTAGGTTCTCTTGCAGGGACAAATAATCCCAAATCTCTACAGGTTTCAGTAGTGTTTATGTGGCATTTAGGATGGTTGTGTCTCTGACACATAGGTTAGAGAAACAACCCCAGGATCAAAGAACAGTCCCTATCTGGGACCCACCATACTCTTGGCAGAAGGAGACGTCCAAGAGAACTAACAGAACCACCTGATGGGTCTGGAAGCTTCTTCTCTGGTGGACCATATAACATTTCTATTCACTGTCTGTGGCTAAAGCTAGTCATGTGGTCAAGCTCAGTTCTCCACTGGAGCCTTAAGGTATATTCATGGTCATTAATAACGCCTGTTTCTTCCTGGACAGTCTCCTTAGTGCAGCCAAATCTCTTTATTCGATAACAGTTTGATCGTATCACTATCATTCATGAAACCCAGTAATGGCTCCCTCTTTGGTGCTAGCAGTGGACCTGAGCTCTCATGATATTAGGACAAGGAGATGAGGGGCATCCAAAGGCTCTGCCGCTGAGCTGCTATGGTATTTGTTCAAGGGGAGACAGACAGAAAAGCATCTGATTCCATCCACAGCCCTAGCATGAGTCTCCTCAGTTCTGAGGAGGAAAGCCTGCCTTCTAGTCTTTTTTCTTGATGATTATTTTAAGGAAGTTCAACAACTCTAGACGGGGGCTTAGAATTGTTAAGGGGAGTCTGAAGAGAAACAGAGCACTCTGTCAGGTGGGAAGAAGTGACTCGGGGAGGCAAGAAGGTTAGTATCTCTTTGCAACACTCTTGCTAAATGGTAGGGTTGACCAGTGTGACCGGAGCAAGATTTACACTGAAGGACGAATTTCTAATTTTCAGTTGGTTAAAGGCTGGCATTGTCGAACCAAAACAAAAAGCCAAGAATGGATTTTTCAGGGTCCACTCAAGAGAAAGACTTCAGGAATGAAACAGACCAAAGTGTCTGGCCTCCAGTCATGTTTTCCGAACAATTAAGTTGGCTGCCTTGCAGAGCTATTTCAAAGACGTTTCCTGTTTGAAGCCTGCTGCCCACTCTGCCTGAGAGGATGTAGATGATTATCTTCCTATAAACAAGGGGAAGACCTCAGGTGGTCTGACTTGGAAGGGAAACCTGGCTCTGGGAGAGAGGATCCTTCAGGGCTCAGAGAAAAGGCTAGAGAGGAAGCCAGGGGATGGAGATTTAAGGCATAAAATGGGCTGGAAAGAATCCAAACAAAGTACAGTGGGAAGGTATCATTGGCGGTTCTCATTCTGGGAACGCTCAGCCCTTCTCTGGATGCAGGACTGAAGCTGCTTATCTCATTGAGACAAACATGCTGCATGCTATGCAGGAAAATGTCAGATCTGAGTGTGCGCAGGCAAAACACTGTATGTGAAATTTTGACTGTTTTGTGGAGTGCCTGGTTTTCTAAAGTAGAATATGAAGTAGAGGTTGTTAACTCGAGGTATCAGCAAAAAATAAATAAATAAATAAATAATAAAAAATGCACTGGGGGTTGTTAAACAACCCTGAAAGACTTTATTCAAGGCTATTGCAATAAGATCGAGAGGTTGAACTCAACTCCCCTGAAACAAAAGACAAGAGTGTTTTAAGGGCTGAGGGGAGCTAGTGGAAATTTACTGGAAGATGTTGTAGGGGAGACCCCTCAATGTGATTAGGTCATCTGAGTTTGCTAATTGATGCTTATTACAGTTAAGCCCCTACTTTTTCATCGACTGGCAGATAAGAATGCTGTTTCCTATGGCTTTTGGGTCCTCCAGATATTCCTGGCTTATAAAACTGGCAAGAGGCTTTTAAAAGGATTTATGTCCCATGGAGCAGAGAAAGAACTTATAATAGAGCATTTTCTCAAGTAAATTCTCTAAGTAAAAGAAGATCAGGGCCTTTGGTTGGGAAGAAACCTGCCTGGAGTTCAGGGAAATTGAGGGAAATGTTAAGTCCTTGATCGATATAGGTTAGGTGCATTTAAGAGGTCAGTGAGAGCAGGTAAAGGTCTAATTGGTTGCTTCTCTCCAGGTCAACTTACTGAATTAATAAAGAGAATGTGTTGTTTCATGTTCCAGAAACTTCCAGGTCACATTTGGTTTGATCCAGGGCAGAAAAAGTTTTTTTCTTCAGTATCTCTGCTTTGTTTCCTTGACCTTCACACCATTGGAATGGAGGTTCTGCCCATACTGTTTCAAGATGGCTGCCCTTACCAGGACTAGGGCATTCTTCTTTACTTCGAATAGGAAAAGGAGGTTTTGTCAGCACCTCAGGAAAAAGAAGGAACTTTTCTTTCTCAGAAGTCAGTAAATATCAATATCTCAAGTCCTCTTGGCACTTGCTGAGTCACATTTTTATCCCTAAAGCAGTTCTATGGCCAGGTGGATGGATTTTACTGATTTCCTTGAATTAGGGGTAGATTCTATCCTACCCAAAGGATTTGGCTGAATGTGAGGAGGGTATGTGTATTAGTTTGCTTGGGCCGCTGTAGCAAAATACCACCAATTTGGAAGGCTTAAAGTAACATAAAGTTTTCCTCACACAGTTTTGGAGGCTAACAGTCTTAAGTAAAGGTGTTGGTAGGACCATGGTCTCTTGCAAGCTTTAGGGGACAATTTTTTGCATGCCTTTCTCTTAGCTTTTGGTGCTCCCGGTATTCCTTGGCATGCCACAGCTTCTAACTAAGTAACTCTAATCTCTTTAACTTTGTGTCCATGTCATACTTTGTGGGTCCAGATTTCCTTCTTTTAATAAGTATTCCAACTCTCTTGGATTAGGGCTTACCCTAATGGTCTCATCTTATTTGATGATATATGTAAATAACCTCTTTCTAAAAAAGTCATATTCACAGGTGCAAGGGGGTTAAGACTTCAGCTTGTCTTGTGGACATAGTTCAACCCCAAACACAATGAATTCCCATAATAAGACTTACTTTGTTTTAAAAGGGGAATGGTTCTTGCAGATGGAATTGCAAAATATGCGGACGTTGTTGTTAGAAATAATCATAATTTTAGGTCTCCTGATTCCTAATGCCCATCTCCTAATTTAAGATTCCCCTTTTTCCAAAATACCTACTCTAGCAATTCTGCTCTCCTCAAAGGATCACTCATCCATCGACCTCATCACCTCCCTGCCCTCCCGACTTGACTTGGGTTGCAAAGTTGTCATTATAATCACTGTCTTGCTCATACCCTCAACACACTTGTCCTCCTTCCCTTGGTGAAATGCATTATACAAAACCATGACCCTGCCTAAATCTACCTATTGGTTAGCTCTGCACCTGAACCTGAGCCCCTGAACTCAGCGGGAGAAAAAGACACTTAAGTGCTGACTGGTCTCATTTAAAATTTATTACCACAAATCTCAAATCTCCAATGGCCCCTCATATTGCTTAGCCATATCTATCTATCTATCTATCTATCTATCTATCTATATTTATCTTGTTCATTAAAATTTGCCCCTTTTCTCACCCTATTTCACATCTTCCCTTTTCTTCAACCCTCTCATCCTCCCCTCACATTCCCGAGGTCCACCTGTTGCCCTTGTTTCTTATTTCCATGATAAAATAGGAAGCAGCATAGAGCCCTTTAATCCACTGATCACAAAAACTACCAAAGTGCTCCTCATGGTATTCATAGACTCCACTGTCCTTCCTATAACAGCAGGGATGTGTACTCCCATGGAAGGTAGTAAACCTATCTAGTTGTACCCTTTGCTTCTGCCATTCCCCTCTCCCCGGCCCCATTTCCCCTCTTCCCCAGCCCCATTTCCATCTACAGGGTCATTTCCATAAGTGTAAAATATGCTGTAATATCTCCATTATTTGAAGAGTTACCACCCTTCTTCGTATCTCTGTGAAGCCATTGGCTCATTTCCCTGCTTCCCTATGGAGCAGGGAATTATCTTTAGTCACTGATGGCCACCTCCTACAGCAAGTGGGCTTTCATCTCCAAGACTCTACTTGAACAGCTCTTGTGTAGTCACAGTGAGCTCTACCTTGCCAAAACCAGTGGCCAGTCTCAGTTTTTAATTTCCCATCCTCTTGCAAACATGTGATATATTTGTTCCTTTTTTTTTTTTTTTTTTTTTTTTTTTTACTTGTAGACACACATCCTGGGAATCACATGTTTGCAGTGAAAACGAGTGTCTAGGAAGGACACCCCATCGGTGGCTTTGCCTCTACAGCTTCTCCCTTCCTGACATTAAATGTCCAAGTGCCCAGAGTGCTGTCTTCAGCCTTCCATTCCCTCCAGCTACCCTCACCTCCTCCGATGATCTCATTCAGTGCATGATTTATCGGTCATCTAAATGCGGGCGACCTAAACGCGGATGACTCTGACTCCACAATACATGTCTCAGGTCCTTACCATATCCCCTTTCAACTCTAAACACCTACTTCTAACTGCCTGCTTTCCACTTCCATTTAGATATCTGCTAAGGTTCACAAAATTACTGCCCAAACAGAAGTCTTCATTTCTACCTCCAATGCTTTTTTAATTTTGTAAAAGATTTTATTTATTCGTTTGAGAGAGAGAGAGCATGAGCCTAGGGGCAGGAGCAGAGGAGAGGGGCAGAGAGGGAGAAGCAGACTTCCCACTGAGCAGGAAGCCCTATGTAGGACTCTATTCCAGGATCCTGGGATCATGACCTGAGCAGAAGACAGATGCTTACCTATATGAGCCACTTAGGTGCTCCATCTCAGTCCTTTTCCTTTCTCTGTCAGTCTCACCTTTTATGACAATTGCACTCATCTGTCTGTCTGGAGTCACATTTATTCCTCTCATGCTGTTATGTTTCATATTCAGTCCACCAGCCACCGTGGCCAGGTGTATGGTCAGCAGACAACCCGAATCCAGTTGCTTTGACCATGTCCACTGTTAGTCGATCCATCTCTTAGTAATTTTGACCATCACTGATCTGGTTTTCCTGCTTCTACTCTTTACCCATTATGGTTTCTTCCCTTAACACAGCCGCAGCCAAAATGATTTCTTGAAGTTGTTAATAATCAGATTATTTCTTGATTATCAATCTTTCTGTAAATTGAGTATTGCCCAAAGTGCCTATCCCAGGCCTATGAGGCTTCACCTGACTTAGCATCTCTCATCTACCATTTTTTCTACCACTAGCCCTGGCTCCCTCTATCACTTGAACCTACTGTTTATAATTCTGTAGCACTTAGCACTTGTTGAATACTGTGCTATGTATGTATGTGTTCACTGCTGTATCCTTGGCACCTAGAACATGTGCGGCAAGTAGAAGGTGCCCTATAAACATGGGTTGACTAATAATGGCATGACCAACAGCTCATTGTCAAGCGTTTTGCTACATTCCTACTGCTCCACTAAGGGATCATTTCATTTAGTGATGAGAACAGCACCATAATGGAGGTTCTGTCGTTATGTCCATTTCAGGGGTTAGCATGATATAATGTTATACTGCTTCTAAATGGTGGAGACTGAATTTATTAAATGCTGGCTGTTGGATTCCAGAGCCTTGCTCTTGACTGTTCTGTCTTTCCCAGTGCCATCCATCCTAAATTTCAAACGCCTCTACAAACTCGGAGAACTCTGCAGCTCTGTTTTGGAAGTGTGAGTGGAGATGAATCATGCAGGCATAGCTGCATGTTCTCCATGCTAGCCCCCAAGTTGCACACCCCCCCCCCCGCCAGCCTAATCTCCAGGTCCTTCTGGTTGCCTTACTGCATGAAAGCATCTCGCCTTTGCCTATTGCCCTGTAGCCCCAGCAAAGCCTGTTAACTCTTTTAAGAATTTCTGTTGTGCATTTTATCTCCCAGGGCAAACATCAATTCTCCTTTTCCCATTCCTATGATATTTTTATTGCCACCAAGGTGCAAACATGTGGTTTTGGGTCCATGGAAATGCATCAAGATGGAAGAAATGGAGTTACCATAAATAATTGAGCATTGGTTATAGCTAAAAAGGGTTAGGCAGGTCCTAGAGACTCACTCATTACTTGATTTACTGGTAAAAGATGACCCCAAACAAGAATATCCTTGTTTTTGATTCTTTTAAAATGAATTTAACATAATTGTTGCTTCAAGAATTACCCTACCAATGCATAACGGGCCTTAATTATATGTTTTAATGTCCAAAAATAATTTCTGTTTGCAACTCTCACTCGTGAGTAGGCATAGGAGTGATTTGGAAGAAGTTGCCTCTCCTACATGGGTCTGAAATTTTATTTTTTAGGAAGGACTATGGCGGAAGGATCCGGCAGCTTATCCTAAGAGCTAGTTACTATTTCCTTCACTACTTGTCTTCCTACAGTCAGGTGTGGTGTAATTCGGCTCAGTGCTTCCTTATCTTGAGTGTTGGACTTTAATCCACTTATCATTCTGTAGAAAGTTCTCTCCATAGGTGTTTTATTTCATAGCTGGAAAATAATCCTTTAGGCTATTTTTAAACATAACACATTCAACTTGAAGTCAGCTCACTTATTCTTGTTTATGCTGAAAACCTCTCTTTACAGAGAACTTTCTCTGGCTCCCCCTTGGATAATTTAATAATGGATTTTGCTACCTGCTCTTTGGATCAGAAGACTTGTCCTGATTCTGCAGTTGATTTTCATGCAAATCTCAAGATAAAACCTCCTTTTCACTCTGCTTTGCCATTTCCTTAGATAATACATGGGAAGGACCAGTGGACCCCACTGGACAAATTAATTCTGAAGTCAACCAGAAAGATTACTGGGGGCTTCTCTCATTCATCTTTGAAGAGGGGACACTGGAGATTTTGTTTGAAAATGCAAACCAGGGAGGGGCTCTCCTCTAAAGAAATGGTTCTCTTGATCTATGAATAGCATGGTTTCTTTTCTTAGGATTGTTCCCTGTCTTCCCCACTCTGCTTCCTGAAAAATGTTCTTGGGTTCTCCTTGCACTTGTGGCGAACACACCCTCATGTCCCTGGCAGCACGACCGTCCTCCTGACACACTGGGCCGGAGTCGAGAATGAATTACTTAGCATCACTTTGCCAACAACAGGGATCCCAAATGTGCTGATTCACCCAGTTCTTGAGGAAAAATCAATGGTGTCAAGTCATCTTGCAGGAGGATTGGAAGCGTTGGGAGCACAAGTCAATTTGATATTCATTTGGTACTTTGGATTTGGCACCGCTTGACGCAGAGCAAAATCCACTGGTCCTGCCCCATAAAGCAGGTGTGCTGGGCGGCCCCTCTATCATTTACCACCACCCACAAGTATTTATGCCACCCCAGCGGCTGTGATCCCTGCTGTTGCTTCTGCAACTACTGGGAAACTTTTATTAGATACTCAATATATGATAGGCACCATTCTGATTATCTTCGCTTAATATGACAGCTCTTGTGCCATAGGAACCATTAATATGTTGGTTTTATAAATGTACAGATCAAAGCCCAAAGCAGTGGGGTCACTTGCTCTGTCCGACTGACACAGCTAGAAAGTGGCAGAACTGGGGTATAAATTCTAGCTCCAGAGCACTGCCCTGGTCTCAGCCACTAATTAACATAGTGGATACAAACTGGATGCTTCAAGGATATATTTACTTTTTGTATTTTATTTGTATTTATTGATTGATTTTTAAAGATTTTATTTATTTATTTGACAGAGAGAGAGACACAGCAAGAGCAGGAACATAAGCAGGGGGAGTGGGAGAGGGAGAAGCAGTCTTCCTGCCGAGCAGAGAGCATGATGAAGGGCTCAATCTCAGGACCTTTGGGATCATGACCTGAGCCAAAGGTAGACGCTTAACTGAGCCTCCCAGGCTCCCCTGCTTTCTATATTTTAAGATGTTAGTGTTAGCAGTCTGAATGATTTGCCAGTATGAGTTGCAAGTATGATTGTATTGTTTTATTTATTTCTTTAAATAAATTGCACAAGACCAGCCCATTCTTAGGAGTGTTGCTATTCTCCTGAAGCCATCCCTCCCCTCCATCCCTAACAATATCCTAAAAGGTCTACTCAGCCCCATAGGATTGGTCTACCTTCCTGCTTGCAGTTCCAACTCAGTGCCACAAGGTGTTGCTCTTCAGGACTAGGCCCCCACCATGTCAGGGAGCACAATTGAGTCTCCTGCCCTAATTAGGTCTTTGCCATTCATTCATTCAGCTGTTTTTAGTGACCACGTATTATGTGTCCGGCCTGTGCTGTGCTACCAGCTAAACTACAGAGAAGATGAAGAGATACACTCCCTCTTTATGGAGCTTATGTTCTCATGAGAAAGGTTGGCATAAATAAGGAAGCCAAAAATTAAGTAATACAACTATAGCTCATTATTTGCTTGAAGATAAGAATCAGGAAATAAGAAGGTGTGTGTCTATTCAGGATAATCAGGGAGGACTTCTGTAAGGAGGTGCCATTTAAACTGAGGCCCACAATTATAAGCATGCTCTGAAATTAGGTTATGATGATGGTTGCATATCTGTGTGCATACAAAAAACATGAAATTGCATCCTTTAGTCAGGTGAACATAATGGTATACAAGTCATGTGTCAATTAAAGCGTTTTTAAAAGGGGCACCTGGGTGGCTCAGTCGTTAAGCATCTGCCTTCAACTCAGTACATGATCCCAGAGTTCTGGGATCGAGCCCTGCATCGGGCTCCCCATTCAGCGGGAAGCTGCTTCTCCCTCTCTCACTCCCCACTTGTGTTCCCTCTCTTGCCGTGTCTCTCTCTGTTAAATAAATAAATAAAATCTTAAAAAAAAAAAAAAAACAGACAGGCAGAGGAACACCTGGGTGGCTCAGTCGGTTAAGTGTCTGCCTTTGTCTCTGGTCATGATCTCAGGGTCCTGGGATTAAGCCACACATCTGGCTCCCTGCTCAGCGGGGAGCCTGTTTCTCCCTCTACTTCTGCTCCTTCCCCTGCTTGTGCTCTCTCACTCTCTGTCTGTCAGATTAAAAAAAAAAAAAAATTTTTTTAAAAAGTGAACAAACCCCGACATGCGGAGATCTGACAAGAGCTAAATTGCTCTGTATTTTCTGCCTTTGTGCTTTTGAGGATTCTGTTGTATGAGCTGGGGAAATTCTCAGTGATCCCCACTGACTTCATTTGTCCACCTGCATTACAGCTTTAACTTCACTGGTCTGTTCTCTCTGTTGTTCCCTATCCCTGTGAGTTTATGCCCTTAAAAAAATTTCCCTTTGCTATGGTTTTGGTGAGGTTCAAGAGAAAGCAAAATGAGATGTGTTTATTTGATCTGTAATCTTAGCTAAGAACTCCCGCTATATTTTCTGCATGGTTGGTGCATGTTATATATGTAGGCTGTTGTTCTGTATGCCAACCCGTATACTTAATTTTCTTATGTAATTATATCAAGTGCACATTATAATCATGCTGATACTTATGCTTTATTTCTCTTGGCATTTGCATTCACTGGTACTTTGAGACAAAGTAAAATAATAATGATGACAAGGGGGGGGGCTTTGATTTGTTTTTCCTGAATGTTCATGGGAATGCTTCAAAGGTTTCATCATAAAGCATGATAGTTAAACCAAACCAAACACATTTTTATAAACAAAACAAAGCAACAACAAAGCTAAATGTTGGGAGAAGCCCGCCCCACAAAGAGGCAGGGGAAGAGGATTTCATTCAGTGGTGACTCAGGAAATGGGAGGGAGACCAGTGTAAGAGAGCTTGGTGAGCATGGAGAAGAGCATATGTCCAGGCAGACATGGCCGTGCCCACCCCTGCAGAGATCTCGCGGATGCTGGAGTGGTGTAGACAGAGCTGACAGTGCTTTGTCATTTCTGGTTAAAGCTTCGCTTTTATGATGTATTTGGATCTGCATTACTTCTGCCTCCAGCTCTTGGTTCCATTACCTCCACTGTCCATTTGGATGTCTGATGGACTGGATTAACTGTAGGGTAGTGGTGGAGGTTAGGGAAGAAAGCACTGCTATTTCCGGGGATCGCTTGGGGAGGGGGGTAGAGATACCCTTTGTCACAAGTATGGTAGCATCAGTTGGCTAATACTGCTGCACAGCTGCCATGGGTAGGCACCCGCAGTGTCTAGATTAGATCAGGAGAAGGAATAAAAATAGCTAATTTTTATTGAGAACTTAGATTCCTGGCACTGATTTACCTTTTTAATACATTATCACATTTTTTGCTTCTCAACAGAGGTAGATGTTTGGAGAAGAAGACTTGAGATGATTCAAAGTAACATTCCTACGATCCAGTAGCTGGTATGATCTGATTCCATTCAAGCTTGTCTAGCATCTAAGGTGCTTTCCTCATTCTGCAGCATCTACAGTATGGCTTTTATTTTTTATTAAATTTTTTATTAAAGAATTTTTTTTAAAGATCTTATTTATTTGACAGAGAGAGACACAGTGAGAGAGGGAACACAGGCAAGGGGAGTGGGAGAGGGAGAAGCAGGCTTCCCACTGAGCAGGGAGCCCGATGCGGGGCTTGATCTCGGGACCCTGGGATCATGACCTAAGCAGAAGGCAGATGATTAATGACTGACCCACCCAAGCATCCTTAAGTTTTTATTAAATATAATTAATATACCATGTTATATTAGTTAGAAGTGTACAACATATCAATTCAGTGATTACATATGCTACTCACTACTATTCATAAGTATAGTCACCATCTATTACCATAAAACATAGCAATATTGTTTAATGAATTTCCTATGCTGTGCTTTTTATCTGTGTGACTTATTTATTTTATAACTGGAAGTTTGTACCCCTTAATCTCCTTCATCTAAATTCCACCCACTACCCCAACCACTTCCCCTCTAACAACCAGGAGTTTGTTTTCTGTATTTAAGAGTCAAGGTCTGTTTCTCCTTTTATTTGTTTTGGTTTTTATATTTCACATACAAATGAAATCATATGGCATTTGTCTTTCTCTGTCTGACTTATTTCTCTTAGCATTTACCCTCTTAAGTCCACTTACGTTTTAACAAATGGCAAAATCCCATTCTTTTTATTGGCTGAGTAATATTCAAATATGTGTGTGTATCCCACATCTTCTTTGTCCATCTATCTATCGATCTATCTATCTTTCATGGACACTTCTGATGCCTCCATGTGTTGGCTGCTGTAAATAATGCTGCAGGAAACATGGGTGTATATGTATCTTTGAAATTAGTGTTCTTGCTTTCTTTGGGTAAATACCCAGTAGTGGAATTACTGGATTATATGGTATTTCATTCTGTAATTTTTTAATTCAAGTATAATTTGTATACAGTGTTATATTAGTTTCAGGTATACAATAGACTATTATAATATACATATTAATATATTTTTAAATTTTTGAGAAACCTTCTTTATCTATATCTATATCTATAAAGAAATCTTCTTTATCCATTCATCTGTTGATGGACATCTAGGTTCTTTCCATAGTTTGGCTATTGTAGACATTGCTGCTATAAACATTCGGATGCATGTGCCTCTTCTGATCACTACGTTTGTAACTTTAGGGTAAATACCCAGTAGTGCAATTGCTGGGTCATAGGGTAGTTAGTTCTATTTTCAACTTTTTGAGGAACCTACATGCTGTTTTCTAGAGTGGTTGCACCAGCTTGCATTTCCACCAACAGTGTAGGAGGGATCCCCTTTCTCCGCATCCTCGCCAGTATCTGTGATTTCCTGACTTGTTCATTTTAGCCATTCTGACTGGTGTGAGGTGATATCTCATTGTGGTTTTGATTTGTATTTCCCTGATGCCGAGTGATGTGGAGCACATTTTCATGTGTCTGTTGGCCATCTGGATGTCTTCTTTGCAGAAATGTCTGTTCATGTCTTCTGCCCACTTCTTGATTGGATTATTTGTTCATGGGGTGTCGAGTTTGCTAAGTTCATTATAGATTTTGGACACTAGCCCTTTCTCCGATATGTAGTTTGCAAATATCTTCTCCCATTCTGTCAGTTGTCTTTTGGTTTTGTTAACTGTTTCCTTTGCTGTGCAAAAGCTTTTGATCTTGATGAAATCCCAATAGTTCATTTTTGCCCTTGCTTCCCTTGCCTTTGGCGATGTTCCTAGGAAGATGTTGCTGCAGCTGAGGTCAAAAGAGGTTGCTGCCTGTGTTCTCCTCAAGGATTTTGATGGATTCCTTTCTCACATTGAGGTCCTTCATCCATTTTGAGTCTATTTTTGTTTGTGGATAAGGAAATGGTCCAATTTCATTTTTCTGCATTTGGCCGTCCAATTTTCCCAACACCATTTATTGAAGAGTCTGTCTTTTTTCCATTGGACATTCTTTCCTGCTTTGTCGAAGATTAGTTGACTATAGAGTTGAGGGTCTATTTCTGGGCTCTCTATTCTGTTACATTGATCTATGTGTCTGTTCTTGTGCCAGTCTTGGTGATGCTGTCTTGATGGTGACAGCTTTGTAATAGAGCTTGAAGTCTGGAATTGTGATGCCACCAACTTTGGCTTTCTTTTTCAATATTCCTTTGGATATTCGAGGTCTTTTCTGGTTCCATATAAATTTTAGGATTATTTGTTCCATTTCTTTGAAAAAAAAAATGGATGATATTTTGATAGGAATTACATTAAATGTGTAGATTGCTTTAGGTAGCATAGACATTTTCACAATATTTGTTCTTCCAATCCAGGAGCATGGAACATTTTTCCATTTCTTTGTGTCTTCCTCAAATTCTTTCATGAGTACTTTATAGTTTTCTGAGTATAGATTCTGTGTCTCTTTGGTTAGGTTTATTCCTAGGTATCTTATAGTTTTGGGTGCAATTGTAAATGGGATCGACTCCTTAATTTCTCTTTCTTCTGTCTTGTTGTTGGTGTAAAGAAATGCAACTGATTTCTGTGCATTGATTTTGTATCCTGACACTTTACTGAATTCCTGTACAAGTTCTAGCAGTTTTGGAGTGGAGTCTTTTGGGTTTTCCACATATAGTATCATATCATCAATGAAGAGTGATAGTTTGACTTCTTCTTTGCCGATTTGGATGCCTTTAATTTCCTTTTGTTGTCTGATTGCTGAGGCTAGGAATTCTAGTACTATGTTGAATAGCAGTGGTGATAATGGACATCCCTGCTGTGTTCCTGACCTTAGCAGAAAAGCTTTCAGTTTTTCTCCATTGAGAATGATATTTGTGGTGGTTTTCATAGATGGCTTTGATAATATTGAGGTATGTGCCCTCTATCCCTACATTTTGAAGAGTTTTGATCAAGAAGGGATGCTGTACTTTGTCAAATGCTTTTTTAGCATCTATTAAGAGTATCATATGGTTCTTGTTCTTTCTTTTATTAATGTGTTGTATCACATTGATTGATTTGCAGATGTTGAACCAACCTTACAGCCCTGGAATAAATCCCACTTGGTCGTGGTGAATAATCCTTTTAATGTACTGTTGAATCATATTGGCTAGTATTTTGGTGAGAATTTTTGCATCTGTGTTTATCACGGATATTGGTCTGTAGTTCTCTTTTTTGATGGGATCCTTGTCTGAGTTTGGGATCAATGGGATGCTGGCCTCATAAAATGAGTTTGGAAGTTTTCCTTCCATTTCTATTTTTTGGAACAGTTTCAGGAGAATAGGAATTAGTTTTTCTTTAAATGTTTGTTAGAATTCCCCTGGAAGCCATCTGGCCCTGGGCTTTTGTTTGTTTGGAGATTTTTGATTACTGTTTCAATCTTCCTACTCATTATGGGTCTGTTCAGGTTTTCCATTTCTTCCTGGTCCAGTTTTGGTAGTTTATATGTCTCTAGGAATGCATCCATTTCTTCCAGATTGTCAAATTTGTTGGCACAGAGTTGCTCATAGTATGTTCTTATAATTGTCTGTGTTTCTTTGGTGTTAGTTGTGATCTCTCCTCTTTCATTCATGATTTTTTTTATTTGGGTCCTTTCTATTTTCTTTTTGATAAGTCTGGCCAGGGGTTTATCAATCTTATTAATTCTTTCAAAGAACCAGCTCCTAGTTTCGTTGATTTGTTCTATTGTTTTTTTGGTTTGTACTTCATTGATTACTGTTCTGATCTTTTTGATTTGTCTTCTCCTGCTGGGTTTAGGGTTTCTTTCTTGTTCTTTCTCCAGCTCCTTTTGGTGTAGGGTTAGGTTGTGTACTTGAGACCTTTCTTGTTTCTTGAGAAAGGCTTGTACTGCTATATATTTTCCTCTCAGGACTGCCTTTGCTATGTCCCACAGATTTTGAACCATTATCTTTTCATTATCATTTGTTTCCATGAATTTTTAAAATTCTTCTTTAATTTTCTGGTTGACCCATTCATTCTTTAAAAGGATACTGTTTAGCCTCCAGGTATTTGGGTTCTTTTCAGATTTCATCTTGTGGTTGAGTTCTAGCTTCAGAGCATTGTGGTCTGAAAATATGCAGGGAATGATCCCAATCTTTTGATACCTGTTGAGACCTGATTTAGGACCCAGGATGTCATCTCTTCTGGAGAATGTTCCATGTGCACCAGAGAAGAATGTGTATTCTGTTACTTTGGGATGAAATGTTCTGAATATATCTGTGATGTCCATCTGGTCCAGTGTGTCATTTAAGGCTTTTATTTCTTTGTTGATCTTTTGCTTGGATGATCTGTCCATTTCAGTGAGGGGAGTGTTAAAGTCCCCTACTATTATTGTATTATTGTTAATGTGTTTCTTTGATTTTGTTATTAATTGGTTTATATAGTTGGCTGCTCCCATGGTAGAGGCATAGATATTTAACATTTTTAGATCTTGGACAGATACTTTGAGTATCATAGTGTCCTTCCTCATCTCTTATTATAATCTTTGGCTTAAAATCTAATTGATCTGATATAAGGATTGCTACCCCTGCTTTCTTCTGATGTCCATTAGCATGGTAAATTGTTTTCCACCCCCTCACTTTAAATCTGGAGGTGTCTTTGCATCTAAAATGAGTTTCTTGTAGGCAACATATAGATGTTTTTTGTTTGTTTGTTTTGTTTTTTTTTAAAAGATTTTATTTATTTATTTGACAGACAGAGATCACAAATAGGCAGAGAGGCAGGCAGAGAGAGAGAGAGCAGGAAGCAGGCTCCCCGCTGAGCAGAGAGCCCGATGTGGGGCTCGATCTCAGGACCCTGAGATCATGGCCTGAGCTGAAGGCAGAGGCTCAACCCACTGAGCCACCCAGGCGCCCCTGGGTTTTGTTTTTTAATCCATTCTGATACCCTCTTTTTTTTTTTTAATTTTTTATTTTTTATAAACATATATTTTTATCCCCAGGGGTACAGGTCTGTGAATCACCAGGTTTACACACTTCACAGCACTCACCAAATCACATACCCTCCTCACTGATACCCTCTTTTATTGGGGCATTTAGCCCATTAACATTCAGGGTAACTATTGAGAGATATGAATTTAGTGCCATTGTATTGCCTGCAAGGTTACTGTTACTGTATATTATTTCTCTTCCTTTCTGATCTACTGCTTTTAGTCTCTCTCTTTGCTTAGAGGACCCCTTTTAGTATTTCCTGAAGAGCTAGTTTGATGTTTGCAAATTCTTTCAGTTTTTGTTTGTCCTGGAAGCTTTTCATCTCTCCTTCTATTTTCAATGATAGCCTAGCTGGTTATAGTATTCTTGGCTGCATGTTTTTCTCGTTTAGTGCTCTGAATATATCATGCCAGCTCTTTCTGGTTTGCCAGGTCTCTGTGGATAAGTCTGCTGCCAGTCTAATATTTTTACCATTGTATGTTACAGACTTCTTTTCTCAGGCTGCTTTCAGGATTTTCGCTCTGTCACTGAGACTTGTAAATTTTATTATTAGGTGATGGGGTATGGACCTATTCTCGTTGATTTTGAGGGGGATTCTCTGCACCTCCTGGATTTTGATGCTTATTCCCTTTGCCATATTAAGGAAATTTTCTCCAATAATTCTCTCCAATATACCTTCTGCTCCCCTCTCTCTCTCTTCTTCTTTTGGAATCCCAATTATTCTAATGTTGTTTCATCTTATGGTGTCACTTATCTCTCGAATTATCCCCTCGTGGTCCAGTAGTTTTTTGTCCCTCTTTTGCTCAGCTTCTTTATTCTCTGTCATTTGGTCTTCTATATTGCTAATTCTTTCTTTTGACTCATTTATCCTAGCAGTGAGAGCCTCCATTTTTGATTGCACCTCATCAATAGCTTTTTTGATTTCAACTTGGTTAGATTTTAGTTCTTTTATTTCTCCAGAAAGGGCTTTTATCTCTCCAGAGAGGGTTTCTCTAATACCTTCCATGCCTTTTTCAAGCCTGGCTAGAACCTTGAGAATCATCATTCTGAACTCTAGATCTGACATATTACCAATGTCTGTATTGATCAGGTCCCTAGCCTTCGGTACTGCCTCTTGTTCTTTTTTTTGTGGTGAATTTTTCCGTCTTGTCATTTTGTCCAGATAAGAGTTATGAAGGAGCAAGTAAAATACTAAAAGGGTGGCAAAGACCCCAGGAAAATACGCTTTAACCAAATCAGAAGAGATCCCAAATCATGCGGGGGAGGAATGGGATAAAAAGAGGTTCAGGAAAAAAAAAAAAAAGAAAGAAAGAAAAAGAAACAATTAAAAAAAGAAAACAAATAAAGAAAAAATATTAAAAAGAAAAATATGTATATATAGATTAGATAAACTAGTTAAAAATGTTAAAGTAAAGGGTAAAGTTAAAAAAAATTTAGCAGCAGACCAAAAAATTAAAAAAAAAAATTGAATTAACTGCAAGACTAAAGAAATATGGGGAGAAAGCCATGAGTTCAGTGCTTTGCTTTCTCCTCTACTGGAATTCCACTGCTCTCCTTGGTATTGAACCTGCACTCCTTGGTAGGTGAACTTAGTCTTGGCTGGATTTCTTGTTGATCTTCTGGGGGAGGGGCTCGTTGTAGTGATTCTCAAGTGTGTTTGCCCCAGGCGGAATTGCACTGCCCTTACTAGGGTCTGGGCTGAATAATCAGCTCGGGTTCGCTTTCGGGAGCTTTTGTCCCCTGAATGCTTTCCGTAGAGTTCTGGAGGATAGGAATGAAAATGACAGCCTCCCAGTCTCTGGCAGGGAGGAGCCAAGAGCTCGGTGCCCCACTCCTCAGCCTAGCCTCAGAGAATAGTGCCCAATTACTCCCGTCTCCCTGGCCTCCGGCTGCGCTCCGAGCTCACCCAGCCTGCTACTGGTTCAAGGTAACCCCGAGCTGAGAGCTCACTCCTCGGCTCTGTCTCTGTAGCTGACTTCCCCGTTCTAATACCTGCAAGCTCTGCCACACTCAGACACCGCCGATCCTTCTGTGACCCTGCGGGACCTGAGGCCACGCTGACCCCACATGGGCTTCAGACCGGTTTAGCTTCTGGAGCGAAGTCCCTCAGTGGAACAGACTTTTAAAAGTCCTGATTTAGTGTTCCATTGCTCTGCCACTTGCCAGGAGCTGGCCCCTCCCACTGCGGTCTATCTTCCTGTTACTTTGGATTCACTTCTCTGCCAGTCCTACCTTTCAGAAAGTGGTTGATTTTTTGTTTCTAGAATTGCTGCTCTTCTTCTCTTCGATCTCCTGATGGATTTGTAGATGTTTGTAATCTTTAGATAAGCTATCTAGCTGAGCTCCTTCTGCCTGATGTAGTCTCAGCCTGCTACTTCTCCACCATCTTGACTCCTCTCCACACTTACTATTTCTTGTCTCTCTCTCTCTCTCTCTCTTTTCTGTTATGTTAGTCACCATATAGTATGTCATTAGTTTTTGATGTAATGTTCCATGATTCATTGTTTATATAATACACCCAGGGCTTCCATGCAACCCATGCCCTCCTTAATACTATCACCAGGCTCACCCATCCCTTCATCCCCCTCCCCTCTAAAACCCTGAGTTTGTTCCTCAGAGTCCGCAGTCTCTCATGGTTCCTCTCCCCCTCTGATTTCCCCCAACTCACTTCTCCTCTCCATATCCCAATGTCTTCCATGTTATTCCTTATGCTCCACAAGTAAGTGAAACCATATGTTAATTGACTCTGTTTGCTTGACTTACTTTACTCAGCATAATCTCCTCCAGTCCCATCCATGTTGATGCAAAAGTTAGGGATTCATCCTTTCTGATGGCTGAGTAATATTCCAGTATATATATGGACCACATCTTCTTTATCCATTTTTCTGTTGAAGGGCATCTTGGTTCTTTCGAACAGTTTGGATTTTGTTGACATTACTGCTATGAACGTTGGGTGCATATGGCCCTTCTTTTCACTACATCTGTATCTTTGGGTTAAATACCTAGTAGTGCAATTGCTCGGTCCTTGGGTAGCTCTTTTTTTTTTTTTTTTTAATTTAAAAAAAATTTTTTTAAGATTTTGTTTATTTATTTGACACAGAGAGAGAGGGATCACAAGTAGTCAGAGGGGCAGGTAGAGAGAGAAGGGGAAGCAAGCTCCCTGCTGAGTAGAGATCTTGATGTGGGTCTCAATCCCAGGACCCTGAGATCATGACCTGAGCCAAAGGCAGAAGCTTAACCCACTGAGCCACCCAGACACCCCATCTATTTTTTAATCTTTTGAGGAACCTCAGCACTGTTTTCCAAAATAGCTGTACCAACGTGCATTCCTACCAACAGTGTAAGAGGGTTCCTCTTTCTCCACAACCTCTCCAACATTTGTTGTTTCTGGCCTCGTTAATTTTTTCCATTCTAACTGGTGTAAGGTGATATCTTGATGTAGTTTTGATTTGAATTTCCTTCCTGGCTAATGATGATGAACACGTTTCCATGTGTCTATTCATCATTGGTATGTCTTCTTTGGAGATGTGTCTGATTATGTCTTCTGCCCATTTTTTTACTTGATTATTTGTTTTTTGGTGTTTTGAGTTTGAGAAGTTCTTTATAGATCTTGGATTGTCTATAGTGTCATTTACAGATTTCTTCTCCCATTCTATGGGTTGCCTCTTTGTTTTGTTGACTGTTTCCTTTGCTGTGCAAAAGCTTTTGATCTTGATGAAGTCCCAAAAGTTCATTTTCACTTTTGTTTCCTTTGCCTTCAGAGATGTGTCTTAAAAGAAGTGCTGTGGCCTATGTCAAAGAGGTTACTGCCTATGTTCTCCTCTAGGATTTTGATGAATTCCTGTCTCACATTGAGGTCTTTCATCCATTTAGAGTTTATCTTTGTGTATAGTGTAAGAGAACATTTGAGTTTCATTCTGTATATAGCCACCCAATTTTCTTAGCACCATTTATTGAAGAGTCTGTCTTTTTTCCATTGTATATTTTTTCCTGCTTTGTTGAAGATTATTTGACCATAGAATTGAGGGTCCTTACCTGGGCTCTCTAGTCTGTTCTACTGGTCTATATGTCTGTTTTTGTGCCAGTACCATGCTGTCTTGGTGATCACAGCTTTGTAATAAAGCTTGAAATCAGGCAACATGATGCCCCCAGCTTTGTTTTTCTTTTGCAGCATTTCCTTGACAATTCAGGGTCTTTTCTGGTTCCATACACATTTTAAGATTGTGTGGGTTTTTTGGTTTTTGGTTTTTGGTTTTTTTTAGCACTTTGAAAAATGCTGGTGGAATTTTGATCTGGATGGCATTGAAAGTATAGATTGCTCTGGACAGCATAGACATTGTAGCAATGTTTATTTTTCTGATCCATGAGCATGTAATGTTTTTCCATCTTTTTATGTCTTCTTCATTTTCATTCATGAGTTTTTTGTAGTCCCTCAAGTATAGATCCTTTACCTCTTTGGTTAGGTTTATTCCAAAGTATCTTAGTTTTTTGGTGTGAATGTAAATGGAATCAGTTCTCTCTAATTTCTTTTCATTATTAGTGTATGAAAAAGCAATGAATTTATCTGCATTGATTTTGTATCCTGCCACATTACTGTATTGCTGTATGGGTTCTTGTAGTTTTGGAGTAGAGTCTTTTGGGTTTTCTACATAAACTATCGCGTCATCTGTGAAGAGAGAATTTGACTTTTTCTTTGCCAATTTTAATACAGTTTATTTCTTTTTGTTGTCTGATTGCTATTGCTAGAACTTCTAGTACTGTGTTGAACAATAGCAGTGAGAGTGGGCATCCTTGTCTTGTTCCTGATCTTAAGGGAAATCCTCTTAGCTTTTTCCCATTGAGAATGAATTTGCTGTGGGTTTTTCATAGGTGGATTTTATGAAATTGAGTAATATTCTCTCTGTCCCTATACTTTGAGGAGTTTTAATTAGGAAATTATGCTGTATCTTGTCAGATGCTTCTTCTGCATCAATTGGGAAGACCTTGTGGTTCTTCTCTCTTCTCTTATTAATTTGTTCTATCATGTTGACTGATTTGTGAATCTTAAACCACCCTTGCATCCCAGGGGTAAACTCTACCTGGTCATGGTAGATAATCTTTTCAATGTATTGTTGGATCCTATTAGCTAGGATCTTGTTGAGAATCATCCATATTCATCAGGGATATTGGTCTGAAATTCTCCTTTTTCTTAGGGTCTTTGCCTGGTTTAGGGATCAAGGTGATGCTGGCCTCATTGAAAGTCTGAAAGTTTTCCTTCTGTTTCTATTTTTTGATAGAGTTTCAGGAGTAAAGGTATTATTTCTTCTTTGAATGTTTGGTAGAATTTCCCAGGGAATCCATCAGGTTCTGGACTCTTGTTTTTTGGGAGTTTTTTGATCACTGTTTTAATCTTGTTACTAGTTATTGGTCTATTTAGGTTGTCAGTATCTTCCTGTTTCAGTCTTAGAAGTTTATATGTTTCCAGGAATGCATCCATTTCTTCTAGGTTCCTTAACTTGTTGGCATATAACTGTTGATAATAATTTCTGATGATTGTTTCTATTTCCTTGGTGTTAGTCACTTTCTCTCCTCTTTCATTCATAATTTTATTAATTTGGGTCCTTTCTCCTTTCTTTTGAGTTAGTCTGGCCAGTGGTTTATTGATCTTATTAATTCTTTCAAAGAACCAGCTTCTAGTTTCATTGGTGTATTCTACTGTATCTCTGATTTCTAATTCATTGATCTCTGCTCTAATCTTAATCATTTCCCTTCTTGTGCATGGGGTAGGCTTAATTTGTTGTTGATTCTCCAGTTCTTTAAGGCATAAAGGGAGTTTATGTATTTGGGATTTTTTTTTTTTTTTGAGTGAGGCTTGGATGGCTATGTATTTCCCCCTTAGGACCACCTTTGCTGTATCCCATAGGTTTTGGACAGATGTCTTTTCATTCTTATTGGTTACCATGAATTGTTTAAGTTCTTCTTCTTCTTCTTTTTTTTTTTTTTTAAGATTTATTTATTTATTTATTTGACAGAGAGAAATCACAAGTAGTCGGAGAGGCAGGCAGAGAGAGAGAGAGAGGAGGAAGCAGGCTCCCTGCTGAGCAGAGAGCCCCATGCGGGACTCGATCCCAGGACCCTGAGATCTTGACCCAAGCCGAAGGCAGCAGCTTAACCCACTGAGCCACCCAGGCACCCTAAGTTCTTCTTTGATTGCTTCCCAAACATTCTTGAGCAGGATGGTCTTCAGCTTCCAAGTGTTTAAATTTCTTCCAAAGTTTTTCTTATGATTGAGTTCCATTTCCAATGCATTGTGGTCTGAGGATATGCAAGGGATAATCTCAGTCTTTTGGTGTCAGTTGAGACCTGGTTTGTGACCCAGAATGGGGTCTATTCTGGAGAAAGTTCCATGTGTGCTCGAGAAGAATGAGTATTCTGTTGTTTTAGGGTGGAATGTTCTGTGTATATCTATGAGGTCCATCTGGTTCAGTGTGTCATTCAAAGTTCTTGTTTCTTTGTTGATTTTCTGCTGAGATGATCTGTCTGTTGCTAAGAGTGGCATGTTAAGATACCCTATAATTAATATATTCTTATCAATGTGTCTCTTTATTTTGATTAACAGTTGGCTTATGTAGTTGGCTGCTCCCATGTTGGAGGCATAGATATTTACAATTGTTAGCTCTTTTTGTTGGATAGATGCTTTAAGAATGATGTAGTTTCCTTCTGTATCTCTGACTATAGTCTTTAGCTTAAAATCTAATTTGTCTGATATGAGAATTGCTACCCCAGCTTTCTTTTGAGGTCCATTGGCATGAAAGATGGTTCTCCATCCCTTCACCTTTATTTTTTTTTTATTTTTATTTTTTAAAGATTTTATTTATTTATTTGACAGAGAGATCACAAGTAGGGAGAGAGGCAGGCAGAGAGAGAGAGAGAGAGGAGGAAGCAGGCTCCCCGCTGAGCGGAGAGCCCAACACAGGACTCGATCCCAGGACCCTGAGATCATG
Source organism: Mustela lutreola (assembly GCF_030435805.1). Lineage (NCBI taxonomy): Eukaryota > Metazoa > Chordata > Mammalia > Carnivora > Mustelidae > Mustela > Mustela lutreola. The sequence goes on from NC_081294.1 coordinate 145,498,630, forward strand.
ACCTGAGCCGAAGGCAGCGGCTTAGCCCACTGAGCCACCCAGGTGCCCCCATTCCTTCACTTTTAGTCTAGATGTATCCTTAGGTTCAAAATGAGTCTCTTGAAGACAGCATATGAATGGGTCCTGTCTTCTTATCTAATCTGCAACCCTGTGCCATTTTATGGAAGCATTTAGGCTGTTCATGTTGAGAGTGATTATTGAAAGATATGTTTTTATTGTCATCATGTTGTCTTTGAGGTCTTCATTTCTATAGGTTGTCTCTGTAAATTTCTGTTCTGTGTCACTCTTGGGTTAGTTCTTCTTTTATAGAACCCTCCCTTAATATTTCTTTTACTGCCAGTTTGGTGGTCACATACTCTTTTAAACCTTGCTGGTCTTGGAAGCTCTTTATCTCTCATCCATTTTGAAAGTCAGCCTTGCTGGATAAAGTATTCTTGGCTGCATGTTCTTCTCATTTGGTGCCCCGAATATGTCTTGCCAGCCCTTTCTGGTTGCTAGGTTTCTGTGGACAGGTCTGGCATTGTTCTGATATTCCTCCCTCTGCATGTAAGGAATCTCTTCCCCCTAGTTTCCCTTAAGATATTTTCTCTGGTTTCAAGATTTGTGAGTTTCACTATCACATCCTGGGGTGTCACTCTTCCCTCATTGATCTTGGGATGTGTCCTTTCTGCCTTTAGGACATGAACACTTGTTTCATTCCCCAGAGTAGGGGAAGTCTCAGCTAGGATTTGTTCAACTATAACTTCTAGTCTTCTCTCTATCTCCACCTCCTCCCCCCACCATGGATCCCAATAATTCTGACATTGACATGTTTCATGGTGTCATTTATTTATCTAATTCTGTTTTCATAGATTCTAAGCTGTTTGCTCCAGGCCTCCACCTGATCCTTCTTTTCTTTCAGTTTGTCTTCTAGATCAATAATTCAATCTTCTGCCTCAGTTATCCTTGGTGTTAGAATACCCAGATTAGATTGGATCTCATTGATAACATTTTTAAGTTCTGCTAGATCAGCTCTCACTTCTGCCCTTAGAGAATCTATGTTGCCATTAGTGGTTTTCTCCAACCTAGTTATTGTCTGCATAACTGTTACCCTGAAGTCTATTTCTGTCCATATCCAATAGTTCTGTGGCAGAGATCACAGTCTCTGAATTTTTCCTCTGTTGGGTATTCCTCCTCCTAGTCATTCTTGTGAGGGATGGTTGCAGGAATGTACAGAGTCCAAACTGTTGACCACAATCCAAGCAAAATGCACCTGTTTTATAGGGAGATTAGGGTTCTTGGCCTCTTGTTCTTTCAGCCTGTCTTCTAGGGGGAGGGGCCTGCCATGCTGCAGGTAACCCTGTTTAGACAGAATTGCCCTGTCCCTTGGATGGGGGGTGGGTGGACTCTGTCAAAACTGGTTTTGGGGGGCTTTTGTTCTCTGGCGGCTTTCCCTGGTGGCCCTTCCAAGAGTCAGAGCAGAAGTGACTGTGTCCAAACCTTTGTCTAAGAACAGAGAGATCCCAGTCTTTGGGCAGAGAGCCCTCCTGGTCACACTGACTCCATTTCTTTCTGTACTGCTAAAAACCACAGCGTCCTGGATTGTGCATCCCACAGCCACATGCCCAGCCTTCCCTTCCAGGTCCAGGCACATCTCTGCCCTTTGTGCTTCTAAAACTACCAGCTGCCCCCAGTTCATACTGTGCCCCTGAAGCTCCAGGTTTTAGCCCCGGGGCTGCTCTAAGATCCTTTCCCTGCCTCTGCCAGTCTGTGAGTCTGTGCCCAGTCCCCAGCATGGGAGTCTTCTGCAGTCCTGTTATTTCACCTTCCTGGTACCTGTGCTTATGGTGGTTCCCCCTCCCTTCCATTTATCTTCAAATACCTGCCTACAGAATTGTGTCTCCCCACCTCATACCTAGAAACCAGTTGCCTGAGTTATTCCATTGGTATAGATACAGTATATCTTCTTACATCTCAGGCTGATTTTGTGAGTGTTCAGAGTGGTCTGGCAGATATCCAGCTCAGTTTAGGGGACTGGTTGAAATAGGGTCCCCTACTCTTCCGCCATCTTGCCAGACCTCCCTACAGTATGGCTTAACAATTTAAGGAGGCAAGAAAGTCCAAAATACATTTATTTTTTGTGTGTTCCTTAAATCTTTATATTTGTTTTACTAGTTTACTTTTAATTGTAGTATAGTTGACATAATATATTAGTTTCAGGTGTGTAACAGCAACTGGACATGAGATAACATTGCAGAACGCTCACCATCTGTCACCACACAACGTTAGGACGATATTATTGACTATATTCCCTTGGCTGCTGTTCACATTTTTAGATGAGGTCCTTCAACAAGTGCTAACATGAAGAGAAGATACATCTCCCAGCCCTAAGGAGCATTAGCTCATTCAAAATAGATTAATTTCTGGGATGCCTGGGTAGATCAGTCATTAAGCGTCTGTTTGCGGCTCAGGGCATGATCCCGGTGTCCTGGGATTGAGCCCCACATCAGGCTCGGTGCTCGGCGGGAAGCCTGCTCTTCCCTCCCTCACTCCCCCTTGTTGTGTTCCCTTTCTCACAGTGTCTATCTCTGTCAAATAAATGAATAAAATATTTTAAAAAAAAAAACAGATTCATTTCTTAAGGTTTTAGATTCTTTGTGCTAATTGTTTCAGTATTCCGAGGACAGAACATTCTGAACTTGTAAATACTTACCCCAGGACTGAAAAACAACTCTGAAAGATATCAGCACAGCAATCCATAAAGCCTAAGACTTTGGGGAAGTCTTCTCACCAGTTAGGCTACCCTTAGCACAGAGCCAGGCAGAAGGGACCCCACAGAGCCCTGGGGTCTGTGTTTCTCCCAATAAGGTGGGTGTTATTGAGAAGAAAGGTAAAGCAGAAAAATTTAGGGTATATTGATTGTATCCATTATCATCTTTACTCCTTCCCAGAATCCTTCTCCCCTTCTAATGCTTGCTTTTCAAGATGAGTGAGAAAAGACTGATCTTGTAATGTTCTGGGCAAAGAGGGTCAGAATGGTTTGGTTTGCATTCCCCCTCCACCCCAGAATCATTTTCTTTTTTCCTAGGAGTCTTTTTCTTTGGATCAGGAAAGAACTTCTTTCTCCCCTGCTAGTTTGGCCTGAAAGGCGAAAGCTGCATTCTTCTGGGAAATCCTACGTTAGGATTTGGAGGAATTTTGGTATCTTTTCCTTTATGGAAAATAATGAATTCCCTAAAACACATAATTATGCAGAAGTTCTCTTTTTAAATTTACATCTTAAATATTCAGTTTCTTCCTCCCCAGGAGCTTAACTTAAAGGTCTGAATGGTTCTGGGGGAAGATTTCACACGAAACTACTTTTCTTATTCATTGGCCCTCTCTTGATAATTCAGAAAGCAAACCCTCAAGGTATGTGTGATTATTAGAGATATTTGAAAAATAGAATTCTTTTTTTTAATTAAATGGCCTTTTCTTTTTCTTTTTGGCTTTTCTGTTTCAGAAGGTATTAGGTGAATCATTTGAACTTTCCATTTGAGTAGGTCAAAAATAATCAAATACTGGCAATTTCATACTTTCAGCCTAATCCTAATATCCTAGCATCACATGTGTTACATTTTGTGTGAAGTTGTTCTCTCATAAATATTTCCTCTTCTCTCATAAATTTTCTCACTGGAAAAAATAAAAAACCCTGAAAATGAATTCCTTTTTAAGTTTCTGAGGAAAGTCATTTACATTGAATATTTTCTTGCAAATGAATCAGCTGCTGTGTTTTTACCTCTGTCTTCTATTTTAAGGCATATCTTAAAATGTTCATTTCTCCCAAAGAATTCATAGTGCAGTTGAATGAAGAACTCCTATAACAAAAGTAAAGTATCTGTCTTCATATTATTTATAGGGAACGTTAGTAGAATTAAACTTGAATGCAGTGCAAAATAGCCCTAATCACAACAGAGTAAATACCTTATTGCCTGCTTCTGGCAATACTTCTCACTTTATTTATAAGTATGTTCCTAAGGTGACTAAATTACATAGCCTATTAAGAGAGAAAAAGGGGTAAAGTTTTGAAACAAAATAACTATAAACCAGATTTTAATTCTGATGTAAATATACTTACTTGGCACTATAATTACTGAGAGTAGATACTTAATAAAAGTTTTCAACCCTCTGGAAAAAAAAAAAAATAGAACAATTCTTTTAACAGCACATTAGTCTTTTTTGAGGGCCAGCAAATGTAAAGCACTTGAAATCAATAATTTTATTTTTAATTTTGGCCTTTTTTATGAACTCAAGATTTAAAACGTGACTTTTTCACCTGTGAGAACTGAATGCATCATCATCACCCTGTTGATGGCTGTCTCGGTGGGATTGCATGCAGTGTCTCCTTGGTTCATTAGAGTGAGGAAATCACAAGGCAAATTCCCCCCAGGGCTGCTCTCCCTGCTGCTGGATGTGTAAGAAATCTCCGGTTTCTGCCTCACCTCCCTTCCTTGGGTCCAGAGGGATCCAACGGGTGTGATATTTGAGGGGTAGGGAAGTGGGGGGAGGGGTTCTCTCTTCTTCTCTGCCAGCTCTTGTCTTTCTCTTCATTGGAAGAGTGAAAGGCATTGCTAAACTTGGGGTGCTCGCTGCCTGGGACAGCATATGTTAAAATAGAGAATTAGGACATAATTTTGAGGTCAGTTGTCCTTACTTTAAGTCACACTCAGCTGGCAGGAATCTTCCTATTTTTTCATTTTCTCCTTTTTCTTTTACTCCTACTCCCTTCCCCCTCTTCCTTGAACACCTCTTTCCTCTCCCCTCACCCCAATTCCATTTTTGTCTTCAGTTTCCTCGAAATTACTTGGTAAGCTGGTTTGGTGCCTGGAGTATATTTGCCATAAAATGAGACTGAAAAGGATGGTCAGAATCCATGCTAGTTCATAAGCTTTAATGCTTAGTGTTACAATACTATGTTGAGATTATGAAATCACATTGTCGCAATATTGGTAATTAAGCTCAACAGAAGATATTTAATTAAAAGTAGACATTTAGTTTACAAGGATAATTTTTAATCCTATTTTCTATTTCATTTCATTTGCTCTCATTTTAACTTAATTTTAGGGTTCACTATAACTTCCAATTCAGTTCTGAGATTTTAATTTATTAAATCATTTAATTCACTTTTCCCCCCATTTAACTTGACTCATAGAAAATGTCTGTGAGAAAATCTAATCAATATTTTTCCACTGAAGAAATAAAGAAATTAAAAAGAGTAAATGCTTAAAGCAGTGATTCTCATCATTAATTAAATGAGGCAGTTTGGTTTTTTTTTTTTTTTTTAATAAACTCCCAGGCTAATAAATTTCTCCTTCTCTACCTGTGTCACCTGGCTGGTAGTAGCATTTTTTTTTTTAATTTTCTTTTTAAATTTATTGACAGACAAAGATCACAAGTAGGCAGAGAGGCAGGCAGAGAGAGAGGAAGGAAAGCAGGCTCCTCTGTGGAGCAGGGAGCCCAATGCGGGGCTCGATCCCAGGACCCTGGGATCATGACCTGAGCCGAAAGCAGAGGCTTTAACCCACTGAACCACCCAGGCGCCCCGGTAGTAGCATTTTTACAAGTCTCCTGGGTTGGAGATTTTGAAGACAATCTATAGTGATCTGATATTGCCTGTCATTCGTAAAGCACAGGTGAGTTTTTTACTTTTTAAATGTTTTCTACAGCGGAACTTTAATTTCTCTTTCAAGCAACTATTTCTCTGGAGCAGCAGAAAATTGTTCTGATGAGGGTTGTGCTGAAAGGGATGGAAATTCTAGGCTTCCATGGTGCCATGGTGTTGCTGGTGGTGGGATGGGTCTGTCAGCCCTGCTGTGCCATCTGGCAGTGTTGGCATCTGCAGTCCTACAACTCCTGTCTGGTCCTTGGTTACTGGAACACAGGAACTATGGAACGAAGCCTTACATTCTTGTTGCAAAGGCCTTTGCCACACCATCTCTTCTCTCTGCTACTTCTGTGCACTCTTGCACAGGAGCCATCAATTCTCATTATGTTGAGATCTGATGAACTCCTCTAGTTGACTGAGTTCTGGTTGGTTCTGGAATGCCACACTGCTATTTTTCATCCAAGGATTTTCTGCATATTTCTGCTTAGGGTAGGGGCCCCTAGTGCCTCTCTTCCCAGTTCCCTGGGAAATTTCCTATGCATTCTGAAGACCGTCAAAATGCAGCACCCATTCCAATGCGTTTCTTGGTTTTGATAAATAATTTTCTGACTCTCTCTTGTCCCATCCTTAGGGGAATCTTGGTGTGATAGAAATGTGTGTGGAAATGCTGTAGGCTGGCTTTTCCTCTTCCTTGTTTCTTCTAATCTGTTTCCGTATCCTCCCCAGGACTTGAATGTGTCCAAGGCCCTGGCTTTTGAAATTTAGAAGCAGGGAAAATTATAGCTGAGAGGGAATGGAAATAAGTAAGGCTAAGAGGTAACAGAATATGGAGGTGGAGACAAGCATTAGTTATTTAGAAAATATTCCACCTTGCATCATAAATTCTTTACCCTCAATCACCATATATTATTAGGTGGGTGTCCTATGGATATGAACACTATAGTATCTATTGGATTCATTCTGTCTCCCCCCAGGGAAGGTTCAGGGAAAACTTCAGTGGCTCTATACTTCTGTCAAGTAAACTCCAAACTTCTCCAAGTTTATAGCGTTCAGATCTCTTCAAAACTTGATCCCAATGGCAACTCTTTTTGGACCTTTTCTTTCCTCCTATCCACCTGATACTGTACTATTTCATTTCTTGGCAATATCCCTCACATTGCCACCTTTCTTTGTTCATGCTAATCTCTTTACCTAGAATCTTTTTGCTGCCTTTTGGAAGACTATTCATATGTATTTATACAAGGCCCAGGTTAAATGCTACCTCTTCCATGAAGCCTTCTTGGATTTCACCAGACCATAACTATTGCCTTTTCTTTTTTGGCCAACTTTACCCAATGGCTTTTTTTTTTTTTTTTTTTTTGGAGTCTCCAACCATTGAAAAAAAGTCTGCCTTAATTAGAGGATTAAGAGGCACAAACTTCTAGTTATAAAATACATTAATCATTGGGATGAGAAATACAGCGTAAGGAATATAGTCAATAATACTATAATAACTTTATATGGTGACCAATGGTAACTGCACTTATCATGGTGAGCACTGAGGGATATACAGAATTGTTGAATCACTTTGTTCACTTAAAAGTAATACCACATTGAATGTCAACTACACTTCAGTAAAAAAATAAATAAATGAAAATTGTTTGTTTTTATGTTCGGCTTTTAGGTACTTTGAAGGAAATAATTGTGTCTTGTTCTGAAATTTAACAAGGGTTTCTGATTTTTTCTGTTGCTTTTATAGCCTGCCCTTTCGGTTGCTATAACAAAGACCAAAAGTTCAGCTTTGTAACTCAGTCACTCTTTAATATAGTTTCCATCTCATGCTCTCAGATTAAGTTGACCACAGGACCTTTGAGCAATTGGAGCAAATGGGAGTTTCTTAGGTAAACCAGTTGATAAGGTCATCCTGTCTGAATTGGCTGTTCTTTCAAAGGGATGAAAAGGAAGGAGGTGTGAAGGGAAGGAGAAGTCAAGCTTCTGGAAGTTGTGCTCATCTTTTCCATTACATCTCAGAGGAGAGACTGGAGTTACAAGGGTGCCCTTAACTTCAGGAGAATCTGGGGACGTCCGACTTGGTGCCATATTCCCAGTTAAACTCAGGGGTAATTAGTACGAGGAAGGAGTGAGGGACAGCAAGTAGTCTCTGTACACAGACTGAATCTGAACATTTCCTTTTAAGTCTATAGTAGAGAACTAAAATTTCTACCAACTTTTTGAAGTGCTTTCCTTTGGGAGATGGGGGGGCGAATTTTACTCTGTTTCACTCTTGCATTTAATAAGTAGACTGTCTCTTTTTCAAGAGCAAGTACTGAATAAAAATTTCAGAGCAGAAAGTTTTGCGAAAGCAGCAGGAAATGTAATATGTTTGTCTTTGGTATTTTTAGGTTAGGCTTTCTTATGGAATTAACTGAAAGATGATATTCTATAGGCCTTCCCGGTAGATAGAGTTTAGAGGAAATGGATGAAGAAAACTTACAGTGAAACTCAGGGTTTTCTGTCTATGTATTACCAACTTGGTTTTCTAGCCCTGCTCTGGTGGCACAAGGAGGCTTCACACTGGGGTTACAAGCAGTCGGGCTATGCCTTCAGCCGCCTTCTCTAATTAGCTGTACCATCCAGTGGGCAAACCCAGCTGGGAGGAATGTAGCCGGAGGCACCCTCGGTGTGCCCACAGCAGGAAAAGGTAGGCCAGTACATCTCCAAGAGATTTTTCTTTTCTGTTCTTTTCCCTTTTTTTGAAGATTTCAGAGGAGGTGAATGGCGCCCTTGTAGATCCCTCTTTTTAATCAATGGTGACCTCAATATGTCATCCCACATTTTCGAAAGGGATCTGTGAAATGCAACAGCTAGTTCTTAAATTTGAATGTGTACTTTGTCCTCTCTCTGCAGCCCCCAATTTTGCTATCAGTCATGGTTGCTAATATTCCTGCTGTCTCCAGCCTAGCTGCCAACTCTGTCAGTTACTGAAATATTGTTTATGCAGGAGCAATTTATATTTTAGAGAGATGAAGAGCAGATTGCAAAGCAGACCCTCGCCAACTTGTTAGAATTTATTCCAGTTCAGAACACTTCAGTGTTATTTTTTTGAATTATTATTTATTATTTTATGTTGATTGGTAAAGGGCTTCTTGAATAATTGATTAAAAAAATCATGCTATTTTTGACATAATTGCCGGTATGCTGCTTTATTTGCGTTTTAAGATACTTAATTATATATTCTTGAAAATACTAAACAGAGAAAGGGTAAAGCGACACTGCCTCAGTGTGACATGTTTTTGTCCTGTAACACGTGTTATGGTAATTGATGTGCAGAAGCATATTTTAGTGTATTTTTCATCTTATTTGTAATGGCTTGTGATTTGTTTCTAAACATTGTTTTACATTTCTTCCCCCTATTTTTAACAACCTTAGAAGAATGCAGGTAAAGCAGAATGGTTTTTGTTTTATTTAGTGGCTTCTCTTTATGTCTTGGAAAAGATCACCAGTAGCAGACATTCCTACTTCAAACATGTTGAGCTTTGTAGGGAAGAAAGTGATGCTTGAAACTCGATTTTCTGCCTTTGGTTTATTTTTCATCTTTGTTCATCACATAATGTTATTTTGTTCATCACATAGTGTTATTTTCCTTCTGGTCTCCCTCCCTTTTGTCTTCTCCCACCTCCCGCAACTTTCTTTCTCTCTCGTTTAATTGAAGTACAGTTGACCCAGTGTTTTATTAGTTTCAGGTGTACAGCACAGTGTTTTGATAAGACTATGCTTACCCTGTGCTCACCACGAACTGTAGCTACCATCTGTCACCATACAACACTGTTACAGTATCAATGGCTGTGTTCCCAATGCTGTGCCTTCTATTCCTGTGACTTACTCATTCCATAACTGGAAGCTTGTACCTCCTACGCCCCTTCACCCATTTTGCCCATCCCCCCCAACCCCCTGCCCTCTGGCCACCATCTGCTCTTTCTCTGTATTTATGGGTCTGTTTCTGCTTTTTGTTTGTTTATTCATTTTTGGTTTTAGATTCCACCTATAAGTGAAATCGTACAGGATTTGTCTTTCTCTGTCTGATTTATTTCACTTAGACTAATAACCTCTATGTCCATCCATGTGGTTGCAAATGACAAGATCGCATTCTTTTCTTTTTTTTTTTTTTTTTTTTTAAGATTTCATTTGTTTATTTAGTTAGAGAGACGGAGCAAGAGCAGGGGGAGGAACAGAGGGGAAGAGACTCTCAAGGAGACTCCATAAGCTGAATGTGGAGCCTGATGTGGGGCTTGATCTTATGATCCCGCCAAGATCATGACGTGAACCGAAACCAAGAGTCAGGCACTTTACTGACTGAGCCATCCAGGCATCCCTGGATTGCATTCTTTTTTTTAAGGCTGAGTAATATTTCACTGTGTCTGTGTATATATATATATATATATATATATATATATATATATATATATATATGCACACACATACATACACTATATATAGATAGATGGATAGATACATAGATAGATATCATATCATAACTTCTTTATCCATTCATCTATGGATGGACATTGGTGTTGTTTGCATATCTTAACTATGAATAATGTGATAGGCATAAGGGTGCATATATCTTTTCCATTCTTTATCTCTTTGTATTTTATGATATTTTAAAAATGATTTATTTATTTATTTTAGAGAGAGAGAACATGGGAGGAGCAGAGGGAGAGAGGGAGGGAAATCCCAAGCAGATTCCACACTGAGTGTGGCCCTGGCCCTCTCTCTCTTTTTATTTATTTTACTTTTTAAAAGATCTTATTTATTTATATGACACAGAGAGAGATCACAAGTAGGCAAAGAAGCAGGCAGAGAGAGAGGGGGAAGCAGGCTCCCTGCTGAGCAGAGAGCCCGATACGGGGGTCAATCCCAGGACCCTGAGAGCATGACCTGAACCTTAACCTCCTGAGCGACCCAAATGCCCTCTTACCCTCTCTTTTTCAACTTCATGTAGAATTTATGGAAGTTACAAGTTACTTCCCCTTCTTGGCATTGATTATCTGAGAAAATTACTACCTTATTCTCTAAGTAGTATTCTGTACTTAGGACATCTGGAGTGTTGGTCAGTTTTAACTCCGATAATGCCTTTTTTTTTTAAGATTTTATTTTATTTTTTTAAAAGATTTTATTTATTTATTTGACAGAGATTTTATTCATTTATTTGACAGACATAAGTAGGCAGAGAGACAGGCAGAGAGAAAGAGGGGGGAAACAGGCTCCCCACTGAGCAGAGAGCCCGATGTGGGGCTTGATCCCAGGACCCTGGAATAATGACCTGAGCCGAAGGCAGAGGCTTTAACCCACTAAGACACCCAGGTGCCCCCCGATAATGCCTTTCCAGCTCTTTTTCTTGTTCTCTACTGCTCTCTTCTCGCTATTTTATATTTTATAAACAGAATAATATCAAAGATCATTATACTATACCTAGGAAAAAAGAAAAACAATACCCAGGACCTTGAATTTCAAGATAGTAGTTATTATTTCTGCTTTAGGCATAGTGACCATTGTTCGGTTCGACCTCCATTAACTTGCTGGATGACTCTATTAGAAAGTTATATATTTTTTTATTTTTTGAGTGAAAATGCAGCTAACCTATGTCCTGTTGGAGAATAAACCTCCATTTTCACTGAGATTACACCAAATGGCGGAAAGTGGGATCTTCGTTTTCTGGACAGAATGAAAAAGAACTGCCTCCCTCCCCCAAATTTTTTTAAAAAGTACAGTTGCTTAAAAAAATAATAAAAAATAATTTTGAAACCTGCTGAAATGAAAGGCATAACACGAACATTTCAGATACTAGTTTGCAATCTTATTTTTTGACCCAGGGTTTTTCAGGTGCCACATAGCAGTTGGCAAAGTAGGAAGTCTTTGTGGTTATAATTCTTGCTGATTGTTTGATATAATTACAGCATTTTCTTTTCTGTATACTGAGAAATTTATATATTGAATAAAGGGAGTGTCTTGTAATGTTCATTATTTGGCTTTTTATCATTTTATTTGTAGATATAAAACATCTTCCTTTATTAGCAAGCAATGCCCATGGCAGTGCTATGCTAATCATCTTATTATCTAGCCTGTGGTATAATTTAGTGTCTATATTTGTTAAGGGATCAAGTAAATGATTCAACAGTTATTACCAAAAATAAATTTATTTTCATTTTTTCTGAAAATACATGCATTGAACTTTCTTATCTCCAGGGGTCAGCTGGGGCAGTTATAAAATCAGTAATATCTGCTACTGCTAGAGCAAAACACACTTACCATTTCATATGTTCACCTCAAATCGTGCAACAGTGCTCTCTAATTATGTATTGTGCCTGCCCTGAAATAATGTTCGGGATGAATGATAGTGAGACCGTTGTAAACAAATGAACATAACAGGGGTTGGCGTGCTGTTTTTGAAGTTGAGTCTTAGTTAGACTTGAACCTTGATTCTGTGCTTGTATGTACATGCATATCCCAGTGACTGGCTAGCAAGGCCTTTCAGGTGTGTGGATATCCCCGAAAGTGGACGTTCCATGGTACAGTAGGTATACTTGGTCAGATATGTAAGTGAGCCCTCTGAAATGACTGATGGTAGACATAGAGGGATGTGCTGCAAATAAAAGGCAAAAAAGTTTTTTTAGCATGCAGTGTATATTAGCAGTGGACACTTGGTAAGATCCTCAGAATTTACTGTTCATGTAACTTTAATAACCTCCTGAACTAGTTTTTCTGCCCACAGTCTGGCCCTTGCCACTATATTCTTCACATGATTTTCATCCTCGGATGCAAATCGATCCTAACATGCTGTGACTTAGGTCATTGATCGATTTCACCTGCACTGATCCATTTCACCTGCAGGTTCGTCTGTGCCCTTTGATGTCCTGTGCACGGCCTTCCATGTGTGGACCTGGACACTGGCACCGCCACTTTTGCCCCCTCCTTCACCTGTCCACTGAGGAGCTCCTCTTGTCTAGATGTGCCAGGTTTTCCCTTGACCCTGATCCTTTAACATGTCCTTCCCCGCCTGACTTTCACCTTGCTCTTGTGTTTCTGGGCCTAGCTCAAGATCAGCATGTCTGGGAAGGCTTCCTTAATCTTAAACCCCTGAAGTTCCAGGAGCCAGGAGTTCCTATCCCCTTCCAAAGACTCTGTGCTTAATGTCACCATATTCTTCATTGACTTCCCTGTCTCACTGCTAACCTGACTGACGACAATTCTGTAATGGTTGGCAGCCAAAATGGCTTTGAGATTCCAGTGAAACTGCTCCCTTCTAGCATGCACTTGGGGAGTTCTCTAGTCTTCTCGGTCTCTGAGATACTGTGGAAAGTAAGTGCTAACCTTCCCCTGAAATTCCTCTGTGGTATTGAGGTAGGTTACCAAGCTTTTCTGGATTCACTCTTTCATTCATGGCAAAATGAAAATGTAGACATTGTTTTTCTAAGGATATAAATTATTCTGTGTGGTGTAGAAGACAATTACAGCTAAAATATGGTTAGAAAAAACATTCATTTTATAACAAAGAAGTAAACATAGGAGTGAATAAATACAGTGGAGATTCAAAAAATGTAACATCGATTTGAACACCCCACACCCTATCAGAAACCTATTCATCTCTGGTTGGAATATATGAAGGTTATATTTTTAGTTCCAGTGACATGTTGAATGTTAATTCATTCACTTATTTAATTTTACTCACCTGTCACACAATTACTAGCTGCTTACCATGTGCCAAGAACTGCCCCAGGTACTGGTCATGACCGAAATGGGATTCATGTTCTCAGAGAGCATCTAGCTGTAGAGCAGAGAAGCTTCTTTAAGCTCCCTTAGAGGGATGGAATGCAATTCAAGCAGATCTGATAGTGGGTTCTGAGAAATATCTTCTGTTTTTTTTTCATTTTTTAAATATAAAAGATGTGTTTTGGCAATATTCCTTGAATAAATAAATTGGGAACTAAAATTTTCCAATTTGAAAACAAAACTGAGGATGATCAACCACGAGTGAACAATACTATGCATTCAATTGCCTTAAATGATGGCAAAGCTGTGTTCTATTGATCACTGCAAATAATACTCTGAAATAGAGGAACTTCTACAGAAAAGAAATTTAAACTCCTTTCTCCCTTGATTATTTGTTAATAGCTTCATATTTCACATGGTACCAGAGGATATTACTTTAGTGACATTCAATAAATCTAAGGCAGCAATAGAAATAATTAATAAACTATTCATAGAAATCATGATAAAATACTAGGAAAACACAATCCGATTATGGTAGTAGGAGAAAATAAAATGGCACAGGATGGAAACCGTGACAAATGAATAAAGACTCATGTATGCCCCTGTATTTCCAACTTTTATTTTTAAAAGGATGACTCTCTTTAAAATGGTAAATTGCATCAAAAACTAATGATGGACTGTATGGCGACTAATGTAACATAATAAAAAAACAAAGAAACAACAACGAAAACTAATGATGTGCTATATGCTGGCTAACTGACCATAATAAAAATAAATAAATAAATAAATAATCCAGCAAAAAAAAAAAAAAAAAGGTTAATTGCATTTAATTTTAGAAAGTTATATTTATAACATTTTATGTTCTTGGTTAAAAATGTGTAAGTTTTCGTTCACCGAACTGCAGAGTAGGGAGGCTTGGTGACAATTTCTGCTCATTTACGCGAAGTTTCCAAACATGGAAGGAGTTGGGTTTTTGGAAGTAACCTTGAGAAGCCTGGCCCTCACCCTTGTGGTGCTTTCTTTCCGCTTGCTTTATAAAGAGAAGAAATGTGTATAACTGTACCATGATCACTTTCTGTGTGATCCAGATTGATGTTTGGGCATCTTCTATCTAGCTTTATTCTCGTGTCATGTGGCCAGATTTTGAGGTCTGTTTGATTCTCCACTTCTTGTAAGTCATTATCCCCTTTTAGTAAACTACAGGAAATGTGGGGGAGGGGAGGAGGAGCCAAGAGTTGGGAACAAGAAAGGGTCTGGTGTGGGCAGAGGTTCAGGCTGGGGTCATGGACTTGATTCTGGGCTTCAAGTGTTTTCTTAGTCCCTGTTTAACAAGTCTTCAAGAAGGGCATTGTGCTGCTTTGGCAAAAAGTGCCAATTGATGTCTTCTGGTCAATGCTGTGCTTTGTAACAGACCCTGGACAGCGGTCAGCTGAGAGGTATCTGGGTTTTTGAAGAGACTGGTTCTGAGCCAGCCTATAGGCACCGGAGTTAGCAGTGGTCGCCACTTCTGTATAGGCTGGGAAGAAAGTTGGTACCTGGATGCTGGAGTCAGAGTTGGTTTAAGGGGGTTGCCTATGAAAGATTTCCAGAATGAATTCAAATGGCCTATGTCAAAGGAATTGGGCCCTGTGGATCTGTTAACTGGAAAGTGCACCGCTGCCTAGTGATTTGGGTAGATGGATATATAAGGAGAGAGAAAAGAATCACAGCACTTGAGAGAACAAGATTATCATACAGTCCCTTCCCTTTGTTTCTGCCATTGTGTCAGCTGACCTCAGGTTTCTTATTAACTCTGACACTAAGAAGCCTCCAGAAAGGCCCTGTGGGACAGTCTACACGGCTAGTGGTTTCTCCTCTGCAGGAGAAGAAGGTTTCATAGAGGAGTGTGTGCAAGGAGATGACCAAAGTGCCATCGCTCCTGACCTTGTAAGGGGCTGGTTGTGGGGTTACAAAGTGAGAGTGGTGATCTCACGCTTTTTCGAAAGCATATATTTCTTACTGTTGGCATATCAAAAAGATTCAAGTAACAGTAAAAGATTTTTATATTCTTCCAAGATGATTAATTATTGTGTTTATTCTTGGGGTTCTGTAACCTCAATACTGTTAACCTAAAAACAGTGGAATATTGAAATGTGTGGACATAAAATTATGATTAAAAAGTAATACTAGCAGGCATCTCTTTCTCAGTTAATGGAACAGAGCTATCTCCAGAAAGCTTGCCTTCCAGGGAGTTCTTAAAGTTTTATGATCTTATCTTTTTGGTTGTTACTGCATTTCTGAGCAGAGGAAGAGGGACAGATAGGCCTGTTTCCATTTCAGGACGAGAAGAATTTTAAGATGACCTACTGAGAAGATTTGAATAAATTATGGAATGTTCGTATAATGCCTTAGAGGAGATGGATGTATTTTCACTTGGGAAGATATCTGCAATGTATCGTTTGGTGAAGAAAATAACGAAATAAAATGAAAACAATTGAAGATGTCACATAAAATATGCACAGACCCCCACCGAAACACCATGTGATAAAAGGGATGGTATCCATGGGGTTGTATTATAAATTAGTGTCACTTCTTCTTTCTCCTTCTTATTGTGAAGTTCAGATGTAAAAGTAGAATATGCATATCTGTGTGTACATACACCATAGACATATATACACATTGTATATACAAATAAAATTACAGAAAGCCTCTTTCTGACGCAGGCCACCGGTCTGTCCCTCTCCAAATGCATCTGCTCCTACCCTGCTTCCTCTTTTCCAGGTAACCCCCTCTCTGTCCTTTGCCTGATTGATTTCCTTGCTTTAAAGGATAATTTGCTTTCTATGGGGTTTTTTTGTGCTTTAAAAAATTTTTTTAATTAAATTTAATTGTTTTTCAGCGTTCTAAGATTCATCATTCATGCACCACACCCAGTGCTCCATGCAATATATGCCCTCCTTAATACCCACCACCAGGCTCACCCAACCCCTACCTCCTTCCCCTCCAAAACCCTCAGTTTGTTTCTCAGAGTCCACAGTCTCTCATGGTTCGCTTTCTAGTATTTTATCTAAACAATATATTGCTTGGTCTGGAAAAACTGAGTAGCGCATACAAATCTATTACCTTTAGATGAAGACTCCTGGGAAAAGGTAACATTAATTCTTCCTGATTCATAAGCTTCAGGCATCTTTATAGTTTCCAAGCATCCTTTCTCAGAATAGTCAGTCTATAAGGTTCTTTGAGTCCTAGGAAAATAGGGCTCACACCACCAAGCAGGGTATCTAGCATAGCTAATTCAGAATACCCAAAAGAAATGTACTTAGAGGAAGTAGAGTGCTTCATGTTTTCTTCTTTAAGGGCACCATGGTCTGCTTTTCAATTCTCAGGTTTATCTGGACGGAGCAGTTCTGAGGGGTGAAGTGAGTGAACTTGTCTGCTTCAGGGTTCAGTGTTTTTAGAGAAGGACAGGAGCTTCATCAGCATGTAAATCAGCAAGACAAACCAGGCTGACAGATAGTACATGCAACCCATATCCAGGTGTCCTATCTTCAGGTACACAGGACTGTGATGTTAGAGCTTGTGA
Organism: Mustela lutreola; assembly: GCF_030435805.1. Classification (NCBI taxonomy): domain Eukaryota; kingdom Metazoa; phylum Chordata; class Mammalia; order Carnivora; family Mustelidae; genus Mustela; species Mustela lutreola. The sequence goes on from NC_081294.1 coordinate 145,515,564, forward strand.
TCGCCATCTTTTGGTGACATTACTCCAGCCAGGAGCAGCCATATATCCCTGTGCACAGCTGCAATCCTGGATTCCCTCTTTTCTGTCTTGTCCTATTGCTTCTTTGCCTGTCTCCTGGATTGGATCCCCTATTTACTGATGCTAATGTCCTTTTCTTTGTTGTTGTTAAACACAGGTTTCCTAGCAGATTTTTGAGGAAGGGGGAGAGAGCTATACCTATGAAAAAGAACTTTCAAGTCTGAAAATGTCTTTGTCTTGCCTCCACACTGATGGATAATTTAGCTGGCTATCGAATTCAATTAAGGATTTCATTATCTTTCAGAATTTTGAGGCATTTCTTTACTACTGTCTTCTTGCTTTCAGGATTGCTACTGATCAGAAAGCCATCTGATTCCTTCTACTGTCAACATGATGTGTTCTTTCCCAGTCTCCCTCACTCTTCCAGAAATACATAGAATTTTCTCTTCATGACCAGTAATCTGAAAAACCCCGGTTATGTCTTGATACAAGTGATTTTTTTATATACTGCGCTGGGCACTCAGTGACCCATTTCAATCTGGCAGTTCATGCAGAATGCTTTTGTTGGTAATTTCTTCCTTTCCACATTCTCAGTTTTCTTTGGAAAACTGAATTATTTGGATGCCGTATTTGAGGAAGTGTTTCTCTTATCTTCTCATAGCTATTTTCCATCTCATGGTCTTTTGTTCTACTTTCTGGGAAGGTTTCCTCTTCTTGACCTATTATTGCTTGCATTGGGGTTTTCATTTCTGCCATGATGTGTTTTAATTTTCATAATCTCTTTTTTTGTACTCTAAATGCTTTTTTAAAATGTGTCCAGTTTGTATTATAGTATCTTCTTTCATCTCTTTGAAAAGGCTTGTGAAAGTTATTATTTAAGATTGTCTTCTCCTCAGTCACTCTTTATCTAAATGTTTTGGACTCTGTGTTCTAGGTTAGAGATTTTCTGATTATCATGGACTTTTTGCTAATGATGAAGATATCCCCCACACCCTCCCCAATTTGTGTGTCTTATTATTATACTTTATTGTAGAGTAACTTGGATGGGTTATTTGTAGGGTAGGGGCACCTTCTAATGATGCCATCTCTAGGTGTTTCTTTTGGGGATGGACAGATTTGTAAGGATAGAATCTTCTAGTCTCCTGCTTGAAGGATGAAAGTCTAGTTGCTGGAATTCTAGAAGTGAAGTTGTACTTTTTTGCTCTCAGAATTAGGAATGAATACAGAAACACAGTTTAAAATTAAAGATAGGTACTTAGGCTCTCAGCCTAAAACAGCATGTGACATCCCTCTGGCCAGAGAGTCTCGGAGATGAAATCCACAGATTTCTGCTGAAATGAGAGATGATGCCCAGCAACATGGCTTACAGCACCTGATTAGCAATCTACTAGTTCTCAGTGTTCCCACAGTTCTTCAGTAATTTAATAATTAGCCCTTTTCCCCATTCTCCCCTATTTCTAGAGGTACAAGAACTGCCAGACTCTGAGTTTGTAAGGATTCTGTGATTTTTTAAAAGATTTTATTTATTTATTTGACAGAGAGAAATCACAAGTAGGCAGAGAGGCTGGCAGAGAGGAAGGGAAGCAGGCTCCCCGCTGAGCAGAGAGCCCGATGCAGGACTTGATCCCAGGACCCTGGGATCATGACCTGAGACAAAGGCAGAGGCTTTAACCCACTGAGCCACCCAGGTGCCCCAGATTCTGTGATTTTTAAAATAAGGTTATTTCACAAACTTTTCTTCTATTGACAGGGAATTTAGCTTCTTTCTGTCTTCTAAATCAGTTACTGCACATCCATGTCCTGAACAGCATGTAGTGCTACATTACTGCCCTCTTCCTTAACAGTTGACAACTTTAGAATAAATCCCCTTTACTCTGCTTTTCAGTGGCATTTTGGAAGAAAACAAATGACAATGAATGAATTTGGCCTTCTTACACTAGAATGACTTACTTTTTAAATGTCTTCATAGTCTCATGTGTGTTTAATGATTAACATATATTACTTTAAAATTACCTAAAGTCATGTTCATTTTTTTTAAGATATTATTTATTTATTTGGCAGACAGAGATTACAAGCAGGCAGAGAGGCAGGAAGAGAGAGAGGGGGAAGCAGGCTCCCTGCTGAGCAGAGAGCTGGATGCTGGGCTCAATCCCAGGACCCTGAGATCATGACCTGAGCCGAAGGCAGACACATAAAGTTCATTTTGACCAAAAAAATGATGAAATAAGTGTTAAGATAATAAGAAAAATAGGAAATAGTAAAAAGAAACATAAGATAATAAGAAAAAAAGAATGAGGGGGTGTCTGGCTGACTCAGTGGGGCATGTGGCTCTTGATCTCAAGGTTGTGGGTTCAAGTCCCCCATGCTGGGTGTAGAAATGATTTTAAAAAAATTAGAATCTTTAAAAAAAAAAAAAGAAAAAGGAACTAAATATTTCTGTCTCTTTTTCTAATATTTACACAAATTTTTGAGAAAATAAGAAAAATTTTCCTAATTTCTTGCAGACTAGTTAAATGAGTCCATCGGAAGATGGGCATAGTTTTGAGTGGCTTGGATAGTGAAAGTTCTGGGTAGTGACATAGGACACTTGTGCCTGTAATATGTATATAACAAAGGATATATGTATATATATTGCATACACATATATTTAAGAGATTAGATGATATTGTGAAGATTGATTTTGCATGAAGAACAGATAAGTAGACAAGCTCAGAGTTGCTAAACAAAAGCCAGGAGTAGGTAGTCCACCTGCAGGCCTCAAGAGTACACTCTCTGCAACTGTGGGTTAGGGTCACTCTCTCTAGCACGTAGTGTAGAGACAGTTGTTTCCCCGTCGTGTCCAGAACTTCCGTACTTTCTCAGGGAACCCCATGCCTATTGCTTTGGGGTCTTTTCTGCTTGGTTATAAAGAAACAAATATTACTAAACTCTCCAGGGTTTTCAGTGATTTAATACATTGCTGTTTGTGATTTATAGATTTTTAAGTTACCCAGGGTTTTCTCGAAATAATACATTAATACTTAGATTATCTCCAGTGGTATTCATATTCATTTCAGGAGCCAATGAAGGATGGACTTAAAATGGGATAACTTGGTATCCTCTCAGGGTCAATTCCAGCAGGTGTAGAATGTTCTAAATGTACCTCAGCAGTACTGACTCCCTGGGAAAGCCATGAAACATGAAGGGTATTGCTTTATCGTTGTGGGTCAGAATTTGGGGAGGTTTGTAGCAGCTTGTCAGCATTGTTTACTGAAAACAGGGAAGATTGATAACAGTGAGATGAATGATTTATACCCAGAGGATTCTGCTCTTGAGGCTCTGAATGTTCCACCATTTATTTATTTCTTTGACTGATTGTGGCCCTTTGGATGGTTTCCAGCATAGGGCTTTTATGAAAGTACTACTCTGAGCATTCTAGGGCATGGGTTTTGGCGAATAAATATAATTCCTTTCTGTTGGGCACATACTTAGGAGTAGAATTGGTTGGCATTTTAGATTTCTGTATTTGTAGCTTTAGAAGATATTGCAAGGTGTTTTCTGAAGTGGTTGTACCAATTTATACTTGTATGCAGATGATCTTTTAGGAGGTTGGAAAATGTTGCAGACTTCCCTGAAAAGTGAGGAAATTCTTTTTTGATGACTGTCTGTGTATAAATTCATTATTTTAAATAATATTTAGCTGTGGATGTTACCTGATGGGAGACACCAGCTTGGTTGGTTCTTATTAAACAATTCCTACCACTAATTTTCTTTTCTTAATTATTATTGACTTCTATGTCCAAATAATTTTTCCTTTCTATTCCTTGTTTAAAAAAAAAAAAATGAAAGCAGGAGTATCTGGGTGGCTCAGTCGGTTAAACGTCTGACTCTTGATTTTGGCTCAGGTCGTGTTCTTGGGGTTGTGAGATTGAGCCCTGCATTGAGCTCTGTGCTCAGAAGGGAGTCTGCTTGAGATTCTGTCTCCCTCTCCCTTTGTTCCTCCTCCTGCTTCTGCTCTCTCTCTAAAATAAACAAAATCTCTAAAAAATTAAGAAATTTTAAAAAATGAAGGCAGAACATCACCTTACAGATACCAGGTACCCTTTAATGTGGACTTTTGAGATCAAAACTGGTCAAGTTCTAGTCTGTAAATTATTCTGGAAGCTTCTGGTTATTTCAGGTTTATGATGTTTTAAAGAACAACATCATCCCCCCTACCATTAGCTATTCTCTAAACTCCTATGAGAGAAAAAGAAAAAATCTTCCACAGACCCATGAAATTTTATTTTTCAAAGAGACTCATGATTAAGACAGAACTTGAAATATATCTAATTCACTTTGGAAGCCCAAGGAAATTTGGATAAGTATGAGCAAGTTGAGAAAATTAGACATGTAATACATGCCAATTAAATTTGAAGAAGGAGAAGATGACTCATCTGGAATTAAAAAAGAGAGAGAGAAGAAGATGAATAGAAGACATGACCAAACTGAGAACCAGTCTTCCTGTTGGAGCACAGGAGAAGGGCGCTTGGGGTAACACGGCTTGGAGGAACAAGCTTTAAATGCTCATTAGAAAAATTCTTTTTTTTCTCCATCAATAGATATTCCTTTGAAATGTCCCAGAAATGTCCAGCCATCAAATGTAAATTAGTATAGTTGATTAAAAATTTAATCAGTGACAACCATGTGTGCAGGGCAGGCAGAGAAAGTAATGAGGAGGCTCACTTGTGCATATGTTTCCCTTGCTGACCCACTATGATTTGTCAGTCAAGGGCTTGACATGTCAAACAATTAATAATTCATAGGCCTGGGGCGCCTGGGTGGCTCAGCAGGTTAAGCCGCTGCCTTCGGCTCAGATCATGAACTCGGAGTCCTGGGATCGAGCCCTGCATTGGGCTCTCTGCTCAGTAGGGAGCCTGCTTCCTCCTCTCTCTCTGCCTGCCTCTCTGCCTGCTTGTGATCTCTCTCAAATAAATAAATAAAATCTTAAAAAAAATAATTCATAGGCCTTGGCTTTTTTGTTTTTTAACCTTTTTTTTCTCTTTATAATGGAGATTTTTGAATATTCAGAGTGGTAGAGAACATGGTGCTGGGAATCTGAGATACCCATCAACCAGCCTCAGCAGGGGTCATGACTGTTCCATTGTGTTTTATCTGTACAGACCCTCACTTCACCCCACCTCTACACAAATAATGACATCACAAAGGCTAGACTTCATAATCATTTCATTTAAAAATGTTTCAGCATATCTGTAGAAGACAAGGTCTTGTCTTTACAAGTATAATTGTGTTATCATTATCACACCTCAAACACATTTCCTTGACCCGTGTTTAGTATTTTTCTGTTGTATTAATCAGGGAAAACTTCAACACAAGACTTGGACCAAATAACCATGTCTTGGTGTCTTAAAGTTTCCATTATATTTCATTACACGTGAGCATGACACGATCTATGTTCAAATCTACTCAAGTTCATGGCAGAGTTCAGTTGAGTAACAGCTTTCTCTACTTTATCTTCTTAATCACTATTTCTTTTAACATTTCTCCCTCTACTGGTATTGCCTGATGGAGCAGATATCTGATGGGTCCTTGTCTGTTCCTGCATGGGTGTCTTAATTGTGAAGTATGGTGTCTTCCAGCTATGAATAATTAGAAATGAATACAGACACAGCATTTCCTTTTTTCTTTTTTTTAACATTCATCTGAATTTAATTGAACTGTTCAGTGTATTTTTAAAATACCCATTGCTTCAACTTTTTACTCTTCCTTCAAGCTTATCAAGTTTTCTACAACACACTGACTCCACATTGCAGGGATAGTCAACTTCTCAAGCAACTGCAGCCTTCCCTGCCATTAAGCATATTTTAATTTGACATATTTTAATTTTAATCTTATTAAGCTTCTTAATGATGTTTAAATTAATTAAAAATGTATTGTTTTGGAACATTCTATCTCTTGGCTTTCATTGTACTATATTACATCTCAATAACAATTTTTTAAAATTTAATTTTATTTTTTTCAGTGCTCCAAATTCATTGTTTATGCACCACACCCACTGCTCCATGCAATATATGCCCTCCTTAATAACCACCACCAGGCTCACCCATCCTTCCACCCCACCCCTTCCAAAACCCTCAGTTTGTCTCTCAGAGTCCACTGTCTCTCATGGTTTGTTCACAGCATTTCATTCAGTGTTTTAAAATTGTTCCCATATGACATCAGTAGAACTTTGGCAGGGGTGCCTAGAGTGGTCTTCCTGTGATTGGAATTCTCTAGATGAGATTAAGTTCTCTGAGCCCAGAGAGAGTCCAGTGATACCATTAGCGTTTCAGTATCACCAACTATGCCATTTGGTGCTTTGAGAAGTAAGGATGAATTGCAGATCTTCTGTCTGCTCTAAGTGAATGTGTGGTGGATACAAAGTAAGCACTGAAGCCAGGCTAGCTGTGCTCTTGTTATCCAGACATACTCATGTGCTTTAGGAAAGGCATATCTCCAATGATACACCTGCTTTAAAAACCCGTAGACACTTCTTGCACCTCAGAAACAGATGGGTAAAGCCGGCCATGAATAAAAGGCAGTAATTTGGGTATTTTTAGGAAGAAAGAGTCTATTAGAGCCGCTTCATTCTCCGCTAAACCAAGAAAGGACTGTTTCCTCCCTTCTACGGGATGTAGCTCGAGATACGAAGTTGCATTATGTGGCTGTGCAGTACCAGCCTGGAAGGTCTTGGGGCACTCCTCATGTTGGCCATTATAGTGATGAGCATGCCTTTGAGGGGAGGCAGTGGAAGGGAGAGCCTGGGGGAATGGTGTACTAGTTTCTAAATGCTTCCCTATGGAAGTGGCCCAAGTCTTTTCCAACTAGCATTGCACCAGCCAAAGCAAATGAACCAACTGTGCCCACATTTAGTAGGTACAAGGAAGCACAGCCCTGCCATTTTCTTAGAGTGAGAGGAGATTGGAAGACCTCCTGAGCCTCATTGATGGATAGCCTACCAGTTGTATTCTGACCGATTTCTTTTAATGTTGCTGAATCTCTACACTTATGTTCGCATTTTGATAAGAATACAAAACAAGGACCCCATTTCTTTTCTTTTATTCTCTCTTTTTTTTAATTTTTAATAATTTTTTATTTTTTATAAACATATATTTTTATCCCCAGGGGTACAGGTCTGTGAATCACCAGGTTTACACACTTCACAGCACTCACCAAAGCACATACCCTCCCCAATGTCCATAACCCCACCCCCTTCTCCCAAACCCCCTCCCCCCAGCAACCCTCATTTTGTTTTGTGAGATTAAGAGTCACTTATGGTTTGTCTCCCTCCCAATCCCATCTTCTTTCATTTATTCTTCTCGTACCCACTTAAGCCCCCATGTTTTTTTTTTTTTAATCTTTCCCTTCTTAACCAGGAATTTTCTTCCTAAACATTGTATATCCCTTCGGATATTTGGATGATGGTAGATCCATGTGTCTCAAGCTTCAGGGTGCATACAAATCACGCAGATTTTGGTTCTGTAGGGCTGAGGTGGGACCCCACATTTTGCATTCCTAACAAGTCCCTCAGCTGGCCTGCTGTGCACACTTGGAAGAACAAGCCTTTGGTCTATCACTCTGTTGAGACAGGGGCAAGCATCGTGATTTTCATCAGCTTCAAAGAGAAATTTAGGCCTTTTGTTGTTGTTTTTTTTTTATTTTCCCCTCTCCACTACAGCTGAACGAAGGACCGTGTCTCGTGGTGATAGTTGTCAACCATGTCAGAAGCTTGTCAATTCAACTCAAATGCACGCTTCTGAAAGATGATTGGCTTTGTATTCATTCATATTGAAACAGGACTGCTAGGAAGAAAGGAGACCTAATTGAACACTCAAGACATCCCCCTAAAGACCAGTGTCTAATTATGGTGGGGCCCACACAGCGGGGGCACCGAAGGGAATAGGATGGACCGAAAACATCTTGATACTCCTTTGCTCTGAAGAGCCCTTCCCCAGATCAAATGCAATTTGTGCTAAAGAGGCAGCAACCGAGAAGCTTTACCCCCAGCCATGTTCTCAGAGACAGGCAGTCAGAGGATTTGTCATCATGCTTCGATTTTGCCTAATTACTAATAGAACACTTATTATTATTATTTTTTTCTTGTCCTGATCCTTGACTAATTAAGATTCTTGCATGTTTTAAGCATTTCACTTAGTACTCAGGGTTGCAGGTGAGTTGCCATTTGGCTCCAACATGCAGACTGGCTGCAGAGGGCTGTATCAGACCCGTGTTTAGATGTGCGCTGGGGTGGAAATGAGGCTGGGCTGGCCTGGGTCCTCACAGGCCCTGCGTGTCTGATCCACAGCCTGTTTTTTACTTTGCTCATTCGTAATGCCAGCCCAGGAGGACGACTGGGTCTATTGCTATAAATTAACAGCCGTGTCTCGTAGTTCTTATTCTGGAGGTGTGATTCAAAGAACTGTCACAAGGAATAGCAAAGCTATATATTCTTCTTTCCAGCAATCATCATAAAAAAAAAAAAAATCCCAATTACTTTAAATTACCACGAAATGACTTTAAAATCAACCCTGGACCTGCTGCCCTTGATTTTCTTGTGATTAGTTCAAAGGGCAGGAGACAGAGCAGTAAGTTCTGGGGGTATATTACATAGCAGTTACATTTTTCATGATCAAGGAACTTTTAGTTTACAGCTTCTTTCCTTTGAACTAATTCATTGGAGGAGATAATAATTCTGGAGTCATTTCCTCATTCCGCTGACACTCAATTTCTGGGACAGGCATATTTCACTTCCCTTTCATCATTAAAATATTTAAAACTCTAATTTAAAATCTTAGCAAATGCTTGGTTTTTATGTGATCATTTGAAACTCATTGGTATTAGCCCACAGGATCTGGCAGTGTCCAAGTCCTGTCCTGGCAAAGCCACTCTCTTCAAGAAGCTCTGATGAAGGTGGACACATTATGGACAGTTACAAAGGCAACTACTTCTTGGGCCCACACATCTAATCTGCCACTGCAGAATTCTTTGCTAAACCCGGCTCTAACAGAAGGCTTCTGCGGGACATTTGAGAACTTTGCTCCATCCCTAAAATTAAACCCACATTTTGCCATCAGCACATTGGCATAAGAGGAGAAACCAAAGAAATCAGAGAGTTTATCCCTGTGTAAGTAGATCCCATGAGTGCTACATCATGGAGACATCCAATGGGAAATGCTCAGCACCCTTACTTTCTGTGCAGAGGGGAGGGGTGGCTCCCATGGATTTAGACACCTTGGAAGATCGAATTACTTTTTGTACAATGTTCCCTACCATTTGCTATTTGCAAATAAAGATACCAAGTTCCTGTACAAAGGTAGACACTCTGTGGATCCATCTCTTCATATACTGATCCATTCACCCATCCATGCATCCATCCACGCATCTGACCTATCAACAGAAAAATGGTGGGAAATAATGGTGTCCTCTTCCTTTTTTTTTTTTCTTAAGATTTTATTTATTTATTTGACAGACAGAGATCACAGGTAGGCAGAGAGGCAGGCAGAGAGAGAGAGAGGAGGAAGCAGGCTCCCCGCTGAGCAGAGAGCCCAATGCGGGGCTCGATCCCAGGACCCTGAGATCATGACCTGAGCCGAAGGCAGCGGCTTAACCCACTGAGCCACCCAGGTGCCCCAATGGTGTCCTCTTCTGACCAGAGTATCTGTTCTAGTGTCTTCTCCTATTCCCACAAAGAGCAGTCATATGGACAGCAATTACAATTATATATATATATATATATTTTTTTTTTAAAGATTTTATTTATTTATTTGACAGACAGAGATCACAAGTAGGCAGAGAGGCAGGCAGAGAGAGAGAGAGGAGGAAGCAGGCTCCCTGCTGAGCAAAGAGCCCAACGTGGGGCTCGATCCCAGGACCCTGGAATCATGACCCGAGCCGAAGGCAGAGGCTTTAACCCACTGAGCCACCCAGGTGCCCCTATAATTATATTTTTAAAACATGTATTTTAATGGGACACAGGATGGATGGTGTGGTGCAAAGGGCACTAGATCAAATAAATTTATCCAAAGGCCCTGTATCCCCCAACTCCCAATCACTAGATTTCCCCCTATATTTGGAGTGTTGGACTTACTATCCCTGGGTGCAATTTTTGATAGTTATCCTTACTCTTTCTTCATATCTACCCATATACAAAGCATATGGAAATAGTCTATAAGTTTAAGGTATCTTTTCCACCTTAATATAACCATTTTAGGGAACTTCAAAGGATGTTTTTCTCCTGAGATGTCAGGAAATATGTAATCTGATCTAAACGTTCCTCAGGATAGGTTACTTCTGGCCGTTTTCTAGGTAGGTGCTTTTTGGTCATTCTGTTCACTTTCTAATTTTGATAAATCTGCTAAAAGCTCCTGCTGAGGGGCACCTGGGTGGCTCAGTGGGTTAAGGCCTCTGCCTTCGGCTCAGGTCATGATTCCAGGTTCCTGGGATTGAGCCCCGCATCGGGCTCTCTACTCAGTGGGGAGCCTGCTTCCTCCTCTCTCTGCCTGCCTCTCTGCCTACTTGTGATTTCTGTCTGTCAAAAAAAAAAAAAAAAAAAAAAATCTCCTGCTAAGGGCATTTCTAACACTGCCATTACGCAGAGTTGACTTTTCTCGGGAAACTTTCACATTTCATTATCTCTCTACTGTATAGCCAAACTTCTTGTCAGCTGAATGCTTTTCATTGTTCTATATCCTGGTTATCTGAATGCTCTCTCATTCCTGTCCAGCCACCCTACTCTTTCTCTCTCCCATTAACTCTACACAACGCTTCCATTTCCTTACTTACCTCTCACCCAGTTACCCAAGGTCCACCACTCTGCTGAGCCACCTTTCTAAACTTGCTAAGGGGTGGTCTGTTGCTCAACCCAAAGAATGTGTTCTGGTTTTACCGTGGATGACTATTGAATTGCATTCAGCATGGCTGGTCACTGCACCTGCTCTGCAGGCTTCTCTCCATGATGTTCTTCTGTGGCTACTCTCTGGTCTCTCCCAGTGCAGAAGCATTTATTCTTAAGGCTTCAATCACTTTCTATAAATAAGTGACTTAGAAGGCTGTATCTGTTGTTTAAGACCTCTCTTCCTGGCTCCAGGTTATCCAGTCTCTCTGCTTTCTTGACCTCTCTCTTGCATGAGTTACAGACCTCTCAAAGTCAGTGTGACTAACACTATACCCATGAGCTCTTCCCCAAGCATTGCCTTCTCAGTTGTTCTGTCTCTGCATGGCCTTGCCGTTCATCTAAGAGATGCCATCTAGAATCTCAGGAATCATCCTTGACACCTCATTTCCCTTATCCTTGTATATGCTCCTTCAACATTTATTCCACAAATATTAAATGCTCTTATGTACCAGGCACTGTTTTTTAGCCCGAGACACACATCATCAAATAGATCCACCTCTAATCCATCACCCAGTGTTGTCAATTTTACCTCTCATTTGTAACCTACTCTCCCAATTTCGTCCATTCTGTCCTGAGCTCTCACCATCTCTCACTGATGCTACCACAATAGCCTGTTTAGTATGTCTACACTAAAATAAACTTTCCAAAAGCTTAGTGTTAGCCTAGCCCATCCCCACCTCTTGCTCTTGATTAAGCACCCCCCCCCCCCCGCGCGGTGCTCTTGGAGGGAAAAAATGCATTATTTTGACTTGCTGGGCTATGACTGCTCCAATCCCTGCTATCTGCCCAGCCTCATCTGTCCTTAACTTTCCACTTGGTCCTTCCTCTGCAGCTACTTTCCATCCCTTTTACTGCAAGTCCTTTGAATATTGCTCCTTCCAGCTTTTGCAAAATCTCATTTCACAGCTCAGCACAGCCCTCCCTTGTACAGACACTCTCCTTACCTCTGCAGACTAGACCTAATGCCATTGTTCCACACTTGAGTGGAATACACCCAGGTCTCTGCATTCTCCCCACAGAGTCCACAGTGCTTTGTACAGCGCCTCATGCATATTAGGGATTTGTTGATACTTACAATTACAGAGTAGTTCCATACTTCATTTTTATGAAAATGAATTACCCAGGCCTTTTGCACATTTGCTTATCATAGTGGAATTCTTTGGATTACCTGGGTCTTTAGTGATGCTTTTCTTTGGCTCTACCTAGATTTCTGCCTCTGTCCTGAAGTGACCTTTTAATGAGTTCTACGTGGACACTGTCATCTCCGATTATTTAAGATGCAGCAAAGAACCTTAGACCATTTACATCAGAGATAATTGCTGGGGAATATGTAAATTAACATCAATTATTAGCATTTATCAAAATTTTCATTTAAACTCATAGTTGAGCTGTACACAGTTGCATAAATTATTTTAAAAACTGATATCCTTAGGAGAGAACCTTGTAATTACACTGGAGTGGAAAGATGACTGACAGAGAAGAAGATAGAACTATTTATGTTGCTTAAAGTAATTTAGAAAAGTGCCCAAACAGTTCAGTTATGGTCTTGTGACTCTGCCAAAGTCAGACGCTGAAACTTGGCATGTTTGAATTTTTATTTTATCTTTTTTCCCCTCATCCTGCCTGGTTCCTGCATTGCCTTTGAGAACTAAAGAGAAGAAAAAAGTGGGTCAAGCAAGAGCGTGGAACCTAGATAAGACACCAAACAAAAAGTAAACTCAAAGACAAAATATTTATTTACTTATTATTAGTATTATTATTATTATTTAGAAAAATACCCACCTAGCTGCTGTTACTTATAGGTGGCACCCGTTAGCCACATGATCTTGGGAAGACTCTTTTACTTCCTAATAAATAGGACCAATAATATATGTATTATATATGTGTAATATATGTATGTACATGTATATAACATATAGTAATTCTCTGCAGAGTGCCATACCACATGGTTAGCTCATATGATAGGTATGTCTCTTTATTGTGAATAACCAGGCTTCCTGGGATTCCTCTGTCTGAGACCTTTGGAAAAGGCAAAAACTTTCTAGTGTGCTCTATGTGCTAGATACTAAATACCTTACAAATCTTTATTCATTTAATCCTTAGAACAACCTGAATATGAAATAAGTATTATTTTTCTAATTTTTTAAAAGATTTTTATTCATTTGACAGAGAGAGATCACAAGTAGGCAGAGAAGCAGGCAGAGAGAGAGAAAGGGGGGGTGGGGAAGAAGGCTCCCTGCTGAGCAGAGTCCGATGTGGGACTCAATCCCAGGACCCTGAGATCTTGACCCGAGCTGAAGGCAGATGCTTAACCCACTGGGCCACCCAGGCGTCCCTTAAATAAGTATTATTACTGTCATCCTCATTTATAGAGTAAGCAACTGAAGTGAAAGGAAGTTAAATAGTTCACCATAGTTTAGGATCACATGAGTAGGAAGCAGTGTCTTCGTTTTGGAAAATAATGGTCGTGTTCTAGAAAATTCCAGATCTTGGCCAAAACTGTTCCCCTCTAACTTAACCTTTCACCCGCAGGGGGTGGGCTCCATGTTTCAGTTATAGTTGCTATGTGGGAAAATTCTCCATTTTCTGTTTGAATGTCCCACTGGCTTCACTTTGTATGTTGGATTGGTGGTGTGATGTAGGCTCCTGCTTCAAGATAGGATTTACTGTTTCACTTTATTTTTCTTTCAGGATACCATGCCAGAATGCTTTTGAGATTTTGTTATTCTCTGCATCAATGATTTGTCCTTTGAAATAGAGAAATAACATCTGTCATTCTGACATTTGGAGATCTAGACTGTGCCATTTGTCCCTTCTTAGCCTTGTTTAAGGTAGTAAATTAGGCAAGGTGTGGGGTACTTGGCTTGGAGATTAGATATTATCCATAATAAGAGTCTCTTGGTGTTGTCATGTTTTGGATATAAGATGGGGGATTTCCATTTTTATAACATTTTTATGTTATGCAGAAATGTTGTTTTTCTTTTCTTAGTTTTGTTTTGTTTTGTTTTTGTTGTTGTTGTTGTTTTAATCTTCTCTCTTCTTCCTGTAAATGGAAGAGAGTTCAGTTTGGCCACTGGGGCGTTTGCTCTTCTGACATAATATCAAGAGTATCTGTATTTGTTATTCTCTATTGTGTCCCCAGGTTGACTGAGGGGACAAGTCTTAGAACTGATGATTTGATTTGACTTCACCTGAAATTAAATATCTCTTGATTCATCATCTTTGTTTTATAGACCATCGAATTTTTGTTTTTTTATATGTGTGTATGTGTTTTAAATTTAGTAAACAGTTTTAAGAATCTCTTACCTTAAATTTGAGCAGATTTCAAATCTCAAAGCAAAATCTTACATGTATTTTTAAGAGAATGGTAAGCTATATCTTTTTTCAATGTTAATTTTGAACTATGGTTAATAATCCTATTTTTAGTTACATAGGAAAAATGTTAAGGAATGGAAAATGTTTAACTGTGTCTTATTTTCTACTTCTGTTTTGCACTTTGGATATTCTTGAATTATGCTGTGTTTGACATAATTAGGTTGGTGAATATAGTGGAAGGCAGTTCTTTTATGCTTTATATATAAAAACACTGGGAAGTGGTGAGAGGTAGGTAATGGATTTTCTTAGACTTTCTGAAGCCCTGTTATAGGGTTGACAAATAAATATAGGACACCTGTTTATATTTGAATTTCAGGTAAACACTGACTTATTTCCTAATGTAAGTATGTATTAAATATTGCTTGGGAACATATTTATACTCCCCCCCCCCCCGCCCTGCCTGCCAATTCACTGTTCATTGTGTAACAGGGCATCCTGTATTTTTATTTGCCAAATTTGGCCACTCTGTCTTAGTTCTGGTTAGTCCTTCATTGTCCCTATTGGACAGTGATTTTCCTCTCAGGTCTCTAATTTCATCATCTCCAAAAGTCACATCAGCCCCAAAGTGGAATTTAAAACCATTATGGAAACAAGCAGATAAATACATGAAAGAGCCGTGCAACAATTGTGGTTAATCCATTTCCACCCACCTAAGGCACATAGGGAAGGACAGTCAAATCCCCAATCTCCGCATTCCAGGTCTTTCGTAGAGACAGGTGGCAGCCCCATTCCAGTAGGTTCTGCCACAGCCATCAAATAGTACTGAAGGATGACTGTGTCTTATTTATAAGCCACTTCCAGACTCACCCCCAATCCTTAGCACAATGTTTTGGACCCTGTAGATATCAAAATGGTGTAACACAGATCAAAATGCTATAATCCTATCACAGCAAAGGCTAGAAGAAATACCCAGCTTCTGGTGGGATTTAGGATGTTAGATTATTTAGGATGTTAGATTTAAAAAAAAAAATAGATTTGAGAAAGTCCTATTTGAAAAATGTTGACTGGGCTTATAATGGTATTGGCTGTGACAGCATTGGCTGCTTTTATGGGAATGGGTCTTTCTATGAACCCTAAATTACAAGGCAATCCCAAACTAACGTAGGTCAGCAATAACATTAAATGCATGATAAATACACACTTCCTCTCTAAAACACAAATTAATGACAGTGAAAGTGCCTTCATCCTGGGTTAGAAATATGGTGAAGTCTATTTTTTGTCAAAGTATACTTGACATGCAATATTCTATTAATTTCAGGTGTACAATGTAGTACGTCAGTGTTTATATATGTTAGGAAGTGATTACCACAATAAACCTAACCACCATCTGTCACCACACAAAGTTGTTAACCTATTCTTAACTATATTCCCTATGCTGTACCGTGTAGTACTCTTTCTTATTAATTTTATAAGGGAAGTATTATATACCCTTTAATCCTCTCACCCTATTTGATCCATCCCCCCACCCCATCTACTCTCTGGCATCCCCCAGATTATTCTCTATCTCTGTGAGCCTGTTTCTGTTGTATTATGTGTATCTGTTTGTTTTGTTTTGTGGTTTTTTTTTTTCAATTCCATGTAGAGTGAATTCATACAGTATTTGTTTTTCTCTGTCTGCCTTATTTCACTTCACATAATAACCTCTAGGTGCATCTGTGATGTTGCAAATACCAAACTGTCCTTCCTTTTCCTGGATGAGTAATATTTCATCATATGTGTATTTATACCACATTTTCTTTATCCATTCATCTACTGATGTATATTTTGGTGGCATCTGTATCTTGGCTGTTCTAATGCTGCAGTGAACATAAAGGTGCATATATCTTCTTGAACTAGTGTTGTCATTTGGGGGGTATAAATACCCATGTGTAGAACTGCTTGATGACATGCTAATTCTATTTGCAATTTTTTGAGGAACCTCCATGCTGATTTCCATAGTGACTGTACCATTTTGCATTCCCACCAGCAACGCATATAAGTTCCCTTTTGTCTACATCCTTACCAATACTGAGGTCTTGTCTTTTTGATACTGGCCATTCTGCCAGGTATGAGGTGTATCTCATTGTGGTTTTGATTTGCATTTCTGTGATAATTAGTGATGTTGAGCAGCTTTCCATGGACTGTGGCTTATTTGTATGTCTTTTGAGAAATGTCTGTTCAGTTTCTCAGCCTATTTTTTAGTTGAGTTTCTTGGGTTTTTTTCAATACTGAGTAGTGGGAACTTCCTATATATTTTGGATATCAACCCCTTATCAGTTAATATCATTTGCAAGATAAAGCCTACTTAATTTGATTTACCTTCTCTTTTTCTTTTTTGGTTTATATCAGATACTTTTCTTACAAGTTTTCCATTTTCTCTAGTTTTGGCCTAATCTTTTGGGGGAAAAGAAAAACCCTTAAAACTGTTGTGATATAAAAGAGGTATAATTTCATCTGACGGATCTCATTTCACTTACATGTTTTTGCGACTCAGAAAGTGTTCATCCTTCTGTGGCTAAAACAGAGTGTGGTGTTTGTTTGAGCTTTGATTTAGATGTGAACATTCAAACCTCAGACTTCTCAATCAAATTTGGAGATACAGTTCCCAGGTGGGTTTTTTCCTCCTGCCCTACATCCTTACTATCAAGAATTTTGTTGATCCAGACATTTGAGTTATCTGTAACTCTGCTGGAAAGGAAAAGGTTGTTGATGGAAAACAACCTTTTTGTTAGAAAACTGGATCTCTTTTTTAGCTCCAGAAGTGACTGACCACTTACTGAAAAAACTTGAACCAAGGACAATATATTCAGAATGCTGACAGTTCAGTCAGGATTGTTATTCTAACAGAAAAATATTTGGACTCTAGGCAAGGACCCTGACCCTCGCTCTTTCCCCCAAAAGGGCTGTCTTGCTGTCAGATACTCAGATAACTTTTCCCTCCTATGACAGATTTTGTAGTAGATGTGATAGTCTGTCTACGGTGGGACAGTGTGGGGCTGCTTGATGTAGTGTAGCCAAGGGGGACGTCACTGTTTTTCTAAGATGCTCGTATATAACTGGCTTAGTTAGTAAGAGAGTAAGGTATAATCCAGTCATTACCTTGAGACCAGATGGTTTCAGACAACACACTTTTGTTCAAATCAGTTGAAGTCATGACAAGTGACTACTCTTTGATTTTCTTTATTCTCAAATGCCTTCTGTTCATGATGTTTCCTTGTGCTGGACACCAGGGAGAGAAGTGTCCCCATATCATTTCCTCACACATGAAGCTGTAGGGGGCCTCGAGGCCAAGCAGGTAGGTTTGGCTGGCTGAGAGAAAGAACCACCTTCACCTGGTCAGTATTCTACCAGTTTTGTGTTTGGTTAGAAATGCAGTACAAATGGGAGCTGCAGAGTGTTATGCTAAGTGAACTAAGTGAAATAAGTCAACCAGAGAATGACAATTAGCATATGATCTTGCTGAGATGTGGAATTTAAGGGGAAAAAAAGGAGGCTCATAGGGGAGGAAAGGAAAAAATAAAACAAGCTAAAACCAGAGAGGAAGGCAAATCATAAGAGACTCTTAAGCATAGGAAACAAACTGGGGGTTGCTAGAGGGGAGGTGGGTGGGGGATAGGGTAACTGGGTGATGGATATTAAGGAGGGCATGTGATATAATGAGCACTGGGTATTATATAAGACTGATGAATCCCTGAACTCTATCTCTGACACCAATAATACATTATATGTTAATTGAATTTAAATGAAGATAAATAAAAAAATAAAATGATAATATGTTTTAAAAAGTGCCATGATTCAAACCGTTTTGAATCTTTCCTTCTTTAAGACAGCGTGTTTTTTGCCTGGAATCATCATCTTTACATTTATTTGAGTGATTATTTTATGCAAAACACAATGATAGCTCCAAGAGTGAATTTTCCAGTTTTTAGTGACACCATCTGTAGGAAGCTCTGAGTAAAGCTAACCAGGCGAGCTTACTCGTGCTTCTGAATTTGAGCACCGTGAAGGATGGGATGGTCCACCTGGATCCTGTCTTCCCAACTGCAGGCTGGGCTGCTTCTTGCAGTTTTGCCAACCTTTCATACTTAATCTTGGAGAAACCTGACTCTGACCCTGAATTTCCTCATCATTCAAAAACGGGAGGGATCAACTGAATGCTCCTTGATGGGTTCCTCCAAGTCTACAAGGTAGTGATGACCTGTTCATCAAAGGGCTTCTCCTGGTCATCATGAGAGGTAATGACCTTCACTTCAGGCCCTTCTGATATTACTTCATTATGATTTTTGTTGTTGTTTTGCTTCTTTCTGTGAGGATTGTGCTGGACCAGCACACCATTCCCTTTCCATAGACGTCCTCATAAATGCTGTTTTTCGTTTTGAGTTTAGAGACACTGTCTTCCAACCATGATATTTGTGTCTCTCTTTCAAGCTCCAAAGGGTAATATTACTCAGAATGATCTTCTCATAAGTAGGCAGGGTTCAAAACACATACAATATTTTTTGTGGACTGTGCCTCTTTATGGTTGTAGGCTACTTCCAGTGTTTGTAACATTGTCTCTGATTTCCCCCCAGTAAATGGCCCTTTTCTTCTTCTTACGTGGAAGAAGAAGAAAAATAATCAATTGATTTAACTGTTTCATTTGTGGAGGAAAGGCGGGGTAAGGATGTGGCGGGGGTGGGGGGGCTGGGGGGGGTGGGAGGTGGGGGTGGGGTGCACGCACCCAGGCCTGCGCGCTGGCGCGCTCTGTGTTTGGGAAGGTTCAGGGAGGAATCTCATCTGCACACTGTTTTCCTGGAGGAGTTTAGAGTTTGTTTTGGTGTAAACTGAGCCGAAGTTTGAAAATAAGAAGAGACTTCCTAAACGCTCCCTTTCTGTATAACCACCTTGTTAAATAAATGCAGCGTTTGGACCAATTCCGTTTTTCTAATTCCATTGTACACTTGGGAAAGCAGAAGGCGTTTTGCATTATGCGGAGTCTGGTGTTTGGTGAATTGGAAAGCCTGCATTACCCACGAGGTCACAGGAAATGACTACAGATGCTGAGAATATGTTGACAGTGTCAGCAGTGAAATCTTTGCCACACAGATTGTGAAAAATTACAGGAGGGCAGGACATAATTTATTTTGCTAACAATCCATTTCCCATCTGCAGCTTGTACCTGTTGAAGCTGGGAGGGCTCTCCTTGTTTTGATCCAACTCTTGCTTCCCTCTTTCTCCTTCCTCTGACAGGCATGCCACACTTGAAGCCTCAAGTTCAGATGAACATTATTAACAGCAACCTTTATAGTCTACCAGGGATTAATTTAATTTTTTTGGCGTGTGTTTTTACAATAGTTTCAAGATGCTGGAATGTAGATATAGTTCTTGTTAAAAAAAAAAAAAAAAAAGGTGGGGGGGAGTTGAGACAGGTTGATTCATTTAGCTACCCAGCAGGGTCTGACTGCTTTTGCTAAAATTAAATTTCAAAGAAGAAAACCTAGCATACAATCCCATCCACATCCACAAACACATGGCATATGCCCTACAAACGCATATAGGCAGTATGGTAAGGATGTCCCAGGCCTGGCAAGACATGCTTCTTTACATGGAGATGGATTAGGTTTTAATTAATTTCTAAGTGTTTTTACTCTGGTCCATTTTCCCCTTGGATGAACCATGACCTATTAAATAGATATTTACATGATTTTGTTCTTCCTGAATCCTTATTTTTCAGTAATCGAAATTGCCAGATTCTAGGGCAAATTAAGAGGTTGTTTTCTTTCTACACGGGGAGTGAGTAGGTGTGTTTTATCTTGCTTGTTTGATTGTAGCTGACACAGTTAGAGAACTCTTTTGTCCTGCTTTTTCAAGCCGTATGCGAGCTCCATTTCAATGCTGAATAGGTAGGTAGAGTGGTAAATTATACATGTTGTGGATATGCTAATAATAAGTTATTCTTATGGCCTTTCCAAGAAATCATTCTGGAGGAAAGGCAGTGGGAAGTATGTCTTGCTGTTTTGGGAGCACACAGAGAGTGAGTGATACTCAGACAAAAATGAAAATGTTTAATTTTTACACTTTCACCTCAGTTTGAAATGCAGATGAAAGTTGCATTTTTATTTATGGCTTGAAGGAGAGCAGGGCCCGATAACAAATCATAAAGAAAGATGGAAGCCCCAATAGCAACTTTCATGCAGAAAATTTCATCATTTGTCACATATCAGTTGCTAAAAAAAGGAAAAAAAGGGAGGGGGTAGAAAAGCCTTGAATTTGTGTGATCCTCTAAGCTCCAAATGTAGCTGAAATCATGATGTGTGCTAGGCCATTTGGAGAGCATATGCAAAGCTCTGGACTCTTCTTCTTCTTCTTTTTTTCTCTTAAAGCACAGGGTAGAAACATGGAGTGTCCTGAACACTTTCTTTTATCAGAGATACATTGACCTCTCATAGAGATTTTCCCTAGTACCCAGTGCCTCTGGCCATACAAGGACCCAGGCTTTGCACAGAAAGACAGGGGTCAAAAAGAGAACAGGGGATATTGAATTAGTACGTTTGGTGGTGTGGAGGTTAGAGGGCAAGCTGCCTCAAGATTTCTCACGGTCACCTAATAGCGTTAATGCTCTGTAAAATTAACTCAATTTAGAGCGCCTGACCTCCAGGCCAGTAATGAAGTAGGGGCCTTTGTACTGAGTATTCCATTTTAATTCCTGAAGGCGATCTTTTTCTCCTTCCTCCAACTTCCAGATCATCCTCTGCACCCCTGCCTGCCATCCACGAACCCATGGAACCGAAATAAGACAGACCCCAATCTCTGTTTCCGTTTGGGTTTAGAGATCTCACCGGGTTTGCCAGCTGATGTCTCTTGCCTTCTTTGTTTAAAATATTACCCAATAATAGATAGGTGAGCCATTTTTTAGGTCAGATGCGTAATGCAAGATTCTATGTGTCACATAAAGATACAACAAACAGTGGAGAAGGTATTCTGAAATGGGGGAGCGTCTTAGCAAATACTCTCATACACGTAGTTACTTTCTCTATTTGAAGGAACGACCACATCCAGTCAGTCAGAGATTGATGGAGATAAAGACACAATAAATAAAATAGAACTTCAAAAATAGAGGGTTAGATTTCTTCAAGTCCTTTTTGGGGTTGTATTTCCTTTAGAACTCTTTAAAGCATTTGGACCACATAGGGAGACCTGAATGATTAGAATCAAACGGAAACATTTTTTTTTTAATTTTTAATTTTTAATTTTTTATAAACATATATTTTTATCCCCAGGGGTACAGGTCTGTGAATCACCAGGTTTACACACTTCACAGCACTCACCAAAGCACATACCCTCCCCAATGTCCATAATCCCACCCCCTTCTCCCAAACCCCCTCCCCCCAGCAACCCTCAGTTTGTTTTGTGAGATTAAGAGTCACTTATGGTTTGTCTCCCTCCCAATCCCATCTTGTTTCATTGATTCTTCTCCTACCCACTTAAGCCCCCATGTTGCATCACCACTTCCTCATATCAGGGAGATCATATGATAGTTGTCTTTCTCTGCTTGACTTATTTCGCTAAGCATGATACACTCTAGTTCCATCCATGTTGTCGCAAATGGCAAGATTTCATTTCTTTTGATGGCTGCATAGTATTCCATTGTGTATATATACCACATCTTCTTGATCCATTCATCTGTTGATGGACATCTAGGTTCTTTCCATAGTTTGGCTATTGTGGACATTGCTGCTATAAACATTCGGGTGCACGTGCCCCTTTGGATCACTACGTTTGTATCTTTAGGGTAAATACCCAATAGTGCAATTGCTGGGTCATAGGGCAGTTCTATTTTCAACATTTTGAGGAACCGCCATGCTGTTTTCCAGAGTGGCTGCACCAGCTTGCATTCACACAAACAGTGTAGGAGAGTTCCCCTTTCTCCGCATTCTCGCCAGCATCTGTCATTTCCTGACTTGTTAATTTTAGCCATTCTGACTGGTGTGAGGTGATATCTCATTGTGGTTTTGATTTGTATTTCCCTGATGCCGAGTGATATGGAGCACTTTTTCATGTGTCTGTTGGCCATCTGGATGTCTTTGCAGAAATGTCTGTTCATGTCCTCTGCCCATTTCTTGATTGGATTATTTGTTCTTTGGGTGTTGAGTTTGCTAAGTTCTTTATAGATTCTGGACACTAGTCCTTTATCTGATATGTCGTTTGCAAATATCCTCTCCCATTCTGTCAGTTGTCTTTTAATTTTGTTAACTGTTTCCTTTACTGTGCAAAAGCTTTTGATCTTGATGAAATCCCAATAGTTCATTTTTTCCCTTGCTTCCCTTGCCTTTGGCGTTGTTCCTAGGAAGATGTTGCTGCGGCTGAGGTCGAAGAGGTTGCTGCCTGTGTTCTCCTCAAGGATTTTGATGGATTCCTTTCGTACATTGAGGTCCTTCATCCATTTTGAGTCTATTTTTGTGTGTGGTGTAAGGAAATGGTCCAATTTCATTTTTCTGCATGTGGCTGTCCAATTTTCCCAACACCATTTATTGAAGAGGCTGTCTTTTTTCCATTGGACATTCTTTCCTGCTTTGTCGAAGATTAGTTGACCATAGAGTTGAGGGTCTATTTCTGGGCTCTCTATTCTGTTCCATTGATCTATGTGTCTGTTTTTGTGCCAGTACCATGCTGTCTTGATGATGACAGCTTTGTAATAGAGCCTGAAGTCCAGAATTGTGATGCCACCAACGTTGGCTTTCTTTTTCAATATCCCTTTGGCTATTCGAGGTCTTTTCTGGTTCCATATAAATTTTAGAATTATTTGTTCCATTTCTTTGAAAAAGATGGATGGTACTTTGATAGGAATTGCATTAAATGTGTAGATTGCTTTAGGTAGCATAGACATTTTCACAATATTTATTCTTCCGATCCAGGAGCATGGAACATTTTTCCATTTCTTTGTGTCTTCCTCAATTTCTTTCATGAGTACTTTATAGTTTTCTGAGTATAGATTCTGTGTCTCTTTGGTTAGGTTTATTCCTAGGTATCTTATGGTTTTGGGTGCAATTGTAAATGGGATTGACTCCTTAATTTCTCTTTCTTCTGTCTTGCTGTTGGTGTAGAGAAATGCAACTGAATTCTGTGCATTGATTTTATATCCTGACACTTTACTGAATTCCTGTATAAGTTCTAGCAGTTTTGGAGTGGAGTCTTTTGGGTTTTCCACATATAGTATCATATCATCTGCGAAGAGTGATAGTTTGACTTCTTCTTTGCCGATTTGGATGCCTTTAATTAAACGGAAACTTTTAACTGTTAATTTTTATGGCTATGGTGTCATAAATTGACATCATAAATTAAGAAGGCGCCTAAAGACTGGCATTGGAATCGGATGACCCAGGCTTTGATTTCAGTTCCGCCTTGTATTAGCTGTGGGATCTTGGGCATGTTGTCTAGTCTGTCTGAATGTGACCTTCGTTGATGATTAAAGTGGAAGCCGTTGTCAAAGGGCCCTAAGGGGATGGTGCACGTGCAAGTCGCCATGAACACAGAAGGTGTGTGAACATGTTATCATTAGTAGTAAGTAGTTGCCAACCCTTTCTAGAAACATTGTCTGCTGGCGAGTTAATTAAAAACCTATTAACTGTGATATATGTAGTGGAAAGAAGAGCAAGAAGGGAGTGGCAAAGCCGACTTCTAAAAGAGTGGGACAATTATGTAAATAGCTTGAATTTATTGATTTAATGCTAATTATTTTTAGCTTGAGTGAGTTTGTCAGACATAGAACGTTACATTAATATATCCTAGCTAGTTGGATTGGTTTAATTTTCCATGTAATTTTCGAGGCCCTGTTGAACAGCCAATTGCTATCGTGCAGGATATTAGAGAATTCTGCAGTTACTTGATGCTGAAGAGTCCTCGTTTGGGGCCATGGTTTTAGAGATGAGTATAGCAATAAATGCACTAGGAGATTTCCAGTTATCCGTTCCACTGGAAGGGGTTCACAGGAAAAGAAAATGTGTATATACAACCCAAATGAAGTAAGTTATATTTCAATGGTTTACATATATGTTATTCTTAATACTGTGATGAAGAGCGAAGGGTAGAAACTGTCATCCCATTAAAAAATACTGTGAAAGGGGCCAGGTCCTCTTAGTAGGAGACAGAAGAGCCACTCATCATTTATCAGAAGTGGTGCCCTAGAATCTTTCATCAATATTCACAGAAACAAGGGACCAAAATCTGTTGATCAAGTATGTGAATTATTATTAATTTTTTAAGATTTATTTATTCATCTGAGAGAGACAGAGGGAGAGAAAGAGAGAACACAACAGGGGGAGTAGCAGGCAGAGGGAGAGGGAGAAGCAGGCTCCCCGCTGAGCAAGGAGCCCAACACTGGGCTTGATCCCGGGACCTGGGATCAGTGAGCAAGGCAGTTGCTTAGTTGACTGAGCCACTCAGGCGCCCCGAGTATGTGAATTATTAATAAAATTTCTGGGATTCCCTGGGTTTCAGGGAAGCATAGGTGGCCGCAGAGAAATAAGGGGAAATAAAGGTAAACTATTTCTGTGACTGTCAGAGGAGTTTTTAGAAAAGCCCATGAAGAACTGTTATTCATCACGAGACACCGAGTTAGGGTGCCCAGGAAATTGCTCCAGTGACCTCCAAGGTGATGTTGTGTTTGCTTTTCGGCAGTTCCCAATTATGTACACTGACATGAGGCTGGATTCCTGTAGAAGGACGTGAAAGCAACATTCCTTAAGTTCACAAACCACAAACAGTGCTCAACAGTCTAAGGGTCTTGAGTAGTGTCTAGTTTAACCTTCTCTTTTGGATGCAGTAAATGAGATCAAAGCTTCTCTGAGTTATTGCACAAATACTTACTGTCCAAAGAAAAATGTGAGGATAATTAAGAATTATTATATAATTGTTATTTTCCAGTATAGTCTATATCACAAAGCTAGATTTTAGGTATTATTACATTGATTTCACAAGTGAGAAAATTGAAGTTCATTAAGGACAAAAACTTGAGTTTAAAATGCACTTGCTGGTAATTGGTAGGATTTGAACCCACAGGTATCTCACCTTTCTATTAAGTCACAGTATCTCCCAGGAACCATCGTAAATGATAACAACAGCAACCACAAAAATGTGTCTTGATTTTAAAGCAATGCTTTCTTTTTAATTTTGTATTAAGATTTGCTGCTTAAGTGGTGAACAAGGTCAGGCAAAGTGGAAGAAATTATTCAAGAAGGGAGGTAGGAAGAAAAAAAAATTCTAGGAAGACAGAGGAATCTCAGTATGAAAATATCTCAGAATGAAAAAAATTGGTAAGAGGATAAATGTGACAAAACAGAAGAAGGGAAGGAAAGCAAATTCCCTATTGTGGGAACTCTGTAAGAGTCTGAGAGGGGACGAAAAGAAGCTGAGCCTTTTGCTGGAAGCTACAGACTGCTAGGCTGCATGAAGTCCTAGAGTTGCAAGAAATACATGTGCATTAGTAAGAAAGATAAATACAGTTGTAACTCTTCAAAAGTAACAATGGTTAATATCTTTCAAGTGGGGACTGCAGAAAAGAGTAAACTGACATGCCTCTCCAGGATCTGAGTTGATTTCTGGAGGCATAAATCTAAGCCATAAATGAGACTTGCTTAGACTCATTAAACCCACTAATCAATTAACTCCAGCTGGGATTGAAGGAACAAACAAGAAATTTGTTCCCAAACCACGTTCCAAAGGAAACTTCCATAAGAAGGCTCTGTGCTGAATTAAGGTCAGGCAATATCACATGCTAACTCTTTGCTCTTGGAGAGTCACAGGAAAGAAACCTGGTAGACATTGTTTAGCCTAGAATTTTCCAAAAGATTTTGGCTTTGGGCCACTTTTTCAGGAACATGTATATTAATGTGTGGAACAAAATTTTGAACGTATTATTCTTGAATACCTGGTTATCCATGTTGGCCTGTCAAGTGATTTGATATTTGCAGAGAAAAAAGAGAAAGAGATACTCTCATTTCAATATATCTTTACAGCTTTGAAATATAAGATTAAGTCTTAAATTTTCAGAAATTCTGGTATTTTTTTTACAGTCTTATTTGTGTTACACGTCCTGTGCTAGGCAGTTTATCTTGGCTTGAATTCAGTTATCAGGGAATAGATTGTTTGGTTAAAATGTTTGCTCACTATTTCCTTACTGCATAAGCTAAGTTCATGTTTTTGTTTTTAGAGTTGCTTTTTAGAGCTGCATTTGAGCCCCAATTGATGAAAATTTATTAAAATGCTGTGTAATAGCATAAAATACAGTGATAAAAATTATAAAGTAAAGGTATCCTTTCAAAATAGTTGCATGGATATTGAACATAAATCTGTGTGTTCTTGGAAAAATAATTAACAGTAGCAACAAGTTCATATATGCATCCAAAAAAAAGAAAGAAAGAAAGAAAGAAAACTACAGGTAAAAGATACAATGAATATTCAGTTGGATATATGAAAATGTAATTTTATAGGATCTGCATTCTATTTCTAGAATTCTGTCAAAAACAAAAAACCCTGTTTTTTGCCATGAAATGAAATATAAGGAATTATGAATACAGCCACATTATTGTGAGTGTTCATACTTCTTTTCAGTGTGTTTGAGAAGAAAGAAAAGATTGCAGAAGACTGCTATTTTTTGTTAGAATATTGTAGGTGTTAGTGAAAACAGGTTACTTGTTTCAAAGTACTGGTAAATCAGTCAGTCAAATCACTCTAGATTCTTCTAAAATAGGAACTGGAATAAAATTATGTTTATTCAGAGAACTGTTGAGCTCTCAAAATTGTCAGAGCACAGCAACCACAAGTTTAGGGATAAGAGAGAAAAAAAGAGGCAACTGGTGAAATTGTAGAGCTGGGAAAACTCCAAAATCTTTGGGAGCTAGAAAAAATTGACATTGCATAGGAAATTCTTGAATGTTTTTAAGTCAAGAAGATACAAACTTTACTGTGAGGTTTTTTTTTTTTTTTTTTTTTTTTTGATATTATGTTCTTCAAAAAAAAAAAAAAAGTATGTCATGCTTTTGCCAAAAAGAGGATAAACTGGTATAATTGTCGAGAAAGAAAATTTGCAGGTTACAATTTTTGAATCAAATAATATTGTTGGTGTTGCTTAATGTCAGGGATATGTCATGTAAAAAGGAATTTATCACCATGCATTTAGTAAACACCTAGCAGTTTTGTTCCGATGGAACCAGTGATGGGCTCCACAGGAACACATTCTTGGCAATTGCAGTCGGTTTACAAGAGAAAAGTGCTCAGTGGGTCTCTGTTTTGGGAATCGCTAAATATATTGCTGCAGAAATTAAACAGTTGTTAATGATTATATTTGAACTGTGCTGTAGAATAGAAAAGGTGTCCTGAGATTGGCCTGGGAGAACAGGAGCCACTTGGACAGGAGGAAATAGCCTTAGTGGTTGCATTGCTATGAACACCGGAAATGGACAGCTTTATTCATAGTAAATGATTGGAAACATTTTTCTTTCTCTTTGCCATGAAATGAAATATAAGGAATTATGAATACAGCCACATTATTGTGAGTGTTCATACTTCTTTTCAGTGTGTTTGAGAAGAAAGAAAAGATTGCAGAAGACTGCTATTTTTTGTTAGAATATTGTAGGTGTTAGTGAAAACAGGTTACCCTCACCAGTTGTTAAAATAAAGATGATATAAAATATTTTTCTTGAAACTTTTTATGCTGGTAATTTCAAGGTTTAGTCAAATAATGAATCCCATTGGTAGGTTTGAATCTTGAAAAGACTCAACTTCCTGCTTAAAAGCAGATATATCATGACTATACTCTGTTTAATTTAAGTAGTCCAAGATTTAAAACAAGACTAAATTATGGGGCAAATGGCTCTTACCATGCGTTAGATTCTCATCCAGCGTTTGAAGGTTTTCTTCTCTCATCAGAGAAAAACATTGATAATATGTCATGGTTATATTTTACATCAATATCTAGATGTTGTCACAAAATTACTTTCCAGTGCCAAATACAGTGTAGCAAATGGAAATCTATTTGTGACAGTATTGCAAATTAAAACATTTTAATGTGGTGTGGTTGCCGATTTATATTCTGAAGATCCATTGGAGATAGTGTTTGATGTGAAATTTCTTAGTAATTTTTGGGTCATTATTTAGCTTTTTAGCCAGAATTATACACATTTACTGCCATTATGGTTGACTTACAAGACTAAAAAAATAAATCAAGCTAATCCCTACCTATAACATAATCTATAGCTAATCTTATTTATTGAGGACATTTATTGAGATCTTGTTGTAAGATGAGAGACAATATTTTCCCTACCCTGATAGGAAATTAATAAAAATACCAATTTTAATATATAGTTTATTTTTATAAATGAAAATCATAACACTTAAAGTTCACTTAAAATTAGTGATAGGGATTTTTGTTAAATAACTAATACATGTTTTGTAGATTTGTTATTATTATTATTATTATTTCTTTATTTAACAGAGAGAGAGATCACACATAGGCAGAGAGGCAGAAAGAGAAAGAGAAGGGGAAGCAGGCTCCCTGCTGTGCAGAGGGCCCCATGAGGGTCTCTATCCCAGGACCCTGAGATTGTGACCTGAGCCAAGGCAGAGGCTTAAAACAGGCGCTCTACATGTTTTGTAGATAAAATGTTATAGAGACTTTGATATTAGAGAACATTTTGAAATATGATAGATGGTGAACTCAAGTGTTGGAGTCACAGAACACAAAGACCCTGAAAAGGAAATGCCATGGTTTCTAAAGCCAAACTTGAAATAAGAGAAAGAGGAATCTGATGCTCAAGTAATTCTATAAAACAGAGTTTTAGTCACAAGGATGGATGTAACTGAGAAAAAAAGTATACTGTGGGAATGCCAATGGTGATTGGAAAATGAGAAAGAATGAAGAGAAAGAGGAAGTTGGGTGCTGATTCTTTATTCATTCATTCAATTAATAATATAGTTATATTTTCCGAGGATTAGTAGCTAGTTGATATGGAACTGAGTTAAGGTATCTGAGGTAAATCTAGAGCCCATGTCTGTTGGAATGGGAACCAGTGCTCTAGATCTTTATGATGAGCTTTGACTGAATATTACACCCAGAATAAGGACTACTTTCTAAAGAAATATCATGAGTTGGACTTTACTTGAGTAAAATCAAGGGCCTGTGAAATATCTGCCTGGGATATCAATAATGCAGTTGGACATAGGTCTGACATTCAGAGTAGCTGTACAGGCTAGAGACACCAAATTGGGTGTCATTGTGTTACAAAACCTGGAGTCGATAGGAATTTACCTCAAACATTTTATCTGCAAAGCATGTACTTGTTATTTAACAAGCAGAGGATTTATAGAGAAGGGAATCTAGAAACACTCGATATTTGAAAGTTAGATGTAATCCCAGCCAGTGGCCAGTTACCCAGAGGAGGAAAAGCAGTTAGAGAAGACCAAAAAGGAATGATTAGTAAGAAGGGAGGAAAACCAGTAGAGTTGACGTCACAGAATTCAGAGGAAGAGAATGTATGTGTGGAGAAAGACAACCATGTGCCACTCTGCTACGAAATGAAGAAAAAGAAGGGAGGAAAGTCCCACAGAAGCTTTGATGCTGAGAGATACGGCTGAGTTTCCCAAGTCAGTGGAGTGTTGATAACAGAGCACTGTGCATGGGTTGTTAACAGGAAGTATGAGTAATATATGCAAATTTAGATACCGGATTCTACAGAATTTTTCCATGGCATCTGGATGTAAAGTCAGGTTTAAATGAATTTGGGTTGGGTATCTGGGTGGCTCAGTTGGTTAAGTGTCTGCCTTTGGCTCGGGTCATGATCATGGGGTCCTGGGATGGAGTCCTGTGTCAGTCTCCCTGCTTATTGGGAAAGCCTGCTTCTCCCTCTCCTTCTGCCCCTCCCCCACTCCACTCATGCTCTTTCTCTCTCTCTCAAATTAATAAAAATCTTAAAAAAATAAATTTGGGTCATCAGCTGGGAACTTTGGAGTTCTTCATTTGAGAGTGATTAGGGGAATAAAGACAGTCATGGTCTTTAACACTGGTGGATACCCAATGTTTATATTCTGGGCCAACAAACACAAAGTTCAAACAGGGTTGACTGGATCTTTGTTCCCCTTCCCTTTGGTTTCCTTTCATGTGTCAATCTCCTCTTGAATGTCTCTTTTCTTTTAGAGAAAAGAGTTATTGTTATTTAACAATTTTATTAATTAATGTTAATGTTAGTTAATGTTACTTAACATTGCATATGTGTGTGTGTGTGTGTGTTTGGGAGGGCACAGTTCAGGGTAACATGGGATCGTCTTAATGTTGGAATATGGAATTAAGAAAAGAAATGCATCCAAGCTATACTGTGAGATGGTGTAATGACATAACTGAATTTAAAAAGCAAATCTTGAAAGTCCTTGTCACAGATGAGTAATACGCTTTATACTTTGATGAGGAAAGTGTTTAATTTTTTTTTTTAAGATTTTTACTTATTTGACACACAGAGAGAGAAATCACAAGTAGGCAGAGAGGCAGGCAGAGAGAGAGAGGAGGAAACAGGCTCCCCGTTGATCAGAGAGCCCAATGCGGGACTTGATCCTAGAACCCTGGGATCATGACCCGAGCCGAAGGCAGAGGCTTAACCCACTGAGCCACCCAGGCGTCCCAGGAAAGTGTTTAATTTTATTGTAACATTAAAAATAACCCAACCATGTTCTGAGTTCATAAAGATGTTTAGTTTTAGAAAACCAACAGCTAAAGGGCCATGTCTGCAAAAATATTGTGTGGAAAATAGCGGTTAAAAAACCCCCTCCTTTTAACAATTTTACTCTAATATGTGAATAAGGATTTAATGTATCATATTTTATAAAATGAAATTAATATTACAAAGAAATGGTGAGGAACAGGATCATTCTACTTCATGAGAAAGTTTTTCTCTTTTCATAAAAACAAAAAAACAAAAAAAAAAAAAAATCTTTGCTTCCTCATCCATTCTTTTTGAAATACAGAACTTACACCACAAAAGCAGTTGGCTTCTGTGGGCTACAAACTGGCAGATCATTTATTTTGTCTGATTTCTTAATTACCGAGCCTGCTGTATATGGTACCAAAATTTATAGACTTTGCCAGAGTCATTTTGTCATTTCACCCAAGATTTGTATAATTTATTTTTGATGTGGTGGACATGATCCTGCATTAAATTATCTGTGCATCTATTTCCGAAAATAACTCAATGTAATAAATAAGTATTTTGGTTTCAAAACAGAAATCAATTCTGGTTAAATTTAAATGGAGAAGTTAGTTGTTTGAAAGGATTCATTCATTACTTTCTTTATCTGACAAACCTACCTTGAGCACCTACCATGAGCTAAGCCCCATTCTGGGGTTAGGGGTAAATCAGGGAACAAAGCAAAGACCTGGAAGCTTCTATTTCAGGAAGCTTATATTTCTGTTAGGGAAGACAGACACCAAATTAAAAAAATATGTTACATGTTGAATGGTAAAAAATAATACCAAGAAAAATGAAACAGTGGTTGGAAATTGGAATTGATGAGGAGCTCGTGAGTTAGGCTCAGAGAAATGGTCATCATGGGGCGCTTAGCACTTATGGTCATAGCCAGAATGGTCTGGGAGGGAAATGCTAACTCTTCCTTGGAAACTGTCAGCGTGAGGACAGGATATTCACTTCTTCCACCGGACACTTCACTCCAGAGTCAGAGACTGGATAGGGAATGCTGAGTTTAGGTCTTGACCCCACACTTGAGCTTTGCAGAGAGATCATGTGCTCCCAGTGCCATTTCTAATTTCTAATGGAAACACGACTCAGTCCCCCACCAGTCTTGTTCTTTATTTCTTCCCCAATTTGGGGATATAAGATAAAATACAAGATAACCAAAGTTGAACTTTAGATAAATGCTAGTTAATTTTTAAGTATAAGTATAAATTTAATGAGTGTCCTGTATCTGTTTTTGCTAATTCTGACAACTCTACCCCATATAGTAAAGATGTTGTTTGCTGAGAGCCCTCAGATGAAAAACACCTATTCCAGTCAGATTTAAGAAAGATCAGGACGTAAAGCCAGAATCATAATACAGTGTACCCTGTACTATAATAGAAGTGTATACAAAAGTCTGTGGGAGAACATCTGAAAGAGCGACTTTTTTTTTCCTGCCTAGCAATTAGAAGGAGAGTTTGGCCAAGCTGTAAATTGAGGGTGAATTTTGAGGTGGGTCTCAAAATGTGTAGGAATTTGCTAAGTAAGAAAAAAGCCCTTCACCAACAGAGAGAGCAAGCAACATGGACCAGGTAGTTCTGAAGTGAGTGTCATGAATTCGGTGTGCTTGGCATGAAGGGGTTTGTGTGTAAGAAGTGATGGGGGCCAAGTGTGGAGAAGGGCTTTGGGTGAGATTGAGGAGTTTGCTGTGATAGGAAAGATAGGGATTAGAGCTGAGTTTAGAAACCTTCCTGTAGCTACTCTGTATGACTTGACTTGGGTTTTATGGGTTTGACATTATTTATATATTGAGTCCCCAAGTTCCCTTACCTTAAGCCCCTCAGTAGTTATTACAAGCGTACTTGTTGGTGGGGGACAGACTGAGTGTCTGGTTTGCGGCGCTCTGAAAGAGAGGAATGAAGCCAGTATAGATAGAAAGTCATGGAGTGAATGACCATGTTGGGTGTCCACCCTCCATGGTGAACACTGGTGAAGCCCTAACAGTGCTCTTGGTGCTGTCCACTGAGGAGGCTGTTAGGCTGGTGCGAATGAACAGAAGACAGAAAAGGAACCTCTGAGGTGACGAGTAAGTGAAGGGGCATTCGATGTGTTGCAAGTTAATGGGGTCACAATACCTAAACGGAAAGACATCCCCAGATGTTTCCCTCAGCAGGGTATTTACATACTTTCCTTAGGCCACTCAACGTTGAGGGAAGTTGAAGCCTTGAAATTAAATCACAGATTTTATTCAAAGAAAAAGTTTGCTGTAGCAGAATACCTAGCAACTCTCATAAGACTATGAGAATTTTGAGTTCATAGAACAGACTCCCATGAATGTTGGTAAGTACTTGTCTGTAGTTTCTCAGGGGAAATTGTAAGAGATAGTCAAATGGTTACACATGCCGAGGCAAATTCTCTTGTCACCCATTTGGCTTGTAGTCTGAAGACTTGAATCAAACAGAAGTGTAATCTCAAAATTTTTTTTCTCGTGGCTTAAGATAAGTTCCAACGCATCAGTTTTTGCTTCATTCAGCTGTTCGTTTCATTGTTTTTTGTTGTTGTTGTTGTTGTTTTAGGTGTATCACAGGCAGTTGGGGTTACATCAAACTGCAAGACTTTTTGATGTATCAAATTAAGGACTTCACTAACTCCACAGTGATTTTTTTTTTTCATGTCCTACATCTTTGGGAGGGGTGTGTATATATTTTTAAAGATTTTATTTATTTATCTGACAGAGAGAGAGAGAGAGACAGCAAGAGAGGGAACAAGCAGGGGGAGTGAGAGAGGGAGAAGCAGGCTTCCCACTGAGCAGGGAGCCGATGTGGGGCTCGATCCCAGTATCCTGGGATCACGACCCGAGCTGATGGCAGACCCTTAATGACTGAGCCACCCAGGCGCCCCTGGTGTATATATGTATATTTTTACATTTTACCTTTATGAATATATCTGCTGTTAGAGAAAGAAAACTCAGAGACAAAACAATTACTAGCATCATGTTTTTTTAAAAAGTTGAGAAACTGTACTGACTGCTTGAAAATTTCATTATTTTTAACTCTGCCTCTGCCTCCCACATTAGTGTGAATAGCAATGGGGAGTTGCTATACAAATGTTTTGAATAGGCCCTCTAGTTATGCATGTAGTACATTAATATCACTATGTTGTAGGAGTTACATACATAAATGCATATATGTAAATGTGCCTTTCTGGAGTTCATTTTTTGTAAAGAGCCAGTAATTAGTGTTAGGCAAAAATAATGGAAAGATACACAAACTAGAACCAACTTTTTGCTAAAATTGTAGGAAGTGTGCATTGGGAGAAGGAAGGATTAAGTAAAGGTAGAAAACAAAAACAAGAAACCCCAAACCTGAACATAGCAAGAGGACGTTTTGAGAGAAGTGCTGGGTCTAATATGACTGAGCTGGGTTTCTGAAAACATAGACTTTTCTTCTGAAGAAGTAACTTGGGAAGCCAGTGAAAAACTAGTGGGAGTAGAGAACCATTTTGAGTAGATGGGTACCAGGAAGGCAGCTGGGCCTGATGCAAAACATTATAGCCATTAAAAGACGAGAAATGATTCAATTTTCTCTGAAAATCTGATTTCTAAAACCTCAGTGCCCCTGGAGCAGAGTGTTCTGGAGATTGGAAAAGAGCTTACACTGGTAAAACTTTATTAATTTCTCCAACGTTCTTCAGTTTCATTGTGGAGATCCCAAATACCTTTTGGTAGACCTACTCTTTAGTATTGGGCTTTATATTCTTTGATGATATTGCAGAATGATGTCTTTCTCTTTTAATCAAATTGTCTTCCTTTTTGCTGCTCTTGTCTGGACATGCATCTGATTGTATGTCCAGCCACGTGGCCAATAGATCAATAATTTTGGGTTTTCAATATGCAATTAATGATATCCTTTGCAATTTTAATGAGTTTGTCTCCTCAATTCTAATCTTTGGGTTTCTGATTTATTCTGCTAGTTAGGGTCTCTAACTCAGTATTAAATAGAAATATCATCATCATCATCTTCATCATCATATTGTACCTTTCCTGACTTCATTATTATTTTTTTAAATTTTATTTTTTTGTGGTAAGAACACTTAATAAGAGATCCGTCCTCTTAAATTTTCAAGTGTATGTGGACAGCCACATGCCCATACCTTCAACTACAGGTATAATGTTGTATAACAGATCTCTACAATTTTCATGTTGCATAACTGAACTTTTGCCCATTGATTAACAATTCCTGTTTTGCTGTCCCTCCAGTCCTGAGTAATCATCAAACTATTCTCTGATTGTATTGAGTTTGACTATTTTAGATTCCTTGCATAATGGAATGATGCAGTATTTGTCCTTCTGTGATGGGCTTATTTCTCTTACCATGATGTCCCTTGAATTTCATCTGTGTTGTGGCCTATTGCATAATTTCTTTCTTTCTGCAGGCCAAATAATATTCCATTTTATCTCTATATACATTTTCATTATCCATTCATCCATCCGTGGATGTGTAGTTGTGCATCATCTTGGCTATTACGAACAGTACTGCAACAAACATGAGAGTGCTATCTGTCTCTTCAAGATCCTTACTTCAGTAATTTTGAATAAATACTCAGAAGTGGGATTGCTAGATCATATGATTACTCCATTTTTATATTTTTTAAGGAACCACCATGCTGTTTTCCATA